>NW_022109491.1:12582487-12604354 GCF_000313985.2 Echinops telfairi
CATGGTCAATGGAGAAAAGGATGAAGTTGTCCAGGATGTTGTCTTACTTACATCCCCAGTCAATGCTCATGGAAGCATCAATGGAGAGATTAAAAGATGTGTTGCATTCAGTAAATCTGCTGCACAGGATTGCTTCAGAGTATTGACGAGCAAGGATGTTACTTTGAGGACTAAGATGCGCCTGACCCACGCCATGGTATTCTCCATTGCGTCACGGGCATGTGGAAGTTGGACAGTGAATAAGGAAGACCGTAGAAGAATCAATGTTGGAGAAGAATAATGAAAGTACCACGGACTGCTCAAAGGACAAATAGACCTGCATTGGAAGAAATAAAGCCAGGGTGCTCCTTAGGGGCAAGGATGGTAAGATTTTTGTCTTACGTACTTTGGACATGTTGTCAGGAGAGACCAGTCCCGGGAGAAGGACATCATGCTTGGTAACGTGGAGGGGCAGCGATAAGAGGAAGGCCCTTGATGAGATGGGTGGACACAGTGGCTGCAGCAATGGCCTCGGGCATGGGAACAATTGTGAGGATGGGTGGAACCGGGCAGTGCTTCCTCTGTTGTGCACAGGGTAGCTATTGATCAGAGCAGGCTCAATGGCACCTGACAAGGAAGGGGCTATGAACCTCTCTCTCTCTTTTTTTTATCCCTCCTTCTTGAAACACGTCTTAGAGTCTGCCTCCTTCTCCCCTTCCGGCCACTCTTTCTGAACCAATTCACAGTCTCTCCGCGGCCTTCCAAGGTTGGAGCTCAAGGTTGACGGAGTGACCCCTCCTCTATTCTCCTGGCTTTTCTCTCCGTGGATCCCATCCGCCCCCAAGGTTTTGATACCACAGACGGAAGGCGGCTGGCATGCACCACGAAGGTTACCATGCCCGGCTCTGACTTCACTGACGGCGTCCCCAGCTCGGAGAGGGGTATCAGGTGCTGGGAACGGGTTCCGGATAGAAGCCTGAGGATCTGTATCGCCCCCTTTCCCTCTCCCCTACCCCGGTGGTGCAGCTAAGCCAAGCCAGAAGTTCGAATGGACCAGTTGCCCCAAGGGAGAAAGATGCAGCAACCTGCTTCCGCCAATGTTTACCCCTTAGGGAACCCCACAGGGCAGGTCGAATCAACGCGATGACAAGTGTGGCCACATCCACCTGCAGCAAGACCTGCAGCTTCATGTCCAAAGTACATCTCTTGGGTCCATCCACTTCTTGCCATCTCCTCTGCCGCGGTCACGGTCCAGGATGACATCATCCGGTGTTTGGCTTATTACCCAATCGAACCCATTGCCAGCAAGGCCATTCTGACCCCTAACGCCCCCATAGGGGAGAGCAGAGCTGCTCCTTAGGGTCTCCGAGGAGGCAAACCTTTTCTTTTCTTTTTCTTTTCTAATTACTTTATTGGGAGCTCGTACAACTCTTATCACAATCCATCCCTCCATCCATTGTGTCAAGCACATTTGTACATGTGTTGCCCTCATCATTCTCAAAACATTTCCTTTCTACTTGAGTCCCTGGTATCAGCTCCTCATTTTTCCCCTCCCTCCCTGCTCCCCTCCCTCATGAACCCTTGATAGTTTATAAATTATTATTATTATTTTGTCGTATCTTATACTGTCCGACGTCTCCCTTCACCCACTTTTCTGTTGTCAGTCCCCCAGGGAGGGGGTTATAGGTAGATCCTTGTAATTGGTTCCCCCTTTCCAACCCACCTTCCCTCCACCCTCCCTGTATCTCCTGGTCCTGGAGGGATCATCTGTCCTGGATTCCCTGTGTTTCCAGCTCTGATCTGTACCAGTGTACATCCTCTGGTCTAGCCAGATTTGTAAGGTAGAATTGGGATCATGATAGTGGGGAGGAGGAAGCATTAAAGAACTAGAGGAAAGTTGTATGTTTCATCGTTGCTACACTTCCCCCTGACTGGTTCGTCTCCTCCCCATGACCCTTCTGTAAGGGGATGTCCAGCTGCCTACTGATGGGCTTTGGGTCTCCACTCCACACTCCCCTCATTCACAATGATATGATTTTTTTCTTCTTTGATGCCTGATACCTGATCCCATCGACACTTTGTGATCACACTGGCTGGTAAGGCTGCCAATCTTTATGGGAGCAGAAAGCCTCATCTTTCTCCCTCAGAGCTGCTGGTGAGTTTGAACTGCTGGCCTTGTGCTTAGCAGCCCAGCAAATAACCTACTGCACCACCAGAGCCCCTGGCCTCTTACCACACTCTCTCACTGGCCTCCCTGAATCCACTCTTCCCATGGAGAACTTTCTAAACCGCAAATCTGACCATCTCGTTCGATCCCAATCAATATAGCTGCTCCACCTCCCCTGTCTCTCTCTCCAAGGAGACTTGGAGATGTTGAGGGTATGAGTCAGGCTGCCAGCCTTGGGGTTAGTAGTTCAAAGCCACAGGTCGCTCCTCAGGAGAAAGACGAGGCTTTCTACTCCTGTAAAGAGTTACAGTGGAGACCCAGAGGGGCAGTTCTCCCCGGTCCTCTAGGGTGGACTTGAGGGCAGGGAGTCTGGGTTTGGGTTTTCCGTTTCCCCTTCCTCCTGTTCCCCTTTCTTGGCTTCTCCTTCTCTTTCTTACACACTCTTACACACACACACATACACGCTCTTTCAGGGATTCTGAGCAAAAGTCAGAAATCTTTAGCAGAAGTGGTATTTCGAGCTCTTTGAATGAGAAACGCACTCCATGGCCAGGCAGGCCGTCCCGAGGGAGTGGCATTCGCAGTGCCCCGGAGAGAAGAAATGGGCATCTGTTGGGGAAAACGGCGGGGGGATTCCCGGCAGAGGAAACCGTGCCCATCGCAGCACAGAGCTGAGACCAGGGCGGTCTGCCAGGCAGAGTCGTCCCCCACCCCCCTCCCCGCTTGGATGGGTCTGACATTGGTCGAATGCTTGTGCTTACAGTGATTTTTCAGTTTTCCTGTTTGCTGTCTGAGCTGCGCACACAGCGGGGCTTCAACCTGGAAACACTGAGCATCTGTGAGTGAACGTCTGAGCACGTGAACATCAGCGCGTGATGAGCGGTGACGCGATGCGCGGTACAGTTATTATTAACGATCGCACATACCCGGGGGTGGGTGGGGTGGGAGCAACAACCGAGAAATAAACGGTGGCAGGTGTGCTTTCTCGTCACCGGAATACGGGATGAGTTGGGCACTGCTAGTGTCTGTGCTGCCAGGCAACCAGATGAATATGTTACGCAGGTTTTCACTGAACCCTGGTGTACACGCTGTCCCAGGAAGTGGGGCCCGAGATGACGGCCATGAAAGAGCCTGACCGAAGGAGGCTCTCAGGAGATGGGGAGGGAGGGCCGCAGGACAGGGCAGGGCAAGGAGCTGGGGGAAAGGGGGTCCCTGCTGGAGACCTGCTTCAGCTGGAGCTCCCAGGGAGGTGGGCCTCGGGAGCAGCGGTGGGACTGCTGAGTTGGTTTGTTCTTGAGGGGCCAGGGGGCCAGCTTTCGATCCCTCCCCCTTCCCAGGTCAAGGTCCCCCATTTTCCAGCGAAGGGAGCAAGTGTGAGTTGTTAGCAGCCAGCGCTCTCAGCAGCTGGACAACGGGGAGGGGAAGCTGGGTGAGGAGCAAACAGCTTCCACAACAAATCCTTCCTGGACGTCTGCCGACCCCCTGGGCAGCAGGAGTGACCCATCCCATTTGATCGGAAGATGAACGCTCTTGTAGAAGGGCACCTGGCTGATGGAAGGGCTGAAAGCGGAGGCCAATGTGCTGCCTCCCCGGCTCAGTTCCTTTCCACCTTGGGGGCCCCCAAGGTCAATGGGCATAGCATAGTGCACAAAGACAACGTTCCCCACTCTACTTTGGTGCAACGCGACTAGTGGCTGCAAAGCTCATGAGCAGCCCCCGAAGCTGCAACAGACAGAGCCAAGGAGAGTACTGGACATCAAAGACGCATGAGAACTGCTAGGCCGATGGACCGATGGACCACTGCACCTCTGGCTCCACAGCCCTGAGTCCAGAAGAACTAGATGGTGCCCAGCGTGGCCTCCTAACTGCTCCGAGGAGGGTCACAGCAGAAGGTCCCGGGTAGAGTGGGAGCACAATGTGGAACAAAACTTAAGCTCATCGAAGAGGACCAAGCTTACTGGCAGGAGCCCCAAGACCATGGCCCTTTGTCACCTTTCAGGTCTGGAACGGAACTCCCCACCACGGCACAGACCTCAGCGAACACTACACGGGGTCTCCGAGGGGAACTAGAACACGTGTGAGGCACTCGGACCTCAGGGTCCTCAACCATCGAAGATCCAAAGGGTGCATTCTCCCCAGGACGACGTTCAGAAAGGAGGGTTAGGAGAGGAGAGATGCCAGGAGGAAGTGGAGGTGCGATGGTGCCCTCGGGGACTGCAGTGAAGGAGATGGAATAAAATGTCTATCCACTGACAATGTAAAATGGATGGTCCACTCTGTAGAGCTTCACCCAATTCATAATCACAAGCTTTAAAAAGAAGAAGAAATTGATAGCCAGAAAGTACCAATCCCTGCACTTCCTGAGCAGGGGTCTGCTCTCCTCAACAGGGGGAAGAGGAGACGGTGACCAGGCAAACGTTGCATCTCCTCCCCAGACCACCCAGGTAAGTCTGGTACCCCACACCTCACAAGGTGGGGTGCGATCTGGACTCTGCGTATGACCAATGGAATGTGCAGGATTCGTCACGTGCCAGTTCCAAGCAGAGGCCTTGCCACGTCCGCTCTGGAAGCCCTTCTCCGACCACACACACGAGCTCCAGCTAGCCTGCTGGAGACGAGAGGCTCGCTGCATTCCTCCCAAGGCAGCCGCCGAGGGCTGACCAGGCAGCTGGCTGCTGCCACCGAAGCAATCCTGCCAAGCCCGGAGGAGCCACCCGGCTGACCCAGCCAAATGGGCAACCCATGGCAGCCTGACCGAGAGAAGTATCTGTGGCATGAAGGCACCGTGCTGGTGGGCGGAAGGTGGCGGCTGCCATGCAGAAATGAACTTAACAAGAGCTAACTAAGCAGTCTGGACTGCATGCTGGATCAGTTCACATTGAGTGGACTTGGCCCGTCCCAGAGAATCCTCGTGTCTTCTTCATAAAGCCCTCAGTTGGGGGCCTTCTGGAAGGCAGCACAAGAGACCCTGGGGGGGGGTGTCCTTGGGGAGTCCAACTACCTCGTTCCCCTGCTAGGGACCCTGAAGTCCAGAGAAGAGCAGGGGCCACATTCACTCGTTCCTCAATTGTTTCCGGAGTGCCTCCTCTGTGCCAGGCCCTGCGATTGTTGCCCTTGGGCACTGCCGGCCCACTGGGACCCCGTGTGCAACAGGATGAGACACTGACCTGCCCTGCCCCGCCCCATCCTCACAATGGTTCCTATAGCCGATCCCATGGCTGCAGCCACTGTGTCAGCCCATGTCACTGAGGGCCTCCCTCTTTTTGCTGCCCCTCCACTTTCCCAAGCATGCTGTCCTTCTCCAGGGACGGGTCTCTCCTGACAACACGTCCCCAGGATGTGAGATGACATGCCCCACTGGCGTACACGGCAGTCCACAGGGGAGACCAGAGGCTGGCCTAACCTGAGAGGATGCTTGCGATTAGCAGGGCCTGGTGCCTGCCACCAGAGAATCACGGGAAGGGGCCTTATTTGGATTTGGGGATCACCACAGGCGTTGTGGGAAGTCATACCGAAGCTGGGACACAAGGTGGCGGTGGCCTCGGGGTGGGAGTGGGGCTCTCTGCAGAGAGGCCAGAGCAAAGCAAGCCTGTCTAATCCCTGGCGGGTTTCCCTGGGCAGAGCCCGCCAACATGCTCACGCCTCAGCGGTCTCCCTATCATCCGGTCTCCCTAACATCCGGGTGAGGCCAGTGCCTGCTACTTCTCAGGCTGCTGGAATCGCCTCGGAGGCAGGGGCCTGGTCAACGACAGGGTGTTGGTAAACAACCAAGGTGCTGCGGTGACGGCCTTGGGGCCGTTTATTAGTCCCGAGTCTCATCTCCAAAGGATGGTGCTTCCTGGGACCCACTGCTTCCCACTTTCCCTCGTTGACCAAAAAGCCATGCCTGCCCCCTCCCGTGACTCCTCCATGGCATATTCTCAGGATGCAGACAAACTCAAGGTCAAGGTGGTGAAAAGGTTCGGGGGAGATGTTCAGGGTATTCGGACTGGTCCGTGGAGACCATCACATTTCCCAGCAATCACATGACCTCAGGGACCTCTTCTCAAATAAGCCTTCCCAGGACCTGGAGCCTTGCCTGCCAGAGCCACCGATGGGCCAGAGAAGGGACACAGGATGGTGGTCCTACCAGGGTAGTGGGGGGAGGGCAGGAGGGCGCAGTGTCCTGCAGTGGAGCTCTTAGACCCCACAGGGTCTACTCTATCTCCCCTCCCTGGAGGGGCTCCCCAGGGGCCGCCAACTCCATCCACCTCGGCCCCTCAGGGCCTGTCATAGTAGGGTCACCAATGGGGCCTGGGCAGCCTTCTGCTTCCCCAGCTGCAAAGACGGTCCACCCAGCGTGGATTGGCAGATCCCCCAGGACGACACAGGCAGGGCATGAAGGCTGGCTCCAGGGCAGGCTGTACACCGTGCAGTGAGGACACACCTGGCTACCACACCTGTACGAAGCTCCTCCCCGCTCGGGCCCACTGGCTGCTGTCAGGGGCTCCTCTTCACCGGAGCTCAGATTTCAGAGATGGCCCCCAGTCGCCAGCCTGCACTGAGAACCCTCCCTGGCACCCAGTCTGAGTGGGGATCCTCTCTAACACCCCAGCCTGAGTGGGGGCCCTCTCTGTCTGGGGGGCCACCCAGGCCTTCACTCCTTGGCACCAGAGTCTAGAGAGATGCTCCGAGCAGAAGGAAATCCTGGTCCTCAGAGTCCAGGAATGTAGGAGGTGATGTGGTTCTAGCTCGCATCTGGGCCCAGGACCCCAGAGAACTGGGTTGGGGACAGCCTTGTTCAGTGCTGACTTGGCCTCTTCACCACAGCGAGGAGCCCTTTTGTGCCATGCCCAGCCTGTGGGCTCAGACGGTCCAGGCTGAGAGACCTGTGTGCCACGTACTGTCATGCGACCCTGTGTCCAGGCATGGGCATATACACAGGCACACCAGAGTACCAGGATGTGCCAGGTGGGGAAACCCATCTGCCAGCTATGGATGTGTGACCCCGTGTGCCCAGGCTACATGGGCCTGTGCACAGGTACCACAAGGTATGAGGCACGCACAGAGGGCAGCAGCACGGGAGCCCGTGACACCTGGACCCACTGTTGAAACCCCCTCGGAGCCCACCCTCCAGCTTCAAATGTCATGCGACTTGCATTTGGAAGCCGACATCAGCCAGGGAGCTGATTAGAGTCCCAGCGTGGGTGGCCTTTTCAAGGCCACACCTTGGACACTCGGTCCAGCTGAGATGAGTCAGCAGGGGGCTCAGGCCCAGCCAGGCCCTGTTGGGACACACTCAGGGAGCTCGGGCACCCACCTGGCTGGTCGACAGAAGCTCTGGGTTTCCGTCACTCATCCCCACGTAGGCGTTGTCACCATCAAACTGGAACAGAGACAGAGAGAGGGGAGTCTGGTTACAATGTGGTCAGAGGGCTGCCCGGGCGCTGGGAGGCCCAGCTGAGTGCTCTGAGGGGCCTGAAGCATCAAGACGGGGCCCAGCAGACTGGGAACCCTTAGGCAGAAGGAGCCCCATTCTGTGCTCGGGCTGGCTCCATTCACACCACTTAGAACGGCAGAGGAAACCTTTCTGCCTTGTCCACAGACACAGCAGGCTGCCTCGTCAGACACTGAGACTCCCGTCCCTGGAAGCAAGCAGTCACCCAAACCCCTCACCTGGTCCCAAGGGAGTCGGGATGGCATCCCACACACCTCAAGTGTGTGGCCACCTAAGTGGCTTGCTGTCTGAATCCACTAGCCTCGGCCACTCGTCCACCTCTGCACACAGGTTCAAGGGCTGTGGTAGAAACCACGCCAGGAGTGGCAATCCGGGCTCTGAGACGCTGCCAGCGACCTCTCTACACGAGGAGCCCCTGGGTGGTGCAAACGGTTCCCCCAAGCAGCTGCTCCCCAAAGGGTGCAGGATTGATCCACCCAGAGCTGACTCAGAAGATTTACTGGTTGGCGATACCGGGAGGGTGGAGGGAAGGTGGGGGAGAAAGGGGAACCGATCACAAGGATCTACATAGAACCCCTTCCCTGGGGGACGGACAATAGAAAAGTGGGCAAGGGAGATGTCAGTCAGTGTAAGACATGAAAAAAAAAAATTAACCTGGGTTCGTGAGGGAGTGGGGAGGGGGGTGGGGTGCAAGGAGGGAGGGGAAATTGTGCTGAGACCAAGGGCTCGAGTAGAAAGAAAATATTTTGAGAATGATGATGGCAACAAATGTATGCATGTACTTGATACAATGGATGGATGGGTGGATTGTGATAAGAGTTGTACGAGCCCCCAGTAAAATGATTTAAGAAAAAAGATCTACTGGTGATCTATTTCTGAAAACCTTGTGGAGCACAGTTTCACTCTGACACACAGGAGTCAGGAGTCGACATTGCAACAGAGAAAACGCAGGCTTGCTTCCCTAGTGAACTGGGGTCCAGTGTCTGCATCCCTCGGGTGTGCCCAGGGAGAGTTCCGGAGTCCTCTCTTCCTGGTACATGACACTGACGCACGCAAGGGAATGACGGAGCCCCTGTGAATGCTCTTTCTTTGAAAGAGGGTCTCAGACAGCGTTCCCCAAAGCAGAGCCCGAGGCAAGGAATCGGGTGAATGTGACTTAGAGGGACTGATCTTCAGGAGGAGCTCTGGTGGGGTAGTGGGCTACGTTTTGGGCTGCTAACCACAAGGCTGGTGGTTCAAACCCATCAGCTGGTCTGAGGGAAAAAGATGGGGCTCCCTGCCCCTGTAAAGATTTACAGCCTCAGAACCCTACAGGAGCAGTTCCACTCTGCCCAAAGGGTCGCTATGAGTTGGAATCGACTCGGGGGTAGTGAGTTTGATTTGGCTCTTTAGGAGTACCCTTTAAGGAAGCGAAGGCGGGCAGCACAACTGGGTAGAGGGATGTGGTCTCAGCTGGAGGCCTGCTTCAGCCAGGCTGTAGCTCTGGGGTGTGAAAGGCGTCCC
The DNA here is from genome assembly GCF_000313985.2 of Echinops telfairi. Classification (NCBI taxonomy): domain Eukaryota; kingdom Metazoa; phylum Chordata; class Mammalia; order Afrosoricida; family Tenrecidae; genus Echinops; species Echinops telfairi. The sequence goes on from NW_022109491.1 coordinate 12,591,574, forward strand.
TGATTGGTAGAATAAAGCAAGGGGTTGACCTTTGGTAGCCCTATGAAAGTCATCCACTGCGGTGGGCTGCCCTTGGGAGACAGAGGGAGGAATCACCTTCTGATCAGGGGTGCCCCCTTTGGCCAAGGGAAATTGTACAGACAGAGGGCAGCTATGAACCACGTGGTGCCAGTTCAATAGCAGATGGAAGACGGGTGTGCTGGCTGCCTGGGCACTGTGATAGTCAAGGTTCTGTGTGCACTTGGCAGGGTCAGGATTCTCCGGTGGTTTGGCAGTTAACACCTAGTAATCTCCGATGACCTGGCCCAACACCATGTCATCACAGCCAATCAGGGGTAAACCTCCACAGCGGGATATGAATGGGATGGAATGCTTGAAGCCCCAGGAGTGTGGGTTGCTTTCGATGTAAGTGGATGTTGTAGGGGAGTTTGTTTTCCTGGGTCTGGATCTTGCGTCTGGCTCATTGACCTCTGGTTCTCTGGACTTGAGTCAATGGCCATATTGCCTGATCATCCTGGGAGTCATCATTAACCTGCCATCTGACCTGCTGACCTTGCCACTCATTTGTCCCTGCAGCTACCAGCCTGCGGTGCTCCTGCCAATCTTGGATTCACCAGCCTGCAGAGCCACTCAAGTCAGGAGAAGCCTGCAGCCTAACAGATGACCCACAGATTTAGAACCTGCCTAGACTTGGACTTGTTCCCTTCTAAAACGGTGTGGGCCTATCTTCCTGACATAAACATAGCTCTCTATCATAAACTTCATTGGTCTTGCTTCTCTAGAGAACCCGGAAGAGGTACCACTAACCTGACACATTTTAAAATGGTACAATTTATTATTTGGATTAGATAATAGATTCATGTGGTTCAAAATTCTGAAAATACAAAAGGGACATCTTTCAAAGGCTCCTTCTTCCCATGCCAGCTCCCACCTCTCCACTTCCCGCTGTGCCTACTGGATTCTTCAACCTCTTTCCAGGGATCATCTACAGATAGACATCCTGCAGCCTCTTCTTTTATACCTGGGGAAGCATCCTAGATGCATGCTATTTTGTGCCTTGGTTACTTTTCTCTTAGCAACGTGTCTTGAAGTGCGTTTTCTATCAGAACAGATTGTTTTCTTCTGTGCTTAGTATTCCAAACAGAATACATGTAATTAGTTCTCTACTGGTGGGCAGTGAGTTGTGTCTAGTCTTTTTGCCATGCACACGTGGCTCTGATGGATATTTTTGTTAAAAATCATTTTATTGGGGGCTTGTACAACTCTCATCACAATCCATACATCTATCCATTGTGTTAAACACATTTGTACATTTGTTGCCGTCATCATTTTCAAAACATTTACTTTCTACTTGAGCCCTTGGTATCAGCTCCTCATTCTTTCCCCTCCTTCCCTGCCCCCCTCCCTCATGAACCCTTGATCATTTATAAATTATTATTTTTTCATGACTTACACCGACCGCTATCTCCTTTCACCCACTTTTCTGTTGTCCGTCCCCCTGGGAGGGGGTGTTTATATAGATCCTTGTGATAGGTTCCCCTTTTCTCCCCCCACTTTCCCCTTATTCTCCTGGTATCGCTGATGGATCTTTTTATAGGTCCACTCTTTAGCAGGGGCGTGAGTCCAGCTGCAGGGCTAATTTGCATGAGTCTAACCACGGTGTCCCACTGTCTGTGCACTGTAATTGTGACACAGACATCACCATGCTGCCCTCTGTGGAGTGACTGCCATGACACACTCCCACAACCATGCCCAAGATGCTGGTTCACCCAGACCCTCTCCACTCAGAGAGTCTGTCCTCAACCCCGGCTCTGAGCCAGCCCTCTACCTACCCCCTGGGCTCTGAGCCCACCACCACCACTCTGAGCCCTTGCCCTTCCCTTCCACTCCCTGTTCCTTATTGCAAAGGCCCCCTTGCCTTCTAACACCCCATATCATTCAGTTACAATGTCAAAAGGGAGGCTCCAGGAAGGGCAAGAGCCCCCACAGAGCTAAAGCAGTGTCAAGAGAGGAGGAGAAAGTAGGGAACACACTTCCTGATTTTCAAACATCTGATACAGCTACCGTCATCAAAACAGCCTGGCACTGGCACAGCAATAGACGCATGGGACAATGGCGTAGAAGTGAGGGACCACACATCTGTGGTCAACTGATGTTTGACAAGGGTGTTGAGTCCACTCGATGGGGACAGAAGAGTCTCTCTAATAAACGGTCCTGGGGAAATCCTGTTTCCATAGGCAGGGAAAAAAAAGAAAGAGGATCCATGACTCCCACCATACACAGAGACATATTCGTATTAGATGAAGGGCTTAATTGTGCCAACTAAAGCCCTAGCCCTCTCAGAAGAACAAGCTGGGCAATGCTGGCAGGCCCAGCTTTTCCCAGTGGACGATGCAATAGAACAACAAAGGCCCACAGAGCAAAAGACAACACAAGTCAATGGGGCCTCGTGAAAACAATAAACTTGAGTCCATCCAAAGTCTTCCCTCCAAAATCGAAAAGATGAGCTTCTGACTAGGAGACTATTTTCAGAAATCATACATCCGACAAGAACCTAATAGCCAAAAATATTTAGAAACCTCTAATAGTGTAAGAACAAAGAGATAAATAACCCAAACATAAAATGGGCAGCACACTTGACAAGAGATGTCGCCCAACAAGCCATCCGGATGGCCATGGACCTCATGAATGGAAGCTCAGCCTCCGTAGCCATCAGGGATGCAAATCTGAAGCACAGTTTGATACCATTTCACTCTAAGATGGCTTGGGAAAATCAACAACCAGAAAACAGCACATGCTGGCAAGGAAGTGAGGAACTGGCATCCTGCCACTGCTGGTGGACAGGTAAAAGGGTAGTGTCTCAAAAAACTAAAATAACTGAACTCTATGCATATGTCTATAGAAATCTTACAGAGAAGGACAAATGTACAGAGAATAGCATTTGTTGGTCATTATCAAGGGTGGAAGGAAGAGGGGAAGGGACTTGCGGGCGCTGGGACGATCACACGGATGAAGGTAAGGTTGCACCTCAGACCCTTGAGGCTGTCAACAGGCTGGACTTCTGTAGAAAACTGCACTGACGGGCGGTCTGATAAATATGCCTGTGAGCTAGACAAAACTAAAAGGAAGAAAACGGAGCTGCTGAGGTTGGTTCCGTAGAACCAGAGGCCTGCGGGCAGTTTGTGTTTCTTGGTTGGGAGCTTGGTTTCATAGGCCGTCCCAGTTGCCGTAATTGGCCTAATCGCATGTTTCAGTGCCTCTATGCCGCCTGCTACTTCCATGTTCTGTGCCTACGATCCTAAATAAATGCTTGCAGGTGTCCAGCCAATGCACACCATCTTGTCTCTCTTCCCCTGGAGCAACGGAGCGAGAAGAGGAGGGGCATGTGGCACTTACGACCGGATCTGGGTGGGGCCCGGCTGCCGTTACTGAACATCTTGACCAAAGATCCCATAGAGCAGTGGTTCTTAACCTTCCTCATGCCCTGACCCTTTCATACAGTTCCTCATGTGGTGGTGACACCCCGCCCCCCCAACCATAACATTATTTTCATTGCTACTTCATCACTGTCATTTTGCTACTGTGATGAATCGGGCGGCCCCTGTGAAGGGTTGTTTGACCCCGAGAGGGGTCACAACCCACAGGTTGAGAACTGCTGCCATAGAAAAATGCTGGGCCAAAGCCGGAAAATGTAGAACAAGATTTCCAATTCTCATAGACTCCACACTTTCTGGGAGGTTAGATGAACCCATGAAACTATTGCCCTCAGATCATCTTTTAAGTTTTTAAACCATAAATAGCCCCTGAAGTCTCCTTAAAGCCAACCAATAATTTAGCTTCTAGTAAAAAATCTCTGGCCTGTGACACTCTTGAAAGAACTATCGATATGGGATCAAACTGACAATAGCCACTGGAAAGATGAGCTAGGAACTTGGGAGGCAGTGAGCTCTTGTTACGGCGGAGGGACAGATACGTCAGAAGACGAGTGTGAACAGAGGCTGCCCCACGGGAAGAAGGTAATCTGTCACCGGGCGGGACATGGAGAGCTGGTGTAAGTGCTCAACCCCAGCAACAGAAGAAATAAAACTTGTAACTCTACATAGAAGCACAGACGAAAGTTCCAGAGGTCAGAAACCCTGGTCTGTTTGTACGCTCATGTCTCCCAGGCACCCCGGAGAGAGCCTGGCAAGAGTCAGCACTCAATAAATGCTTGTTGGGTAAGTAAATGGATGAAGCAACCACTTCCATTCACATTGTCTCATTTGTCTTCCTGCCTAGGTGGTGGGATCGGTAGTTACACCCACTCCTTCAACTTGGGGCATGCTGAACGATCACAATAAATAGGTACACACAGGTATTGTCTGGGCACCTGACTGGGTGCAAACTCCCTTCCCCAGCATTTTCAAGCCCTGCTCAGAAGCCACCTCCTCCAGGAGGCCCGCCACGCTCTCGTCTCCACAGTCCATCCCTCTGACAACACAGACCATCGCCAGCACAGCTGTCTTCTGCAGCAGCATGGGAGCAACCTGGTGCCCTAGATATGCCGGGCTTGGCACTGGCGCAGCCATGAACGGAGGCCTGAAGAGGGGCGGGACCCGGTCTCTGCCCAGGGCTCCCTCCATCAGGGCCCAGGGATGGGGTCAGTAAGGCCCTCTGGAGGGTCCACCTGTTCAACCTCTTCTCTGTCAGGCCCTTTCTGGGGGAAAGAACTGGTAAGCCCAAAATAAAGATCACAGCCCTGGCTTCTGCTCACAGCCACGGCCGGCCCACGTCCTTCTCCAGGTGCGGAGCAGATTAAGCAAGGAAAGGCCCACATCCACACCTCAGCTGTGCCGAGCCTGGATGTGAACTTGCTGGGCTGATGGTCTGTGTGTACAAGCTTGTGCGCCCAGGCGTGCATCACAAAGCAGCGGGGGCGTGTCCTGCGCAACGTGGCGTCCCAGACAGCCTCCCGTCGCACAAGCCAACGCATGGCACAGCACAAGCAGGAGTGGGCACACGCTCACACACCCTTCACGTGGCAGGTACACAAACACCCCCAGCCTGCACACACACGCAAGGTGAGTGTACCCAGATCTACAGAAGGAGCTCCTGCACCTGCAGCTGGGTGAGTATATTGAGTTCACACCAACCTCTGACACATGTTGATCTTGCGAACAATAAAGTGCTGCTAGATCCCGCACTGTGCTCAGGATCCCTGGTGTGTTCAAGTTCATTGCCGTGGCTATTAAGCCAATGCATCTCACCCAGGGTCTGGTCCATGCCTTCCCTGGCCCTCTGCTTCACCTAACTCAAAGTCTTCTCCCGGGAGCGATTCAAAGCTAATACTTCAGACAACGTTCTCTGTGACCCATGTGCTCCCTGGCTAATTTTAGGCCACAGATGGCCAGGCCTTTCTGGACGCTCCAGTGAATCCTATCCACCACGTGTGACCCTGTTGGTCCTTGAAATACCGGTGGTACAGCTTCCAGCATCCCGGCAGCATGCAAGTTACCCCAGCATGACAAACTGACAGATAGGTGGTGGTGTGTAAATGCATGTTCATGCGGGGACATGCAAAGCAGGGATACACACGAACTCAAATTCTGGGTCTATGCCACAATGTACCCTGCCATCAAAAAATCTTTTTTCACATTACACCACCTTCCTTATGCTTCCAAACGTGAAGGCAGAAAACTAAACAAAAAACTAGAAGAAAACATCAGCCTAAGAGTTTGTGTGAAACACCAGGAGAATATCCTCTTAGCAGGGACTGGAATAGATTAATTTTCCCCATTTCATATTCTAATTATAATTCCTTTTCCCATTGCAGTCCTCAGTCCTCATTACAGCTGGAAGATTGTTCTGCAAAAGCCGGGCCTTCATCTTCTCTTCCCAAGAGTTTTGTCATGGAAATGAGTTCTGGAATCTGAAAGAGCCCACGTTTTTGCACATTTGAATGAGGGGGGCTAACCCTTCAGGAGGGTCGCTGGGGGCCTCCGCTCAGAGGGGGTTCTGCCCAGTCTGCTTCTCCCCACGCCCTGTGGTCCCCTCAGGGAGAGGGGCTCCAGGACCCCTATTTCAACAGATTCCCCAACCTAAGCGCACCATGTTTCCCCAAGAGATTGTTATTTCATCTTTAAGGAAACTTGGGGAGCAGCCCACGTCAGAGCCAGACCTTAGTGATGGGCCCAGTTCCGTCTGAACACCTGAGGTGAGCACTTTACCGACTCTAAGCCTCCGCTGCCAAAGTCTGCGGTCCCACAGCCACGGATACATGCTCGCCACCAAGGAAACGCCGAGGGATAAGGTGCGATAAACGGACGGAAGGAAAGGATGGGAGGAGGTGGATCGATACATAGAGGGTTGGTATAAACTAGTCTTGGCCCACAGAAATGCAGGGCCAGACACAAATGTCAGTCATAGGTGTAATTTGCAATATTCCAGTAGTCACCATTACAAAAGCAAAAGTAAACAGTGAACTTACGTTTAAGGACATGTTTTATTTAACCCAAGAGAGCCATGATATTATAATTTCAACATATAATCAATATACAAATTATCAGTGACATTTTTTTCCACATTCCTTTTTTCCGTTTGAATCCAGGCTGTGTTTACTGTACCAAACTCACTGCCACCGAGTCAATACTGACTCATTGCGACCTATAGGACCAGCGCAGGGAAGAACGGTCTCTGTGCCGTTTCTGAGACTGTGGCTCTTTACGGGAGTAGAAAGCCCCATCTTTTTCCAGTGGAGCAGTTGGTGGTTTTGAACTGTCGACCTTTCAGATCGCAGCCCAATGCCTAACTGCTAGGCCATCGGGTCTCCTGTTTTACCCTACAGCATATCTTAATTCAGATGACCCTATTTCAAGTCCTCAGCAGTCACATATGGCTGCCAGAATGAATAGTTGAAATGAAAATAGTTGAGTGGTTGTGTGGTGGTGGTTGGTGCACAGATGGGATAGATGGATGGATGGATGGATAGATAGATAGGTGGAAAGGTGGATGGATAAACAGATGGAGGAAAAGGAGGTTGGGTTGTTCAGAACATGGTAACCTAGAAGGGATCAGTAGATCCCATTAAGAAGGTCAAGACGAGCAAAAGACTCAGATAACTGGTTTGAATGGATGATACAGTGGGATGGGCAGATGGGCTTGATAGGCTGATGAAGGGACAGATGACTGAATGAGACGGGATGGCTGGGTGAGATAAGCTGACTGAAACGGTGGGTTGAGATGAACAGACAGATGGCTGTCATGCATGTTTGGGATACATCGATAGAAGCTTGGATGGTGGGATGGCTGTGGGGGGGTGGGAGGGTGACATTAAATGGTGGAATGGAAGGGTAGGTGGATACGTGGACATTTTCACCTCATTCGACTCAAACTCTGCAAGGATTACATGCCATTGACAATCAATTCCTCATCTTCAACCAAGTAATCACTAGAGATGTACAGTTCCCCCCACCCCCGATATTTCCTCCATCTGGTTCACTAGCACTTCGAATCCAACACTAAGTTCACGACATGCACACAGACTTGACCCTTCTCTGGCACATTCTATCACCAATAAAAGGTATCACCTTCTACACAGACACACGATCCCTACCCACGGGGTGACTCTGGACCTCTCCCACTCAGCTCCCTTGCCAATCCATCGTCTGCATTGGTTACTACGAGATGGTCACACCATTCGTCCGCTCACACCCTGAACCGGGCTCCACATCACCCAGTCCTTGCATCTGGGACCATCCACAATCACCACCCCTGAGCTTCAGCTCCCACCGTGCCCCTTGATGTGGCAGGACCCTCCAGTACCTTGTCTTTGCCCACAGGGTCCCCTCTCAGTCTGGAACTCTCTCTCCCTTTCTCTGCACACTGGAGTCCACTCTTTCCTGGCCTAGCTTCCCTTTCTGGTTCTGTGCACAAGCTTAAGAGCATCACTTGCTTTACAAACCATATGGGTCCTTAAAGCCCCCATCCAAAGTCAATTTTGACCTTAATCACAGAGCACAGGGTCAGGAGTCCTGATGGAGCAATGGTTCAGGGCTTGGGTGCTAACCAAGCCATGAGGGGTTACCATCTGCGGCATCTCAGGAGAAAAGACCCTGTGGACTGCTCTCAGAAAGATGACCGCCTTTGGGGCAGTTCTACTGTCCTGTAGGGTCACTATTGGTCAAAATCGAATTGATGGTCCACAGCGACAACGTGTGGAGTATGGCATTCTGGGTAGCAGCAATGATTCCTGGATCCCAGTATGGGTGCCACCACTCACTTCATTGCCTGTGACCTTGGGACTTTACTCCTCTGTGCCTTGGTCTCCTGACTGTAAAAAGATAACGCTAAAACCCTTGATAGAATTGCACGAGTTAAGATTTGTAGGGCAATTCTTCATGATGCTAGCTCGTTCTGACAAGTGCTTGACAGGTGGTATTATTGTGGTTGCTACCTTTATGCTAAGCGCTTATCCCCGCATCAGTCCCCAACCGCTCAGTCTCCCACATCACTGAAACCCAGAGATACCCTCAGATGCCGCCTTTCTGCCCTTTCCCACGTGATTACCTCCCAGCCCTCCAGACGGCCTTTCCTTAAGTCTGCAAATACAAAGCATCTCCCACCTGTCCAAGGTCAGTCCCTTCACCTCATCGATCCTGCCCCTTCTATGTCTTCCTGGGCCCCGTTTTCCCTTGTTCATCCCCGCCTTCTGTCCTGTGTCTGAGATCTCATCTAAATGTGCAGCAGGAAAACGCAGCAGCCAACGCCTTGTCCACATCATATAAAACATACCAAAGTCAAACAAACAAACTTCACCAGCATGTACCCAGCACACACAAGGTGCCGAGGGGCATGGCCCCAACCATGGGGATTTACGGCCAATGAAGCTCCCCACGGTGCTCAGTCGCATGAATGGACAATCACAAGACACCAAGAGGGGTTCAGGCCAGAGATCTGGGGATAGCAATAAGTGTTCATTACATAATACGAGGGTGGCTCTCAAAATTGGGTGGAAAAATTACATTATCTTCTAATTCCAATCCCCCCGCCCCCGCCCCAACATTTTGCAGCTCCCTGGTATTGATCGCCTCCCATAGAGTCACAGTCTCAGAAACCCACAGGGGCAGTTTGTCCTGTCCTATGGGGTCGCTATGAGTCAGCATTGGTTTGATGGCAGTGAGTTTGGTTTGGAATTTTGTATTTACTGAGTGGCCGGCATGGCACCAGGCACGCCCTTTGACGGTGGCGCAGAATACAAAGTTCCTATTCTCCCAGTACAAGACTAGAAAAGGCAAGCCATTCTTTGGCTGTGGTTCCAAGCCACAAAAGCCATCACATAACCGCTTTAAAGCCTGTTCTGATAGGTCAGTGGCTCTTCCAGTCTTTGACAGCCAAATGATTGATAAGAACCTGACGCCCGTGGCCACAGCTGTCCAACACCTAGCTATTCAGAGTATCCCCAACCCAGAACTCCATGCTTCCCCCCAAACCCTACAAAAGGTCAGTTCCAGCTTGATGTGGCGACCAACACCAGTTTGTAAGGATAATCATGCATTCAGCTTGTTGTAGATACGGAACGGTGTCCTCTTTGACAAGCGTGGCCAAGGCTAGGATAAGAGTAGTGTGTGTGTGTGCACGCATACACACATAAGTTGATTCTGACCCCTGGGGACACAGTGTGAGTCACGGAAGACTGGCACACGCAGGGTTTTCAATGGCTGTGATTTTTCAAAGTAGGACACCAGGCCTTTCTTCTGAGGTGCCTCTGGGTGAGTTTGAATGAACTGCAACCCTTTGGTTAGTAGATGAGCACCGAACCGCTTACACCACTCAGAGACTCCTAATTCGAGCAGAAACCAAAAACCACAAAAACAGACTCACTGCCTTGGCCCTATAGAGCAGGCTAGAACTGTAGGGCGGGTTTTCCCCCAAGATTGTAACTCTTGGCCGGAGTAGAAAGCTTTATCTGTCTCCTGCAGAAAGAATGGCTGGTGGTTTCGAACTGATGACTTGGAGGCTAGCGGCCCAGTACATAACCACTATGACAAACTGCAGAGGAGAGTGGGAGGAGGAAGAGGACCTTTCAAGAGAGGCAGCCGGGAAAAAATGGCTAGGAGCTGGCTGGGTGAAGAGGGGTGCCAAGGGCATCAAGGCTGCTGTGAGCATGGGCCAGTGGGCAGCTTCACACTAGCCTGGGCCTCAACCTAGGCCTGTGCCTGTCACCTCACTGAGGCGTCCCAGCTGTCCTGAGGCTGCTGTGACTACTGTAAGCCAAGGGGGAGCTAGCCCAAAGCCACCAGCCAGTTCTGAACCTGGCCTTGACCGGGGCAACCAAAGCTGCAGCTGTTGTGTAGAAGCCGCAGCAACTCCTCCCTCGACACTGAGACGCAGATCAAAGACCCAAGATGCACAGCCCTCAGCCCCAGGCGCAGCACTCCCAAGATCGAAAGAGGAAACAATCAAAGCAGCGAACCCTGACACCGCCTGCTCCCACGCCGCATACAGACACGAACTCTGCACAGATAAAGCTTGGCTCCCAAGACAGAGGCGGGGCGTGTGGCAGCCGCGCCTCGGGGCTGACCGAGATGTGGTTTTATGTGGAAGTCTCACGGGGAGATACTTATCACCACAAGGAGTTGTGGGGAGGCGGCAGGAAGGAGCTGCACAGATGGAAGGGGGACAGGGATGGGACATGCCAGCAGAGTCTCAGACACAAGATCGGGCTGAAACTCTGACCCAGGTCCCGTGTACCTAGCGCCAGTCTCCTTGCCTTTGAAAAAGCATGACAGTGCAGTGGTCCTGCCAATAGAATCTGGTACCTGACTGCCAGGGTTCGAACCCTGGGCTCGCTGCAGTGCGATCTTGTGAGCAGGTTCGCTATTGTGTCTCCGTTTCCTCTTTTGGGAAATGGGTATGAATGCTGTTGGGGTTAAATTAGGTCTATTTATGTAAAGTGCTTAGAACGTGGCCTGGTACAGAAAGGGCACTCAATAACCATTAGCTAAAAAGGAAAAACAGAACACTGCCATCGAGTCCATGCCAACTCATAGTGACCCTGTAGGACTGCCCCTGTGAGTTTCTGAGGCTGGAACTGCTTACAGGAGTAAAAAGTCCTATTTTTCACCTGTGGAGCTGCTGGTGGTTTCGAACTGCTCACCTTGAGGTGAGCAGCTCAACACATGCTGAGCTAATACAGATCTATGATTAAGATTACGTTGGCCTATTTTCTTTGTACTGTTCTTATGTAGTGACCAGGAAGCATACAGACCGTTCCATGTGGAGTTCACCATGTGTGGAGGGCACACACCGCTCTGGTCACCCTCTGTTCCCAGCCCTGTTCTTCCTCAGAGCCCCTTCCCACTGTCCTCTCCTGGGAGGTCCCAATTCCTGGTCAAGAGGCCCTAGAAGCTGTCCATCCGAGGCCTGGCACAGCCCCAGCCCTTGGCAAGGGAAGTACCCACCTCGCCAATGTGAGCTGCCACTGAGTTGGCCCCGCGCACCACAGAACGGAACGCTGCCTGGCCTGGTGCCACCCGGGATGCGTCCCCAAAGGCGTTTGTTGGCCGGTGTTTAGAAGTCAATCACCAGGTCTTTCTTCCTGGTCTTACTTAGAAGAGCACCGAAACCTGTTGCCATCACAGCAACACACACGCCAACGCCTGCACACCAGCGCTCTCTCTCTCTCTCTCTCTCACTGCCATCAAGCTGATGTTGACTCATAGCGACCCTATCGGACAGGATAGGCCACCCCTTTAAAGTTCCCCAGATTGTAACTGTTCACGTGAGTAGAAAGCCCCGTCGTATTTTCTCTCACATCAGCCATGGCTGAAGGCACGTCGCCACGAAAATTGGGGGAAACTGAGGCCTACCATCAGAGAGTAAATTCGTTAAGACAAGAAGGAGCTGCACTCACTGATTCAACAAAGGTGGCTCGAGACCCACCTCTGTGCCAGGCGCAGCACTGCAGACTGGGACTCTGCAGGGGGACCCACATCCTAGGCCAAGTCCTTCCCTGGGGCCTGTTTGCAGGCTGAGCTCAGCAGGGCGATGCTACCAGACTCCTTGCCCGGCCAAGGCCCTGGGGTCCCCTCTCCCCACCGTTGGCTCGTCACAGAATTCATAGCCTGCAGGTGGGAAGGCCTGATGGTGGGTGCCACCAGAAGCCCACCGTGTCCTGCATCCAGGCGCCGGCCAGCTGCAGCTGTCAGAGGGCCCGCGGACAGGCAGGGTGGTCCAATGGGCAGGGTAGGGCTGCCTGGCAGGCAGTTTCCGCCTCCGTGCTGCCGGTGGTGGCTCACACACCGTCTACATCACCACAGATTTATGGCGAAAATTACCCTCTCTCTCAGCTCCACTTAGAGCCATTCGGAGCTCACTCTCGTTCCCGATTATAAATCTAATTGCACATTCCAAACAGACAAGCGCTCATTAAGCTTTAATTATGCACATGTTGTTTTCAACAAACATTTTCATTTGGCCGCTGTGAGGGGGAATGGTTCCAAGGGGGCTGCAGACACTGCCTGCACTGGGGGCTGGGGTGGGGAGGGGGAGGCTGGGTCTGGGAAGTGGGTCAGGGGGGACCCGGGTGAGGCTGTCCAAGGGGCAGGGCCGGGGTCCCAGCAGGTATGCCTGTTGACTTGGCCTTCCACATGGCTTCTGTCCCAGGAGACGGCCAAGGTGTGTGTTCTTAGCCAGGCCCCCCGCGGCCCCCCCCCCTATTCAACAGGGCTCCCCCCCCCCCCCCCCCCCCCCCCCCCCCCCCCCCCCCCACCCCCCCGCGGGACGCCGTCACGAGGCCCCGCCC
>NW_022109491.1:12604636-12627535 GCF_000313985.2 Echinops telfairi
AGAGGTGGCACATGTATGGCTCTGCCCTGGCCTGGCTCCCTCCACTCCCATCTCCCCACTGGGCAAAGGTCTTGCCTCTCTACTGTGGCATTCAGGGCACCTGACAAAGTGACCCCCTGCCCACGGACCCTTCAGCCTGGCTCCCCATGCACTCATCCTACATCCCCTTTGCAGGGGGCCCAGCACGTCCATGCCCTAGCAGCCTCTGTGCTCCAGTCCTGGGCCTCCCTCCCCCTCGCCCCTCCTCTCTCTTCCACTCAGCCACCTCCCACCCATCCCAGGCCAAGGCCGGACTAGGGGCCTCCCTGCTGTGAGCATATAACCTATCTATTGGGCCAGCTCTTGGGTCCTCTGACCGCCACACCCCCAAGGTAACACCCCCTCGGGTGGTCTGGGAAGAGGCAGGCATCAGGAGAAGGTGGCTGGCGATGTGGTCCCAATAGAGGGCCCAACCTGTCCCGAGGGGACTCTGGAACTGGGTGGCCCTTGAGACATACCAAATCGAGCCTTGGCATTCCCGCACTGGGCAGCTATTCGGTCGAGGGGCCCGAGGAGGTGTGTCCTCTTGGGCAAGGAGTCTCCGTGGACAATCCCAGAGAGACTCAGCCTGAGACCCGGCTGGTGGAAGGAGGCCTGCGTGCTGAGGGCGGTCCCGGGCTTGCATAGGGCAGCACCCACTGCCGCAATGACCCAAGCATTCCCTGCAGTCCAGTGCGACCACCTTCAGAAAGAGGTTGCCGTGAGCCGGGCACTCGCGATCACTGACGTGCCGGTACATTCACTGAATTCTCGCGAGAGCCCTGCAAGGTGAGGGGCTGGTACTCGGCGTCCCGACGCACAGAGGAGGGCCCCGAGAGCAGCTAGGGTTTCGCAGAGGCAGTGGTGCTCCTGGGATAGAGGGGGCTCTCACCTTCCAGGAGACCCGGGCCCCAGTCCTTGTCCACACGCCTCACGCGCTGTCACCTGTCAGGAGGTTGGGGCGTGGCTACGATGCCGAACAGGTGGCGCCTTCGGACTAAAGAGGGACCCGAAAGAAAGGTCTGGTGATGGGGTTCTGAAGACCCTGCGGGGCATGGTGGTGCGAGCTGCCCGGAGGGCCCGGCCCGGCACGGGGCAGGGCTTTGTTCTGTGGGTCCCAGGCTGCCAGGAGTCCAGCACCACGGAGAGGGGCTAACAGTCTCGACAAGGTGAAGCAGCCGGCTGGAGTGCAGGGGAGGCCACGCAACAAGTAAGTGGCGGAGAGGGGATTCAAACCCGGAACGCCCAGCTCGAGGCCATGCTGGGAGGGCTGGACTTCGGAGGCCAGGCGCTGTCTGCGCACAAAGGCAAGGAGGAGCCCAGCGACCGCCAGCTGCCTCCCCAGGGGCTGGGCTGCGGTCAGCCGCCTCGAGCCTCTGGTTGCCCGGCGCTGCCAATATTTGTGCCTGATAATTATCTATCATCCGAGCGGTTGGGAACCCGTCCCAAAACTGATGCTTGCCAAAGACAATTAACTCAAAGCCACGCGCACGCGCCCCTGCGCGCGTCGGGCTGGGACGGAGGGAGGCAGGGAGTGGGGAGCGCGGAGGAGACAATGTGCTGCAGATGACTCGGGAGATAGTCTCTCCCCAGCCGACAAAGCAAGCTCTCGATCATGCCTGCCGCATCGGGCTCCATCGCACGGTGGCAGGGGAAAGATGTCAACGGTGGCGTTCGGTGGGGGGCGGGGGGCAGGGGGGCGGTTAGAGAAAATAGAGGAAGAGAAAAAGGAAAAAAAAATCCTTTGAAATTGTTCATTTGACCTAGAAAGGTTTTCTAGGTCACCTGAACTTGGCACTTAACGCATCTGATCCCACAATCTAATGCAGCCTCAGTCAGCACCAGATAGGACAGGAAATGGTTATTTGTAAACACTGTCCTAGGTTTTCAAACACCTCATTAAAAGCAGCCTTTGGACCTGGCGCTGAGGGAATTCGGGAGTGAGGCAGCTTTGGAAGCCCAGGTTCTGAATCTAGCTGCTATGGGCACTCTCTGACCCTCACACCCGTAAAAGGGTCTGGAACCTTCCATCCTATAGGACTGCCATGAAGCTGGGTGGGGGGTGAGTTATGCATGCTAGCCATCTCTAAACAATGCCAGCGCCCCCCTGACCCCTAGCTGCCTTCTAAGGCCTAGGGTCACCCGTCTGCTTTTTGTCCTGCAGCCCCTATACGCTGGGTCCGGGCTCTCCCCGGGGAGAGGGGTTCCTGCCTACACAGGAGCTGGGTGGGCAGTGGGGCCAGAGAGAGGGAAAGCCACCCTCCAAGGTGCAGAATGTGTGATGCGTGGTTCTAATTCCTCTTCACTTTGTAAACATTCTGTCTCAGATGAATAAGGGGCCTTCGAGACCTCCTCCCATCTCGGGGAAACTGAGGCCAGGGTTGGTTAATGGCCCTCAGTTGCTGGCCACTGCACATTCAGGGTCAGGAGTGCCACACTGTCAATTCCCTGGAGGATGGGCAGGGAAGCCATCCATTACAGTCAAAAGCCAAGGGTGTCGCAGCACCCCTCCCCGAGGCTGACCTGAGCCTCTATGTCAGCGGTTCTCCCCCTGTGGGTCTCGACCCCTTGGGGGTCAAATGACCGTTTCACAAGGGTTGCCCAATTCATCACAGTAGCAACATGACAGTGATGAAGTAGCAACGAAAATAATTTTATGGCTGGGGGGTCACCACCACACGAGGAGCTGTATTAAAGGATCCCGGCATTAGGAAGGTGGAGAACCAATGCTCTATGTATATCCAGCCACCCACCAGGCTCAGAGGAGTCCAGGACCCACTCTCAGGGGAGTTTGGGGTTCAGCAGACCAGGAATGAGCACTGGTGGCAGCTCAGGTGGTGACGCATTAAGGTGAGAGCAGTTAGTGCACACCTGCCAGGCAGAGGGACCAGGGTCAGCAAAGGTGAGGGAACTGGAGATTGAGAAAAGTAGTGGTGGGGGGATATTATTGGTGGTGGGGGTATTGGTGGTGGTGGCGATATTGGTGGTAGTAGTAGTGGTGGTAGTATCAGTGGAGGTATTGGTAGTGGAGGTGGTGGTAGTGGTGGTGGTAGTGGTGGTGCTGGTAGTGGTAGTGCTGATGGTATTAGTGGTGGTGGTGGTGGTAATGGTCCATGGTATTAGTGATAGTGGTATTAGTAGTGGTGGTGGTAGAGGTGGAAGTGGTGGTATTAGTGCTAGTAGTGGTGGTAATGGTTGGTGGTATTAGTGGTGGTGGTATTAGTGGTGGTGGTGGTAGAGGGGGAGGTGGTGGTATTAGTGGTAGTAGTGGTAATGGTTGGTGGTATTAGTCGTGGTGGTATTAGTGGTGGTGGTGGAAGAGGTGGAGATAGTGGTAGTAGTGGTAGTAGTGGTTATGGTGGTGGTATTGGTGGTGGTGTAGGCGGTGCTCATGAGACATCTACAGGTTGCTGGGACAGGCTTGATACAGTGCAGAGAAAGTGTATGCTTGGGTGAGGCTGGGCAGGGAGGGATTTAAAGCATTATTCCTAAAAAGATGAGTAAGGGAAAGGGTTCTAGTCAGAGAGGTCACCATTCTGTCCAGTAAAACAAGGAAAGCAGTGTGGCAGTGATATAAAATGAGAAGTGTCCGTCGGTGAAACTGAAGCCAAAGCACAGAATTAGACCCAATCACGTAAGAAAACCACTACCCATCGGCCAGTTGGTCACACTGTGGGAGCCTTGTGTCTTGCTGGGAAGCTGGGAGCAAGATGACTGGCGCTTCACATCCCAAGAGGACCCCGCAGGGAGTGGACAGCTTCTGCAGAGCTTCCAAACTAGGAGAAACTAGGAAGGCAGGCCTGGGCTCCAACTTCCAAAATCCAGCCAATGAAAATGCTGGGAGCACAGAGGAGGGCTTAAAGCTTTGACTCACTTTGGACACGCCGTCCACTGGAAAAGTGGGGGGCCTGCAAAGATGAGGGGCACGGTGGCTGGCCAGTGGCCTTGAAGGCAGCAACAATTGGGAAGATGGCATGGGGCAAAGCAGTGTCCTACTCTCAGAAGGCCACCATGAGTCGGAGCAGCCTCCCCGGCACACAACAGCGACACTGCGGAATAAAACATAAAAGTATGATCGCCACTTCCTGTACGGCAGACACCACGTGAAGGGCCCTCTACGCTGTATTTCACTTAGTCTTTGCCACGGGCCCAAAGGGCGATAGGACAACCCTGTCCTATCCAGGAGAAAAGCCAGCCCGCACGCTCGTGGAAACTCGATTGTGTCTCTCCTCTTGGAAACCGAGAGCAGGACCCATCATTTCATAAACAGACCAGGGTTGGCAAAGAGAGCTCCCTCCTAGTTAGCATCCTTAAACTAGCACTAGATGCCCATGGCAAACCACCACACCCAAGTGCACCCCATGTGGATTAAAGAGTTAAGTCTGAAATGTCCTGTGATAGAGAAATGATCAGAACACAGACCAGAATGCTTATCAGATCTGCACGGGCAGGATAACGTCCTCGGCCCTTGAAGCAATCACGGAGGGAGCGAGATTGACAGATTCGAATATGTATGCATTAATATCTTCTGCAGAAGGAAGCATATTAAAACCAAAATGAAAAGGACATCAGACTAAGAAAATATCAGCGCCAACCACGAGACAGTTAATATATACGACGCAGAAATGGCTCTGTCAGATTAAACAAAAAGCAAGGTACCAACGCACAGAAAGACCTGGGGTCCACACAGAGCAGCCAGGCATGAAGCAGTAATCTCAAGAAAGAAATATATAGGGGAAGTGTCCATTCAACTCAACACAGCGGAGAAACGTCAATGAGCACAAACCCATTCTGATGAAACTGGGGTGTCTCCATCCCACCCCCCACTGCTAGCATGGAAAAGTTTCGAGCTGACTGTAAGGGCAAAGCCATGTCTGTCTCTATGAAGCAAACCCCCTGTCTTGCTTACAACAAAACAGCCTTTTGTTCTGAGTGGTGGGCGGGAGAAGGCATCAGAGATGACAGAGGACATGGTCCTTGTCCTGAAGCTTGTGACCCACGGAGGGGGGCACGGGACCAGGAGTGATGGGGAGATAAAGAAAATGGATGGGAGAAAAAACAGGCTTTCTACTCCCATAGAGAGTTACAGTCTCGGAAACCCACAGGAGCAGATCTACCCTGTCCTATCGGGTGACCGTGAGTTGGAATCGACTCGATGGCAGTGCGTTTGTTTGGTTTTGTTCGTTGGTATAGTGGGAGCTCCACGCGCTACCGCCAATGCACCCGTCCCCGGAGAAGGATCTCATGCTTGGGAGAGTGGAGAGGCAACGCAAGAGAGGAAGACCCTACAAGAGATGGATCGACGCGGTGGCTGAAACCATGAGCTCAAGCGAAGGACGGTCATGAGGGTGGCGTAGAACGGTGCAGTGTTTTGCTCTGTTGTGCACAGGATTGCTGTGGGTCGGAACCGACTGGGTGGCACCCAACACCAACAGAATGGGAGCCATGGTTTATGAGGGTCCCCGGGTGGTCTCAATGGTTCAGAGGCTCAGCTGCTAACAGAAAAGCTGGAGGTCCCTCGGAAGAAAGGCCTGGTGCTCCGCTTCTGAGAAACTGATCACTGCATGCTCTGTGGGGCAGTCTTCCTCGGACACACATGAGGTTGCTATGAATCAATCAACTCAACAGCAGCTGTTATTGATTTCAGACAAGGTACATGCAAAAAGGCTTCATGGGGGAGGTTGCTTCAAAGCAGGCCTACCTGCAGGACAAGCAGAGTTAGCCCAGGCAAGGAGGGGTGGGAGGCGAGGAGGGAGGGTGAGGGCAGCATGAGCTAAGGTTGGGAGCTGCAGAGCAGGGTCCAGTCATTGAGCAGGAAGGCAGTGAGAGATGACGTGGAGAGGCCAGCAGGGCTCATCAGGATGAGGCTTTTAATGAGGGCTGCAATGAGCCGGAAGGCCATTTCGGAAATGGGCTTCTGGCTTCAGTTTAAAGATCAGGTTGGTGAAGATCTAAGACTGAAGCCTATCAAGAAGCTACTGTGAGGAATCAGAGATAGGGCCAGGCAACAGAACCCTGAGCAGGGCTTGGGGAAGGAGAAGAAACATCTGATAAAGCAACAATCACTGAAGCAGGGTGACAGTGATTCATAACTAGGAATGTGTACTGATGGCTAAGAAGGGAGGGCGGCTGGGAGCCAGCCTCCAGGTGGTTTCAGGAAGAAGCGCTGAGCATCTCCGTGAGCGAAAGCTGCTGAGAGGGATCACCCAGGAGTCAGACAGGGGGTGACTCACGCAGTGCACAAACCCTAATTTCCTCTCCTTGGTCACACGCTTCCTTCTGATTTCTTTTTCTGATGATTCACAAGAAAGTTTTTTTTTAAAAAGTCCCCTTTTAAATTCAAATCAGAAATGCTTAAGCACTTTGGCTTACCCTGCCCCAAACCTTAACCTCTGCTCCTGAGCCCGTAAAAGCCAGTTTAACCCCTGGTGACTAAGAGGGCATTGGCTGCTGAGACACCAAGAGGCTTCGAACTTCATAGTGGCCATGAACAGTGTCCATCCGTGAACCTTCCAAGGGTCTTTAGTGGCAGTACTCCCCTACACACACACACACACACACACACACACACACACACACACACGTAGCCACAGTCCTTCAGCCAGCTCCATGGTCAGCTGCCTTTCTGAATTTCTTTGGGTTTCAAAACAGTAACAGACATGAAGTACAGCTTCTGCAGGTTATGCAACACCCTCCCTGGGTTCTGGGGTGGCACCTGCCGTCAGTAAGGTTCATATTTCTGCAGTGAAACCTATGAGTTTCCACACAAGTGGGTTACACAAAGATTATAAATAGCCTCATGTCAGTTGGGTTTAGGTGTTGGGGCCCAGCAAGTTTGTGGCAATTTATAAAACCAATCGGAGTTTCCAGTTTTATGGGTGATCTCAGGTAAGGGGCTTT
Organism: Echinops telfairi; assembly: GCF_000313985.2. Lineage (NCBI taxonomy): Eukaryota > Metazoa > Chordata > Mammalia > Afrosoricida > Tenrecidae > Echinops > Echinops telfairi. The sequence goes on from NW_022109491.1 coordinate 12,611,555, forward strand.
GGAACTGAATGAAGTGTTTCCTCCCATCCAGGTACACACATGCATGCTGGGGACTGGAAGGGAGGCTGGTCCCCTGTTAACAGAGGCACCACGTGCTTATTTTACAGATGAGGAAATGGGGGTTCAGAAAGGCTCGGGGACAGAGGTATCAAGTAGCTGAGCCAGGAGTGAACCTGGGTCTGATGTCCTTCTACACATCTTCACAAACCCTCCGAGCTGCTGGCCTGCCAATGACTTGGGGTGACCCAGGGCTGGCCAGGACCAGAAATCGGGTACCTGGGCGGGGGGGGGGTGCTGAAGAAACCCCACACTCTTCTCGCAGACCTTCCTGCCAGCTGCTGCCTTGCTTCTGTTTGGGATGTGGTGGAGGGCTCCTGTGTGTCCAGTGCTGGGGTTCGCTGGGCCTGGCCCCTCTACAGGCTTCATTGGGTGACAGTCAAGGTGTCATCAGGCTGGCTCCTCCCCGGGCCTGAGGGAAGAATCTGTCGCTTGGCTTTTTCCAGCTTCTAGTGACTGTCTCAGCACGTGGACCCTTCCTCCATCATCAACGCCGGGACCCATGTCAGCGTCCAGCATCTCATCGTCCCTCTTCCCCCAGGACCCCAAGGCCATCTCCCATCCCCACTCCTTTAACTTACTCACAGCCTCAAAGTCGCTCTGACACATAAGGTCACATTTTCAGGTTCCGGGGCTTAGGGCATGGGCAGACTCACCTTACCACAGGTGATCCCATCAGGTCTGTTCAACTGTGGCTCAGTCTCCCCAACAGTGTGGAGGGGGCAGGGAAGAACCTGCTGAGATGGAAGGCTTTACCACTGCTCCCCTACACCTGGCTCTGCTCCCCTCTTCTTATGGGTATCTGGACACCTCTAGCTCCTGCCCCCCATGACCCCATGCCACTTGGTGGGGCTGTGTGTCCAGTGGAGGCACAGAAAGTCTGCTCGAGGTCTCCCCATTCTTGCTGGGGCCTAGCAATGTCCCAGGTGGTCAAGGCTCAACCGACCTTTGACCCTGAGAGCGCGGCCCCTTGTTGCTTGCTGGCCCTCACGGGGCCGGTCTCACTCGCTGCCATCGAGGAGTCCATTCTGACCCATCGTGACCCCATAGGACAGGTCAGAAGTGCCGAGACTGTAATGGTCGATGGGCGTAAAGAGCCTCAGCTTTCCTCGTGGGGCGGTGGGTGGTTTTGAGGTGCTGGTGTGTGGGTTAGCGGTCCAACGCACGGCCCATCACAGCACCAGGGTAAGAGCAAAAATAAACTTATGTTGTGAGAAGCAACAGAAATTCTGGGGGCTGTTTGTCACTGTGGCTTGGCCCCCTGAGAACCTAACAAATGCCATGAATGAGCTTATGAGAACCATGATTTGCTGACCAGCGCAGGCACTTGACATCCGGTACATGTGATCCTCACAGTTACGACTGGCCAGGCCAGGCCCAAGTTATCCACCCCGCTGTACACATGAGCACCCCCAGGCAGAGGAGGGGAAGGTCACACAGCGGAAAAGGGGGAGCTGGGGCTCAAACCCAGGACAAGGCGGTCCCAAGGCCCAAGTTCCTAACTGCTTCAAAGGCCTCTCTGGGAAGGCACATGGCTTCCAGGGCATTCTCTGGCCTTAGCAAGAGCTCCTGACCAATGCAGCTGACAGATGTGAGCTCCTGCCGTCCTGCAGCCCTGAAACAAGACTTCAAACAAGTCCAACCTGACCAGGTGGGTTCTGGCTGCTGGGCCGATTTCTCCTCACTCACTCATGCACTCACTTGCCAAGTAAACATTTCTGAGCACCCACTCTGGGCTCGGCACCTGGGACACCCAGTGAACAAAGATCCTGGGGCTTGCATTCTTGCATCAGGGACAGAAGGCAAACCACAGTCCATACAGAACTTATGCTAGAAGGTTCGACCTCTGGGGGGGCGGGGCAGTTCCCAAAATTCATGGGAAAATGCCATTGTTTTCCTAATCCCGTTTTCCCGGTAGACTGTGGAAAGCAGAAACCGTTGGACAGGGGAGGGTGAATGGGGACAGCTGGGCTGTGGGGCAGTCCACATGGCCTTCCTTGACATGCGGAGGGAGTCAAGGCCGTGGGACCAGGAGTTCCCAGGCGGTAGGAACAGCCTGTGCAAAGGTCCTGAGGTAGAGTGCATCCAGTGAGGAGACCAATAAGGCGGAGCAGATGGGGCCACAGGGAACAGGTAGGGAAGGCCATACAGGTAGGGGGAGGGGGTCACCTTTTCCCTAATTCTGAGATGCACAGTAACTGACGTGGGGCTGTACCCAAGTGTGTGTGTGTGTGTGTGTGTGTGTGTGTGTGTACACGCATGCGCATCCCCAGAAGATGGCAGTGAGATTACCCTCCCCAGTGAGAGGAAACCAGCACTTTTTCCACCACCGGCCTTATCTGATGCTGTGGTCGGAGCAGGCGTGCGGGCGGCACGGCTCGACACATCCGGGGACCTCAGTGGCCCCTGGGAGCAGCTGACATCCGCTCGCTGCTGAAGCTGCTTCCTGTGGCTTCTGCAACCCAGGTTGCCCCGACGGCTGCTATTTTTGCTATTTGGAGGAGGGGAGGGGGGTGCGGTGTCTCTGGAGGGCTTCTCTATGCACAGGACTTGGGGGTGGGGTAGGTGGTCACGGGGCCTGGCCCCTCGGTGGGCTTGCTCTCCTTGGGGTAAAGCAGTAGGGTCATTTAAATGTGCAGCGTCTCCTGAAGGCACGTGCTGGCCAGCCAGTGGAAAAGGAGAAGAAACGTGTTACCCTGTTGCCTTCTTGCTCCTCATGAGCCTCCAAGCTCAGAGAGGTTTGTCCAAGGTCACAGAGCCAAGCAAATCACAGGCCGGGGATTCGACTGCATCTGTGCCGGTCTGACCTCCCAGAGGAGCAAGGAGTTCTTTGCATGTGTTGTCCAAAAGCCTAGCAGCTTTCTGTGCCTGCCCAGCCCTCCAGCAGGGTGAGAATAAAGGCTACCACCCTCGAGGCCTGTCCACTCAGATGGTCACAGCACTGAGGATGAGGATGGGGGTGCGGTGTGCCAGGGAAGGGGCCCTGGGGCAGAATTTGGGGGATGCCAGTGGAAGTGGGGTGCTCAGAGGTTACTTCGGGACGGCAGTGATGTTTGCATCCTGACCTCAGGGATAAGCAGGAGTGTAGGGACTAGAGCGGGGTGGCCAACATTTGAGACAGAAGAGCCAATCTTGTCCCTCCCGACAATTACAAAATGACTTGTGAGTCATAAATACAGATTTACAAATGAATGAAATCGCCATGACCTGAACAAGAGCCTTTGATTTTATGTCAGAGCCACGTATACACACGTCCATACGTATGTATAGGAAGGGCCTGACCCTGGGCTCCAGGGAGCAGATTTGGGGCCCACACAGAGCTTCCCCAAAGGCAGTTCCGACTCATCGTGGCTCCTTGGGTGTCAGAGTAGAATCGGACCCCACCGGGTTTTTGGTGGCTGATATTTTAGAATTCCATCATCTGCCCTTCCTGGGGGTTTCTGGCCGGACTCGAACCTCCCACGCATTAACCATGGACACCACACAGGGGCTCTGTTCAGGACCAGGGGGTTAACAGGTATCACAGTGGTCAGTTGGGGAGAGGCCCTTAGGCAGCAAGCTGCAGGGCAGTGGTGCTGAGGTGGGTGGAAGCTGGCTCCTTGACAGCACAAAGGAGGGCCACCAGACAAGGTGGCTCGCCAGGTGTGTGCACACGAAGGGCGTGGGAACAGATCCTGAAGGCTGCGGGAAGCCTCCAGCAGAGGGCGCCATCTTAGCAGGTGAGGGGTATGCACACCAGGTGGTGCAGAGATGCCCTGGCTGCTGGGAGGGATGGGCTCGAAGAGAGCAGGCAGGTGCTTCAGTCCTCACCCTGGTGAGAGGGAAAAGAGATCTGCGGGCAGAGCCAGCAGCAGCAGCGACAGGTAGGTTGGATGTGGGGAGAGATCAGGATGGCTCTGAGGATGTGACCTAAGCAAAGGGGCAGACAGTGGTACAATGGACTGAGGTGGGTGAGGGGCACGCTGGGGGCGGGGAATGATCCACTGGGTCCTTGCAGAGGAACCCTCTGGGGGAGAAGTCATGCTCATCAGAGCTGCCTTTCTGTATGAAACCAAAAAAGCCCACACAAACCCCTTGCTGTCTCCTCAGTCCCCGCTCAGGGCAAATAAATCCTCCCAAGCCCCACGTGGGACGGCTCAGAAACCGCCCCAGTGGGGTGTCTTGGCTGTGATCTTTACAGAAGCAGATGACTGGTGCGTTCGCCCATGGTGCCACGGCTGAGTTCGAACAGCCAACCATCACGTTAGTCGTTGAAAACTGCTCCTAGTGGCAAACGGTGTGAGCCGCTCACAGACCTCCGAACTACACTTCCTCCCCCTGATTCCAGGGCACTGCGCCCGTGGCCTTCACGGTTCTTCACTGAAAGGGCAGGAGCGCTGCCTGACATCCCACAGCCAGAAGCCAAGGAGCCCAGACTAAAACCCAGGCCCAGCCGGCTCCTATTTCAGTGCTCCTCTCCAAACACCCACCAACAGGAGGTCCTAGGACCCTCCCCGGGGTGGGCACCTGAGGGGCAGGGGAAGGGGAGAAGCTACAGCCTCCTCTCCCCATCTGTGATGTGTTGAGGCTGTGCTCACAACTGTCCACGTGGGTCCTTGCTGGGCAGAGATGGTGACTCCTGGGCAGCCCCAAGGTCCTAGAGGCCACCCCAAGGCAGTCACGGTGGGTGCCAAAATGAGGCAGCCTCCCACATCCCAGGCTGCCTCCTTGAGAACCACTGCCTCTCTGCCTCTCAGTCCAACTCCATCGAGAGGCAGCACGGGGGCGGGGAGGGTACAACATCATCCCAGATGCTACGCATCAAGGAAACTGATCTCCACCCCAAAGCATCCTTCCCCACACACCCTGGTTTCCAACCCAGAGTTGAAGAGTGGACCTGGTGGGGCCAAACCAAAACCCAATCTCTGCCATGGAGTCAACTCTGACTCACAGCGACCCTCTGAGACAGGGCAGAACTGCCTCTCTGAGTTTCCGAGACTGGAACTCGTTAAGGGAATAGAAAGTCGGTGGAGCGGCTGGTGATTTCCAACTGCTGGCCTTGCAGTTGGCAGCCCAACGTGTAACTGCACCGCTGGCACCAGCATGAATTGTTTATTGGAGGCAGAGGCGAGAACTTTGGCAAAGGACTTGCCCAAGATCACACAGCAAATACGTGGCAGAATGAGCCCTGGAAGCCGGCTTCCCACTGCAGCTCACTTTCTTTCTTCACATCAGTACTCTGTGAGCACAGGGTCTCAGCCCCACTCACAGTTCCTCAGGGCGGGTTGTGGGGTGGGTGGGGTTGGGAGGGGTATCAGAGAGTTGTGCTCCCTGGGGTTTTCAACGGCTGGTTTGTCTGGAGAGGCCCTTCTAGACAGAATCAAACCTCTAACTTTTTGGTGAACAGCTGAGCATATGAACCATTTGAGCCACCCCTGGAGGCCCCGTGAGCCCTGGTGGTGTGGTGGTTATGCGCTGGACTGTGAGATCAGCAGCCGCCAGCTGCTCCAAAGGAGAAAGATGATGCTTTCTACTCCCATGGAGTTATCGTCTTGGAAACCTAGAAGTTGGTATCAACCCAATGGCAGTGAGTAGGAGCCCCGGTGGCATTGAACTACTAACCAAAAAGTCGGTAGTTTGAACCCAACAGTGGCTCCATGGAAGAAAGAGGAGGCTTTCTGCGCCAGTAAATATTTACAGTCTTGGTTACCCAAAGGGCTAGTCCTACCTGTCCTACAGGGTTGTTATGAGTTGGAACCCCTCAATGCACGGGGCTTACTTGTTTAAAGAACTGTGTCTTACCTTGCTGACACATTGAGCTAGTAACCACAGGGTCAATGGTTTGAGCTCCGTGGAAGAAAGATGCGGCAGTTGTGTACTCCAATACAGATTTGAAGTCTTGGGAATCCAAAAAGGACGGTTCTGTTTTGTCCCACAGACTCACAATGAGTCCTCACCGACTCCATAGCAGTAATCTATGTAACGTCGATGCACCTTACCCCATTTAATCCTAATGATCTACCTACCATTCTGCAGGTAAGGACACTCCGGCTCAGAGAGGTGAGGTGACCTGCCTCAGGTCACACTGCAAGCAAGGAACAGAGCCACAACTCCAAGCCAGGTCTCAGCCTGGACCCCAAAAGGCTCCAGGGCATGGGGCGTAGACTGAACAATGCTCCAACCACACCCCCAACCCAAGGCCACACCCCCAACCCAAGGCCACACCCACCCAGGTGACACCCTCCTATGGCCACACCCTACTCCCAAGGACACACCCTCCCTCCCAAAGCTTTCTCCTCAGCCTAAGGCTTGGCAGCCTCAACACCTGTTTTAAGGCTACTGTCCTGCAGCTACCTCAAGGGGACACTGGCCACCCGTGTGCAGGAAGTGTTAGAGATGGATGGATCAGCTCTGCTTCAGTATAGCCAGGTGCTGTTCGGGTTGCCAAGTTCATTCCAACTCATAGTGACCCCATGGAACAGACTGGAACTGTTCTACAGGGTGTTTGGGGTGCAATCTTTATGGGACTAGAACCACGCGTCTTTCTCCCGTGGAACTGCTGGGTGGGGAACTGCCAATGTTTCTGTTGGTAGCCATTGCTCCATCAGGACTCCTGTCATTCAGCCAGCAAACCCCTGTAGCCAATGAACTCCTCGCAGCCAAGTACTCAGGACTGGACAGAGGGCCATGAACAGCAGCCTGGGCTCTGAAACACACGTGGGAAGCCCCAGAGCCAGGCGGCCCGTGCTGAGAGAGGCGAATGCCCTGAGCCATCTGTCCACGCTCACTTTCCAGCTAGGCACTTGCCATATGCAAGCACAGAGTCAGACACTGCGCGCGCACGCGCGCGCACACACACATGCATACCAACACCTGGACATGCCATCAAATGGAGACCACCATCCATTTTCCAGACACAAAGACTGAGACCTAGAAGGTGCAAGGTGTCTGCCCTAGGCCACTGAGGGAGCCTGTGGTGGCTGTGAGATTGAAATGCAGTGCCCAGGTGAGTCCCTGGCACACATCAGGCATGGAATAGCTACCCCCTCCATGGCAGGCTGGCTTCCAAGCCTTCTCTGACAGGCCTGTGGCCTCTTGCGAGCTTCCAGGACAGAGTGGAGAAAGTGGAGGCCACTGTGGAAGTCCCAGCAGCGGCTGTTCACAGGTCCCTCGTGGGGCCTGTGGGGTACCCCATACTCAGGAGCGCAGGCTTGAGAGGGCGCTCCGTGTCTGGGGCAGACCTGCAGAGAGCTGCCGATTCCCAGTGAGGGCTGGTAAGTACGGAGGTGCCGAGAGAAGTGGGGCCTCCTGGCCCATGGGTGCAACAAAGCCACCTCCCAGGGACCAGCTGGGGAATGCCATCCATGCTCTGCTCTGGCTCCCAGTCTCCACAGCCTCTAGTGTCTGTCCTTAAACAGGCATCTGTGTCCTTCCCGGCTGCCCGGTGTCCTTCCTGTTATAAAAAGGTGGAGGCTGGGCAGCCCACCTGGCTTTCTCACACCCTTGCCCGACGGGAGGAAAAAGTGGCGCTTACCCATGGGGGATTCTTACTGATGCCCCAAACTCCAAAACCCGACAGAAGAGGCAGCTCAGACACACCTGGGGGCATTTCCCGCTACTGCCCACACCATCTGCCTTGGAAGGTATCTGCACCCCCTCACCTTGGGAATCTCTGCTGGCAGGGAAAAAGGACTCAATAAGCCAGGTAAGCGCAGGCTGACTTACGCTTACTTACTAAACTGTAGGGAACCATTTCACATGGGTTGTCCCTGCCAGGGATGATCCATGTGGAAAGAGGCTTTGGTTCACTGTGGGGCTGGGAGAGGGACAGGTGCCAGCTGTCCCTAGAAGCAGCATCTCTGATGTGAAACTACTGTCCACTACAGATCAGCAAGTAGACACACGTAAGGCTGTGCTGCCCTTGCTTTTTGGGTGTCTGAGCTCCTGCCACCACAGCTCTGGCCATTCCTAGTCTGAATCAGCCAGACCCCAGCGCCCAGTGTGTGCCAGGCCCTCTGAGGGGCATGCTGAATGAATGACAGAGCAGCTAGTGCCACCTGAGCACCCAGACCAGAGCCTGACCCTGCTCTCCCTAGGCCAAGCCCGCCAACCTCCGGAATCCCACTCCAAAAGGAGGCTGCCAAGAACAGGCCTCCTGGACCCTACAAAGCATCTTCTGCTCAGCTCATGCCGGGCACCGGCCCAGGTCCTCTTCCTGCCCCGCCAGGCCCCCTCCACCCAGGCGGACCTCACTGCTTACCTTCTGCCAGCCCACACCTGCAATGCACCAGCGTCTCGCAAGCAGAAGGCGCCCGAGTCTCATTCCACAGAAGCCCAGGCAATGAGAGAATGCGCCCGCGACAGCCCCTGTGCAATTCTGCTGCATAATCAGCAGAGAAAGAGAAAAATGCCAGAAATAGCAAGCTTTATAAGCCCTCCTGACAACTCTTGGTCCTCTATTGGCTGGAGGCCTGGCACCCCCACCCCCCATCCCATTCCTATAAGGTGAAATAGAAAAACCTGTTATTTAGCCTCTTTTATCAAAAATCCATCTCCTAGCCCAAGACGGGCGGGCCTGCATGGTCTGTACTCCTGGTGGCGATCTCCATGCCAGGTCTCGGGCAGCGGGAGGGGAGGCAGCCCTGCTCCACATCACTTTCGGCTTAAAAGCCTTCCCCCATGTAGCCAGGCAGCCCCGCGTGCAAGCTGGCAGGGCCTTCGGAAGGCAGCCTGGCAACACCTGTCAACGTGAGAGACAGCAGGGCCTTTCCCCCAGCCACTAGCCGACTGGGCGGCGGTCTGGCCCAGGCCCCCGGGCCCCTGGGCTGGCCCAGGGAGGAAGCTCGGCCAGAGACGGTGTGGAGCTGGCTGGTGCTCACGCCTGGGGCCTGGGTAAAGAAATCAGCACCCATGGTCGGACAGAGGAGGGTGGAAGGAGGAAGGTCTGTAGGTGCCGAAGGAGAACTGGCTGGATGGAAAAAGTCAAGGATCTGGCTCCATTCAAACAGTAACTGCCACAGGACCGCTGGGCGTGCGGATGTGGAGACGGGGTTGGATGTTCGAGGGAACAACAGAGCTAACTGTTAACAGTGGTTATCCTGGGGAGTGGGAGGAGGATGGATTTTTCCCCTCCTGCTTTTATTCCTTGTCTTATGCCTTTTCCTCTCTTCTTTTCCACGGGCATGTAATGCATTTGTCATTTAAAAGAAAAGAAAACAGCCTTCCCTTCCTTGGTGCCCAGGACACCAAAGCCAGTCAGCTAAGGGCCGGGGCTGGACAGGGATGGGGGCCGGTACTGGCCAGAAGCACACAGGTCCCACGCAGCCTCTTTGGTTTGCACACACCACACACACACTGCTGTTTGGTGATTCGACTCACAGGGACCCCAGAGGGCGGAGTAGAACGGCCCCCATCGGGTTAGCAAGGCCGTGAATCTCGGCAGAGATAGTTTGCCACCTCCTTCTCCCGGGGAGCAGCTGGTGCGTTCGAACTGCCATCCTTTTGGTCAGTGGCTCGGTGCTTTGACCATCACGTCGCTAGGGCTCCTCATTAAATTAGGGCTCCATGGAGACCTGTGAGCTTTGGAACCAGGGACAAGCCGGGATCAAGCAGACCTGGGAGTTAGCTTCCCTGAGCCGGTTTCCTCTGCTGTCAGAGGCAGGCATCACAGCCGAGCTGTGGAGATGAAACGGGATTGCTGTGTAAAGTGCTCAGTGGCTCCTACGAGGCTCCAGAGAGACCTCCATCTGCTACGTACATATTCATTTGTTTAGCTCATAGGAATGGGGTGCTTATTCAGTAGGATGTGCTGGGAGACACGGGGGGTTAAGGAGCTTGGTTGCTGGGTGGTTCGAAATCCAAAAGTGCCTTGGGAGAAAGGCCTGACACTGTGCTTCAGAAAGATCCGTTGTCAAAGGTGCTGTGAAACACGCTCCACTCTGGTGCTCACGGGCCACCATGACTTGGAAGCAGCAGAGGGCAACCCCTGTGCCAGGCCACGGACTGCGCTTGCAAGTTATTTATTTTATTTTAATTTTTTGACATTTCAGAAGCACCACAGGCTGCTGATGAAGTGTCACAGAGCTGGGAAATCACCCAGGACTGTGACAGGAGCCTGGGAAATCACCCCATCCTGGGTCATACGTAACAAGAATAAAGTGAGAAGAAGAAGGGGCAGCTATTCACCCCGGGGCAGGGGTGGGTGGGAGGGGAGACTAGAAAAGACTCCAAAAAAGGAAGACACCTGCTTTTGTGCCTCTGAGCCTTCCTCATGCTGTTCCTGCCCCTTGGAATGTCCTTCCCCGTCCTTCATACAACCTGCTTACCCTGTGGGTTTCTGCTAAAGGTCTCTTCCTGCTCCAGAGAAGATGCCTCTGGTCTTGCCCACACCTGGGTTACTTTCTTCCAGTTTACTCCTCCACCTGATGGCTTCTGGTTTGCTTGGATGGTTTGTGTTTCGATGCTTACTGTTCATCCCCCTTGGTGGCAGGCCCATCTGACTTGTTTGTCTCTGGGTCCTAGAGGCACAAGAGGAGCTCAGCAAACAGAAAAGTACACATAGTCCTAGACCCAAGCCAAGGCCAAGAACTGGGAGGGCTGTCCTAAGTGCATGGTGCTTCTTGTCTGTAGGAAAAGGCGAGATCGGTTTTATATTAGGATACCAAGACGGATGAAAATGTCAGCCTGACAATGGGACAGGAACTACAGAGAGAGAGATAAGGCAAAAACTATCTGAGTGTTTGTATTATCGGAAGGTGTCTGAACAGGATACCAAAGCTGAAATCATAGAAAAGATAGGGCAGATAGCTTTGAAAACCAAAGTGAACCCGAACGAAACAAACATGGAGAGTAGGCTACTATTCTTTGCTAGGTAAAGAGTGCTTACAAAGCAACAAATAGCAACCAATCCATCGCTGAGCTGAGTGAGGATGTTGTTCTGATAGAGAACCTTAGTGAAAACTTTCTACAAAATGATTGGAAGGAAAGCCCAAGAGCTGTGTGTCAAGCCAGCAGTCAGGAACTGATCCTGGGGAGGTAATAATGAGACAGGGCCCAAGTTCATCTGGGCAAGGATCTTTATTGTAACATGAGTTACGAGACAATGATAATGATGACAGAGCCCATGGACAGCAGGGCTGATTAAATAAATCACAGCTCTCCATAGGGTGGAGAACTATGCAGCCGTGATTGTCATGGTGAGATTGTACCGATATACTGGTCGACTTTACTGGGATGAGCAAGGGGCCCCTATTGCTTGCTGGATGTCAAACCTGCCCATCGGAAAACAAAAACCCAGGAAAGGAGAACATGAAGGTTCAAAGCACGCACGGAGACAAAACTCCTTCCATGATCAAAGGAGATTACTGCGGACAGACCACACCAAGCTCACTGCCACCGGTCCGATCGGACAGGGCAGAACCGCCCCTGTGAGGTGCCGAGACTGTAACTCTTTACGGGAGTAGAAAGCCTTGTCTTTCTCCCTTGGAACAACTGGTAGTCTCAAACTACTGACCTTGTGGTTAGCGCCCAACATGTAACTGCCTCACCACCAGGGCTGCTGATTCAACATCTGACGCTTGGTTCTCCTTCGTGAACCATTTACAACCTGTTCTAGTTTTCAGGATTTTCTGATTTCTTTTGAATTGAGGTTTTTCCGTGTTTTATTTCATGGTTGTTGCTGTGGGAGGGTTTTTTCCCCCTTTAGATGCAATCCAGGATAGGTAACTCTCAGCAACCATAACTGTCCTTAGGGGTATGACAAGGGAGGTGGGGGCAGGAATGGGGAGTTCATAATAATGGATACCAAAATGAAGAAAATGATCTGAAATTTATTGTGGCAATGATTGTGCGGCTCCTTTTAATATATTTAGGCAACTGGATCACATGGCATGTGGATTATATGTCCAGCACTGGGGCAATGGGGGTCGTGGACACTGTCCCCCCCCAGTTCACCAGCAGAGCTGGGAATTTGGGAGGGAAGGAGTGTTTGTGACCAAGAACCCTGAGCTGGTCGGGCAGGTGAGGGCTTCATGGAAAAAGTGGCCCTTGGGCAGGGATTGAAGGAGGACAGGGTATGGGTATAGAGACCGGAGGAGGCATTTTAGTAGGTAGAGGTGGTGGCACGAGAGGCACCTTCTTCCCCAAGTGCAGGGACAGGAGTCTGTGGCAGCTAGCCCTGAGAACAGTAGATTCTGGACTTGAATGTGGTCGCAAGGGGCATGCTGGGCCAGCACTCGAGGGCCAGTGCACGGGTGACGCAGCAGGTTATCAACCGTGAGTCCCTTCACCGTGAGTGCATCAGCCCCTTGGGGCAGGTGAAGCCTGTGCAGAGGCGCCCACCTGGCAGACTGGAAGGTGAGCCCGGTGGGTGCGACTCCAGATTCAGTGCCCTTTATTTTGCATTGTGCTCAATCTGGGGGTGAGATGGGAGGTCCCAGGTCTATGGCCCCTCTCTGCTCAGCCCCTCCTAGAGTGGAGCAAGGGAGGGGACCCTGAACCCTCAAATCAGCTCTGGGATCGGGGTTCTATTTGGCTTCACTGCGTGTGGCAGCTCAATGGCATGGCTCACAACAGAGGGTGACTCAGCTTCCTGTGGAGGAGTGCAGCCTGTCGGGGAGGCAGTTCTATTTCAGCGCTCCCCTCTGCTCAGCTGTGGGGGCAGGTCCCACAGGCTCAATGACTTGCTTGTCAGTTCCTCAGAGCCTAGGCCAGCTGCAAGGAGGCTTTGGGGCAAGAGAACCGGAGTGGACTCCCCAAGAGACTCAGGACAGAGCCCTATGCTCTCTGAACCTCACTGACTGCTCCTGAGAGAGGACTCGTGGTCCCTCCCTTGTGGGGTTATCATGCGGACAGTAAACAGCACTGTTAGACTAATGCCTTGCTGAGGTCCTCCTGGTAGATGCCATCGAGTTGGCCCTGACTCCTGGTGACCCGGGTGTCACAGGATGAAATGCGGCCTGGTGCTGTGCCAGCCCCACGGTGGCTTTCGGATTGGCCCTCTGTGGACTCTGGGGTTGTCCCCTTGCAGATTCTCGGGAGCAGGTCACCAGGCTTTTCTTCCTAGCCCCTCTTAGGCTGGAAGTGGCGCTGACACCTGTTCAGCACCATAGCGACACCTTATCCTTGGACGGGTGGTAGCTGGGAGCCGACCCAGGGTCACCTGGGTGGAAGGTGAGAATTCCGCCACTGCACCCCCGCTACCTCGCCTGCTGAGGTCCCCTGGGCCAGGGTCGCTCAATGGACGCTCAGCCCCCCCAGCCAAGTCCTCTTTTCCAGGGGAGGGACCTGAGGGGCATGGTGATGAAGGGACATGGGGAGTGGCCGAGCACACAGCCTTACCAACGCAGAGCCAAATCTCTACATGCGTGTCCTTCCTTCTGCCTTGTGCCGCCCTGGCAGGCACGTCCTGCCTCAGCCCCTCACCGGGCTGGTCTGCAAAACGGGGGGTGGGGGTGGGGGCTCCAAAGGACTTCCAGGAACTGACTCCATTCCTTCCTCTGGGGCCAGGGACACAGGAAGGCTGGGCATTGTTACCGCAGCACCTCAGCCAGTCTGCCCAGCAACCCCCAGGCCCAGAGGACACAAAAAGCTTCACCAAGGGAGCCGGCACTGGATCTAGCAAGGAAGAAGAGGAGGCGTCTGGAGCAACCCCCCATTCGTGCATGCTCCTCCCACCCCCTCCTTGGTTAACACCCGTTCTCAAACCACTGTCCTGAAACTTTAAAAACATACAAACAACAACACAAATCCGGTGCAGGTGAACACAAGGTAACCCAGCAAAGTCAAATCCCACGTCCCCGCCCCCCCATCACCCTGGCACTGTGCTGGCGAGCACCCGCAATAGTAACTGACTCATTTGAAACCTGTGATTACCAGGGTTGATTTCCACGGAACCTTCCTTTCCCGGCGCCGAGCGCAGAGCGCGCAGCGCGCACGCGCCGCGCCCTCGGTAATTGCCAAGTTCAATTTTAGCTCTGTCATCGCCAACCAGCAGTGCTAACGACGGCGCTGCTTCCTCACCAGGTTAGCTGGTAACGAAGCCGGCTTCACGGCTGAATTTCACAATATTGTGATGCTCCTGTCAGCACCTGTAAGTGCTTAGAAGCCGCGCGCTTCTATTAAACCAATCTCGCCCAAGGGAAGTCACTGAAGCCGTGGTGGGTCTCCGAGACCCCGATCTATGTCTGGATTCCAGTGCCCATGGGGACACGCAGGGGGCTTGGCCCCACGCACCTCCTCACCACACACCAGCACCGGGGAGCTGCCCGGCCCCTCATCTCCACAGCCACCTGCCTTTCTTCCTCTTGCACCTCCACATCCTCCGCATCTTGGCACAGCCCCCTCCTCTCACCTGGATCCCCAGAACAGCCACCCAGCTGCACACCCCTCTTCCGTGGCAGCAGAGAGGGCTTTTTGTTTTCTTTGCTCAGCAATCCTATGCCTGTGGTGTTGGTGGTGGCAACACTGAGTCAAGTCCAACTCCCAGGCACCCCAGGGGAGAAAGACGAGGCCGTGGACTCCCGTAAAGAGGTAGAACTGGACAAGGGCAGTTCAGCCCTGTCCTAGAGGGTCGCGATGAGTCAGCATCGACTCGATAGCCGTGAGGGAGTGACCTCATGTGACGGAGTAGAATTGCCTCCTCGGGCTTTCTCGGCTTTAGGTGTCGGCTGCTAACCACAAAGTCGGCAGTTCAAACCCACCAGCCACTTGAAGGGAGGAAAATGAGGGCGTTGGTTCCCATAAAGCAGTGGTTCTCGACCTTCCTCCTGCAGCGACCCTTGAATACAGTTCCTCATATGGTGGTGGCGCCCCAACCATAAAATTAATTTCGCTGCTACTTCATCACTGTCATTTTGCTACTGTTATAAAGCGGGCGACCCTTGTGAAAAGGTCGTTTGACCCCCAAAAGGGTCATGACCCACAGGTTGAGAACCACTGCCATAAAGGTTTATCATCTCAGAAATATGATGGAGGGTCAATATGAGTCTGAATCAACTCAATGGCAGAAAGTTTTTAGTTTAGTCTTTTGGGAAGCAGACCGAAGCTTCTCCCTCAGCCGCTGGCCGTGGCCCAGCTGCCAAGCTTCTGGTTAAAGCCAAGCACCTCACCATGTACACCGCCAGGGCTTGCTACACCAAGCCTCCAGTGGCTTTCCACCATCCTTGGGACCTGTCGGGATGGAGTCCAGAGTCACCTCTCAGACCCCGGGCTCCATCCTCCTGCACACTATCCCACCCAGACCCACCTGCATTTCCCCAAGCCCCGTTCAGCCTGGTCTGAATTATCTGGACCTCATTTTACCAAGGAGAAATGGCTCAGACTTACTCCCTGGCCCTAAGCCCCACCCAGAAGGAAACCTGAGCAGACTGTCTGGCCCTGAGCCCTGTGGTCACTTGGTTACAGTAATGGCTGACTCTCTAAGGTGCTTCACACAGATTCACAGGGGCACTCTGCTGGGGCTTGGTCTCACAGCCACCCTATAGGACAGAATTGCCCCTGTGAGATCCCAAGACTGTAACTCTTGACAGGACTAGATAGCCTGGTCTGTGTCCCACAGAGTGGCTGCTGGCTTCGAACTGCTGACCTTGTGGTTAACAGTCCAAAGGGTTACCCTTGGCAGGCACCCAATATGTGCTAGGCACGTTCATCCTCAAACTCTCAGAAGACGAGGTTACTTGCTTCTCTTTGCAGGCTCAGAGAGGTCAAGCAAGCTCTTCAGACCACTCAACTGCTCAGCAGCAGGGTGAGGGTTTGAATTCATGTCTGACTACAAGGACACCCTCTCCCAAGGAGCCTTTACTCATCCTCCACCAAAGCCAGCCCTCCTGCATGAACTCACAACACGTCTTCCTTCGTGTGTCCTTTGCTGTGTGCAGCAAGTACCCTCGTGGCCTGGAGGTCTGTCCTCTATCACACACACACACACACACACACACACACACACAC
>NW_022109491.1:12627712-12660518 GCF_000313985.2 Echinops telfairi
ACAGGCGCTAAAACTGGAATTTTACTTCCTGCTCATTCACCACCTGCAGTCCCAATGCAATGAGACAGAAACATCTAAAAATCTTTCACAGCTTCTTCTCTCATAGCTTGGACCTGCTAATTGCAACCTCTGAGCACCTACTAAGCACCAGGCACTCACTCACCCAGTATTTTAAACCCACCGAATCCCTACAATCAGAAGTCCTAGTGGCATAGTGGGTTACAAATTGGACCGCAGTTCAAGACCACCAGCTGCTCCAAGGAGAAAGAAGAGGCTTTCTACTCCCATCCAGGGTTACAGTCTTGGAAACCCACAGAGGCTGTTCTGCCCTGTCCTATAGGATTGCTACGAGTCAGAATTGACCGGATGGCAGTGAAGTTTGGTTTTACAAATTCAATCCCCACCATCATCCAGAGAGATGAGGAGAACGGGGCTTCATCCCCATCCTCCTCCTTACACTGGGGACATAGATCTGTTAGCTTCCATGAGACTGACGAGACTACGTCCCAAACTTCAAGTGCCCAAAGTGCCAAAGAGGCTGTGCTCCATGAAGAAGTACCAGGCCTCTTTGCCCTGGATGATGAACCCATGGAGGGAAGCTAATCTCCTGTCTCGCTTGTCTGCCAGGAAGCCCAGAGTCAGATTTGAAGGCCAAGTGCAGTAATTCTGTAGAACCCGGAGCCAAGAGATCTACTTTCACGTTCCCTTTAGAATTTTTTCTCTATTTTACCGCGAATCTAATTTTATTATATATAGTACGTACACTTTCATATCTTTGTCTGTATTCTTGTGAACGAACGGCCAATGATCAACAAACCAACATGAGAAATGAGACTTGTCAAGGTAAGGTGGATGCTCCGGGGTCACAAAGGCAGTCTCATGGTCTGTCCAACCTGGGACTCTTCCAATGACCTGCCCCGTCTTGTTCCTCCTCAACCAAAAGACAGATGGTTTCTGAGCACTTGCTACCTGCCGGTCAGACTACGTCCACACCAACTTCCCAACACCCATGAAGTAAAACTAAGGACAGCCAAAACGTCTCCAGTACATCCTCTGTTCCAGGCACTGTCCCCGTGCCCCATGTATCATCCATCCTCACGGCAATCCTAAGAGGTGGGTGCTTTTCTTATTCCCATTTTACATAGGGGCAAACTGAGGCACAGAGAAGGGACACACTTACTACCCAAGGCTGCACAATAGGTGTCAGAAGTGGGATTCCAACTAAGGTTGTAGACGCAGCCATTCATGCGTCATTCTCACTATGTTACATGCTCAACTGAATCAGCAATTCCCCCGTGTGAGAGCTAGGGACCCTGAGGTTCCATGAGATGAGGGGCTTGCTCAAGCTTGGGCTTTGAATGCCTGGTCAGATGGCTGCAGACCTGAAGGTGAAGCCAAAGGCAAGAACCTGCTTATGAAAAAGCCCGAGTCCACTCCTGCTGGGGTGCGAGCCAGGGGGCTGCCCGAGAGAAACATGCTGGAAAACCTTCTGGTCTCCAAGGCTCTCTCGCTGTGCCATCGGCATGCTGGACCCCTCTCTGTTGGGGCAGGCAGCAGAGGTCAGTGCCCTACACCAGGAGCCAACAAGCACCCTTTCCTGCCACACTGGCCCTGCAGCTGCCGATAGTGCCAAGTGTGGAAATGAGCTCTCCTGTAGACTCAAGTTGAAATCCTAGCTGTCACTTACTAGCTATGACCCCTGAGTCAGGGCTGAGTCTATCCAGAAATTGGGTTATTAAGGCCACCATTTCACCCACGTCTGTGGGGGTGGGGACTCAAAGAGCAGTGGGCTCAGAGCTCCTCCTGCAGAACAGGCTGCCTCATGCTTCAGTGTCCAACCCCAGCAGCAGCCTGGCAACTGATTAGGGAGAAAGGATAGGAGAGGGCAGGGGAGTTTGCACTAACCCATTCTTTCTGGGACAAGGCTAAAAAGAAAAATAATGAATTTGTGGTGATTCAGAAACTCAAAGGCATGATTGATTTTCTAGAACTTCTCAGTCCAACGTCAGGCAGGTAGGCACAGCTGAGTGTGGGGTTCCCATGGGTCACCTACCAGTCAGGAGAGCCAGAGAAAAAGTCGGCAGTGGGGCCTGCATCTCTGACAGGCTCTTCTCCTGCCCATCAGTGGGATGGGCTGCTGGCCCACGTGATGCATCTAGGTTGCCATGGTTTCTATTTGTTCCGGGGAAGACAGCTTCAGTGACATCCAGGGCCAGGCAAAAAGCAGTCATGGGTCCTGGATTATCCTCGGCCGCACACATATGCTGGTTAACTCACCTCACATGGGAGAGCACACGGCCCCGTGTGCCAAAGGGGAAAGTGAGGATTGGGGCAGGGCAGTGACTTACCCAGAGCTTCATGGTGATATAAGTGAGAATCAGAGATTCAAACGCAGGTTGGTGTGACTTGTCCCACTCTCCTACCTCTGGGCTGGCTAGTTTAAGATCCTCATCCACCAGACCTGACTCCCATGACCCCAGGCCTTTTAGAACAAGCACACTCCTGCTCAAGGCTCTGGGGACACAGCAAAGGCAGCAACTGGAGCAAGTGGCAGGCCCCCCGGAAAACCCGATGTTGAGGTTTCTATCCCAGGATGTTCCCACATCCATGATTTAGGTGCTTTGGTTTGGCTGGAGAGCAGAGACCCCCAGGCATTCCCGCTGTGAACACCTTCTCCAGAGGGGCAGGGTTCTCACCACCCAGGTCAGACTGCACCATTGTCAGCTCATGGCTCAGAGATCACCAGCCCACAGAACTAAATCTGCATCTCTGTGTGGCACAGTGAGCACGCTCCGCAGCTAAATGAAAGGTTAGAGGTTCAAATCCATCTAGAGGTGCCTCTAAAGAAAGGCCTGGGGATCTACTTCCAAAAAGTCAGGCACTGGAAACCCTATGGGTAAACCCCAAATGTCCCCTGAGGGCTTCAAACCAAACAGCAGGTCGCTTGACTGGCAAAGGATGTATACAGGGAGCCCTGTGCTCTCTCCTGCTCCCTCGACACACAGTCGGGAGCAGGTCATCCCAGAACCCGGATGATATGAAGAACGGGGCAGCAGAATTGGAGAAAGGCTTATTAACGACTTGTGACATGCAGATGGCGGAAACTTACTTGCCGAAAGTGAGAAGAACTTGAAAAGCTTGCTGATGGAGGCGCAGCGCTCAGTGTAGATCACGACGGCAGTGTCGAGAGAGACAAAACCCTCAAGCCGAGTTTGATTACTCATGGTGAGATACATTTGAAGATACATAGATGCACGCATAGATGCCATTTTTATGCAACGACGCACACATCGCACCTGTGTTTTTACTGCTTGAAACTGGCTTCTGTGTCACACAAGGATGCAAGTCATTTTCACTTTTACTTTTCCTCCTTTTATAGCCACTCGGATCAATGCTCAGTCTGCAGGGGTTTTTTAAAGGCTGTGATCTCTCTCTCTCGCTCTCTTTTAAAATTTTAACTTAAAAAAAATTATTTACCTATATAGTTTTTTATATATTTGCTGTGTTTTATATATCTATCTATATGTAATTTTTCCTTTTGTTTGTGAGATATAGCACATACAAAGCTGAGCCCGTCATATCAAATCGGTGACAGGATCCCATGAACCTCCCCATCTACGTGGTTCCTTTTCTTTCTAAATCAGAAAGTAACTAAGGCAAATGGGAGAAACGATGAAGTCCAAGAGCTGAACGGAGCACTTCAATGGGCAGCTCATGAAGACAAAGTATCATCATGAAATGTGCAAAGATCTAGAGTTAGACAACCGAAAGGGAAGAACGCGTTCAGCATGTCATAACCTGAAAGAACTCAAGGGGGCAAAAGGTCAAACCTTGAATTGCAATAGTAAAAGGTTCCATGGGCAAAATATTGAATGATGCAAGAAGCATCAAAAGGTGAAGAAAAGAATGCACATTCCCTGAACCCAAAAGAACTAGGTGCCATTCACCATTTCAGAAGGCAGCACATGAGCAAGAACCAATGGTGCTGAAGGAAGAAGTTCAAGCTGCACTGAAAGCATTAGCCAAAAATAAGGCTGCATGAATGAATGGAACACCGAGGGAAATGTTTCAACAATCTGATGAAGCTTTGGAAGCACTCACTAGTCTATGTCAGGGAATTTGGAAGACAGCTACTTGACCAACTGCCTGAAAGAGATCCCTGTTTGCATCCGTTCCATAGAAAGGTGACCCAACAGGAATGCTCAAATTATACAGAGCAGTATCATTAATAGCACAGGCAAGTAAAAGTTTGCTGAAGATCATCCAACAACAGTTGCAGCAACATTGACAGGGTTCAAATGGCCAGAGGTTCAGGCCAGATTCGGAAGAGGTCGTGGAACAAGGGATATCATTGTTGATGTCAAATGGATCTTGGCTGAAAGCAGAGAATACCAGAAAGCTATTTACTTGTGTTTTATTGATTACATTCGATTGTGTGGCTCACAGAAAACTATGGACAGACTTGAGAAGAATGGGCTTCCAGAATGCTTCATTGTGCTCATGCAGAGCCTGTCCGTGAATCAAGACACGGGTATGCGAACAGACTAGGGAACATTGCATCTTTTAAAATCAGGAAAAGTGTGCATTAGGGTTGTATCCTCTCATACTTATTCAAACTATATGCTGAGCAAATACTCTGAACAGCTGGATTATATGAAGAAGAATTCAGTCTCAGGATTGGAAGGCAGCTTATTAACCACTTGTGATACACAAATGACACAGCCCTGCTTGCTGAAAGTGAGGAGGAGTTGAAGCACTTGCTGATCAAGATCAAGGGTTCGATATGGATTACAACTCAATTAAAGACCAAAAGCCTCACAACTGCACCATCATAATAAATGGAGAAAAAATGGAAGTTGTTAAGGATTTTTGTCTTCCTTGGATCCACCATCAATGCTCCTGGAAGCAGCAGTCAAGAGACCAAAAGATACGTTGCATTGAGGAAATCTGCTGCCCTCTGTGGTAGTTACATAATCTGTCAACTTGTGAAGGGGTGGAGTCTAGCCTGTCAATCAGATCACAGCCAATGAGGCCTTTGTGTGGGCATGGCCTTCTCCTGAGGATTCTGGAAACTGCTGTCTTCCTCCCGGGTGGCAGGACACACGCTCTCTCTGCTTCATCTTCCTGCTGACAAGACACATGAAGCTATGTTGGTAGTTACATAATCTAGTGTCAACTTGAGACCATTAAGAGTGAAGGGGTGGCGTTTAGCCTGTCAGTCGGGTCACAGCTTGATGACCTCATTTGGAGGCACTATAGAGATAAATAGTTCACGGGAGGCCAGACCCACACTCTCTCTTCTTCTTCCTGCTGACAAGACACAAGGAGCTACACTGATGAAGGCAGAGCCCTGGAGCTGGAGGAGACATGTGGAGACCCACGCCACTGAGATGCTTCCACCACCACTGGATTCACCAGACTTTCAACCCACTGGCCTGTGATCTTCCTGCATTGGGCATCATTGCATGTGTTGCCTGAGTCTGAAAAGGAATTTATAGACTGGTATCAGACATATGGGCTAATATCGAACTTATGGACTTTATCAGGACGGGGCTGGGATGTTTTCTCAATATACAACTGCTCTCTTATATAAAGCTCTTTCTTATACACATATGACTGTCTAGGAATTTGTTTCTCTAGTCAACCCAGACTAACACAACCTCTTTGGAGTGCTGAAAAGCAGGAAGGTTACTTTGAGAACCAAAGGGCGCCTGACTCAAGCCATGGTTATTTTCATTTGCCTCATATACATGCAAAAGTTGGGATCTTGATGCTTCTTTTAAAACCCAAAGAAACAAATTAAAAAGTTTATGTGCTGGGCGCTCAAACCTAAATATTGGTCTGAGTGGCTAAAAAAAAAAAATGGAAGGGAAGTAAAGTGTCTTTAGGGACAAACAAGTTCATTTCAAACACAGGAACAGGAAAGAAAGTTGGACATCGAATAGGATGGACATCGAATAGGATGGACATCGAATAGGATGGACATCGAATAGGATGGACATTGAATAGGATGGACATCGAATAGGAAAGATAGAAGAAGAATCAATGGGTTTGAATTGCAGTGTCAGCAAAGAACACTGAAGGTACCATGGAGTTCCAAGAGGACTAACAAGTCTGTCTTGGAAGAAGTACAGCCAGCTTGCTCCTTAGAAGCCAGGGTGATGAGACCTGGTCTCCCATACTTCGGACATACTGTGGGAGACACCAACCCCTGCAGAGGGACCTTGTGCTCGGTAAAGTAGAGGGCGAGGAGAGAAGAGCATGGCCCTCCAGGAGACGGATCAGCACAGCCGCCGCAGCTAGGCTCCAGCATAGGAACAGTCGTGAGATGGGGCAGGGCTGGGCGGTGTTTTGTACTGTTCAGTACAGCGTCGCTGTGGCTCCGAACTGCCCAACCTCCTGATGCATCACTTTCCCCTGAGCACCAGGCATCTCCTATCTGTATGCACATCATCCAGGCCGGTGCAATAATGTGGAAAATGTGGTCATATCTAATTTTCTAGAAGGAAGTGGCCTTTGCATGTGCTGGCTTCCCTGTGCCCTCTACCCTGTCTTTCTTAGTCGCTCACAGGTCTCTGCTCAAGACTCGGGGAAACCCCTCCTGGCTCTCCCAGCCTGCCGGCCTCACTGTGCCACGCTGCCCTTTTCCCACACTCAGCAGGCTCCCATGGCGTGGCCGCTTATCAGTGAGTCCGGAGGCTGCGTCAGCGCAAGGTCTGGGTCTCTCCTATTTGCCTGGTACCTGGCACACAGCGGGGGCTCAGTGCACAGCGACTGTCAGCTGTGGTGGGTTGAAATGTGACCTCCCGTGCCTGTGGCTACGCTCTCCAGGTGCCCTACGGTGGTAACAACACACCACAAATGTGTGGCTTTAATGACCAGAGGCGTTTTACAGCCTCACAAGATGTATTATGGTCTCACAGCTCAGAACTCAAGGCCATGTTCTCTCCAGTCCAGGGACGAGCCTTCTCCGCCTGCCGCTTCCTGTTTCTGGTGCGTCCTCCACTAGTGGACCCACCTTCCCAAGGCCTCCTCCCCACGCCTCTCCGTCCTTATTCTTCCCTTTAATGCCGCTCAGACCGGGCTGCAATCTGCAAGATCAGCGGCTCAAAACCACCCGCCGCTCCCGCAAGACAGGGCTTTCTCCTGCTGCAGAGAGGTACGGTCTTGGAAACCCACAGGGGCAGTGCGGCCCTGTCTGACAGGGCCGGGTCGCTGTGAGCCGGCATGGACTCCGGGGCAGTGACTTTAGGGGGGCTGCTGTTTTTCACTGACACGATCCCGTGTTAACTGATAACACTGTCACAGGCTCTGTTTCCCAAGCAGGTCAGGTTCACAGGCCACAGGGGTTAGGACTGGGGCCTATCTTTCGGAGGAGGGCACGCTATCCGATAACCAGCACACCCGCTCGGCCACGAGGCTGCCGCTCCTCTCTCGGAGAGGGAGAGAGTCTGGGTTGTCAGGGTCTCGAATCTGGACTGGGCCAGGACACTTATATGCGGTCACTGGGACGGCAAGGCTGCTCTCTCTTGCGGCGGTGGGGACCCCGAGAACCCACCAGGGGACAAAGGCCGAGCTAGCCTGCTAGAGGAGGAGAGGCTATAGAGTGAACTGAGTCAACAGCCAGCCAGCAGCCTGCCGACTGTCAGACTGTGAACAAGGCCATCCTAGGTCATCCAGCAGCCAGGCAACCCGTCAGCTGACCACAGGGGCAGGAGAAAGCCCTGGCAAGACCAACACCCCTCCCCAGTCCAAGAGCCCTCCACGAAGCCATGGAACAGTGAGCTTAATAAAGGGCGGTTGTCTTACGGCACTGATTTTGGGGCGGCCGTTATGTCGAAATGGGAGCTAACGGAACACGTGTCCTGTCTGCAAAAACCAAGCTGAAAACAACAGAAGCCTCCTAGAGGAGCAGGCAGCTTGCAGGGGTGGGGTGGGGTGGGGGGAGAAGCCCCCTCTGCTGGAGCCTGGTTGGCCCCTAAGTCTCCACATCAGCCTGGACAGGGTGGGCACCTTTGTCCTTCGGTCTGCCCAGCTAGGCAGTGGTAAGAGTACGTCCAGTGCCAAGTCCCTGGTGGCGCGAACAGGTGAGCACTGATGGTTTGAATCCTCCCACGAGCGCCTCACAAGACAGGTCTGGCGATCTGATTCCGAAAAGTCCCAGCCTTGGGAGCCCCGGGGTACGGTTTGACTCGGAACAGGAGGAGCCACCAGTGGCACACTCACCAGGACAGCGGCATGCCGAGTCCCCTCTGAGTCCAAAGAAGGGTGTGAGGCCTGCCTAAAGGAAGCTGAGACAGATGGCACCAAATAGAGACCCTGGCTCAGAGCCAGCCCGGGTCAAGGTCACAGTTCATAAAGACTGTGTGAGAGCCCTTGGGTGCGTTCCTCCACCCCTTCCGGCTCCTACTGTCACTGCTGTGACAAGGTGGCAACAATGCATAGCCTACAGGGCCGTTGTGAGGGGTAAATAAGAGAGCGAACTCAAGACGCCTAGCCCAGTGGCTGGCACATAGTAGGCATTCAACCAACAGCCCCCCTTCCTCCCTCCCAGCCCCTGCCGCTGGCACCTTGTGCACCGTCCGGTTAGCCAGACACCATAACAGCGTGGTGCTAACAGTTTCTGTGTTTTAGCTCAGCATCGGGCGCTGGGTGCCAAACCGTGACTGAAGCTTACATAACACCCTGCGAGGGAGAGGTTTGCACAGCGGAGGAAGGAGGAAGGGCTAGGCGCTGCCAACTCTCACTCTGCCTGGCAGGCACAACTAGAGCCGTGGAAGGTGGGAAACGGAAGATGGCTGGGACTCACACCCAAAGGCTTCGCCCACCGCAAGTCCACACCCGTCTGCACTGGGGATAATGACCCGAGGACCTTCTTCATTCTGCACCCAGCATGGGGCCGACCACACAGGAGGGTAGGAGGGGAAAGGAGGGCCAGCCCGGTTGCCTGGCGTGACCCTGTGGCAGCTGTGTGATCTTAGCCCTGCCTCTGTCCCACAGAGACCACTGGCAAAATCAAGGACCCAGTGGTCAGATGGGCTCCCATTTCCACCTCCTGCTGGGGATGAAATGTGACAGCAGGTGGGCAGACAGACTGGGGCCGATGGCCCAGCATGGGGGCAGGTAAGAGGTCCCCAGAACAGAGGGGTGCCAGGCTGCTTAGCCCCCCTGCACACATCACACTTCCCCCAAAGCCCTCTTTGGTTCCTGGCTGTCGGAACCCCTCAGTCCTGGCACTCAATGCTCTTCACTGCCCCTCGCAGGCACTCCACCCAGACAGGGCCTGCCTCCATGCCCCCTCCATGGCATGGACCTGTGGCAAGAGGGGCAGTGACGCTGGCAAACAGACTGGGATCCAATCCCAGTGCGAGCCTGGCTCAGGCCCCTTCCCCCTCAGCTCCTGCTCTGCCCAGGGAGGGTAGCTCCTACTTCCAGGTTGCTGCAAAAATTAAATAAAGTTACACAAATGAAATACCCACATTTAGCAGATGCTAAATAAATCCTGGGTGTGCCCCCCCCAACTCCAGCTTGTGTGCGCGCGCGCACACGCATCCCTGCTATCTTCCTAGAGGGCCTGACTAAATGTCTCCTCTGCCGGGACCCTCTTCCTGGATACCAGAGGGCTCAGGGATGAGAGAGGATTCTCTCTCTCCACCTCTCCCTTTTCACGTCCTCTCTCCCTCTCTGTACCCCTTGCCTTGACTCTGATATAAGCCTTATCTCCTCCTGCGCAGATGCCTCCCCCAGCCTCCACTGCAGCCTAAGGACCAGGCCCAGCAAACGGAGAGCCCCAGGTACAGAATGCCAGAGAGGAGAGTGGCTGACCCCAGGCAGCGCCTGAGTCCTGGCGCCCAGGCCAAATCACATTTGCAAGTCCATTCTCAGCCAAGGACCTGTGTCTCCACCACCCTGAGAGGGCAGAGCAGGGAGTTGTGGGTCTCCCCAGACTCCCCTGCTGCGGCTGGTGCCCCCACCCCTGCAGTTGCCCCTGCCCCTGGAGGCGGAAGAAAAGCTTAGGAGTCTCCCACCCCTTCCCATTGCGCTGTGGCCAATGACTGATGGATTTGGGAGTACGCATGCAAAAAGCCTCAAAGTGGGACCAACTCTCCTCAAGGTGATGCAACCCAGGCTCCAGAGGCCCCTCCCCTGCTCCTGCTCCTGCTCACTGTCCAGCTGAGACCACCCCCTTGCTCAGCTCCACCCCCTGCCTGGTCTTGCAGCCCCTACTTCCTCCTGAGAGCCCTCTCAACACTTCCTGTGACCCCCAAACCCCGCCTCAGGCTCACCTTCCAGGAACCTCAGTCTAGCACCAAGGCCTTAACTCTCAGGTTGGTCCACTGCCCAGCAACTCAGCATCACCTCGACCTGTTAAACTTGCCATCAAGCCAATTCTGATGCCCGGAGACCCTACCTGCCAGGGCAGAGCTGCCCCACAGGGTTTCCACAGCTGCAGATCTTTACAGAAGCAGTCTGCCACAGCTTGGTGGGTTCGAAATCTCCCACTTCTTGGCTCGCAGGCAGCCGAGCACTTAAACACTGCCCCATGAGGGCTCCTTAGGAGTTGGATGAAACGTACCATCTCTGGCTGCGCCCAGGTCAACCGCGTGGAATTAGCACTGGCACGAGATGCCGTGGGCCAGGTACACAGGAGAGCGTGAAAAGCATGGCTAGCCAGCTTTGGGGGCGGCGGGGGGCGGGGTGTCAGCCAACTGCTGGGGGGATTCACCCAACTTTCCCATCTTTTGTGGCAATCATATAGCTCCAATGCCACCCACCTCTGGTGGCAGTCAGCCAGATAGGGCAGACACTAGCCACCTGACCAAGAGCGGTGTGTCTGCAGGGTGTCTTCTGCCCAGGACGAGCTGACACTGCGTCCCGTCCAGGACCACGCCCCTTACTCGGTCTCTGGAACTCTGCAACCGCAGGAATGAGGCGAGCATATGCAATCATCGCATAAAGCCACGGCCGCCACCTCCTTTTGGAAGGGACCTCACACTGCAGCTGGACAGCCACAGCAAGTTCCCCAAAAGCACCCGGGGGAAGGTGCCAGGAGGAGGGGCAGATGGGACCTGCCTCCAGGGCCCTGAGCACAGGGAAGGGAGAGACAAGTTCAAGGTTGCCTCTGCTTCCGAGGAAGAAGCCCCCGGCCTGCTTGGGGTCCGAGGTGGCAAGGAGAGCGGCAGTCCCTCTCTGCAGGCCCACCCAGGTCCACCCAGGGTGTGAGCCCCTCGGAGGGATGGCCATGACCTTTTCGAAACCCAGTGTAATAACCTAGTCCTATGTGCCGAGCGGACCCCAGGGCCAGCCCCGGAGGCGGCAATAATCCAGCCTTGTATTTGGACAGGAGGAGCCCGGCAAAGCTCCGTCAACTCGGCCTGTTGCCTGAGGAGGGAAAAGGTTCACCTTTTGTTAATCGCCCTAATTCATTTTTTATTACGAACTTTCCTGTTTCTATTTGCCGTCTGATTGAAGATATTACCAAAGGCATTTAAACAGCATCAGACCGAATCACAATGGCAAACATAACTCTTTTGATTGAAATCTGCATTAATATACATATAATTCCCTGATCACAGAGATCTCACGGTCCACGTGGCAGACAATAAGTGAATGCAGATTTGCCGGGAGGCACGGGCACAGCAGACGGCTTTGCACGGGACAGGAAGGCGTGACAGGAGGGCGAGACGCTGCAGAGCCTTCTCCTGTCATCAGTGGACAAGGATGGCCTGAGTGGAAAATGCCAGGGCAAGACCTGAGTTAAGAGCCATAAAAAGGCTTGGTCTTTTGACCCAGGAATTCTACTTTGACACCAGCCCCCAGCCTGGGTGTTATCCTAGACACTCCCGTTTCCAAGTCTCATATCCATGTGGCCTTGGAACCAGCTCCCACATGCCTTCCCATCTCTCCCGTCCCACTCCACCACTGCAGGCCCGGCCAGCTATCCAGGAGAACCCGCAGGGATGACAGACATGCTCCACATCTGCACTGCCCCACACAGGCGCTTACCAGATGTGACTACCGAGTACTTGAGCTACAGCTGGTGTGACTAAGGACCCGGGTTCTGTTTTATTAAGTTGCACAGCCACACGTGGCTACCATATGGGGGAGTGCAAGTCTAAACTCCCACCAATTCTCTCTGGAACCACAGGGATCACCCTGCAACTGTTCCCCGACATCTCCACTCTTGCTCCCTCCAACATGACCCCCACAAAAATCCTTCCAAAGCATAAAATGTTTCCTTCTCCTCCTACCTTCCCTCTTCTCTTTTCCTCCTGCCCTCCCTCCTTCATCCCCTCTCCAGTCTCTCAATACATTTTATCGAGCAGTTTCTATATACCATGCACCTTACTAAAAACTCAAAAACCAAACTCACAGCCATCAAGTCAATTCTGACTCATAAGGATCCTACAGGACAGGGCAGAACTGCCCTTGTGAGTTTCCAAGACAATCATTCTGTATGGGAGTAGAAAGTCTCGTCTTTCACCCTCAGAATGGCTGATGGTTTCGAACTGCTGGCTTTGTGGTTAGCAGCCCAGCTTGTAACCACTATGCCACCAGGACTCCTCCTCATCAGGACAGTAAGCTTTAAAACCACTGTGATCTACTCAAGTAGTCCCTCAACACAAGAACATTCTGAGATGCTCACCTTCCCAACACGATCGTTGAAGACAGATGGGTACATAAGCAAATGTGGAGAAGAAAGCTGATGGTGTCCGGCTATCAAAAGATATAGCATCTGGGGTCTTGAAGGCTTGAAGATAAACAAGCAGCCATCTAGCACAGAAGCAACAAAGCCCACATGGAAGAAGCACACCAATCTGTGATCATGAGGTATCTCGACAGGATCAGGTATCAGGTATCAAAGACCCAGAACAAAAAAATCATGTCAATGTGAAATGGGGGGGTGGAGGGGAGTGTGGAGTGGAGACCTAAAGCTAATCTGTAGGCAACTGGACATCCCCTTACAGAAGGGTCGTGGGAAGAGGACAGGCCAGTCAGCGTGCAGTATAGCACTGATGAAACATACACCTGTCCTCTGGTTCTTTAATGCTTCCCCACCCCCACTTTCATGACCTTAATTCTACCTTACAAATCCAGCTAGAATAAGCATGTACATGGGTACAGATAAGAGCTGGAAACACAGGGGATACAAGACAGATAAAGTCCTCGGGACAAATATTGAGAGAAGCCATACCAGAAGGGTAAGAGGAAGTTGTGGGGAGGAAGGGGGAACCAATCACAATGACCTACCTATAGCCCTCTCCCAGGGGGATGGACAATAGATAAGGGGGTAAAGGAAGACATGGGACAGTGAAAGACATGGAAAAATAATAATAATTTATAAATTATCAAGGGTTCATGAGGAAAGGAGGGAGGGAGGGAGGGAGAAAAATGAGGAGCTGATACCAAGGGCTCAAGTAGAAAGAAAATGTTTTAAAAATGATGATGGCAACAAATGTACGAATGTGCTTGACACAATGGATGTATGTATGGATTGTGATAAGAGTCGTACGAGCCCCCAATAAAATGATTAAAAACAACAGCAACAACAACACTGTGACCGTGTTGGAACTCATCCCTGATTTCCTAGTACCTAATCTGCTGCCTGAAGAGCCCCTGTGGTAATGGGGTACAAGTTGGGCTGCTACCTTCAAGGCCAGCCGTTCAAAACCACCATCCCCTCTGCAAGAGAAGGATGAGGCTTTCCACTCTGTACAGAGTTGCAGCCTCAGAAGCCCACTGGGGCAGTTCTAGCCTGCCCTATAGGGTCACCAGTGGCAGTGAGTTTGGGTCTTGGTCTTGAGTCCTGATGAGGGAATTGATTACTAAACAACTTCACAAATATACCATGCCATTAATATATGTGTGTGTGTGTGTGTGTGTATATACATATATTATATACAATATATATATATATATATATATTACCAGTGTGACTACCAAGCACTTGAACTACAGCTGGTGTGACCAAAGACCCAAGTCCTGTTTTATTAACTTAAACAGTCACACTTGGCTAACATAGGGGAGATATATATATATATATATAAAATTGCTGGCAGCTCTGATAGAGAGCAAAGGGTTAACTGCCCAGGTTTGGGGTCAGCTCTATAGGTAGTAAGGGGAGGGCATTCCAGCAAGGAACAGCCCCTGTGGCAGAAGAGCATGGTGGGTGTGGGGAAAGAGGCAGGGAGCTGGGACAACTAGAATGGGGTTGAGCAGGGGGAGGGCGCCTGGCGTGGCTTTCCCCACCCGCTTCCCTGGCACAGAGGATCTGGGCATGAGGATGGGAAACAGGAAGGAGCCAGATCACATGGAAACTCGCAGGCCAAGAAAGGAGCTTGATGTCATTCTGCACACCAAGAAATCACCAGAAGGCTTGGGGAAGGTCTGACAGGACGCGACTCGGGTTTGTGAGAGCTTACCAAGCTTCAGTGAGAAGCCACTGCGCGCTTTTATACCGAGCGGTGACAGGGTCGGATGTAGATGTCAGAAAGATCCCTATCACAGCCCTGATGGCGCTTCAGTGCAACCTGACATGTGGCTTTTGGACGCTGGATACTCAACTGGCTCTAAAGTTTGCTGACAGAGAAGGCCCACCCAGCTCTCCCAGGCTGGCTTGTGGGGAGGTAGCCACCTTTCAGAAAAGCAAGGCCAGGCATCCAAATGACAGGGCAGGTGGACAGGCAGAGCCTGGCTGCTGGGGTGTGGAAACCCGACCCAGAGCAGGCCTCAGCGCGTGGTGCCTTAGAGCTAATGCGGGGCCTCCCTGATGCTCTGAGACACCATCCGGGCAGCAGGACAACATTTGGGGCTCCATCCACAGGAGGAGGTCACGCTGACGTGTCACAACAGCGAAAGGCGATGGATGCACGCACGCACACGTGGGGGCCAGGCCTGGGCGTAGTTTCCCTCTTAGTCACATTTGAAATTAAAGTGTGGCTCTCGGGCCCTGGTGCATAGATTTGGGAGGGAAATTAATGTTCTGTGTCACAGGTGTTGGAGGCACAGTGATTCCCCATTGCGCTGCTAACTGCAAGGCCAGCATTTCGAAACCACCGTTGGATGAAGAGGAGGCTTTATGTTCCCATGATGAACTGTAGGCTCGGAAACCCACGGGGAAGTTCTACCCTGGCCTAGAGTCAGAAATGACTCGATGGCAGCGAGTTTGGTTTGGCTTTCACCGCGGGTGTTGGAACACCCATTAACACCGACCCCCCAAAATATAACAACAGCTAGCTCACTGCCGCTGAGCTGATCCTGACTCACAGCAGCCCTACGTAAGATTTTCAAGACCATAAATCTTTATAGGAACAGGCAGCCTCATCTTTCTTCCCCAAGAGCATTGGTTTAAACCAATGTTTTCCAAAGTGGGCAATACCAACCCGGGGGAGAGGGGGCACACGGGAATGACCCAGGGGAGGCTGCAAAGCAGATACCTACTCTTTATCCTGGACTACGGGCCAATTGTCATGGGGTCACTGGGTGCTTCTGTTTGTTTGATTGTCTTCTTTGCAAAGGAGATGGTAGACCAAGTCAGTTTGGGAGTCTACAGTGTAACCTCTGACCTGTGGTTCCAGCCCAGCATCTGACTCACAGTGCCATGACGGCTCTTCACACATCACAACCTCATTGAATTTCATAGGCCAGGAATCGACCTGTTTCATTCCACTGTGTGGATGAGAAAACTGAGGCCTGAAGATATTCGACTGCTTATGGCTCCACACAGCTCTCCAGCCTCCTCCGCTGGCATTCCCAGACCCTTCCATGCCCTTTTACATGCTGTTCCTGCCACCTGAAATGCTTGTCCCTGCCTTCTTCACCTGGCTAATTCCTGCTCGCCTCCAAACAGAGGCCACTCGTCTTCTCTGCAAAGCCTGACCTGGGCACCCCACCCAGTCTCCTTAGCACTTCCCTCGGGCGATCATCCCACATTGACAAGGCTTGTTGTGGCCTCTCTGTCCACCAAGACCGTGGCTCTCCAAGGACAAGGGCCGTGCCCTAATCACCCCCTTCATGCCAGCTCCTCCACAAAGCCACACCAACAGAAGGCAGTGAATAATCTCGGAATTTTGAAGGAACACATGGATAAGCAAATTGGCTGTTAAAAAGTGGCAAACCCAGGATTTGATCCCAGGCCAGTGTAAGTCCAAAGCATATCTCTTGGCCAGGGTGTTTGTGTGTCTTATTTAGAGCCAATCGGAAGACCTGCATGTGTAGTCGATAGTTTCAGCCATTCACTCACTCATTCATCCAAAGGAGGGAAGTGTGGGTGAGAGGTTGGCAAAACATTTCCTCTGCGGGAGAGTTTCACCTCTGCTCACTGTGGTGCATCATGTCCCCGGAAACCTGCAGAAGCTAGACTGCGCCCAAGCTGCTTAGCCAGGCTGCTCACTGAAAAAAACCAGCCCTGTTCAGTTAACTCCATCTCAACTAGTCTCATGCCTCTGCACCTGGATTACTCACTGCTGAAGAGTCCATTCCGACCCCATAGCCACCCTATAGGACAAAATGGAACTACCCTGTGGGTTTCTGAGACTGTAAGCCTTTAGGGGAGTAGAAAGCCTCATTTTCTCCTGAGGAGAGCCTGGTGGGTTTTGAACTGCTGACCTTGAGATTAGCACCCCGACTCATAAGCCACTGTGCCACTAAGGATCCTAACACGTGGATAGAGAGGGCAAAAGAACAGCTCCTGGGCAGGGCATGGTTTGTGCCACCCTGCCGGCAGTCTGTGGCTCCTGTCTCAAATCTTTCTAAGCCAGTGGGTCTCCACCTTCCTAATGCCTCGACCCTTTCATACAGTTCCTCAGGCTGTGGTGACCCCCCAACCATAACATTATTTTCGTTGCTACTTCATCACTGTCATTTGCTACTGTGATGAATCGGGCGACCCCTGTGAAAGGGGTTCGACCACCAAAGGGATCATGACCCACAGGTTAAGAACCACTGTATCTAAGCAGACTAGTGTTGAGCGTCACCAGGGTTAGGTTTGTGGGTCTGAATGCCTAATTGAACCTTACAGACTCCTTGGGGAGTTGCAGTGAGAAAGAAGGGGACGGATACGGGGGAGATGGAGACTGCCCCAATCCAAAGCAGCATTACAGTACACTTATTCTGAACTGGAAACCCTTCGCAACAGCTGATTCTGAATCCTTCCGGCCCTGACAGCCTCATCTTTCTCCTACAGGGTGTCTCGTGGATTTGAACCACTGGCCTGGAGGTTAGCTGCCCAACATCTTACTCACAGTCCCTGCACTCTAGCCGATATAACGTCTAAAAGGTAGTCCAGGTGAGGTGATCAGCCCCTGGAAGCAGGAATGAGTGCAGGGGGGCTTAGATGATCTCTCGAAGCCTCATCACATAACCTCAGGTGTGAGTATGTAGAAAACCGGTGCTCAGAGAAGCTAAGTGACAAGCCAAAGCCTCGCAGCTTGTACATGCCTGAGTCCTAAGATGAATCTAGGTCCTTCTAGCCAACTCAGAGTCCTGTGTGAACCACCAGCCTTGCAGAGAAACGTGCACCTGCTGACGGAGCCTAGAATAGAGCAAGCACAGTGGAGAGGAGGCTAGGGGGGGAGGGAGGGGGGGTGCACCTAAAAGGACCTCCTTAAAGAGTGTAGGAGGGAGCACAGGAAAGGCGCTCAGTAAATATTTGCTGACTAAACGGGCAAGGAAAGACACAGCATTCACTTAGCACATTATGAAGTTCAGTTCAAGTCAAAACACAGCACACTGGAACAATAAAAATTTATGCATGAGATTGACCCTGGGTTATACGACCCAGTCGGATTCTTTTCCAACCAGGTTCTCAATCCTTCCTGCAAATTAGGCACAACTTGGAGCTCAGCATGTTTTAATTAGCTGTAATGTGAAGGCATTCTATTAGTGAATGGTATTTGCGGTTGCAAATGGAGGCAGGAGGCCTGGCAGGGAGCCCACTGGTCCCCAGAAGAGCTGGTGAGTCACTGGTACTCACCGGGGGAGTGGCTCCCTGGCAGGGGGAGGGTCCCATCCCGATGGGGGTGGGAGGGCTGCAGGAGAGAGGATGGGTGGGAACACAGTTCGAATCCAGGCTCTCCCTGCCCACCCCTCTGTGGCCTCTGCTCCTTCCCTGTTAGGGTCTCAGTCACATTGCTGACACAAGTTTTGTGGAGACTTAATGAGGTGCTCTGAGTGACTGAACCTAAAGCTACTGGGGGGGGGCGGTGCGGGTCTGCTTATGTACAACATATATACTCCACAAAACGACCACAAGATGTAAAAGTCAAAAACAGTGGCTTCTTGTTCAAGTTGGCTGACACAGCACACGGATTTTTGTTTTTGGGGTTTTGTGTTTTATTAAAAGATCATGTTATTGGGGGCTCTTACAACTCTTTCAACGATCCATACATCCATTGTATCAAGCACATTTGTACATATGTTGCCATCATTCTTTCCTAGACATTTGCTTTCTATTGAGCCCTTGGGATCAGCTCCTCTTTTTACTCCTCCCTACCCCCACCCCGTGACCCCTTGATAATTTATAAATGTTATTCTTATTTTCATATCTTACACCAATTGCTATCTCCCTTCTCCCACAGTTTGTGTTGTTTGTCCCCCTGGAGACGGGGTAGGGTGGGGTGGTGGTTATGTGTTGATCATTGCAATCAGTTCCCCCCCTTCCTCCCCTCCTCTCCCAACTTCCCCCTACCCTTCTGGTATCGCTACTCCCTTTCCTGTTCCTGGATTCCATGTGTGGTGAGCTCTTATCTGTACACACAAATAAGGGGGGAGGGATTAAATTCCATTATCTTTTCATTCCACTTTCCCCGCCCACTTTTGGATGCCCCTCACAGGTACAAATTGACATGTGCATGATAGACAGATGGTGAGGCTTTGCCTCATGTGCTTAGGACATGCCATCCGGAGAGATTAGTCCCTGGAGAAGGATGTCATGCTTGGTAACGTGGAACAGCAGCGGAAAGGAGGACGTCCCTGGACAGGCGATGATCCCCCTCAAATCTGTATACATTTCTTTGTTGTTAAATGCAACATGTTGGTAGGACACATTTTGTCAAGACTGTACTAGAACTTTCCAGTGCACCAGCTATACTTGTGGGACTGAGTCCCGGTGGTGTGGCCTGAGGAAAGGCGCCTGCTGTGCCTGGCACGGCTGGTGAGCACAAGGCTGCAGGTTCTGGGCTTGGCAGGAACCAGTAGGGAGGACACCAGGGTGTCTCCCTATCATAGGCTTCCTGGGATCAGCTCTCCTGTCCTCGGAGCTTCTCTGGGCTGGGCTGAAATTTGAGCAGGATCCCGCAACCCACTGGTCCTTAGTCTCCACCATCTCACTCAACCTCTAATCCACTCAACTCAACAGCCATGCCTGTTCCTCCCCCAGCGCTCAGCCAAACGAGGGCAGGGACCACTCTGGACGGACATCCTACTTGGTGGAGGATCGGTGAAAAAGAGGGAGACCTTTGATGATTGACACAATGTGTGCGGCAACAGGCTCACACACCATCACACAAGATTGAGAGGAGGGTGCAGGGCTGGGCAGTCCACACACTTCAAAAGGCTCTCTTCTCCACCAGGCCCTGCCAGGACGATCCCCCTGCAGAGCCCTCAACAGATTGTCTATGGCGGCGGGCAGGCGGTGGGGTGTTAAACATTGGGGCTCTTTGCTGCAGTAAAGGTTCACAGCGTCAAAACCACTCGCTCTACAGGGTTGAAATGAGTCAAAATCGACTTGATGGCAATGGGTTTAAGATTGGTGTGTTACACACACACACACACACACACACACACACACACACACACACGTTATTCCATGCTGCCAAGTCAGTTCCGATCATCGCGACCTGTCGAGGGCTTCCACGGCTGGACCGCAGACCCGGGCACTGCCTGGTCCTGCACCATCCTCACCACGGCTGTTGGGTGTGAGCCCATCGGTGCAGCCACTGTCTCTGTCCTTCCTGTCCAGGGACATCCTCCTTTCCGCTGCTCTTCCACGTTACCAAGCATGACATCCTTCTCCAGGGACTAATCTCTCCGGATGGCATGTCCTAAGCACGTGAGGCAAAGCCTCGCCATCTGTATATCATGCACGTGTCAATTTGAACCTGCGAGGGGCTTCCAAAAGTGGGTGGGCAAAACGGAATGAAAAGATCATGGAATTTTCCCATGAACGTTTGGAGCCCCCTCGTATCTACGAATAAGCATGTGTACATCTGCATGAGCATATGGTGTGTGTTTGCATTGGGAGACCCTGGTGGTGCCATGGGCGTGACGGCCAGGGTGCTTGAGTTCACCCCAGGCAACGTGGAAGAAAGCCCAGGAGATTTCCTTAAGAAAGTCAGCCACTGGCAACTTCTGGGGCTCAGCTCTGACGCATGGAGCCGCTGTGGGCAGGAGAGAACTGGACAAAAGCCTGTAAGGTGAGGGCCGGGGTAGGTGTGTGTACAACAAATAAATCCCCAAGAGTTCTAGAAAACAAGAAAGGTTCAGGGATCAGACAGACTGTCGGAAGGTGAGACGTCAGAGGTACAGACAGACAAGGAAACCTAACGGCTGTAAGGAGGCAGCACAGCGACACAGGACATCTGACAGCATCTCCGAAAAGACAGCAGGGCTGGGCGCCGGGAGCAGGGTCAGCCGCTGAGTCCCTGGGAAGCGGGCTGGCCAGCAGGTCAAAGGCCTCAGAGGAGCCCCCAGAGGAGAGATACCTGCTTCTGGCATCCAGCGCCCAGGGTGACCACTGACTTGTGTGAGGGACAGAGACGTCCCAGCCAGAAATGAGTTTGCACAGACACACACACACACCTCCAACAGAAGGCCACAGCAACAAGTCCCCTTCCACTCACCATGCCCAGGGCACTTAGAACCAACATGCACATTGTCTGCCCACATGATGCACAATCACTATGCCCTCCCCTGCCCTTCAAGCCCATTCGACTCGTGGCGACCCTCCAGGATAGGGCAGAATGGCCCCACCGGGTTTCCAACGCTGTCATCTTCACAGGATCGGACCACCTCACCTTTCTCTGGTAAAGCGGGCCAGTGGGCTTGAACCTCCAACCTGCCCGTTAGCAACCTAGTACTTCCCCACGACACCAACCAGTGCTCCTGCTGATCAACAGCGAGACCTCCATTTACAAATATAAACGCCAACCAAGACTCACCGGGCATTGGTAACAAATAGCATGAAAGTCCAAGAGGAAATCGCAAAGCTCACCACCAAGAAACAGTGACTGCAGGAAACAGAAGATAACTTTGCTTGTTGGCACGGTAACCCCCTAAGGTCTGTGGAGGGAGAGCACCTTACTAAAGCAGACCGGGGAGGTGCAGAAGGCGCTGGAGCTGGGGGCCATCTGAATTCTTTCATATCTTTAAAAAAGAAAAACCAACTTATTTTGTTTCAGTTCTTATTGCGAATGTACACACTTTACACGAACGCGAGTCTCTACTCAGACAGCTCGGTGACACTGATGACAACGCTTGTGGCAAAACCATCTGTCTCCAGCCCCTCAACTGTCCCTCCCCCATTACCGTGAGCTCCTTGCCCCCTCCCCTTCCTCTCCAATCTCCCAGCTGCTGTCCACAATTCTCTTCAAAGGGAAATATTTTAAAGGTCACCCTCAAAAAGCGGTAAGCTATTCAGTTATCTGCAAAAAAATAATAATAGACTAAGATCTCATCTGCATGTGAAGGTTGGACAATGAACACGGAAGACCGAAGAAGGGCCGTTGCATTTGAATTGTGGTGCTGGCGGGGAATACTGGCCGTCCCATGGAACTGCCAAAAGAACAAGCAAATCTGTCCTGGAAGGACAGCCAGCAAGATCCTTAGGAGCAAGGATGGCGAGACTTCATCTCACGGGCTTCGGACACGTGGTCAGGAGAGACCATTCCCTGGAAGAGGACACAGCTTGCTGGGTCCAGCAGAGGGCGGCAAAAAAAGAGGAAGGCCCTGGACAAGATGGACTGGCACACAGGCGGAGACAGTGGACTTGGACAAGGTACCCCGGTGAGGATGGGGCAGGACTGGCCGTGTTTAGTGCTGCTGTCCGTGGGGTCGCTGTGAGTCTGAACCAGCTGGACAGGTCCAACCAACAACACAGTCCAGGGGAGGAGAGCAACCAGGAAACAACATCGAAGTGGGAGAAATTTTAAAAAATAAAGTGATGAGCTATATTAAAACGGTGTAAACTGATGAGAGGAAGAAGTGGAAAAGGTATCAGACTGGAAGCACACTCACTCACCTCTCTTCAGGGGTTACTCCAGGGAACTGCACTGCATGGGGGCAGGGAAAGAGGGCCGGAGGAACGCCACCTATATCTTCTCTTTATATTTGAACGTGTTTCAGCGTGTTTTATCAAGAACAAAATCCACTTTTAATAAGGGATGGAAGCCATCAAGGAGAGGGAGGAAGTGACAAAAGCGCGATGAAACTGGAAGTTCATGAACCAAGTTTGCTCCTGAGCTTCCCGGGAGCTCAGAGGTGAAGAGGAGGGTTGACCATGATCTTCACCAAAGGGGGGCAGGGCCAAGTAGCATCTTGTTGGAAGAACTGGACAGGACTTCAGACCAAAGAGAGAATGTGGTCCCAGCGCAGAGGTCCCTCAGGCATGGTCCAGAGCCCCTCAGAAATCAATCAGGAGTCCTTCCTATCATACGGGAAGATGTGCCACCTTTGCACAAGCTCTCTACCCTGTTTCCCCCAAAATAAGACAGTGTCTTATATTAATTTTTGCTCCCAAAGATGCGCTCTTATTTTCAGGGGATGTCTTATTTTTCCATGAAGAAGAATATGGTACCCATTTATTGTTTATTGTTTTATTAAGAGAGACTTCGCACTTCCTGTCTGCTCCAGCTGTGCTGGAGCCAACAGTGAGCTTCTCGGTAGCTCCCGCCGCTACGATCCAAAATCCAGAGTTATGGTAGCTTCCGGGGGGGGCCTTATTTTCGGGGAGGTCTTATTTTCGGGGGATGCCTTATATTTCAGCAAGAGGCAAAACTATAAGTAGGTCTTATTTTGGGGGGATGTCTTACTTTCGGGGAAACCGGGTAGCATCCATCTGTCCGTGAATCATCTGAGCAACAGAAAGCCCCATGAATGATCACTCTCCTCGCTGGGACCACAGGGGACCTCTCACTCACAATCACGGACAGACAAGGGTCTTCAGCAAGTGACTCAAAGTTGCTGGGATCATCCACACGTTGGCCCTTGGTTTCCTGGGAACCGAGTGGAAAGATGGGTTTGCTCCTGAGATGCAGCGCCCTGAAACGGATACTGTGGCATCCCCCACTTTCAAGCTCCAACTGCTGGGTGTATGGTTGTCAGACTGCAGTGGTACCTGCGGTGAAAATTGCTCCCCACCTCAGAGAACTACTTCCTCGCCCAAGGAACTGCCTGCAGCCGATGGCCAGATAAGACCAGAGTCAAAGGCAAGGGCAGCCCCGTGGCTGGAGGTAGGACAACTGAGGAATCATCCCAGCCACAAAGCTCCCGTTTCCATTGTCATCAGCCACCGTGCAAAAAGCCAGCTCCCCCCTCTGCCCAGCCATGCGGTCTCCCACTCTTTCAGGGGTACCCGCCCCCCCCCGCCCCAAGAGCCCCGCCACCTTCCACATGCAGCATCTGTAGATAGAGGAAGCTCTCCCCACCACCTGCAGGGGGACCAAGGCAGGAATCTGGGCCATCTGCTGGTGTGTGAGCGGGGCTTCCAGGCCACAGGCCAGCGACAGATCCCACCATCTGGGGGCACAAGGCTGGAAAGCGCTCTCATGTTCCGATCCAGAGCCATGGTTCTCCAAGTGTGGCCGCTGGGCCCACAGAATCAGCCAGTTTCACCCCTCCTCAGTCCTAGCAATTCACAATGTCAAGGAGCAGAGCCCAGCAGTCTATGTGCTAACCTGCCCTCTGGGTCATGCTGAGTGAGGGTCACTCAAGTCTGAGAAGGAGCGAATCTTTGGCTACTTAGGGGTCATCAAACACACGTCATCCAACTTGCCCATCTGCAGAAAGCCCAGCGGCAGTCAGCGAGAAGGCTCTAAATCCAGCAAAGTGCAACCTTCTGCCTACACTTGGGGCCCCCACCTCTGGTTCCAAGGCACACCTCTACTGCACCCCCAAAAGGCTGAGAAGCAGTGCCCTTTAAGATGATCTCTGCCAGTCTCTGACTCCCACCCAGGCAGGACTCTCCTCCCACCCCACCCCCTACCAGCTGACAGTACCCCCAAGCCCTTCTCTAAGCCTCTGCGCAGGACACCCTCCCACCACTCACTCACACACCCTGTTTAGCTCCCCTGGCATTTCCTACAAGATAATGCCATGGACAGCCTTCCCCAGCCCTGGCCCTGGCACTCCTGAAGGCTCTTGCCAGGCCTCACACCTTCCTGGCCCTTCCGCCTTCCTGCCACTGCATGTATCTGTTCCCCGAACCATCTGTTCCCATCAGTTAGGCTGAGGGCGTCAAAAGAATGAGTCTACACCGTGCCCACTTTCCCGCCCCAGATCCCAGACATGGAGTTTGCCACGTGATCTTCAGTTCCACGGTGAGGTCCAGACAACAACACATTCCATGATTTCGGCATTTTGAGCCAAGACAAAGGGGCTGTAAAGAAGTGGGGGGGGCGGGGGGGGGGAGAAATCCCATTCTCATCCAATTCCATCTCCCCACAAACGTTTTGAAGCCTCCTCACCGTTTTCACCCCCGCTTTACAACGTCCCCTAGAGTTGCTTAGCCTTCAGGACAGAGCTGGATCCCAGCACGGGACACACAGTAGGTGTGCCAACAAAACCTGTTGAACATCCTAGAGAGCCTGCGGCAGCCAGAGGATAATTCCATATTGAAAGACCACAGTCTTGCTGCTCATTAGAGCAGGCGCCAGACAGCGCAACGGTCGGGAGCGAGCAAGTTTCAGCATCAGGATAATTGATCAAAATTTATGATCCCGTGTGTATACAACATCTCTTCCCTAAGATATAAAATTACAATTTGCCACAACTCATTAAGTTAATAATTGCTTACCATATGTTTTGACTGCTGCTCCCAAACCGTGCTGAAAAATCACCCTGTAGGGGTTGATCTGTGTAAATAAATCGGATGCCCACAGGCCGAGCAGATGCCGGCATCCCTGGGAGGGGGGCACAGAGCTGAAACGCTGAGCTGGGGGTCATGGACTCCAGAGCTCTGCCTCCATCATGACCTTCATCTTCTAGCGTGTCTGCACCCCCGCAGGGAGGCCAGTGGTTCCCAACCAAACGCCGTTTTCCCTCGGGAGACACTTGACAATGCCTGGAGATACACTGGTCGTTACAAGTGAGGGCGCTGCTGGCATCTCGTGAGTCGAGGCCAGGGATGCTGCTCACCAGCCCACAACACCCAGGACAGCCAAACAACAAGGACCCAGCCAACCCTAGCTGCCAACAATGCAGAGGTTGTGAAACGCTGCTATTTCCCTGCGCTGCACAGCAACAAGTGTGGGAGGCATTTGTCAGGGATTGAATGACGGGCCCTCGCTGACCCCAGAATACGTACTGAAGTCCCTGTGGACATGATCTTCTGGGGAAGACGGGTTCCTTTTGTTGTTAACAAGGTCCTAGCAGAGCAGGGTGGGTCCTAAACCCAATCACTTCGGAGTGATAAAGCAGACACCAAAGCATACCTAGAAGAAGACACACACACACACACACACACACACACACACACACACACACACACACACGATACACCTACAAGCCCAGGGATGTCAAAGATTCCCATCAGGTACTAGAAGCTGCACTAGAGAAGGGACACACACATTATCACCACCACCTCCGCTACTACCCCTACCGCCCCTCGAAAGCCATGCCCTCAATCAGTCTTCCAACCTCAACAACTGCAGGGAAATACATTTCTGGCCTTTAAAATCACCCACTGGGATACGTTTTTTATGGCAGCCCTGGGTGACTGACAGCATGACTAGCCCCTTACACATTGGGGAGGAGGGGGAGAGAAAACCACACCTACTGCCATGGCGTTGCTTCTGATTCAAAGTCATGACCTGTGTCGGGTTTCTGAGCTTGCCGATCTTTAACGGAGCAGACAGCCTCACTTTTCTTCCAAGGAGTGGCTAGAGGGCTTGAACCGCCAACCTTTTGGTGAGCAGTCCACCGAACCAGTATCCCACAGCGCCACCAGAGCCTGCTCCTTTGTACAGAGAAGAAAGCTTCCAAAAGCTCTTGGAAAAACAGAATAGGAAGACAGTCACATCTTTCCATGTACTTCCCGCAGCTCTTCCAGAGGAGAAGGCTGAGGCCTGAGAGGCTGAGGGACGTGTATGTACAAAGTGATCAAACCAAGCTGGTGAACAGAGCGCGGCTGGGAACGTGAAGCGGTGTGGTCTGCCTCCAGAGCCCACGTCCTCTCCCACACACTCAAGAAGGAAACGAAAGGCACGGAGGAAACCAGCAGCTCCCCACCCCACAATCCTGAGCAGCCCAACAGGAGACCCCTTCAAACCAGAGACCCCGAAACTCAGAAACTCAGAGGCGGAGAGTCAGAAACGGCCAGAATCAGGAGTGGCAGGCCTTCCCCCTTAAAAGAACAGGATGGGGCAGTCGTGGGTGGGAGTACTTTCGGACCTTCCTCCAGCAGCTGGTGCTGAAAAACAGGTTCCTTTTCCATTGTAACTTTCAATTGTGCTTCTCTTTGTGAACGGAAATGAAAGTGCATTCACCGCTCCAGCCAAGGGCTGCAGGGGCATGAGCTCCAGCCCTCAGGGCAGCTCCAGAGAGGAGAAGCCCAAATGCCCATAGTTCAGCTGAAGAAACCCAGGTTAAATAACTGTCCTGTGCTTCAATCCACAAGGTCAGCAGTTCAAACCCACCAGCCACTCCTCGGGAGAAAGATGAGGCGGTCTACTTCCATAAAGAGTTACAGTCTCAGAAACCCACAGGAGTAATTCTACTCTGTCCTATGGGGCCTCTATGAGTCAGAATCAACTCGGTGGCAGTGAGCTTCGGGGGGAGGGGGGAGTTTCTTGGTGCTAATGATGGTGAAGGTGGCATTCAAACCATGCCTGCCGATTTCTATGACCCGCCCTGCTTCCAAATTCTGAGACCAGATCTGGGAAACCACACAAGCAAGATACATCCTTCAGAAACACGCGGGGTTGGGGACTGCAAGGCGACTGAGCTAGCCTTCCTGCTGCGCCCCCCCTGCTCACTGGTTGCTCTACATGCTGGGCCGAGGCCTCTGACCCACTCAGAGAAGAGCCTCTGCAAATGTCAAACCAAGAACAAGACCGGTGGCCCCTGCCTCGCCCTGTACTCAAAGTACTCCCCCCAAGTCTTCAGATACCAGAAGCCAAGCAGATGCCCAGTTCCTCAGTCCACAAGGGGACACCCAGCCAGCTCCCCATCACTCATTTGGCGAATATGAGTTTAGTGCGTGCAAAAGCAGAGGTGGGCCCAGCACTCAGAAACCACCAGCCCCCTCCCTCCCAAGTGCACCGCATTCTGCAGAACTAAAGGACCAAACCAAACTCACTGCCAATGAGTTGATTCTGACTCGCACTCACCCTACAGGACGGGGTAGAACTGCCCGTGTGGATTTCTGAGACTATAACTCTTATGGGAGCAGAAAACCTCTTCTTT
The DNA here is from genome assembly GCF_000313985.2 of Echinops telfairi. Classification (NCBI taxonomy): domain Eukaryota; kingdom Metazoa; phylum Chordata; class Mammalia; order Afrosoricida; family Tenrecidae; genus Echinops; species Echinops telfairi. The sequence continues at coordinate 12,655,331 of NW_022109491.1, forward strand.
CTCCCTAAGAGCAGCTGGTGGTTTTGAACTATTGACCTTGAAGCTAGCAGCCCACTCAAAACCCACTATGCCACCAGGGCCAGCCCAGCTTTTAGCTCATCTCATGCCCACACCTTATTGCCCGTCTCACTAAGCTGATGGTCACTGCTTGGCTTTCCCATTGCACAGTGGGAAGCAGAGGCCCAGAGAAGGACAGTGGCATGCTCAAGGTCACCCAGTAGACTGTGGGCAGCAGTGCCAGGCCTGGATTGGCACTCCTGGTGTGGGGAAGGTATAAAAGTCTGGTTTTGGAGGCCCGGCATGAGGACCCCCTACCCACCCAAAGAGGGAGACCCATGTTGATGGACAGAGAAGGAGGCATCCTTCCAGCTTCCTTGAGGCCAGCCACCTCATCGCTTAGCTACCTGGCTGGCCCAGGGCTCCCTCCACATGACCCACCACAGCCACCTGCACCCCTGCAGAGGGAATCTGTGGGGGGCACACCATCAGGTTAGGCAGAAACCCATGCCATTGAGACTGGCCCAGAGGAGGAGCCCACCACTCATTCATGTGGATCCTCATCCAGATCCAAGCTGCTGTGCCCAGAGCTGTTCAGTGGAGAGTGGATTCATTCACCCACAGCAGCACACATTCTTCCCTGCGATAGATGACAGGCCGGGGCTGTGCCAGCACTGCCTGCTGAGTCCACACAAAACTCAGCACAGCCAGCCAAGCCTCTGAGACTTAAAGTGCGGTCCCTACACCAGCAGCAAGTAGCGCCACCGGCCACCCGCTCAGCTTGTTCTACATGCAAATCCTCAGGGTCCTACCCAGGCCAGCTGACCTGATGAGTCATAAAGTGTGCTCAATTTTGAAAAGACACTGGTCTCCCTCAATCTTTCTGTTTAAAAATGCCACGAAGGCCCAGTCCTGTAATCCTCTTCTTACTTGCCTCATTTTCCCCCATAGTTGTCATCAATCATAACTGCATGCTTCCCCCACATATTGACACCTGCCCCATTCATATGGGAGAGATCAGCAATGACGCACTTTCCATCTAAAACACTCAAGGAGTCCTGGAGGGACGGCAGTTTGAAATCATCAGTTGCTCCAAGGGAGAAAGATGAGGCTTTGGAAACTCCCCTAAAGAGTTACAGTGTTGCAAACCCACAGACAGCAATTCTACCCTGTCCTACGGGGTCACTATGAGTCATATTGGCTTGATGGCAGTGGGTTTTATTTATTCATTTTTAATCTAAGATGCTCAACGACTAAAAAGTCCCTGTAACATCAGTTGCCTGGTATAGTGCCTGGCAGAGAAATGCTCAATAAATATGTGTTGATAGGACGAAGGATGGCAAAACACGCCACATCCCACACAAGAAGAGAGAAAGATGCTGGCCTTGGGGCATGGAAAAGGTGGTACCCAGGCTGGCTCTGCAAGACAGTTAGACCAGGGATGAAGGGTGTTGGGAATACAGAGATGCTCAGCCTCTCGCTGGACTAGATCCCAGATGGCTAATAACCATTGTTTTGTAATTAGTAGCTGGCATGCGCCAAGAACTTTTCTGGCCTATGTCACCTCATTGAGCCCTCCCACATCTCAAAGGTAGGCCGTGTTTTCCTCCAGAGGACCGAGAGATTAAATAAGAACAAAGACTTGGATAGGAATGTTCACGGCAGCTTTGTTGGGAACAGCCCCATGTTGTGGTTCGAATTGCGTCCTCCAAAAAGATGCGTAGTAAATTCTAAGCTCTGTGCCTGCAGTTATAATCCCACTTGGGATTGGGTGTTTGTGTGATGTTAACTCAGCAGTATCAGTGTAGGAGAGGTCTTTAGTCAATCTCCTTTGAGATATAAACGGAGCAGATTAGGTACCAGAAGAAAGCAGAGATGGGGGAGGATAGGTGGCACCCCACATGAAGGTCCCCAAGGAGCCAAGGAACAAGGGCCTTTGCTGAGAGAGAGTGACTTCCCCTAGAGCCAACACCCTGAATCTGAATTTCTAGCCCCCCAAACAGTGAGGAAAAAAAGTCTGTTTGTCTGAGACACCCTGTGTCTCATCACTGTTCTAGCAGCTCTAGGGGGCTAAGACCCCACCTGGAAACAAACTCACATGTCTCCCTAAAGACATTATGCTGAGCAAAAAGAAACCATGACATATATGCTATACATGAGGGTCTAGAATTTAAATATATGTCTCTCCCCCACTTATCGATTATTCTGTGATCTGACATTTCACATTTGCGACAATCATAAAAATTCTATTATCTCAGCCTCAGTGGTGTAGTGGTTATGCATTGGGCTTTTAACCACAAGGTCAGGAGTTCAAAAGCATAAGCTGCTCTGTGGGAGAAAGTGTAAAGACAGTCTTGGAAACCCACAGCAGCAGTTCTACCCTGTCCTATAGGGTCGCTGGGAGTCGGCATCAGCGCAATGGCAGTGGGTATGGTTTGCCCTATTTTGCACGTGTACATACACCTGGCAGTAGTAACCAAAGCCGTGGTGGGAGGCGAGAGTAAGGCTGACCGTGATGGTCAAGGTAATGCGGTAACTCGGCTGGCCCATAATTCTCAGTGGTTTGGCAGTTACGTGATGATGAAATCTGACAGTTGCTTAATGGTGTAGTTAGCCTCCATTCTGTGATCTGATGTAGTCAGCCCCTATTTTTACATAATGCCAGTGTTCACTAACGACCCAATGAAACCTAACCATGTCAACAAGTGAGATATGGGTGTATTTAATATTGTCAAATAGAGCTGAAAGAAGGCATTGGTGATAGAAATCAGATGAGTAGCTGCCTCGAGGAGGCAGGAGGTACTAAATGGAAAAGGAGAGGGGAGAACTTCCGGGGGAGGGAAACGTTCTATTGCTCCACTGGAAAGAGGACTGCAGGGGTGTTTACAGTACCAAACTTATGGACTTACATGCTTAAAATCTACATTTTGTTGTATGTTCAAAGTTCAATGTTTAAAAACAGAGGGCTATCACTTCCTCAAAGCCACTAATGGGGATTTCAACTCAGGTCTGCCCAATTCTGAAAACCAGTTTACGGTAGTCTGTCATGAATCACCACAGCAGTGACAGCCCCTGGCAGTACCCCAGCCTGGTGAAGAACCTTGCCGGGGCCTAGCTGAAGGGCATTTAAAGTTACCCTAGAAACAGTATCCCAGACCCCTGACCCCCACACCATGGCAGACACTTCCGAGGAGGTCAGAACTAGCAACCCAGACATTTCGGTTCAGGCTCCAGCTCTGCTCTTTCGCATGCTAGGGAATCTCTGAGTTCAGCACCCCCCAACTCAGTTTCCCCTTCTGTGAAGGAAGGAAGATAGTGGGGACCTTGGGAGCGTGGGGACCTTGAGAGTCGTGGTGCCACCAGTCCCTATGCTCACTGAGCACCGCTCTTACATTAAGTGAAAAATGTGCCTGCCTCCTATCTGGGAAGCTAGTTCTCAAATGCAAACAAATATGATGATGATTAATAAAACACACATCGATTTCTAAGCAAAAACTGAAACCAGAGCAGCTTTTTTGTCATTGTGTATTTTCTCAAACAAAAGACGCCCAGAGAGCAACCACTGCCCATGACTTTGGTTTAAAGAGGCTGGGAATCTCTCTGCAGAGGATCTCTAAAGGGGCAGTCGCCAAGGGGACAGTCGCCAAGGGGACGGTCGCCAAGAGCCCTTCCAGGTCAACTGCCCCGTGGTCGTCCGGCATCACTTGGGCAAATGTTTGCCCTTTTTGTTTCTCAGGCCTGGGACTCTGTGGGGACAAGCCTCCTAGCTGGACTCCATGAACTGACACCCCACCCGCATGTGTGGGCAGTACCCTGGTTCCGTAGTCCGGGTCACTGCTGCATCCTGGGACTCAGTTTCTCTCCCAGCTCGACAGTGACTAGTTGTAAAGGCAGCAGCAGCACTACCACCCCTGGAGCCCCCCACCACCACACACACACACCGCTCCCAGCTTCTGGGGACAGAGAAGAAAGGCCCTGTTCACCTCACCACAGGGCCCCACCACAGACTGTCACGCCCACGTGGGGGTCTGCCACCGATAGACCCACCCCCCTAGCTGAGCCAAGTGACTTCACCTGCCTCCTCTGCCACAGCCAAGATTGAGAAGCAGGTTTCACATCCGAAGGCAAGGTCACACCTTCCTTTCACCTAGCCAGGTGACTCAGTGACCCTCCACCCCAGCCCTGGGACACCCCGAACTCTGGGCCAGGTGTCCAAATATCAGACCCGAGTCCGAAGCACCAGGGTCTCACTGGCTTCGCAGTTCCTTCTCCCGCCCTTTCCCCACTGGGTGCTGAGTCAGAGGTTCTCCAGCAGGGCCCCGCCTCCCATAGGCCCCGATTTGGGACGGCCCATTCTGGCGGGGTTTCCAGCAAGGCCACCTCCAGAAAGAGCTAATCCCTGACCCACTACAGTTTGGGGCACAATTCCCCCAGGCCCACCCAGGCCCCCAACCCAGGGGTCGGAGCCATGTCCACTTCGTATTTTAAGAAAACGACAATGCAGACGACAGATGAGCTATCCCCACCAGCAACCTCCCTGTGCTCCCAGAAAACTCCACTCGCTACTTTGAATCCATTTTCCCAGCACGAGACCGGCTGGAAGAAGCTGAGAACCGGCTTGCACTGGGAACACCATCCTCCCTTCAAGGCTTCTAACTTTGCCAGTCACGCGACAAAAGATACCCCAGCCCTCCACGAGGCTGCCTGTGCCGCCATCCCTGCCCCTGGTCGCTCCCCCAGCCCAGTCCCGGGGACCTGCGCGCGAGCTTTTCTTAGCGGCCCGGGAGGCTGCATCCCCGGGGCCTGGGGACGCACTCCGCAAGGCCTGGCCCGGCAGGCCCCCGGGGTTCCGCAGGGGAAGGACCCCTCTCGCAGCACCCCTAAGCACCCGGCCCGGCGAAAAACTCAAAAGGGGGTTGGGGAAGAAACCCTGGGGTGGGGGGCGGGCGGGGGGTTTGGAGCCGCCAGCCCGGCCACCACCCGATGCGTACTCACCCACGCAGCGCCGCGGAGCCCGCGCGTCTGCGCTGGGACCGCGGGGAACCCACGCGCGCCGTTCAATCCGGGCTCCGAGTGACGAAAAGCCGCGCTCGGCGCCGCCGGCCCCGGACCGACGCGCCCACCCGCGGGCGCGCTGACCCGCTGGCTTCCCAACTAAGTTTGAAAGTTCGCTGCCGGGCGAGGGACGCGG
>NW_022109491.1:12661894-12677274 GCF_000313985.2 Echinops telfairi
CTAGCCAAGTCACTGCACCCCTTGGAGCTTCAGTGGGGGGGCCAGGCCCGAGAAATCGCCCTTCGGGGCAGGGCCGTCGCCGGGTCCTGTGCCGGCCCTCTGCCGATAGACCTAGGCGGGGGCCGCGCGCCTGCCTTTTCCCTGTCCCGATGGTGAAGGGAGGGAGAAGCTCGTACTACATCCCTCCCCAGAAGTGGGACCCTCCTCACCCTAAATAGCTGGGGAGACGCTGAGCCCCAGACGACTTGGGGGGGCGGGGAGAGGAGGGAGGAGTGGTGACAGGAACCTTTGCGGAAGTGTGTTACCTACGGGAGGGGGAACGGGCCCAGAGACAGAGGCAGAGAAGAGTCTGTGCGGGAGGGACCCGGAGGAGGGGTTCTGCCTCACTTCATGGAAAGGAAATTAGGCTGCTGTGGCCATTTTACAGATGGCCGCAGACTTGGTCTCACTAACACTAGCCAGAGCATTAGAACAACTTACACAGGAGTAGTGAGGGCCATAGGCAGTGGGTCAGCTGTGAGCAGCAGTGTGGCTTCCCTGGACCGGCCAGCAGCAGTAAATACCCCTGCCAGTCAGTCACCTGTGCCCACTGCCTTCCTGTGGAGACTTCTGGCAGGGTAGCAGGGTAGCCAAGAAGGCCCAAGGCTTGAGCCTGCCATTACATGTTGGCAATCTGAATTGGTGGTAACTTAGGAACTTGGCGCCCCACACAAACACCGAGCCTCATTTGTTGTCCTCCGGAGGACAGTGAGCCTGAGCCTGTGGAGTCTGTGAGAGGACAGGCTCAGGCCACAGCCAGTGGAGGGTGGTCAGGCCAGCATGATCCTACACAGCAGTGGCCTAGGGTGTCTCAGCTTTCCAAGCTGTGGTCTTCAAAAAGTCCATAGAAAAGTGGAGTTAAAAGTAAATGGGAACAAAAAATCATATCCCTGTGAATGAGGGGGAATGTGAGTGGAGACCCAAAGCCCATCTGGAGACAACTGGGCATCCCCTTACAGAAGGGTCACAAGGAAGAGACAAGCCAGTCAGGGTACAGTATAGCACTTTGAAACATACAATTTTCCTCTACTTCTTTAATGCTTCCTCCCCCCACCATCATGATCCCCATTCTATCTTACGAATCCAATTAGACCTTAGCATGTACACAGGTACAGATAAGAGCAGGAAACACAGGGAATCCAGGACAGATAAGCCCCTCAGGACCAATAATGAGAGTAGCGATACCAGGAAGGTAAGGGAAAGGTGGGGGAAGAAAGGGGAAACTGATCTCAATGATCTACATATAACCCGGGGGACGGACAACAGAAACGTGGGTGAAGGGAGACATCGGTCATTGTGAGATATGAAAAAAAAATTTATAAAAGTAAATGGATTTCCCCACAAACTTTTTGAAGCCCCTTGACCGTGGGTCCTTTTAGCCTTGAGATCCCAATGCTAAATGTGCCCCACCTATGATGTCATTGTGCCCGGGCAGTCTCAACATCAAAATGACCAGAGAAGCTAGATACCCCACTCTGGGAATCCGCAGGTCTGATCCTGAATATTCTCTCTCTCTCTCTCACCCCCATCCCCTGGGCATAGGTAGAATGGCTTTAGCCAATAAAATGTGAGTGGGAGGGTGTCAGTCGCTTCCAGGCAGGACCTGGCATACAATTCTCTCCCATTGGCCATGCACCTAACTAATTCCCACTCATTCTTTAAGACCCCGCTTGAGTGGCTTCCCTTTGATGAGGATCTCTTCAAGACCCCAACCCCATTTTGTGGCTTCAATAACCCTCTGCACGCAGGACCATCCATGACCACCCCCTGAATGATCACAAATGGATTTACCCCACTGCTGCAGAGTAGGGACCATGGCTTACTCTTCCTGTTGCCATGAGTGATGATGGTAGGCCTAACCCACATGGAAGGAGTCATAATCCAGCTCAGGTGGGTGAGGCCCAGTCTTATCTAGCTTGGTCTCGTCTTTCTCACGAGGAATTCCACGAAAGATTGTGCAATGCCTGCCTCAGACTTATCCCACTTGAGGAACAAGAATGCTGGGGTCTCTGCCCAAACGATTCCCATCAATCTCTGTTGAAGAAAGCTCCATGGTGGTCTTGACATCCAGGAAATCCCATCTGGCAGGCAGAATGGTGCCCTGGCAACTCTCAGAAGCCCTTGGGCCAAGAGACAGAAGTCCAGCCATGGCTGGAATGATCAGGTTTGTGGGGCTACGGCTGGAGCACTGGTGACTGTGCAGGCTCTGGTCTATCTACTAACCAAGCAGGACTCCACTTTCCTTGGAGCTCCAGCGCGCTGAGTGCGTGTGCCTCCACATATGAACCCAAGCGTCTCCTTCAGGGCCTTAGTTGAGGTGGATGGCTATTGCCTGGGGCAACAACTGGGCATTCCTGGATCCCTGGGCATTGCACCTCCTTACAGCAATCCAACCTGTCCATTATTTCTGACAGCTGGACAGGTCCGCCCAGAGCTGCTTTCAAAGATATCTATCTGCTGGACAAAAGAACAAACAGGCCGGTGCATGGGCTGTGTGGCAGACTTGGCACAAAATGATCTACCCAGGGCCCTGCACACAGCAAGAAGCGCACCGTGAGACATCAAGGACTGAATCAAGAGTCCCTGACTTTGTGGGGCCCTAGCCAAGTCACTGCACCCCTTGGAGCTTCAGTTTCTATTCCTGCGAAGTCAGGTGGAAGTGCCTATCCTCCTGGCTTGTGAGAAAGAAATAGAAACCACCAAACTCACGGCCACGGAGTCCAAGCCGACTCATAGTGATCCCGTAGAAGCGAGCAGAACTGCCCTGGTGGGTTTCTGAGACTGTAACTCTTTACCAGAGTAGAAAGGCTCATCTGTCTGAGGGGCAGCTGGTGGCTTGAAACTGGTGGCCTTGGGGTGAGCAGTCCATCATATACGCCACAACACCAGCTGGGCTCCTGGTGGTGAGAGGCAAGGGGAAATAGAGTCAGTCCACCTCTAAAGCACTACAGCCTGCATGCTTGCAACGGGCAGTCATAGCTGTAAGCCATGTTCCTATTACAACCGGCTACATGTGAGGTTCAATTACATGCTGCAGATTGCCTTACGATATAAAGAGACTGTAATGGGGGAGCTATCTGCAATATAGTCCCCAAGAAGTCTCAAGGTCCCCTTACCTTTGCCTGCCGTGCACACACCTGTATGTTAATGGGTGCTGGTTACAGAGAGAGGGCTTTGAAGAGCTAGAAGTAAGTGAACCTCACTGGAAAAGAAAGAAGAAGAAATGCAAGACCGAACCCAGCCAGTCTGGACTGTGTGCGAGAGGTGGACCAGGCTCGGTGGCAAATACTGGCTGTCTGCTACCTCAGCGGGCTCTCACCGGCAGCCTTGTGGAGTAGGTACTTCTGCAATCCTAATTACACAAAGTGGAAACTGAGGCACAGCACCATCAAGTAACTTACTTACAGTCAGTGAAGGTTGTAACAATGGCTTGCAACGAGCCGGTGTGTCTCCAGAGCTCAGACTTGTAACCCACTAGATTTGCCTGCCTCTCTCTGGTCTTTCATAGAATCTCACAAACCAAACTCACGGCCATTGAGTCGATCCCGAGACTCTGGTCAACCGCACAGGAGGGCCGAAGGGTTTCGGGTTTCGGAAACTTGACGTCTTTACAGAAGCAGAGAGCCTCACCTTTCTCCCGCGGGGCGGGCAGCTGGTGACCCCAAACCACCGACTCTGCTGTTCGCAGCTCAGCATGCCGCCCAGGCCCCACAGGGGCACCTTTCCATAGAAAGGTTAAGCTAAAAACGAGCCTGTTCGTGTTTTCCCATGGAATTGCATTTAATTTTTTAAAATAACCGTGGACACTAGTTTTTCAATAAAGTGTCTCTGAGTCATGAACAGAAGGAGGGAGGGACACAGAGCGCTTCCTAGTGGCACTGCGGTTACAGCACACAGCTGCTAATGGGGAGGTCAGTGGTTCGAACATGCCAATACACAGGCGCGTGTGTGCACACGCACACGGATGCTTCAAAAAGTTTATGGGGGAAGAATCGGTTATCTTTTAGTCCCATTTTCCACAAACTTTTTAAGCCCCCACATTAAATACATACATGCATGCACATAGAGAAGGTTGCTAGCGTCCCAGTTCATTTTATACATGCATGGTGTCTCCCCAAAGCACGTCTTTTAACGTGTCTCTGGGATCTATGGGTGGTGGCTGCAGACACCTTCTCTCAGCAACACTTCTGTCTTGGTCTGTACTTCAGTCCCTTCCAAGGAAAAGTCCGATCAAGACAGGGGCTTCCATACACCTGTTTGGTGGCATAGCGGTTACTGGTTGGTCTGCTGACCACAAGGTCATCAGTTCGAAACCAAAACAGGGGCTTCCAAAGGTATCGGCTGGGCCAGTTAACATTCAAGGCAGAGTGGTCCAAAGTATAGCAACTGTCTTTTGGGATTCCCAAGGGGTAATCTGGATGGATTTTCTCAAAGAGTACTGGGGATTATTATGAAGAGTTTGTAGACAGTTGAAAACTGCATGGGTTATAATAAAGCCAGGCAAGATGTTCCTAGAAGGTTTGAGGGTTCCCCCCACCCCATTTCACGACAATGCATCTGCTCAAGTGGGGGAGGGTAGCAAGGGATGCCCTAGGCGAATTTCGTGGGAACCTCACCTCATTAACCCGACAGACCCACCCTTGCCCCTTCAGACTGCCTTTTGTTCCCCAAACGCAACAGAACATTGAAGACAAACATGATTTGAACGAATTCCTGGAGGACGCCCCAACTGTTGTTCTGACATGTGTCAATCAAAGAGCACAGAATCCTCCCAAGAAGGGTTAGAGAGACAGGAGCACCGCCTTCCATGAGCCGTGTGTAGACCCAGCTGGAGATGCTGGGATGCAATAGTTTCTCCCCTTGACAGTTTTGTGTCTTGAAGGTGATTTTGTTGTAATGCTTTTTGACTCACCTTTGTGTGTATGTGCTTATATATACACCTGAATATTCACACACACACACACACACACACACACACACACACACACATACACACTCTTGTTGATAGATCCATTTATTTGTGTCTTCTTTAAGATTCCTGTAGCAATGTTTGGCAAACATCTTCATAAAGCCTCACATTTTGTTAGTCTTTTTCTTAGATATATTTTCATTGTTGCGTTGTAGTGAATGAGGCCTCTCTGTTATGTTTTCCAATGAGCCAGCACGGTTCGGTAGAAACCCTATTGGTGTGTGAATGTTTCTCTTGTGTTCAGAAACTTACTAAACTCTCTTATTTGTTCCAAGGGGTTTTTTGTTGTTGTTGTTTTTCATAGATTCTCCTGGAGTTTTGTGAGCCCATGATCCTGCTCTGCAGAGAGAGAGAGAGAAGAGAAGAGAAGAAGAGAGAGATTGGTTGATGACTTCCTTTCCAACCATCTTACCTCTTCTTTGTCTTTCCCTTTGTACCAGTGGAAAGAAAGAGGAAGCAACAGGTCTTCTTGCCTTGCTTCCTACTTCAATGAGCATACTTCTGACATGGTACCACGAAGCATGACACGTGTGTAAACTTTTGGCAATACTTTTTCTCCATTAAAAACATTTTCTTTCACTCCTGGGCACCTAAGACAACCTAAGAGATTGTCTTATGTTTTCCATTTGGCATGAATGAGGCTGACTGCTCCCATCACGATTCACTCTCTGGGAAACCTTATATAGAGTTACAACTGTGTCAGAATGGACCCTCTGGCAGTGAGTTTGGTTTGGGAATTACAATGTACCAGTGGTACCAGTGCTTTTACAGCACCTAAAGCACCGGTTCTCAACATGTGGGTCGTGACCCCTTTGGGAGTCGAATGACCCTTTCACAAAGGTCGCCTGATTCATAACAGTAGCAAAATGACAGTTATGAAGTAGCAACAAAAATAATTTTATGGTTGGGGGTCACCACAACATGAACTGTGTGAAAGGGTTACGGCATGTGGAAGCTTGAGAACCACTGACCTAGTTTCTAGTTTAATCTAAACCTCTGCTGGCTCACATGCAAACACCCTTCCATTCCTGGGATAATGATCGGGACTTCTATTTGTTTTTGCAAATGCACTGCTAAATTCATGGTGCAATTGTGCATCAAGTTTATACTGGTTTTGCTTAATGAGTTGGGGGAGCAGAATCTTACAACAGATTCAAAGTTTTACATTGTAACCAAATCTTTCTGTCATATCTTTCTTCAGTGAACTTAGTCAACAATGCTTTTCTAGAAGATTGGTCCTTTCCTTTACCTTTTCAAAGATATTGCCTTAGGTGTTTTAAAATTATTTTGACTTTTACACACCCAACTATATCTATTACCTGTGCTCCCCACCGCACACACACCCCTTTAATTATGTCAGGTTTGTCTCTGTCACAACATTTTGTGAGTTCTTCCATCACCTACTTTCCCCCCTCACTGCAAATTCTCCCTAGCACGTAGATTTCCTTGTCATTTAACTTAAAAAAAAAAAAAGACAATAAATGTAAAATCTCTGGTACTTGATAAGTATTTGACAAATATTGGTTAAATTTGTAAAGGAAAAACATATCTTGAGCGCATACTAGGGACTCAGTTCTATTAGGATCAGGATACGGTTGGTGTTCACAAAGAGCTCACAGGTGAATTGGGGAGCTGGAAGAGTAAGCAGTCCACCCCACTGCAGTTGCATTCATTCTAACGCATAACAACCCCATAAGACAAGTCGCCTTGCCACAGTAGGGTCTCCAGGCCAGGGCTGTGCGTCTTAGCAGAAACAGAGCAGCTGCGGGGTCAATCCACGACCATTCTGTTTAGCAGCTGAGTGGTTTAACCACATTGTCACCCAGGATCCTTGGAAAAGGAACTAGTCGATGACAACTGTGCTGTGATGCCCATGACAGAGTGGAGTACGAGGAGTTGTGGGCTTACAAAAGAGAGTGATGTTGAGCTGGGCGTTTTAGAATGAGTAGGACTTTGGCGGGGGAAGGAGGTGAGTGCCTCTTGGCTCTGCCTTTGGGTCATTCGATTGCTAACTTAGCTCTGAACAAGGGTAGGCTCTGGGGAGGTAAGCAGTTTGAAACCACCAGCTGCTCTGTGGGGGGAAGATGAGGCTTTCTACTTTGGAAAGAGTCACAGTCTTGGAAACTCACAGGGCCTGTTCTACCCCGTCCTCTCCGGTTGCTGTGAGTCGACAATGACTCAATGGCAATGAGTTTGTTTGTTTGGTGTTTTTGCTTCCCCCCTTCTAAGGAAACAGATATGCTACTGTGGACCATGCACTGCTCCGGTTCCAGTTTTCCTTCGGTGGTGTGCAGACTTGACCAAAGAGACAATAATAGCGGTGGGTTCTGCTCCTTGAAGAAGACAGTGGGCAAAGCCTTATGGTGATGGCTACTCCCCAGTTGCCGGTGCCATTGTCGCTAAGAGGAACACCAGGACAAAGACACGAAAGTCAATTGCAGGAAGGTGCTCAGACAAGCCCTCCCCCTTATCACCGTCACCATTGCTGCCATCACCAAGTCTCCTCTTGGGAATGGACCCTTGGAAGCCCTTATTCAGAAGCTGAAATGTCCCGCTCCGCAGATGTTCCGAGCAGTGTGGCTTTCCATAGCCACACTCTTCATTGGACACTGACAGCGTTTGAGTAATTGTCATAAGAGGCAGACTTCCTAGCCCTAGAGTGCTGAGAGCAAACACTCAGCTGTGCCCTCCGTCAAGACAAGCACACCATTGCTTCTGCTGTTTTAGCCACACTTATTGCGCATTTACTGACTCCTAAGGAAAGCCCTTGGCGAGATGGGCTGGCCCAGTGGCTGCAACATCAGAACCATTGTGAGGACGGCACAGGAGCAAGCAGGTGCTCATTCCATGGACCACCCAGTCACTACGAGTCAAAGACAACTTGATGGCACCTAACGGATTGCGCTGCCAACCACAAGGTCAGCCGTTTGAAACCACCAGCTGATCCTCCAGAGAAAGTTAAGGATGTCTACTCCTATCAAGAGTTACAGTCTTGGAAACCCACAGAAGCTGCTCGACCCTGTCCTATCGGGTCTCTATGAGTCAGAATCAATTCAATGGCAGTAAGAGTTGACAACAATAACAGGGAGGCCTGGTTGAGCTTTGAGTTGCGAACTCTGAGGTCAGTGGTTTGAACTCCCCAGCCGATGTAAAGATGGTCAGCCTTGGAAGCCCACAGGAGCAGTTCTGCTCTGTCCTAATAGGGTCGCCATGCGTCAGAATCCACTCGATGGCAGTGAGGCCTCTTTTTTTTTTTTTTAAAGGAGCTCTGGTGACACAATGGATAAGTGCTCACTTGCTAACGGAAACGTCAGTCATTGGCACCCACCAGTGCCCCGAAGGAGACCTGGTGACCATCTCCCTTAAAAACACAGCCTTGAAACCCTGTTGGGCCAGTTCTACTTGGTCCCACGGGACCGCGAAGAGTCGCATTGATAAGACACACACACAACAGCGGCAGAGGCTGGGCGTGTATTTTCCCTACCTACCACCCCACAGCCTTCTAAGGCCAATGCTCATATCATCACCCCCAGCTTAAAGACCAGGGAAGGGAGCTTCCAGAGGCTCAGTGCCTGCCCGAGGAAACAGCGACAGTGAGATTCGAACCCTAACCATCGGGCTCCCAAGCTCTCCACTGCCACCTGGCCCTGAAAGCACATCTGCAGGGCCTGGGACAGAGAAGATGCTGGGAACTGACGAGTGATGTGAGCCAGCAAGCGGACCGGAGAGTGGATTACCGTGAAGACTAGGATACAACATGGTGGGATTGGTTTTGCTCTCATGTGAGTGAAAGAGAGAGAAGCCTGGGAAAGAACACAATAGACATTTCTGAAATGATCTTCGTGTGTTCTATCTTGATAAGGGTTTGAGTTACATGGGCAGATGCATTTGTCAGACTCACTGAACGCACACTTCCGATGTGGGTGCTTGGTCGCATGTAAATGTTACATCAAAAGGAAGGAAAAACCCAACAAATTCTAATGACCGCTGTGCACGCTGAAAAATCGCAGGGAGAGTGAGAGACGGCTGCCATTAGACATGTGTCATCCAAGGAAACCGACCACGGAGAAGGACTGATGGAGGGATAGAGAGAGTGAACCGTGAATGGAGGGGATCCGGGCGGCAGGCAGACAGGTGTTCACTGTAAGCACTTCTCAGCATCGTTTATTAAACTGTCACAAGAACATCACGAAGGAAAACACTGTGAGACAGCGGCAAATGTGTCAACAGGGCTGTGCCTAGCGCTTGTGCCGGCCTCCTGCCAGTTCCCACGCGTCCCCTTTAAAAGAAGGACAGGCAGTCCTTCAGCCTTCTTCCCTCCACCCTCCCCCTTTCCACCCAGAAAAATAGCAACAAATGCTGGCGCTGTGCTGGCAGTGAATTCCTGCTCAGGTTTCAAGACTGTTCCATGCTCCCCTCCTCCATCAAGCGCTGCTCGCCCCGTGCAGAACCAATCGGCTGTGTAGAGTTACAGGGAGTAGACCTGAGGGTGCAATTCATTGCGCTCTCGGCTGTTAACCTAAAGGTTGGCTGTTTGAATCGACCCGGAGGCTCTGCGGGAGCAAGACCTGGCGATCCACTTCCCTACAGATTCCAGCCAAGAAATCCATGGGGTGGGGGGTGGGGAGGGTCTACCCTGTCCTAGGAGGTCACTATGAGTCAGGATGGAGTGGAGGACACTTCACAACCACCGAGCTGTGTGGTGAGCCCCTCACCTAGACAGAGCCTCAGCCTCGGGCAGCAAGAACCTGACCGAGGGTCTTCCCCACCCAGCTCTCTCTGGTCGTTGGGTGGATGTAGAAACAGAGACAGGAAACTGTGGTCCGTGTCCATAAATAAAGAGGAGTGTTCCCCCTACCAACTGTTTTCCGTGGTGTCCAGTTGCCTTGTGGATACGAGGGACCCACAGCTCACCCAGGGGCCCTTGGGATGTCCTCCGCTAGGCTCCCCATCCAACCTGCTCCCTGTGTGAGAGCAGGGAGCCGAGGGGATGCTGGCGTGCGCGCCAGGGGCTACTGGCATGGCTGTGCATTTGCAGCGGCCTTGTTTGTGTCTCCTTTTGTCCTCCGTGTGCTTCTCAGAGAGTAACCAGAGAAGGAGACCACGGGCACCTAAAGAAATTTGAGTTTTTGAATGCCTGATTCCCATCTGAAATGTCACTTGCACGTGAAGTGTGTGGCCCAGAGTTGCTGTGGCAACCTCGGCTGCACTCTTTGCCTGGAGTGACAAAGGGGCCCTTTGTTAGCCGGGAGGCCAGGTCTGGGTGCGGGGACATCCTATTCAGCCTGTCCTCACAAAGGAGCCCACGTCTCCCTCTCTGAGCTAGGCTGGTCGCTGGCCCGATGGTGGCATGGCGGACAACCTGCCTGGTGGGGCACCGGGGACAGCCTATCTCAGAGCATGGACATCTTTGAGCCAAAGTGGTTCGGTTTTGTTCCGCCCCCTCCCTGTGCTGCTGCGAAGGACTCCACGCAGCCGAGGTCTCCCCGGAAGGGGGAGGAGACGCCCAATCTTAATCAAATCTCCTAAACGTGGTGGTGATGAAATGGCCACTCCAGCAGCAGAGGGGTGAGCACATGAGGGGCTTCAAACTTTACCAGGCTGCACGGGCCTGGCCTGTGTCCTTGAAAGAGGTCCAGTTTGGCCCCTGGCTCTGTAGTGGCCTCTGTACACCCAAGAGCAGAGGGCTCCAGAGAAGGGCAGCCCGCTCCTGGCCCTCCTATGTACTCAGGTCAAATCTAAAAACCCCAGTTTCATTCAACTGTGGACTTTCCTGCCCACTCAGAGTGGATGCCTGGTCACCTCCCAGCCAGGCTGGGGCCCAGCATCCTGACCCCAAGACCTAGCTTCTTCCAGGTCACAGAGGAGTAGTGGACAGTCCCCAGGCCCAGGCTGCAGCCCACACACGGGTCCCCCTGCCTCCACCCAATGGAATGTTGGAGAAGCATTCACCGCCCAAACCACACCCACTGCTGTCAGTCAATGCTGACTCCCAGGGCCCTGTAGGACAGCGTGAAAGGAACCCCTCCCAGGCTTCCAAGGCTGGAATCTTTCTGGAGGCAGAGACCTCATCTCTCTCCCTCAGAGCAACCTGTGGGTTCGAGAAGCTAACCTTTCCATTCACAACCCGGTGCTCAACCCACCAGGGTTCCCCAGCTCCCGCCAGCCCACTGTCATCAAGTCGATTCTGACTGCTAGCCATCTGAGAGGACCGGACAGAACTGTCCCTGTGGATTTCCAAGACTGTAACTCTTTATAGGAGTAGAAAGCGAGAACGCTTCATCTTTCTCTCGCGGAGAGGCTGGTGGTTTAGAACGGCTGACTTTGAAGTTAACAGATCTCCAGGGCTGCTAGGCACCCACTCACCCTCTTACTATCAAACGTGTTTTGTGTCTGCTGATCCATGCATCTCATCGCGTGACTTCGCTTGCCCGCTTCCCCGGTGCTCTGCCAGACCTTGATTTGACGGTACTTGCTAGGCCCCGTTTAGGCTCTCCCCTCCTTCTACGTTCCTCCATCCTGGCTCCCGCCAGAATCATCATGGCACGTTCCTCTCGCAGACAGGAAGCTCCCACGCCACAGGACCTGTGCCTGGTTCACCCTGCACCTAGGCCCCCCCACAGTGCCTGACATGAGGTGTGCACTCAGAAGATACGCGTGGGCTCCAAAAAAGCATGCCGAGAAATGGAATCCAAAGACAACAGAATCTTTTCAAAGAACTGGTCATAACCTCTCATATTGGGGGCACCAGGGAATCATGAATGAATGAATGAATGAATGAATGAATGAATGAATGAATGAATCTATCAACATGGACCCATCGCATCCTGGCTGTTGGTGAAGGATACAGGATGAGGCAGAAGAGGGCCCTGGATGCAGCTGGAGAGGCCGAGCCCCAGGGATGGCCGCAGGAGCCAGGCTGGGTATCTCAAAGCCAAGGTAACCCCACACCGTCATGCACTGAGGAAAGCGAGTGGACAGAATGGACAGCTAGCCTGGGTTTCACTCGCCGCGTCCTGTGGCCATGCCTGCAATCCTTCCACAGAAAGCAGCAGCAAGATCAGCCTGCCAAGGTGCCAGTAACTTGGGGTGGCCAGCAGAAGTCTTCGCACAACACTCAGGCAGCAAATGGTGGGGAGGCCGATCCCAAAGGGAGACCATGCAAGAATAGGGCACACAAACATCCCTGGAGGGTCCTTAGGGGGTGTGCAGACCACCAGAATCTCTGAGCATCCATTCCCCAGGGCACTCAGACTCCACCTTCTGCCCCAAGGTGGGGAAGCATTTGCAAAGGGGCAGGGTAAGCCCTCGGCCTTCAAGTGCACGCTGCATTGAGAGAGAAGAGAGAAGGTAAGGCGGGAGGGGATAGACAAGGAGACACGGAGGGGGTTCTGGGTTTGGAGGTCTCCGGGGGATGGGCTGGGGATGAGACAATGAGTTCTACTGGTTGGGCATCTGAGTTTGAGATGAAGGAGTGGCCATGAGGGGAGACTACATCTAGAATATGTCCTTGGCAGTTATACTGGCATGGTCTTTGGAGAAGAGGAAGTTTGAGACAGGAGACTCGGGGTGGGGGTCAGGGGTGGGAGGGTGGAGGGCATGGCTGGCTGAGTCCTCAGGTCAGAAAATAAGGGCAGCAGACTAGCACCTAAACTTGGGGCTGAGGGGGCAACTAGACCATGATCTTCAAGGGTAGGGATGGCGTCTGCCTACTCTCCCAGGCGCCAAGCCCTGATCCTCACACATAGATGTGATGAATATGTAAGACTTTAAAAGTCTTTGTTTAATCAGTGACTAAATCAAGCATACCACTGATCAGATGCCCTGGGTCTCTGCGAATGCTGTCCATGAATGACTGGGAAGTCTGTGTGGAGAGAAACAGGCGGGGTGGGGGTGGGGGTGATGTTTGTGCCCGGGAGAGATGACTGTAGAAAATGGGTGAGTTAGGGTACCACTAGCTATTAAGCCCCAAATTTCCATGGTGTCATATCAGAGTGTTTCCTGCTCAGGGAAGAGTCCAATCTAGTGGCTCTTTGGTACTGATCACGTTTCTCCCTGTGGTGACTCAGGGATCCAGATTTCTTCTACCCTAGCCTCCGCCATCAACCAGGGCCTTGGAGTCTTTGGCATTCTGAGGGCCAGTCGAGTGGAGAAATTCTGTGAGCTTCTTATAACCCCCAGCCGGGAAGCCACCCACCACTTCTGATCAAACAATAAGAACTAGTCATGTCGCTAAGACTAGCTACAAGGCAGCCTAGGAAATGCAGTTCCTGGATGGAGAAGTGCTTCCTCAGAACAGTGGACACCAGTGGAGGCACAGCAGCAACAATGGGTTCACTGCCATCATTGAGGTGGCAGGAATGAGGACAGCCGGGGAATGGGGCACAAGCTGGAGGCTGTAAGCAAGACAGAACAGCCACCATTTGACAACTGAACATGGAAGAGACCGGAGTGCACGGGAGGACAGGTGCTGGGCAGAGGAATGCTGGGTCTTAGAGGAGAGCCGGCGTGAGGGACTGTCTTTGTCTCACCTCCTGATTGCTACATTTGATCCTCCTGTGAGGCTGTCCCTGGAGCCAGGGCACTGTGGGTGAGGCCAGGATTAGAACTCAGGACATCTAATCCCGGTCCTGTGTTGGCAGGTCTTAACCGCTAAATCTCAACGGACCTTCCGGAACACCACCCCCGAAGTTACGTCATCGCAGAAGCAAGCTTAGTGGGTAGCCCATAGCTGATCTTTCCAGGAATGCAGGGTGCAAGGGTGCATCCGGACTGGGTTGTGTCCTTAGATGCCAGCTCAGAGGGGACCTTGCTCCCCCAGTGCCTGGTAGGGGTGGGTGGGGTGGAGAGGGGCCTAGGCCAGACTCACCCTGCTGTGTTTGGAATTCCTCCAGAATGGCTCAGCAACTCCCTGACAAAGTACAAGCTCTTTCACTTCATTTTTTACAACATTATCCACTCTGCTCTCTCTGTTACATTTCCCTTGTTCCTGAAGCTGTGCCCAGACAAAACCCTTTTTTTAAAAAAATAAAGAAAGGCAATGAACTGCCTGTAATGTGGCCGTTGGTTAAATAACTTTCTATGATAAGATTTGCCCCCATACCCTTTTCCTTGACCCTGCAACCTAAAAGCAAATGCCCGAAAGGCAACTGTTCTCAGCCACTTTGAGACAGAGTGTCTGAGGAGGGGTGCTTCACCCTGGACGTTGGTGACCTTGGCTGTGGGCCTCCCGTTAGGTGGGCTCTGGCTCAAGAATGGTCAGTGCTGGACTCCGTGCCCGGAGTTTCTCTGACTGTCCTGAAAGACGGTTACCTCGAGTTGACAGAGAAACTCACTGTGATTTCCTGTGGCGTTTCAATCCCATCTTCCCCACATGGCCCACAAATTCAGACTGGCATGCATGGGTCCGGTAGGACTCAAGAACTCGTTTGCTAAGAGAATGAACCAATTAAGTAACAGTCCTCACTGTGAGCTTTGGGGCATGGTATTTTTTCCTGAAAACCGGCACAGGGCAGGGCCGGACCTTCCCCGTAACAAGGAGAAGCAAAGTGACAGGACAGTGACCCTTCACCCCTGGTACTTTATCTGTGCTCTGACTCCACGCCCTACCTGTGGCTCCCACTTTCACCTGTTGCTGCTCCCAATCTTCACATCTCAACCTCAACTCACCCTCCAACCCTGAATCCTACGTACTTCTCCCACACCAGCTCTTTCCCCTCATCCTCCAGCGGCCCCGATTCTCCGGGTGATGGATGGAATCGCACCCACCCTGGCTTCAAAACCTGCAAGGTCATTCTCTGGACCTGGGGGTAGTGGACTCGTGTGACTCTTCCTGGACCCCATCAAAACCCCGTGTGGGGCGGGGTAAACCATGTAGTGTCCAGGGTAAACCACGTAGAGGGAGAGTGGGGAGACACTTGTCCTACCCGGAGCTATCCCAGACCAGTGGGGGCTGAGGGAGGCAGGGTCCTGCAGGGAAGGTTTGGGATAGAGGCTCTTCCTCCCTTCACCCCAAAGTCTTTAATTAACCCCCAAATTCACTGCTCCCCAACATTAATGTAAATGATACTAATCCTTTCTCATGAGTATATTTACTATTTCCATCTTCCATACTGGCATTTCCCTTGGTTATTTCTTCCGCTCTATTTCTTTCTTTTCTTTTTTTAAAAATAATTTTATTGGGAGCTCATAAAGCTCTTATAATAATCCATACATACATCCATTGTTTCAAGCACGTTTGTACATCTGTTGCCCTCATCATTCTAAAAACATTTGCTTTCTACTTGAGCCCTTGGTATCAGCTCCTCATTTTTCCCCTCCCTCCCTGCCCCCCTCCCTCATGAACCCTTGATAATTTATAAATTATTATTTT
>NW_022109491.1:12678358-12686589 GCF_000313985.2 Echinops telfairi
TCTCCCTCTCCCATGTCCTCCTGGAACTAACAGTACCATTGTTTTCTCCTCCAGATTGTTTTTCCAGCCTATCTTATCTAGATAGACCTGCAGAGATAATAATATGAACAAAAACAAGACAGAGCAAAACAGTGCAACAAAAGAAAACAAAACAACAACAAAAAACCAGTGACAAAAAAAAAAAGAAAGAAAAGCCTGTAAATAGTTCAAAGTCTTTTGGAGTATTTTCCAGTCAAGTATGATGGGGTGCCACGCCCTGACCCCAACGTCTATTTTTCATATTCCCTTGGGACTTCCTTGC
This sequence comes from Echinops telfairi, assembly GCF_000313985.2. Lineage (NCBI taxonomy): Eukaryota > Metazoa > Chordata > Mammalia > Afrosoricida > Tenrecidae > Echinops > Echinops telfairi. Next base: position 12,678,660 of record NW_022109491.1, read on the forward strand.
TCTGTTCCCCTTGCTGTTCTGTTGCACACCCTTAGTGTTTTGCCTCGGCATGGTGGGGTCAGATCGGGCAAAATTCCCACACTGTCTCTCCAGTGTTGTCCCCTGTAGGGTTTCTACCCTCTTTTTATACCATTAAATCCATCGTCTTTTCCTTTAGCTTTTCTAAAGTTTACTAAAATGTTCTCTGGATTTTCTTTCACACTATTCTGGGTTGCTTTGTTTGTTTGCTTGCTTGATTTTCATCTTCGATTTATCTGAAGTTTATTTTGCAGTAAGACCTAAGGGCAGTTGTTAGCTTCCTTGTTGTGTCCAAATGCCGAGCCTATTCTGATACAATCTAATGAATAATTCATCATTTCCTCCTCAACTATGAAACATGACCTTCGCCAAAGCCCAAATACCCATGCACACTCGTAGTCTGGATGTCAATTCTGTGGCCCCTTCCATTCATGTGTGTGTCTCTCCCTATGTCTCTGTGTTATGGATGAAATTGCTTCGCACACACACCCTGCTGCCAAAATCCATGCTGGAATCCTAATCTCAATGCCTGTGGATGTACTGGAAATCAGGTTTCCTTTGTTATGCTAAGGAGGCCATACCAGTGTATGGGTACACACACACACACACACACACAGATGATCCAAGGACCATGTGGGCTCCCAGCAAGGAAGGAATCAACATGACCCGGGGAACCTGATTTTAGCTTTGAGCCTATAGAACTGTAAGAAGCTGCCTTTCTGTTCTGTAATACACTTGTGGTGTTGCTGTTTTAGCAGCAGTATGTAATTCAGACCTCCTGTCACGTGGATTTCATGACTGAATCTCTTTGATATGCCTTGCTACCCTGTTTCCCCGAAAGTAAGACATCCCCCGAAAATAAGACCTACTTACAGTTTTGCCTCTCGCTGAAATATAAGGCACCCCCTGAAAATAAGACCTCCCTGAAAATAAGCCCCCCCCAATAAGATCCCCTGAAGCTACCCTAACTCTGGACTCTGGACCGTAGCAGTGGGTGCTGCTGTGCAGCTCACTGTTGGCTGCAGCGCAGCCGGAGCAGACAGGAAGTGCAAGGTCTCTTTTAATAAAACAATAAACAATAAATGTGTACCGTATTCTTCTTCATGGAAAAATAAGACATCCCCTGAAAATAAGACCTAGCGCATCTTTGGGAGCAAAAATAAATATAAGACACTGTCTTATTTTCGGGGAAACAGGGTTAACTAGTAGGGCAAGTCTCATTTGCTTTAGTCTGTAGTTCATTTTCAGCCCATTCTGATCTTGCATATCTATTATTCCAGATTCATGATAATTCAGAATGTTTCTGTAAGCTGGGGCAGGATGTGTTCCTGGGGTTGTGCTGAACTAAAGAGTAATCTCAGAAGAATTGCATCTTTGCCACACAAATTCTTTCTATCCAGATGTCTCTTCATTTACTAAGGTCTTGTTTTTCAGCCATCCCATCGGTGGGATGTTTTCTTTTGTTCTGTTTGTAAGACCATTTCCTGATGTTATTTCTAGGAACCCTCATGAATGCTATTTCTTTACCTGGCTTCCAGGACCACCCTCCCCACCCACCCCACCCCTGCCCCACTCCCTGGGTTTCCCTCATACGTTGCTCCTTCTGGAACGCTTGTGATGGTCCCCCTCTTCTCCCAGACCTCTTCACCTTGTGCCTCAGACTCATAATTTTCAGGGATTCTAATGAATCTATTAGTAACCCAGTGGTAAACATCTTCGTGGGCTTCCCACAATTTACTCTCTCCTTAGGATTTCTCAGACTGTGAGCACTGAGCTCCAAAGCTGTGGGAAATGCTATTCCTTATCTCCTCAGTGCTGCCTGCTGAGCTGAACCCCCATAGAATCTGTAGCTCCATGGGGCCAGAGAGTTTCAGGAGACTTGGGTGAGAAAACTCCCTTGTCTTAAAGTTGAGCTTCCACGTTGATTTGAGATGTCCATGCAGAAGCTTCATTCAGAAAGAGTTGATAGGAGATTACAAATAAGGATAGAATAAACTTTAAAACATCCCCCCTTGTCCACACTTAGAAAAAGGGCCCCCAGAGAAAGTCAGTCCTGGGCTCCAGACTCATCTTTTTACATTGGAATTCAGGGAAGAAAACTTAATACCATCTTGAGCTTCCATTTCCTTGTCTGCAAAGTGAAGAAAATAATACCTACCTCTCAAAGATATTACACGGATGCGTCCATTCATTCGGCAAATATATATTGAGAGCCTGCTCTGTTTGACACTGCTTTAGGGGACCCAAGACTGATAAAAGAGACACAAGTCCATTCTCGCCAGGAACTTACATTTTATGGGAGAAGACGGACAGTAGCGAAATAAACAAAATGCAGGGAGAGACAGACAGATGATAAGAGCTAGCCGCAAATGCTAAGAAGGAAAATAAAGCAGGGAGGAAAATGGGAGTGAGAGAGTGTTCCAGTTGGCAGACAAGGGGAGGACCCTTCTTCACCAAAGCGACCAAAGGTGGTAGCAGGAAGATCATCAGGTGCTATGGTAATTACTCATCAGAGAGGTGAGTGTCTCAGCAGTGAGCCACAACATGAGGATGGCGAGACATTTTTGGGTTCTCCATTTATGACAAAGGGAGAAATACTAACTCAAACCCCATGCCACCAAGTTGAATCCGATTCACAGTGACCCTGTAGAACAGAGTAGAACTGGCCCCCTGTGAGTTTCTGAGAGTGCAAATCTTTACAGGAGTAGAAAGCCTCATCTTTCTCCCTTGGAGTGCCTAGTGGATTTGAACCACTGACCCTGTGGTTAGCAGCCCAGCTCAGAGCCCACGCCACCACCAGGACTCTCCTTTGCAAGGAAAGAATACACAGAATTTGCTGGTGGGTGGGATGTAAGAACATCTTAAAAATCCTCAAACTGAAAAACTCTAAGGATTGAGTTGTCTTTAAGTAAGTTGTTACTAAAAACGAGGGTGGTGTGTGTGTGTGTGTGTGTGTGTGTGTGTGTGTGTGTGTGTGTGTGTGTGTGTGTGTTGGGGGGTGGGGGGAGGTGGGATCATGATTTTGGCTAAAGCAGGATACACAGAAAATGTCCCAAAAAATGAAAAGAAAAGGTCTATTTGCCTTCAAGTGGAGAGAGCAAGCAGGAGGCTGGCTATACAGGTCTGGATGTCAGGGGGAGTCCCAGACTAGCAATCCAAATTTAGAGTTCAGCAATATGATGCATCTCAACTTCTTATTGCTGTCCTATCAAGTTGATTACAACTTCTAATGATCCGGTAGGATAGAGTAGAACTGCCCCAGGCAGTTTCCAAGCCTCAATCTTGCCTGAAGCAGGTTGCCGCATCCTCCTCCCTCGGTGGATTTGAACTGTGGACGTTGGGTTGGCATCTGAGTGCATAACCGTGTTTTCCAACAGAACTCCAGATAAAAACCTTCTGCTTGTTGCTAGGTCCCATGGAGCTGGTCCTGCCCCATCCTCACAATGACCGTCACATTCGAGCTCACCGTTGGCAGCCACTGTGTCCACCCATCTCATTGAGAACCTTCCTCCTTTCCGCTGCCCCTCTACTTTACCAAGCAGGATGGCCTTCTCCAGGGACTGGTCTCTCCTGACAACCTGTCCAAAGTACGTGAGACAGAACTCCCCATCCTGGCTTCTAAGGATCCTTCTGGCTGTACTTCATCCAAAACAGATTTGTTCTTACAAGACTGTTGTGCTTCCTGGAAAGGAGCAGGTACTTGTCTAGGCTCACGCCCTGCTAACTAATTTCCCCCCATCATACCTGTGGCACAATTGAAATGGCTGCCCATGCAAAATCACATGTTTACACATCAAAGTTCTCCCTGGCCCCTGGCAGAACCTGCAGAATTTCCTCCAATGGTCCATTCTGAGCGATGCTTTCATGTATTTGGAGTCAGTGGATCTAGGACTTTAGTTTATAGACGTTCCCCCAAGTGGTTCGCAGATACGTGGGTTACCCATTGGTCAGACCCAGAAATGCCGGCTAAAAACAGAAACAACATCAGATTCGATGGCAACCGCTCCGATACCCGAATAGTAGCAGGAGGTGTTGTTATCCTCCTGGTGGCTCAGAAGTAAACAAGTGTCCCCCAAACCACACTGCTGTGGGTCGGCCCTTGTGTGCCTGCCACCACGCCATGCTGCCTCCTCCAGTGGGACACGCACAAACCCGCTGGGAAGGTGGAGGGATGGGGATCTGAGTGATGGCTACATGTCAGGGAGAAGGTCCCCTGCACGCCTAGTGAATGAACTCTTCCGCCTGAGAGAGGTAAAGATGTGGTCAGTGCATCTCAAATTCGAGTGCAATCAGAAGCCCCGGGGGGGTTCCTCCGGCTCAGCCCCGCAGCTTATGCTTCATTAGGTCTGAATGAGAAACACAGTCACAGACGCAAAGTGCTAGCTGCCCCAGATACTCCTTCTCACACTTACACACACACACACACACACACACACACACACACACACACACCCGCCCAGCATTGGTCCTTGAGTTCCTGGTAGGAGAGGGTTAAAATCTTGGGGACTCTCTCAGGAGAATGGAATGTGGAGTGAGGGGAGCCAGGAGGGGTGCTAGAGGCAGCCATTGTTGCAGAACAATTGACCCCCAGGCACAGAACAGCAGACGCTAATTATGGGACACTTGTGTTGTCCTGTAATGATGAGGCCCGGGTGACCAGGAGCATAAGAAACTACTGCTCCCTGGCTTGTTTGGGTTATAATTTTCCCCAACTTCTCTGGCTCAGGAGTCTAAAGAAGTAAAACTATGAACTCTGGCACCCTATAGGACTGGGCTCAGAGACTCACGAGTTTGGGCTGCATTAGAATTACCCAGATGTCTGACAAACAAGTAGATTTTCAGCCCCCTCACCCCCAGCCCCCCACCCCTGCTTCCAGAAACTTGGACTTGGTGGGTCTGTGTGGAAATAATGGTGGATCCGCCATGGAGTTTCAAAGATATCTAAATTCAGCCTTCCACGGGGGCCACCCAGGGTTAAGGGGCTCAGGTGCTGCATGAAAGGTTTGCTGTTCACGTCCACCCAGAGATGCTTTGGACCAAGGGCCAGGGAACCTACTTCTGAAAAGCCGGCCACTGAGGACCCTTGGAGCACAGTGTCACTCAGGCCACGTGGAGCTGTCCCGAGACGGAGGCGGCTGGAAGTCCTGACACCCACAGTGAGGTTTCCTACCACATTTTCTCTTAGCAAGGGTTCTCGATGCCACTGGTGGTAGTGAGATGTTATGCCAACTTGCTGGTACCTAGGTGGAGGTGAGAGTGGAGTCCACTCGGTCTGGTCTGTCAGGTGTCAGCCTGAGGATGCCTCCTCGGGTGTGGCCTTGTGATAAGGGAGAGGCTGGCAAGTTTTCCCTTTCTCTCTGGCCTTTGCCTTCATCCTTGCTGAGACTCTGGGTCTGCCTCCACGTGGGGGCCACCCAACCCTGAGGGCTGTCGGATTTCCATCTTCCTTGGATCCAGGTGACTCTCCCTCACTGGCCTGTGATCTCCCAGCTTCCTGCTTTACCTTTTGTCACCACCGGCCTGCAGCTACGTGAGTCTGAAGAGGGCCCAGATAGCATCACACCTAGGGACTTGAGTTGGATGAGAGCCTTGCAGTTGCTCCTGGATAGGAAGTTCTCTCTTGTACCTAGATGAGTCACTGGTTGGTTTCTCTAGACAAAACCAATTGATCCCAGCACTGTTGATGCCGCCTGAGCTTGAATCCATGCATCCTCCAACCTCTTTCACCAGAAACACTAAGTCCATAGGCTGTTTCTCTGGCCACCCAGAGCCTCAGACCCAGTGCGGAAGGTAAGAATCACAGAGTCGTTGCTCTGGAAACGCACCACCATTGAGCCCATTCTGACTCACAGCGCTGCCCCCTGTGACATGATAGGTTTGCCCTGTGGGTTTCCGAGACGGCAGCTCTTTACCAAAGTAGAAAGTCTCATCCTTCCTCCCGAAGCCCTTGTGGTTAGCAGTGCAACGCATGGCTCGCTCTGCTTCTCCTAGCTGTGGGTAGTTGTCGACAAAGCAGCTCAGTGGATGGATGCCTTGCCGGCCTCCCATCTTTCAAGCCCTCTTGTCTGAAAGAAGCCATCTCTCTTCCTGTAATTCTGGCTTGAAAACAACCAGGGAGGCTTCTGATTGGCCCAGCTGGATCTATGCTCCCCTCTCTGGGCCCAGGGGAGTAAGGTGCCATGATGGGCAGTCCACAAAACCAGAGTGCAAGGGAATACTGGACACAGCAAGATTGGCTCCGCAGGGCATAACATCCCTTAATACATTTCATGCTTCGGACTACCCAGCAAGGAAGCTAAACTCAGCCCCATCTTGAGAGACGACAAAACATTGGAATGATGTACCCAAGGTCACACAGCGGTTAATAGGACAGCTGAACTTCCCAAGCAGGTCTGCCTATACCCCAAGCCCTAGTCTCTATTGCATGGTCTTGAATGGAGTTTTAGAACCATGGGGTTTTAGAACGTTCACTGGGATTTGGGGTCAGATGCGAAGATTGAGATAAGAAGAGTTGGAGGAATATTGCACATAAGACTGGACAGGTGGATGAGCAGGGTGGTGTACTCTAAAGAGACAGAATTGTTAGACTAAAACCTAGATTCTAATTCAGAATTCAATACGGAGCCAATAGCCATCTTGTTGAGCAGGGGTGGACTATGATTGGACTTTTGGTGCGGCCTCAGTTTTTGAAGATCAATGAGCAGTCTCTGGTCAGTGAAGTGGGAGGTTAGGCCCTGGGGGACGACTTACTGCTCACAGGACCCCTGAGCTCAGCTTCCTCTTTCCGCAGCTTCCCCGGGTCATCCTTACCCGGACATCCGGTGTCAAATTCCTCCTCGTCTAAAGACTCTGTTGCACCTGCTCCTGTTTTCCTGCTACATTCTCTAGCCAGCCGGGGAGCAAGACCCCATGTCACACGGTGTCTGATAGGGGACCCTGAAGCAGGCTTCTCAAAGTGTTGGTGGCAATGGCAGGCGAACTCCTGTCAAGGACACCATGTAGGCTGTCCTCCGTCTGAGGGTACTGAGCTGAGGGGGTGTGTGCGTGTGCGTGTGCGTGTGTGTGTGTGTGTATGTGTGTGTGGTCTGTCTCACGCCCAAGCCCATGAACCCAGAGGAGAGTTGCATCAGCCTAGAGGAGGGAGAGCTTTTCCGAACTTCGCTAAGGTGACATTCGGTCCCGATGTGCCCAATGCCAGAGGGGACCCGGCTCCCTAGGGGACAACTGCAGGACAGAGGAACTCCCAAGAGTGGACTATTCCCTGACCGCTATACCAGTTGCTGCAGACAAACCAACCCAGGATGTCGAGCGCCTGGGAAGTCTTGGTTTTTCGCTCAGAGATGGCTGCGAAGTCACTAAGCAAGTTTACCAGGAGGGTGACCCCATCAAGGATTCTGCTGTCAAAAACTGGGGAGTGGAGACAGACATTCCATGTGCTTTTCAGAATCCATGACTTGTCAGGCTCATTCCCACAATGTCGTAACTACCTGGGAGACTGGGAGGTTTGAAGGAACAAAGGGGAGGGGAGAGTAGAAAAGGGGGTGGGGGGTGGCAGCGCACAGAGGACCTGGAAGAGAACACCCTTGAGGAGGGGTTTAAGATGGGGGAGGAGAAGCCCTCTTGGGGACCTTTACATCAGGACTGTGACTGCTTCTATCTCAGGCTGGGTGGGGCGGGGGGGCGGGATCAGAACAGAGAGGCTGCCTCCTCCTCCAGTCTCCCTGAGTGGAGAGGTCAGAAGTGCTGCGAGCCAGTCACATCAACAGCACATGGTCAAAGTCACTGCCTATTTTGTCAGAGAGACAAACCTACTTGTACATCTCAGACATGTTTTGATCAGGTCGGCACCTTAGAATCAGAATAGACTTGCTGTGTGTGGTCAGAGAGGCGGGCAGTCACTCTTCTCCCTGCC
>NW_022109491.1:12686689-12687022 GCF_000313985.2 Echinops telfairi
GGGGGAATTGGGATGACGTGGGTAAGACTTTTCCTTCCAGTAGCCATATATATGGGGCCTCACAGGGCAAGGTGATGGAGAGAGCACTTGGATATAATCCAGTGATAGATGTTAGATATGGGAAGAGGCCCCTTGGGCTTCAGGATCCTTCTAGCCACTCCTCCATCCATTTTAAGATTAAGATATGATTCATACACCATAAAATTCACCCTCCTAAAGTATCTAATTCAAAAAATTTACTTTATTCACAGTTGTGCAACCACCACTGTTACCTAAGCCCAGGACATTTTCATCATTCTTAAAAAGAGACACCGTCAGGCATCATCAGAACAA
>NW_022109491.1:12687647-12703146 GCF_000313985.2 Echinops telfairi
AAAAAAGAGAGACACCGAATTGCACAGGCCATGAATGTAATTGTTGCCACTAAATTGTGCATCAGTAAAAGTTGAATTGGCAAAAGTGGTGTGATAGATATACTTTCAAGAATGACAAAAAAGAGTCTCTGCTGAGTCTACTTATGTACAACCAAACATCCCTCGAGATTTAGTTCCTTGGTTTAAGATCATGGGTTCAAGGGACATCCCAGTTAACTGGCAGAGTGCCATGTTTAGTACTTCTGTTCTACATCCTAGTTCACTGCTTTGTCATTGGGTCTTAAAAGCTTCCAAGCAACCATCTGAAGTACAACAATTGACCTCTATTTTCCTGGAGCAATAGAGGAAGAAGGAAAGTCATAAACAGGATAAGGAAATGGAATGTGTGGCGAATTACCTCCCTGAACTTTGCCATGGAAGCAAAAGAATTGCATGATCTCAGCTACCATTATTAAACCTTTTGATCAAAGAATCTATAGAAGAATCCTGATCAAAGGGAGGGAAATACAGCACAGAATTTCAAGTTCTCATGGAAAGCATATTTTCAGGATCCCCTAAAACCATTCATATTGAAGCCATAAACCAAAAACATCCCCTGAAGCCTTCTTAAAACCAAACAATAGCTTCACTAGTAAAGACTGTCTACCCTGAGCAATGAGCTCTTTTAAGATCGAGCTACCAGGATCCAACTGACAATAGAAATTTGAAAGATTGAACAGGACACATTTGGGATGATGAGTTTCTGTTCATCAGGGAGGAACAACTCAGAAAAGGAAGCTGAGAATGGCCGTACAATGCAAAGAATGTAATCAATACCACCAGATTATATGTGTAGAAATTGTTGAATTGGTTTGTGTTTACCACAAAAAGTAAACCATTCCCCCATTCTCCAAGTCCCCGGCAACTCCCAGACGTCTTTCTGTCTCTATCCAGTTGTCTGCTCTAACTTCTCTTTTCAGCATAATGTTTTCAAAGTTCATCCACAGTGTGACTGAAATCAGCACTTCATGCCTTGTTATGGCTAAGTGATATTCCATTGTATGAATGTACAGGAGCCCCGGTGGCATAGAGGGTTGCATGTGGGGCTGATAAATGAAAGGTCAGCTGTTCGAACTCACCAGCCACTACAAGGGAGAAAATGGAGACTTTCTGCTCCCTACCTGTTGTCAGGTGAGACTACTTCCTGGAGTAGACATCTCGCTTGGGAAAGCAGCAGGGAAGCGAAAAAGAGGAAGCCCCTCAATCAAATGATTGGCGCAGTGCCTACGACCGAGGCTCACACGTAAGAAGTGTGAGCATAGTGCGTTGTACACAGGGTTACTGTGAGTCAGAACCGACCTGATGGCACCTAACAACAACAACAACAGCAACAAAGCTTTTCAGCACAGGGCTACTCCAGCCTACGGGGTTGCTATGAGCCAGAATGGACTGCATGACATAGGGTTGGGTTGGGTTTGGAATAGTACTGCCCTGAAGGCTCATGAACACATTTGTGAGTGGATGTGTTTTAATTTCCCTTGGATATATGTTTAGGAGTCAGATAGCTGGGTCCTATGATAACTTTATGTTTTACCTTATAAGGAGATCCCCCCCACCCCACCCCCCGCCACAGGGCTGTACCATTTTACATTCCCACCCCCGGTCTGTGATTTCCCCACATGCTCACGAACACGTCTTCATAGCCATCCGGGTACATGGGAAGTGCTCTCACAGTGGCCTTGGTTTGCATGTCCCTGATGGTTAACGATGCTGCCCACTGGACTCATGCGCACACTGGACCTTTGAATCTCTTCTCTGGAAAAGTGTCTACTTAGATACTTGACTCATTTTAAAATTGAGCGATTTGTCTCTTTATGGTTGTTAGACGAGTTCTTCCTGTTTTCTGGATGCAAGTCTCTCGTCAGATATTTAATTTGCGAAACTTTTCTCCATTATGTGGGCTGTCTTTTCCTTTTCTCCATGATGGTTTTTGAAGCACAAATGTTTTCAATTCTGATGAGGTGAAGTAACTTCATGGAATTGCTGATCAGATAGCATTCACGGACATAACTGATAAGAGTGTTCACAGGGGCGATTTGACTATTTGTTTTCTCTATCCCTCTGTCTTTTTGATTCCTCGGCTCCTCCGTTGCTGTATGCTTTTGTGTTAATAGATCTTTTGTAGCATACCATTTTCATTCTTTCATTGCTTCTTTTACTGTATTGTTTTGGGTTATTTTCTTAGTGATTGGCCTGGGGGGGAGGGGGCTGCCATTAGTGGTTTAATTTATGCAGTTGAATTTGGATTAATACCAACTTCATTTCAATTTTATTAAGACGTGTTTAAAGCTCTGCCCCCATATAACTCCATTCCCTATCTCCAACTCTGTGTTGTTCTTGCCATAAAAATTACATCTTTATACATTAGATACCCATCAACGCAGATTGCTAATTTTTTTGTTTCATGCCATTTGCCTTTTTAAAAGAAGTAGGAGACACATGAATTGCCGAGTCCAGACTTATTGAATCAGATGTATATTTTAACAAGATGCCCTCATTTGTATTCCCATTAAAGATGGAGAGGCCCCATTGCGGAGCATCTAAGGACTCTGAATTTTGCCCTAAGTGTGAGAAGAGCCCACTCAAGGGTCTTGATAAAGGGTTTATGCTTCTCAGAGGATTCCTCTGGATGTCGTGTGAAGAACAGACTGTCAGGGGGTTCGAGTGAAATCAATGGGACCAATCCAAAGAGGAGGAGAGAGAGAGAATGAGAATGAGACTAGGAGCTTGGAGCAGGGTAAGAGTGGTGGAGGCAATTAGCAGTCATCAGACCAGTGATGAGTTCTGATGGCAGAGCTGGCAGAATGTGGGGAATAGATGGGGCGTGAGAGTTGATGAGGCAAAGCGAAGAATCAAAAATGACCCCGAGATATTTGAACCTGAGCAAGAGGCAGGTGATGGGATCAGTAGTTGAGACAGAGAAGACTGAATGAGACCCAGGGTCTAGAAGGGAGAGAGACAAGCAAGCAATATCTCTGTATTGGGCATGTTACCTTTGAAATGCCCGCTAGATGACAGGTGGAGGTGCCGAACTATCAGGGGTGGAGATACGAGCTGGAAATCAGGGGAGATGCCAGGATCGGGGAAATACAACTGAGGCTCATCAGTGTGCAAATGATAATGAAAAACCATGGCACTTGATGGCGGCTGATGGTTGGATCAAAGGAAGATGGAGAAATGAGAAGACTGTGACGAAGGAGGACTGACAGGAAGCAATCAACCCAAAGAGAACCGAATAGACTCCACATATCACAGATTTCTAAAATGTGATGAGCAGCAAGAAGTGCCCTATATTCGAGGCCTGACAAAAGCTCTCTGATGGAAGCACACTCTTTCTTCAATTCCCCGTTTCAAACAAAACCCAGTTTGGGGAAGAAGCATCAACCTGAAATGACCTCAATCGATGGTACTTTGGGATGATTGGAGATGTCGCCTGACAGACTCAGTCAATAGGAAGGCAACGGAACATGACATCGACCTAGTCATTATTGCTGGAGGTACCACCTCACAATTTCGAGTGTCAGATGCCTTTGTAAACAAGCCTTTCAAAGCCTGCTTTAAAATCGATGCAGGAAGTGCATGTCTGGTGGAAATCATGCACACATGCCACCAGGGCAAATTAAACAACCCAAACATTGTCCTGACATAATGGTTTATTATAGGGATTTGTGATAAAGATTCCTGCGGCAACACCCACCGCCATCAAGTGGATTCAGACTCATCGCGACCCTGGAGGGCATGGCAGAGCTGCCCATGGGCCTTCCAGGGCTGTTCTCCGGATGGAAGGTAGATGGCCGTCTCTCTCTCCTACAGAGCAGCTCGTGGATCGGAATAGAAGACGTTCCAGTTAGCAGCCGGCACTTAACCACACCACCAGGATTCCTTGTCAAACATGAACAAAAAAATGTACACTGGAAAAGCAAGTAGTGTTCTGTAGAAAACATCTTGGATGACTCAGAAAATGCCTCTCAAACCAGTGGACACCCTTCATTTCCAAGAAGCAAGTGAAGGATTCAAATAAAATCAGATTCCCAAAATGAGTGGAAAAGGCAGCAAATAGAATTATTTTTAAAAATGTAACGTAAGATGTGAGCATGATGAAACTGTTCCAATACAATTTCTAAGTAAACATCGATTTCATCTATGCCTTAAGATATTTAACATAGATATTAAAGTTGGTCCAAATTCTTAAGCTTTGTCTCAACTGGCAATGAACAGAGGTGCTTCATTGTCTGGGTTGCCCGACACTTGAATGTCCACAGTGTTGGATAGTCCTATGGCTGAAAGGACAAAGCCCCAGCCTTCTCTCTGATTCAGATTGCTTGATACAGCCCCTGGCACACTTGGAAGAAGGAGGAAAGTGTGTGCGTGTACACACACATACACACGCGCACACATGTACGCACCATATGAAGTCAAAGGTGGGTTCAGGAAGGAGAACCATCTTAGAAGCATGCCACAGCTATGCACCTGCACCAAAACAAAGGCCTGCTAGGGGTCTTCAACACCAAGCCTGTGGCTGTGAGATCCTTTAGCTTGACTTCCCTTCCGTATGGTTGGTCCGTTGCCCCCCAAAAGGAAGAAAGGTGTCAACCTGAAGGGGCTCCCACAGTGGGTTAGGGCATCTCCCAAGAGCCACATTGCGCTGCAGGTTCAAGGAATACGAAACAAGCAAGCAAACAAATGCATGTCTAGATACAGATGACTCACCCATGGAACCCAAGGGTGAGCTCTCTCCATTAGGGCAACAATGAAGGGGTTGACAAGAAAGCCTGCGCCATTTCCTCTCTGACTCTTCAAAGGGGGCAGCTACCCAGCAGGGGCAAACAGGCAATGTGCTAGACTGCGACCCGAAACGTTGAAGGTGGACTCAGAGGCCACCCAGAGGTGCTGGCCTGGAGATCTGCTTCCCCACAATCAGCCACTGAAAACCCCGGACGCCCAGCTCTGCTCGGACACACAGCACGTGACCTTGAGGAGATCGGACTCCACCGTGTCCTCCTTTCTCCCCACAAGCAGAAGACTGTCTAGCCTCTGGACAAGAGACCCCAGGCAGAGTTGAGCGCAGGGGTGTCTTACTGTCGATATGAAGAATAAGGAAACGCATTTACACGTGGATCTCCTAACCCCCAGGCTCCATCTCCCACTCCACTTGCAGAATTCCACAGGCATCCCCCTCGAGCCAGGGACTCCTGTCCTTGGGGAAGCCTTGGGGCATCTGACCAGCCCAATAGAAAAGACCTTACGATACTGACTTTAGGAAACAGCTCAGCGCAATCACCCAGCGGGAAACTCTTGGTCAATAAGCCCCAGTCCTGCTTCCAGAGCTCCCAGTTAACCTTCTCAGGTCCCCCTATTCTCCATACGGGCAGCTAACTCGGGAGACCAGCCATCGGAGGAAAGCATGAACCGCAGAGACAAACCAGGATTGAGAGTGTGGTGGGCAGATAATACCTCCTCTCCCAAAGACGTCCATGTCCAGCATTTGTGAATGTATTCCATAAGGTGGCAGGTGCAACTGTGGCTGCTAATTGGCTGGCTGTGAGACCAGGAGATCCTCCTGGGTTATCTGGAGAGAGACCCTCCCCTGGCTTCAGCCAGAGAGAGATGTGGCAGTGGAGGAAAGGCCAGGGAAAGGCAACACTGCTGGTTTTGAACATGGAGAAAGGGGGCTCTGAGCTAAGGAATCCGGGAGCCTCAAAGAGCTGGAATAGGCCATGGAGCAGGTTCTCCCCTAGAACATCTAGGTAGGAGCTTGATCCTCTCATACCTGAGGTTTAGTCCAGGAAGACACATCAGACTTCTAACCTACAGAGCCTTGCAATGATAAGTTTCTATTGTTTTAAGATACTAAGTGCATGGTAATTCAATTCAATACAGCCAGGGGCAGGTTGCCCAGTAAGCAAAGCAAGCTCAGGCTTACTTATACGTATTTACTAATCTGAAGCAAATGTTTTGAGGCACCCTGGTGGCATCATGGGTGATGCATTGAGCCGCTAACTGCAAGGTCAGCAGGTGCAACCCACTAGCTGCACTCTGAGATTGAGAGAAAGCTTTCTGCTCACGTAAAGATTTCCAGCCTCAGAAACCCACAGGGGCAGTTCTTGTCTGTCCCACAGGGTCACTGTGAGTCGGAATCGGCCTGAAGGCAATGAGCTACGTTTTGAGCAAACGGTGTCGTGTAGATTTGATGGGATGATACTCCTGTGAAACTGCTACAGATTAGTAAATCTTGCTTCCTGGGTCCTCCGTCCCTGACAGGGACTATACATTTGAAAAGAGGCTTTGATTCCATAGTAAGTTGCTGTGGGGCTGGGAGAGAGATACCAGACATACCTAAATCTGTGATGTCACGAAAAAATGTTTAATTGTTCACTGCGGGTTAGCAAGTAAGCACAAGTAAGCCTTGCTCCCTGGGTGATCCAACTCTGAATACAGTGGTGAAATACACACACACACAGAGGATTTAAAGAAACACACTCTTCCGAACGAAGAAAGTCTCTTTTAAAAAAGCATTCATTTCTCTAACGGGATGAAGCACTGGAAAATGAACTAATCACAGGACTGCATTGTTTCAACATCAATATTCTGCGAACATAAAAAGAGTTCTTAAAGTGAACAGTATTCATGAAGAAATAGAAACTCACTACTATTGCAAGATGAGGAAATCTTCTAGAAAGTAGCTAAAAATCAACGATATAGTAAGCAGGCTCAAAACGATATCACCCAGAAGTGGCCACGCCTACACAGGATGTTCCAGAGAGAACAGGCCCACCAAGGAGCAGGCCGACGGTCACACGGTTATAAAACTCCCCCCTCAAAGGAAGAACTGAACGTCCAGGTGAAAAAGTACCCAGGGTGTTGGTCTGGGTAGACTAGAGAGACAAATTCGCAGACACTCACATGTGTGTAAGAAAGAGCTTTATAGACAAGAGCAGTTGAATATTAAGAAAACATCCCAGCCTGGTCCAGATCAAGTCCGTAAGTCTGATATTTAGCCCATATGTGTGATATCAATCGATTAAACGTGGCAGTATTTGTCTTTCTTTCCCACCTCCACTTACTGAAACAGTCAGGTTCTTCAGCAGTCTCAGATGTCATCCCCTGGCCCTGCTCTATCATGTTGTTTTTAATTTAGATTTTAATGCTTGGTTGCTCTTTCCACTTCTTTGATCTTAACTTTTTAAATACACAATGTCTTAAGCTGGTTTCTCTAGAGAAGCGAAACCAGTGATACTTGAATGTGTATGTATATGGAAAGAGATTTATATCAAGAAATGGCTCATCTCGTGCTGTGGTAGAAGGGGTTAAGTGGAGTCCAGTGTAAGTCCATCGGTCAGGTGTCAGCTAGAAGGCTTCTCCAGCCCCAGCTCCAGCTCTGGCAGCTGCAGAGGCTGATGGACAGGTAGCAGGGAGATGACGCAGGAAGACCACGGGCTGGTGCGTGCAAAACTGAATGAATCCAAGGTCAGAAGTCCCCTGATGGTTCTGAGTTCCACAAACCAGATGCAGGATCCAGATCCATCAGAAGCAAGCTAGCCTCCTCACTGTGTCAATCTATACTAAGAGCAGGCCACACCCCAAATGACACCTCCCTCAATGATACCAAGGTAGTGACTAGATTAAGGTGGTATTCCATTCTATTCTTCCCATAACTGCTTGGCTGCTTCACAGAAGCTCCCATCGTGAAGTTGACCACACTATGTTAAATCACATCATGGGAGAATCCTGGCCCAGCCAAGTTAACATGAAACCTAACTGTCCCACACAGTAATGAACGTTACCCAAATATTTGATTATCCGTATTTCACATATGACTTGTAGTAGCCTCTTGAATTTTCATTTTTTATTTAAGTCCTTCCTCTTGGATGAGGTTTATGTGAAAAGATTTCTGAGTTCCCTATGCCTAGGAATACATTTAGTGTAACAGGGCATTGAACTGACAATTTTGGATGGATGTAAAACATTGCATGCGATGTTCCTTTCCCTCAATATTTACTGCAGCTGTGAGGGTCACAGCGTGGCAGGACCACTGTATTTCTCTAGGACTTGAAGGTTTTCCTCTGGTGACAAAGTGTAGTCTTACTTCTTCTCTATAGCTTTCTATTAGTGGGTAATATTTCCTTTTTCCTTGGAAAAAATGGTTTCTTCCTTACACGGTGTCATGGGTTAAGCTGTGTCATACCAAGCATGTGTCAACTTGGTTGGGCCCGGATTCCCAGTGGTTTGGCGGCTATCTAAGCGCACAATGTAGCAGCAATGATTCCACAGGAAGTCATCTGTATGATAACCCAACAACCCTGCCACAATCCTGTCCTGGGGTACGGGGAGTTTTCACAGAGTATGGCTTGGGGCACCTTTGATCTTGCAAGGGATAAAAGCAGAGAGACCTGAGCAGAGTGAGGACTTACTACCGCCAAGAAAGAAAAGCCAGGAGTGTGTTCCGGGACGTGGGGTCCCTGCACTGAGAAACTCCTAGACCCAGAGGAAGATGGATGCCAAGTCACATGGAACTCTCCAAGGTCCATCTGACCTGTGAGCCATCAGAGAGAGTCAGCCTACCCTTCATGCTGGCGCTATGAATTTGAAATTCCGGCCTCTTCAAAACTGTGAAAAAATAAATGCCCCTTTGTCGAAGCTAGCCATTTGTGGCCCGTTGGTGTTGGAGGCAGTGGGCATCAAAGACCCACAGGGGCCACTGCGGTCCTCTTGCATCCAGACTTGCTGTCGAAATGCATGATGTCAGTCGGAGCCTTGTCTGCTTGCTGGCAATCCACTTCATTTCTAAGACCACGTAAACTTGGTCTCTGAGGTTCTCCCACTGCACTGCTGCTGCTGGGCATCACTGAGCCCATCCAGTCCCTTCGTGACCCTGTGTGCCACAGGACAAAACACTGCCTGCCCCCATGCCCTCCTCACAGCTGTTATTCTGCTGGAGCCCATGACTGCACCCTGCCTCTTCTTCACTACCCCCACCCCCCGCCCAACTTGACCACGCCTGATGTCCTTCTCCAGGGACTGGTCTCTCCTGACAACATGTCCAAAGCACGTCAAATGCAGTCTTGCTATTCTTGCCTCTAGGAGCACTCTGGCACTACTTCTTCCAGGACAGATCGGTTCATCCTGCCAGCAGTCCGTTGCGTTGCACGTGGTGCAGATCGAGGATTTTCCTTCTCTCTCCTGTGGGTGTAGGTCAGTAAGCCTTTCAAGTCCAAGTCTTTCATCTTGAGCTTGAGAAAGCTGGATCGCCACTGTTTCTTCTAACGCTTTATCGTATCCCTTTTCCCTCTCCTCCTAGAGTTGGTTTCTGGAAGTTGGCCCTTCTGATTCTTCTTTCTCTTCTTTGTTCTGCCAGTTGAATGGTTGATATGCTAAGAAACCTTCCTTTGTTCTTATTTCTTTAACTTTCTGGCTCTGTGCTTGTGCCTTCAACACATTCACAACAGCTTTCTGCTCCTCCGTAGGGAAAGCACGCTCGGGCTCGTCACGGACACAGTTAGCACCCGTGGAACCACCCCAGGCCCTGCTGCCATGTTGGTTTGTCATGGACCACCTCATGGGAACTCGGGGTCTCACAAGGTGGACCTCTCCAACTCGACCTGGGCATAGGCCATACGCATATTTGGATGCTTTCCCAACCTCCTCCTGTTCCTGGGGGTTCAGAACAGCCTACTTGTGTTAGAAGCTGTATTGGAAGGCAACCTGCACCAGTAGGCCAGGCACGGGACCAGTTCGAATCCCTCTAAACCACATCCCTGGAAAAGTGGTCCTTCTACCTCTATCCTCCCTATTTCAAAGCATTTTTCAAAAAATGTTCCTTTCTCCCTCTTTATCCTTTCCACTGCTACTTCTGGAAAGAATCCCAGACCTTCTCTTTCATCTCATTCATTGGCCCTTCAGCTCTATCCGTTCTGCGGTCAACATCATCTCTTATTTCAACTATTCCATGACAAAGCGGTTACACATTGAGCTGCTAACCCCATCAGCAGTTCAAAACCACTAGCTGCTCCGCGGGAGCAAGACCAGGCTTTCTGCTCTCGTAAACATTCAGTGTCTTGGGAACCCACAGAGGCAGTTCTGCCCTGCCTCATAGGGTCGCTATGACTCAGAATCAACTCGCGGCCATGCGTTTGACTTACTGTCTTTTTCATACCTCATACTTCCTCTTTGGTTCTGTTTGGTTTCTTTTATTATTGATAATATTCATACGTATACTAACATCTTCCTTGATTTCCTTAATTCTTGTTGTCATGCTTATTTTAAATCCCGGATCCATCTCTCTCGAAAATTCTGCTTCAGATGGGATCTTCCTTTCACTGGCGACACGCTGTTCAATGTCTGGTTGTTTGGGTGCACGCGTTCATGTTTCCATGATGGTATCAGCCTGGTAAAGTGTACTGGTGAGATGCCAAAGGCATGCTCTTCCCTGTGTCTCTTCAGATGAATGCCAGGTAAGTAGAGGCAGGAGGCTCCCTATAGAAAACCCCAAGCCCCACAGCACAATGGTTAGTGGTTCCCTTTTGCCTCCATTGTCCTGGGCAACACCTTGGGCTGGGCTCTCTTTTTCCATTACCTTCTCACCCAGCAGAGTCCAGCTGTCCTGTTATGACTTCACTGGCGTAAGAGGACTGGCCTGTTCCTGTGGGGGGGGGGGTTGGGGGGTTGGCAGTCAAGGATAGTGTCAAGCATTTCAGGAGGAGAAACAAGAGGCTTTGTTTAAGCTTTCCTCCAACCCAAATCACCCTCACTGCCCTCAAGTCAATGCTGACTCATAGTGTCCCTACAGGACAGGGTAGAACTGCTCCCCCTTGCCCCCGCCCTGCCACCCTCCCGCAGTCAACTCCCATGGGTTTCTGAAACTGTAATTCTTTACGCAAGTAGAAACCCTTGTCTTTCTTCTGCAGAGCTACCTGGTGGCTTCAAACCGCTGACCTTGCAGTGAGTAGTCCAATGCGTAGCCACTACGCCACCAGAGCCCTTGCTTCCTGCAACCCAGTGGGCTGTCATCCTAGTTCTGCCTTAGAATCACCCACCACGGAACCATGAACTCAGAATCATACCCTGGGACGAGACCTCGAAGTGAGTGCTGATTGTCTCCGTGATGCCATTTAAAAGAAAACGTAAAGGCAAACCTACAGAGCAGCTGAAGGCAAACAGAACAGGTGTCATCAGGTTGGTTCCAATTCATGGCCACTCCATGTGTGTCACAGGTGAACGGCAGTGGCTGACTTTTCAAAAATCAGGTCACCAGGTCTTTCTTACAAGAAGTCCCTGGCTATACTGGAATCACTAACCTTTTGGTCAGTGGTCAAGCCATTGACCAGCCAAGGACTCCACAGACCAGAGACGTGCAGGACAGAGGGATAGGAACAATCTTTGAGGACAGACAGAGAGATTCGGTGTGTGGATCATTGGTGCTCCAAAGAAGAGACCAGGCCAAACTAGACAGAGACAATAGGACCTTGAACGGAAGCCTGAAGCAGCCAATCAAGAAGAAGAAAGAAAAACCAACAGCACCCAAGCAAATTCTGGCAGCTGTTTCCTTTGGAATCGATCTTATTTTGGACCTCTTACTACGCCTGTACCAGAATGTTCAAATACATGAGAGATTCTTAAATAAGGATTTCTGCAAACATCCATGCCAGGCTCTGACTTTGCTGCTGCACACTTCTCTGCCAGAAGACAAGACAGGCTTTTAAGGAATCAAAAGAACACGTTCCCAGAATCCTAAGCCCAGGCAGGGTGTCAGTCACCTGTTAAGAAAACAGACAAGGTGTTATTAAACGTGGGAGAAGTGCAGCTCCTTTAACCACTTTCTTCAGAACTAATCGAGTCAATAAGACCCTGAGCCTTATCAACATGGAAGTTAGCCTCGGAAGGCTCCGGATGAGAGCCATGTCCACGGAAATTCTGAACATGGAGTTAAGACTCGGTAACGGAGGGGAATAAAGTTACAAAACAGAGTGAAGACATCCAATCCCGTGACAAAGAGGAGCACATAGTCTAAACATTAATAATAATGTCACTATCATACACGAAGACAAATTTGCTAGCAGCTGGTTTGGTGCGACATTGATAGTGGAAATGATGAACGAAGGCTACAAGGTATGATGATCCCACACGTAGTGGCGAGAGGGGGGAAAAAAACAAGGCCTCACTGCTACCATTGATTCACTGGAGAATCTCGGATTAATCAAGTTGTTTAATTATCAGTGAATCCGGACACAGACTCTAAATAGTCATTAAATTACTTTTTTAAATTGCCAACAATACAGCGGAAGACAGAAACAACTGACACAGTGATGAGCCACCATAACCACCAACAACAGGACCGCCTGACAAAAATTTTAAGCCGTGTAAATTATTAAGACAATCACTGAAAGGGGGATAAACACATCTGTTAAAAAGAAAAACTTAGCTGAGCTAAAATACAGTTCGGTAATGCTCTGAGACACCTCAGTAAAACAAAATTCTTCTGCAAGGCTGTGAGGAAGGGGCCATGCAAAGGCTTTCCAGGGGAGCCAAAAGAGGAGACAGTCAGGCCATCAGCAAACTGCAAACTCAGTGGAGTTCTCGCCAGCATTCAAAGCCCTTAGCTGTCTGTTGCTGTTTAAAGGATCCTCACACATAAGGAAAGAAAATTTTCGATTACTTGTACAAATTATGCAGAACTCAATATTTAAAAAGCAAAGAACAAACGGAAAAACTAGAGGCGTAATTCTGAACGCAGATGCAAAATACTGGAAGAAGCTATTAGCAAATATTGTGAATAAATAGTGCATTGAAAGCAGACATGTGAGGTGAGACAAGAACTGTTCAAAATGAGGTCAACTGTTCATCTGAAAAGAAAAAGGGGAGCGGGGAGGGAGGGGGGAAAGGAGGAGCTGATGCCAAGGGCTTAAGTGGAGAGCAAATGTTTTGAGGATGATGAGGGCAACGAATGTACAAATGTGCTTGACACAATGGATGTCTGTATGGATTGTGATAAGAGTTCTATGAACCCCCAATAAAATGATTAAAAAAGAAAAAGAGAAAGAATGATCTCAAGGAATATCAATTCTGGTAGTAAAGGATGTGCCCAAAACACGACACAGAAAAGCACACACACACACACACACTCGATGGCAGTTGGGATCATGCTCCATTGGAAGGCAATCAGGACTGTTCCTCTGAAGTCGGAAGAAAGAAGCAGAAGCAGAAGCAGCAGCTGAAGACGACCGTCACACCATTTTACACTCCCAACGTGTTAGCAAAGTCACTAGGCAAGAGAAGGAATCCGGAGGCTTTTGACACGACAGAGCTTACACAAGGGACCACTACACAACGCTAACGAGTAACTACTAATCAGTGAAACCCCTCATAGGACACGGATGAACCCGGAGTATCTGATGCAGAGTGAAATCGGCCGCTCACAAGGGGACAGATGGTGTTGAAGACTACTCTTATAATAGTACAGGAAAGGTGTTCACAGTACAAGACACATTCTTGGGCAGGACCAGGGGTGGGAGGTAAGGAAAGGTGAGTCACCAACTAGAGGGTAAAGGTATGTTCACTCAGGTGACGGGGAAGGCAGTATACAATAAGAGGGTGGCTTTGGCAAAAAAAAGATGAAGGCAAGGGAAAATCCTAGGAAGTAGACACTGATCTACACAATCAAGCAATCATGGTGGCTGAATGGCTGGGGGGGGAGGGGGAGGGAGCGTATAACCATGAGTGTATATAAATTTGACAAAAACACTTGTCAATGGGTATAAACTAAGGTGACCAGATTTAAAGCAGGACACCATTGACAGGGGCGGGGGGTCTTGATTAAAAATTTGGTCTATGTGGACCAAATAGACCGTTCCCTAGCTTGTCGTGCATTCTTTCCAAAAATCAGGACTTTTTTAAAATGCCAAAAATCGGGACATCTGGTCACCTTAGTTTAAACCTTTGTTGCAAATATATCCATGACTATCCATGAATATGGTGGACCATGCAGGGGGCAGAGCTATGGACACTTCTTAGATATAATCACACCATTGGGAGAATAGTCACTGGGCCTAGGAGGACACTACGGTGTACTGGCATATGTAGTCCATAAAGATGATGTTCTACATCCTACTTTGGTGAGTAACAAATGGGGTCTTAAAAGCTTGTGAGTTCAACTAAGGTTCAGATTTTGGCGTCTGCCCCTCCAGAGGAAAGATAAGTTAAAAAAATCAAAGATCCAAGTTAAAAAAAATTTAAAGACATAGAAACAATTCACCCCAATGAACTAATGGACCACATCAACCTCAGTCTCCTCCGTGACCCTGAGAATTAGATGGTGCCCGGCTACCATGACAACAGCCCTGAACGACATCACAATTGAAGGTCCTCGATAGAGTGGGAGTAAATGTGAAGCCAAACCCTAAATCATAAGAAACCCCCCAGATCCCACAGGCTTACTTGTCAGTTAGCACTGGTGAGAACCCCAAGACTGTAACTCTTACTCACCCTTTGGGTCTGAAATGCAACTCATCCCCGTGGCTCAACTGGAAGCCAAACAATAGACACATCGGTAAGGGGAACGGTAACACTGGTGAGGTCCACACTCTTCAGAATAACCGGCCATTTGAGACCAAAAGTCAGCGTTACCCAAGGACAAAATTCAGAAGTGTGGGGAAAGGAAGGGAAACAGACAACACAGAGAGGAAGTGGGATAAGGAGTGTTACGTTGCAGGAATTGTGATCGATGATGTGAAACAAAATGTGTACAAACTGCTGACCGGAAAACTGATTGACTCTGTAAACCTGCACTCGGTTCAGAATTAAAAAGGTTGTTTTTCAAAAGGGAAAGAAAGAAGAGGCTCAAAAAATAGGAAAAGACAAAATAATCCACGTCTGCTCATTATATAAACAATAGTTTAAACTGTTAAAAGAATAATCGTTTTATTATCCTCATAGGCAAATCTTTAAAAGTAGATATTCTAAACTCCATAGTCCTCTTAGAGTTCCAACGATATAAAATACAATAAAACTTGCAAAAGCTGGTATGTGTGTAAGGCTGAAATCTGTCAGCGGAGAAAAGTTCAACTATAGTCCACGAGAACAAGCTCTTGCCAATGGTACTACTGCACTTTATTCAAGGTGGGAGACTTGGGAGACCCCGAAAAAATAAGGCCTTCCTGTTGAGGTCTGGCTCTCACGGATCTCACCATATAACTGATTTTAAAATCAATTTTATTCATGCCAGCAATAAAAATCCAATGATGCTTAATTATCTACTTTTAAAAATGTACATTTTCTAGATGTAGAATCACAATTCTGTAATTCTTCTAACGTATCCAACAGAAAAGAGAGGGAGAGAGGGAGCATGTTCTTGGGAAAGGAAAGGAGCCCTGGTGGTGGAGTGGACTAAGCTCTGGGCTGCTAACCCAAGGTCAGTGGTTCCCACCCACCATCTGCCCCAAGAGAGAAAGATGAAGGTATCTTGGAA
>NW_022109491.1:12703878-12705449 GCF_000313985.2 Echinops telfairi
GTCAAGGATAGAGTGGAAGAAAATGTGGAACTAAGAGACCAGGCTTACTGGTGAGACCCCAAGAAGAGGGCCCTTGTCTTTCAAGTTTGGAACAGAAGTCACCCTGTGGTGAGAAGCTAAGATCAAAGGGCAGCATTTACCCAATGGCCAAGTTCACAAGGCTAGGGCAGAAAGAATGAAAGCCGGAAGCACGGGGAGGAAGGCGGGTAAGTGAGGGTCCATTAAGGTGATGTCAATGGATGAGTGTGCATGAATTGTGGAATGTCAATCTGATGATCTGCTTTGTAAACCTTTACTGAATTCACAATGAAAAATGTTTGTTTCTTTTAAAAAAGCATTCTTTGAGCTGGCAATTCCATTCCTGGAAGTTTATTCTTGGGAAATAATCATTGTCATGTTCTCAGAATTAGCTACCAGGAATTTTTTTTTTTTTGCAGTGATGTTCACAGTGAAAAACGGAATCAATTCCAGTGTTTAGCAATAGAATACTGTGTGCACTCTTAATATTTAAATGGAAGGGCATGAAAATGCACATGAGATATTATTATGAGAGAAAAAAAGAATCCTGCTATAGGATTTGCTCTGTATGTATAATATATGCTCCAAATTTTGTCTTAAAATTTTTATATGGGTAGACAGATACTTAGGAACAAAGTCTACCAGGATCCCAACCGAGTTGCTGGTAGTGGTTGGTTATCTCTGGGCTATACGTTTCTGAGTGGGTTTGTATTTTCTTTCTGAAGTATATCAACAATCACGTCTTAGTTTAGTGAAAATAAAAAAATACCTTAAAATTGTTTTTTGAACGTTGCCTTTAAGTTCAGTGCTGACCCAGTTTCTAATTGCTGCCGTCTGTTTTTCTTTGCCTACGATTCTTTCTTGAATTCCCAATGGCTCTGCCCATTCCCGTAGCCACATCAAGTCCTGGGGACTTAAGGAACCCTCCCCCAGGAGCAGCCCTAAATTAATTACCACCAAATCCAAGCCAACCAAACTCACTGCCATCAAGCAGGTTCCGACTCATAGTATCTCTGCAGGACAGAGAACTGCTCCTGAGAGCTTGGAGGCTATACATCTCTATGGGAGCAGACTGCCTCATTTTTCTCCCATGGAGCGGCTGCTGGGTTTGAACCCCTGACCTTGGGCTGAGCATCCCAATGCTTAACCCATGATACCATCCAGGCTCCTTGTAAACACCATGAGGTGTTCCCCAATGAACCTGAACTTCAGCTGCTCACAGTGCTCGCCTCCTCTTAGACACACCTGTACTGGCTGCCTTCCCTCCCCACCTCCCTTCCCGAAGTCCCCACCTCTGTGGCTGAGCTCACCTCCACATGCACATGCTCTCAGATCGCTCTTCAGAGTCAGATCCCCATACTCTCCAGTTCCTTCCAGTGGCTTACCAGCTGCCACTCTCGGCTGTTGACCTTGCTGTCCCCTTTGTAGAAGAAATTAGAAGAGGACTTCCCATACTCGAACCCCTTAATCTGCACCCCTCCCCTCTTTCCTATCAGGCTCTCTGTACTTGAGCCCCAAGTACAGGAATGGGCCCTGGACTCGGAGTCAGTACA
>NW_022109491.1:12706971-12709369 GCF_000313985.2 Echinops telfairi
GTTTTGAAGCCCTCTCATGGATGAAAACATGTTCAACCTCATTTATGAACAGGGGCATGCAGACCACTGACAGGCCCTTTGTAAAAGTGGCGTGGCAGAGAGATCTGCCCCCGAACTTCATGAAGGGGAGAGAGCGTTACAACCAGACCGATAGCCCAAGACTGATTCCTATTGGGCAGCCGTCAGATACTCTCCACTTCTTTGCTGGGAGTGAGAATCCATTTGCGATGGCCACACAGACCTCAACAGATCACACTCGCAATGATGGGGTTTGTTAGAGAAGTAACAGATTACAACTCAGATTCAGGAACACGAAGGACACAGTTCTTCAATCAGAACAGCCTCTTCGTCTCTCTCAGACCCTCAGTCCCTCTGCTTACCCCCTTCCCTGCTTGAGCCAGTGTTACAAAGTTCTGCAGCTCTGCTCATAAGGACCACTCTGCTAGCAAGCCTCAGTCAAAGGTACTCCATTCTAATTCCGTAGGAAGGCAAGCCTATTTCCACCAAGCGCCCGGCGGCACACCACGCCACCACCACGCCTCCTGCTTGAAGGCACTCAATGTTCTCGCTCAGTGGCCCAGGACACCTGCCGCACCGCCCATGCTGGCCTCCTGATGCCACCACCTCTTTCGCCACTGTTTCCCTGCCGTTGCTTCTTGAGTCTCTTGTCATTTCCACGGTCACAGCTCTGTCTCCTGGATCTAGGAGGGCGTCCAATGGACGTGCTCACCTCCCATCTCTTCGTGGGGGTGGCCAGGTCCTCCTCCTCTGCTCCATTTGCTCTCCTTTTAATTCTTGTTAGGTAAAAAGTGTGACTTCAGCGAGGGTTTGACTCCAGAAAGATGTGTGATGACTGGAGTCATCACACAAGAAGAGTGGTGACTTGAGTCACACCTCCGGTAAGGAGGTGACTTGAGCTATAGCCCACCCTAATCCTGACTCACATTTGGGGCAGTAGAAAGTCAAAGTCAGGGTGCTTGGGAAAGCACTTGTTGTTAGGGACCATTGAGTCCTTTCCTGCGCATAGTGGCCCCATAGACAGCAGCACGAAGCACTGGCCGGTCTCTTGCCTTCCTCACAATGGTGGTTCTGTTTGAACCCATTGTTGCAGCCAGGGTGTCAGTCCATCTCATCAAGGGTCCTCCTCGTTTTCACGGTCCTTCTACTTTACCCAGTTCTTTTCCAGGGACTGGTCGCTCCTCATAACATGGCCAACGTATGTGTGACAAAGTCTCACCATCCCAGCTTCTAAGGAGCAATTCTGTCTGTATGTTTTCAAAGTCAGGGGTGTTCTTTGGACAATCCATGGTTCTGTCAATGCTCTTCATCAGTAGCGCAGCTAAAATGTTTCAATTCTTCTTTGGTCTTCGTGATTTAATGTCCAATTTGGAAATGCACAGGAGGGGGCTGAAAATGGCTTGGGTCAGGAGCGCCTTAGTCCTCAAAGTGGTACCCTTGCCCCTCAACACTTGAAAGAGGTCTCCTTCGGCAAGTTTGCTCAGTGCAGTGCTTACTTTGATCTCTTAACAGCTGCTCCCAAGAGCACTGGTGGTGGGTTCCAGGCAGATGAAATCCCTGTCAACTTCAGTCTTTTCTGTTCACCACATTTCCTCGAGGTACACTTGTCAGGATTTTAGTTTTCTTTTAAAATTTGTTGTAGTCCATACTGAAGGCTACAATCCTTGATCTTCATCAGCAAGTACCGTAGATACTCGTGTATAAGCTGGGTTTTTCAGCACATTTTTAATGCCGTTTTTGTGGTAAAATTAGGTGCCTCGGCTGATATTCGGGTTGGCTTATACTCGAGTATATACGGTAGTTTTAAGTCCTTCTGGCTTTCACCGAGCAAGGTTGTGTCATCTGCACAGTGCAGGTTGTTCATACACCTTATTCTGATCCTGATACCATGTTCTTCTTCATATAGTCCAGTTTCTGGGATCATCTGCTCAGAATGCAGATTGAATAAGTATGATGAGAGGATACGACCCTAATGCACATCTTTCCTGATTTTAAACTCTGCAGTATTCCATTGTTCTGTTCACACAACTGCCTCTTGGTCCATGAGCAGGTTTCACACGAGCACAGTGAAGCGTTCTGGAAGTGCCATTCTTCCCAATGCTATCCACGGTTCGTTATCATCCACACAGTCTAATCTCTTGACCTAGTTTTCAAATAAACAGTTTTCAGCCAAGATCGGTCCGACATCAACAATGATACCTCCTGTCCTATGTCCTCTTCTGAATCCAGCTTGTGGTGTGCGGGTGCTCCCTGCTGATGTAGTGCTGCAACCACTGACGAACGATTGTCAGTACCATTGTACTTGCATGGGATAGTAATGACATTGGTCAAGTAAAGAGGGAGAGCCACAACAAGATGAATAGGCACAGGGAGAACCACA
>NW_022109491.1:12710704-12711823 GCF_000313985.2 Echinops telfairi
GGATGGCTTGTGATAAGAGTTGTATGAGCCCCCAATAAAATGATTTTTAAAAAAGAAAGAAAGAAAATATTTTGGAAATGATGATGGCAACATATGTACAAATGTGCTTGATACAATGGATGTATAGATTGTTATAAGCGCAGTCAGAGCCCCCAATAAAATGATTTATTTTTTAAAAGAAAAATAAATAAATAAACCCTTCAATTGTGGGGAGGGGATCAGGTTGGGGGTGAGGACATTACCAAATGTCTCAGAGGCGGTGAGAGGAAAGTCGCTTGGGCACAACTCACGTGTGTGCATGGGCACCTTCACTCTGGAGGGTCTGTTGGCTGTGTCTCAGGCACAGGGGGCTGTGGCCTCCTCTGGGCCACTTCGCTTCAAGGTCAATGCCCCGGAGAAGCTCTGGTCCCTGGGTTCAGTGATGGTCACCGGTGCGTGCTGTTCCTAGGGAGGAGGAGGTGGAGAAGCAGCCCACCTACATGGCCGTCAATAGGAGACTGAAGAAGAACACGTTCAAGCACCTAGGCGCTAGAAGAGTGGATATTAATTGAGGCAAATGAGGTCGATCGACTTGTAAAACGATGAATAAGCTTCAAAAGCACAGGTTGGGGGGAGTAGGTGGCAAAAGGACGCGTACACATGGGTGCGATTTTATGCAAATGTTAAAAGCCTACCTAGTGAGGCTGTCTATTCTTCGTGATCATACATGATGCAGTAGGAGTTTTAAAACTTGGGGAGGGAGGGCACACACCGACTCAGGACGGGTGCCTTTGGGGGCCGGGGGGAAGAAAGCTCTGGCTGTATCTGTAACGTTTCGTTTCTGTAGAAGAGTTTCATTTCGTTTAAAAGGCAGGCTGGCGAGTGAAGCAGGGAGGAGGGCTAGAGAGAGCCTCAGAACCAAGGCAGACAATGAATGCGGCCTGCCCTGAGCATCCCAACTCTCTCACCGACCACACTGACAGCAGCCACTCCAACAGAGATAAGGAAGCCCGGGGGCAGGGAGCTGATTTTAAGGGAGGAAGACGATTAGGAAAAGGAGTGGGAGAGCGGTTACGCAGTTTGAAGAACCCGATCCGTGTGGATGAACTGGATGTGTAGAGACGGTGGAATGGAGGTATG
>NW_022109491.1:12713093-12732513 GCF_000313985.2 Echinops telfairi
TCATTCCGTTGTCTTGGGGTCAAAGCAGGACAGGGGGCTGGTGGTGAGTGGGAGGTGGCACGAAGGGCGGTGGGAGAACTCAGCCTGTGGCTCCGGTTTCCTTCTTGGGAACCGTGAATGAGATGAGAGCGGCTCACAGGAAAAGGCGGAGGGATCAAGGGAGAGGGGAGCGGGTGTTGGACTTAAGGTGTCTTTGGAACAGCCTACTGACGTTCTGAGACGACTGGACATTCCATTCTAGAGTTGGGGAGAGCGCTCACCCAGAAATCTCTCTCACAAGGTGCCTCCCTTATTAGACTTTGGCAGGAGCCCGGGTGGTGTAGTGGTTATGTGTTGTGCAGCAATCCATACGATCAGCAGTTCAAAACCACCCGCAGCTCCTTGGGAGAAACGCTGGGCTTTCTACACCTATAAATAGTTACCATTTCAGAAACCCACAGGGCGTCGCTATGGGCCAGCATTGACTTGAGGGCAGCAGGTTTGGTTTGGTTTGGTTTGGTTTGGTTTGGGTATCACACTCTCAGTTTAGCATGGAGCATGTCTCTTCAATGGCTCCTGGGTGGAAGGCAGCTAAAGACGTGCTAGACCCTAATTAATGTAGGCATGGCAGATCAAGAGAGTCATGGAGAAAAGAAATGCAAACTAAAGAAGCCGGGTCATGTGAGAACACTCGGTCAGGGGGCACACAGCCATGTCCCTCTAAGCATGTCCTCGGGAGGCCTCTCGGTGAGCCCATCTCTGGGTCACTGCTGATACTCATAATGACGATTCCTAGTACCAAGGAAATGTTAGTGATACTCCACCCTTAGATCCAATAAGGCAAAAGGTCTAAATGTACTTGACGGGAATTTCCACTCAATACCAAATCAAAATGATGATTAACCGAATAAGTTTACGTTTCTAATAGTGTTCCCCAGGAGTAACCTACTTCAGGGAAGAGGCTGCATGGGAAAGAATATCTTCAGTCAATCTAGTTTTGTGTTAACAACAGAATACGTTTGACCAATGTAACCTTACCCAGGGGTCAAGCATATAAAACACTATTTGAGTCTCTCCTCTTCTGGCTACACCCCTGCCCCCCTCACTT
This sequence comes from Echinops telfairi, assembly GCF_000313985.2. Taxonomy (NCBI): domain Eukaryota; kingdom Metazoa; phylum Chordata; class Mammalia; order Afrosoricida; family Tenrecidae; genus Echinops; species Echinops telfairi. The sequence goes on from NW_022109491.1 coordinate 12,714,181, forward strand.
CCCAGGGATCTGGGGTGGGGTGGGCAGGCAGTTTGTCTTACAAGTTTATTTGATGGATGGGTAGACTGAGGTCCAAAGAAAGTAACCCATCACCAATACAGAGAAGCCCAGGCCGGAGCTGTGATCTGGGTCACTTAGTTCCAAGGTGTGACTTTCACGGACTTGGAAAAACAACATTTTGCCCTATACTTTCATTTCCTACCAGAGAAAGATGAAGCCCAGAGATGTCAGGTAACGTATTCATGGTCACACCACTGAAAAAGGGACCACGGTATTCCTTACCCCAAATCATCTCAAGGAACAGATCCACCCCACAGTGAGTCAGGAAATAGGAATTTACAGGCTGTGAATTCCAACACATGTTGGTCAATACGTTTGTTAGCCTTCTTCTGTTTTCAAGAGGCAGAGAAGAAAACCACACCTGCATTTAATGATGGTCAACTTTTGCAGTTGCTCAAACCATTAGGTAGTCAAAGTCATAGTAATATTAAACAGCACGGGATAGGTGTTCCAATTAAGGTTCAACTAAATATGCCCTTAGATAGAGTATATAGGTGAGAAATGTCTTGTCAGAATTCAATTTCCTCTGATAAACACACTTGCCGGTAGACAACAAGAGGTTATTATTTCATTTGTTGAAAAGGAGTGCAGTGTAGTGGAAAAGGCACAACATTTGGAGCCAAGCACATCTGATCCACATCAACTCATGAGCCAGGGATGACTGAATGCCACTATAAAATGGGCATAATGATACCGACTTCAATGGGCTGCCAGGGGATTAGATGAGATGCCACACCGCAGAGTGATTGGAAAATGCTTCCCAAATAAAATTACAACCATTTCTGTGATATGAAACTGAATGACTGAATTGTTTCTGGAGGTTGTTTGGGTTTTTTTCTTTGTTTGTTTTTAATCATGATCTGGAACCTCCCAGGAAAGGTGGCGAAGTGAACGCGGGTTTGCTAGGTGTCCCTCTCCCCAGATAGAGCAGCATGGACAAAAGGAGATGAACAGAGCCAAGACCGTGCCAGCGGTGTGGAAGCTAGAGATGGAACGAACCACATGAGCCGAATACGAGAAAGCATCGTCCCGAGAAAAGAAAAATTGGGTTGAAATAGAAAGAACCAAACTGCCCCCACAAACAAACAGCCCAACCCACTGCCTTCTAGTGGATTCGATCTCCTCGCAACTCTACAGGACAGAGCCGACCGGCCCTGGAAGGTTGTCCAAGGTTGTAGACCACTTAAGGAAGCAGGTCGCCACATTCTTCCCTGAAGAAGTAGCTGGTAGGCAAGCCAGCCAGGGTGCAGAATTACGGGGTGCTATTGGGATCAGGTTATCAGGCATCAGAAGACCCAGAACATTCATATCAATGTGAACAAGGTGAGTCGGAGTGGAGACCCAAAGCCCATCAGCAGACAATTGGACATCCCCTCACAGAAGGGTCACAAGGAAGGGATGAGCCAGCCAGGGTGCAGTATAGCATCAATGAAACACACAACATTCCTCTAGTTCAGCGGTTCTCAACCTCTGGGTCTCGACCCCTTTGGGTGTCAAACGATCCTTTCACAGGGGTCACCTGATTCATAACAGTAGCAAAATGACAGTTATGAAGTAGCAACAACAATAATGTTATGGTTGGGGGTCACCACAACAAGAGGAACTGTATGAAAGGGTCACAGCATGAGGAAGGTTGAGAACCACTGCTCTGGTTCTTTACTGCTTCCTGCCCACCCCCACTATCATGACCCCAGTTTTACCTTACAAATCGGGCTAGACCAGAGCCTGTACACTGGTACAGATAAGAGCTCTGGACACGTGGAATCCAGGACAGGTAAACCGCCCAGGAGCAGTAATGGGAGTAGCGGTACCATGAGGGTAGGGGAAGGTGGGGGCAGAAAGGGAAAACCGATTGTGATGATTGACATATAAACCCCCCCCCCCCACCCAGGGTGACGAACAACAGAAACATGGTTGAAGGGAGACAGCGGATAGTGTAAGATATGTAATAATGTAAGATATGTAATGGTGTAAGATATGTAATAGTAATTTATAATTTATCAAGGATTCATGAGGGTGGGAGGGTGGAAGAGGGAGGAAAAAATGAGCTGATACAAGGGCTCAAGTAGAAAGAAAATGTTTTGAAAAGGATGATGGCAACGTATGTACAAACGTGCTTAACACATGGATGGATTGTTATAAGAGCTGTAAGAGCCCCCAATACATTTTTTTTTTTTAAAGAAAAAGAAGTTGCTGGTAGGTTTGAACTGCCAACCTTTTGGTTGGCCGTGCTTTAACCAATGCACTACCAGAGCTCCTAAATTGGAAGAAGACCCTGAGAACTCCTAAGTTGGGCCTTTCTGCAATAGCGAAAACACCGGGTGAATGAAGTCCCAAGAACCTCAAGGCATTTCCAATTTGCTAGGGTGGGGACAGGTGCAGATGACCTGATAGATATGGTACTCAGAACTCACTGCCATCGACTCAGTGCTGACTCACAGTGACCCCTGTGGGTTTCTGAGACTGTAACTCTTTATGGGAGTAGAAAGCCCAGTCTTTGTCCCTCAGAGCTGCTGGTGGTTTTGAACTACCGACCACGCGAGTGCAGCCCAATGCGTAACCACTACGCCACCACCAGCAGGCTAATTTGTGCCTAATTACTAAACTGGAGTGAGCAATTTCACTTTAATCACACACACACACACACACACACACACACACACACACAGAGATTGTGCGTCTAGAAGGCTATGAATGTAGGCGGAAGCCCACAATCCATTTGTAGTACCCCCACAGGGATTATCTTCCTGGTGAATCCCCTCTGACCGCTGTCCAGGGATATGAATAGCCTGGCTATCAGACAAAAAGCATTGTAAAGTCGATTATGGCAAATGGAATGAGGTTGAAATGTAACACCTTATCATGTGGTCTCCTTTTTTTGACCCATTTTAAAGTTGTTTCCGTTTTTCAATCTTTTCTGCTTTCTCTTTGATGGAGGTTTTTCTATGTTTTGTTTAGTCATTGTTGGCATTTGCTTGTCTGTTTGCTTTGCGTGATTTTGTATGATTGTATTATGATTGGTGTGACTCTGTATGTGAAATCCAGGAGAGCTAGATCTATAGGGAGCGTAAGTGGACAGGAGCATGACAGGGAGGGTGGGGGCAAGAGGATGTTAACAACAATGAATAGGAGAAGAAAATGTTACAAAATTGATTGTGGTGATGATCGAATAAATCTTCTTAATATGGTCAGACCATTAAATTATATTATTTGTGAAGTATATGCCAATAAAAAAATATATATATATTTTTAAAAGTCTGTGTCTCTGGATGGCTGCCATTGGTCTCTCCCACCTCCACACTATCTTCCTACAGAATCAAATCCTCTTTTGAAATTCACAACCCTTGACAGTGATGGAGTGGCCAGTAAGCAAAGAAGGTGCGGGTTTACTTGGGCTTATTTATTGATCTGTAGTCAACAATTACAACTTACAACAATGCGTAAGTCAGCGTAAATACGCTTCCTGGGTAACTCACCCCTGGGTGAGGACCGGAAAAATTCATGGCCCAGGAAGAGGAGTGCTGACACACAGGAGGAGCTGTGCTGCGCAGTGTAGGATGTTTGGCAATATCCCTGGTCACCCTACCAAAAGATGCCAGTAGCAACCAGCCTTGACTTATAACAGCAAAAATGTCCCCAGATTTTAACAAATCTGGGAGGAAGTCAAAGCCTAGTTGGGTAACCCTGGTCTAGAAACTCCTTCCATGCTCCAGAAAATAGTGACTTGGTCAATGCGGGCAACACTACGAGGCTTATCTCTGTGTCCCTCTAGGAAAGAGAGAAGCCGAGCTCTTTCAAAGGGACAAGCACCAGGACCGAACACTTCCAACCACCAAGAAACGGTTTACAGAGTAAAGAAGGGAAACAGAATTCCCATGGCAGGGGAGGCTGGGGCAGGGAGTGGGGCAGAGGGTAGAGATGGAGAATGTCAAGATCGACCCACTTGCCTGTGGTCCGCACTGTGAGCAAGTGGTGTTGGCCACAGCTGGCATCCCTAGGATCCAAGCTCACCTTGAGACAGAAGAGTTTGGCTGAAACTGGCGGTTCCCAATGGCCATGGCTTGGATTCAAAAGGTGGGCTTTCTCTGAATCTGGGGACCATCTGAAAATGAGTGACCTGCGACCCACCACCCCTTATTGGATATGTCCTCCATCAGGCAGAAAGACTTCCCACTTCAGGGCTTTAAATCCTGTCCCAGCTGGAGAGAAATCAAGAAAATTGCACTTCTTGCCATCCTACCACCTCCTTCCAAGCAAAAGAAGAGCAGCCTTTAAAGTCAGTGCCTGTGTTGTTCATGGAAGACTCAGTACACAGGGAAGGAGGTTACAAAGATGCCAGCTCTTCTATATTGGGGAAAATAATAGACCTGCTGAAGCCACTCTGGCTCAAAGATAGATAAGCTGGAGTAACAACAGCAATACCAAAATAACATCAAACCATGGAAAACTTCAACCAGCCAACAATAAAGGAAAAAAATAGATCATGCTAAAAGCAGAGAAAGACTGTCTTAGAAAAAGACATGGCCCGGGAAACAGAAAAACAATTAGCCTACAAATCCATTGCAAGCCCAAGGAAATTAGCATAAGATGATCCTCCAACAGATGATTATTAGAGTTGCAAGCCAACATTAGAAATTAAGCACCAGAATAATAGCATCCACTCGACTATTATTAAATAGATGAGAGAACCGAACTGACAGCAGAAATGAAGTTGAGGGTGTTAAGAGAGGCAATGAAAAAAATCACCCAGAATGCAAAGCAAAAGGTCAAAGAGACAGAAACACCTTCGAGCTGGGGGTCCAGAGCCTCTCCTCTGTCAAGGGCTATTTGGATGCTTATAACATCTTTCGCTGCATTTGAATGATGGTGCTGACAAAGCCCACTGAAAATACCATGCACCCGCAAAAGAACAAACAGATCTGTCGTGGAAGAAGTACAGCCAGATGCCTTGTAAAAGCAAGAATGGTGAGCCCTCGCCTCACGTTCTTTCGGACATGGTGTCAGGAGAGACAGTCCCTGCAGAAGGCACCATGCTTGGTCAAGTGGAGGACCGTGAAAAGGAGGACGACCTTGGACACAGGGATTGACACCGTGGTTGGATTAGTGAGTGCAGGCGTAAGAACAATCGTCAGCATGGCGCAGGAGCAGGTGCTGTTCCGTTCTGTCGCACCTGGGATTGCGAGGCATGGAGACGGACGGCACCTAACACTACCGTCACTCACTCACGGGCCAGAGGGATCCGACGGTTAATTCACTGGCCCCTGATGGGATGTCAGAGACTGCTCCTCTTCGGTGAGACCTGTGCAGTTAGCTGGTGGTGTGATGCTGCAGGCCTTGTAAGGCCAGGTGTTCTCCACCTTTGCCTTCCAGGTGATGAGGGTTATGAATGGCAGACTGTGAAAAGGTGGGAATAGTGTGGTTGCGGCACTAGAATCTGTTGCACGTCGGTAGTGATCATGACCGCGATGGCCTCTGATAGACTCCCCCGTGGTGGAGTCAGCCAAACCGCCCTCCACCCTTCAACCGTTTAACCGATTGAGGCACCAGCCATCGCTCCCACGCCATGCGCAAGCTCTGCTTCTCTCTGGGCTCCGCAATCCATTGCAGTCCCCACACAGAGCTCCCAGCTGAAACACTGCCCCGGACGCAGTTTCTGAAGGAGGTACCAGGCTACAACTCAGGGTAAGATCAGCATTCAGATCAGGGAGCATGGAGGCCAAGTTCCCCTCCTCCGTGCTGAACCCCTCACTCTCACAGTGACTCTCGGGACAGATTCTGATTGGCCCTGCGGTCTCTCTCCACCAGCTCTGTCACAGGGTCCCTTCCAGGCCTTTTGCTGCCGGCTCTACCCCTGGCTCCCTTCTGAGCCTGTCATTGTCTTCCATGTTGTAGCCCGTGGCCAGTGTTACAGCTCTTCCAGGAAGCTCCCTGTTTCTTTTCTCTCTTCTTCTCTCTTGCCTTTGCTCCTTTATACTCCTTCCTGCTTCCAGTGAGAAAAACCTCTGTAGGGCCGGTTAGACAGAGATATCCCCAAACGCGTCCTCCATTTCAAAGCACGGACCTCTCACCAGGGCCACAAACTAACCCACCCCTTCCTGGAGGCCACAGACACTTCATTTGCATAATATCTCGACCTGTTCCTGCAAGGCGCATGCCCATCGCAGGGCAGATTGCAGCCAGGACAGGACGAAATGTATCAGACCACAGATTGCTTGCAACTCACCGGGGACATGAGACTCGAGCTGAACAAAAATGAACAAATCTTCGAGGGCAGAAAACTAGTGCAAAGGTAACTGCTAGAAGCTGGGGGAGCGGGGGTAAAATCTCAAGCTATTTTTTACACAGAACCACGGCAAAGGGCCACCAAGAGGAATTCGTCTCACCGCACAGACCATGGAGGCAAACGTGCATCCAAGGAGCATCCTTAAGGAAGAGAACAGAGTAAATAATGTATAAAAATAGTCCATTGCCTCACGGAGGGAGGAGACCAAATGTGCAGAAGGAAAGCGTACACGGCATTCCAAAAGAGCACCAGCGAAAGATGGAAGTGCACATGCCTTCTGGTCAAAAGTATCTTATCTACAAGCAAAAGAACGTCAGGCTGTCCTTGTCAATGTTACCACATTAACCTTTGATGGCCGAGGAGCAAAGTGACAGCTCCCAAGGTTTTGAGGAAAGCAAACAAGGATTTAAGAACTTTATACCCAATGAAGCTTTTATTTACATTTAATATGGGATAATGGGGTCCACTAACATTTATCGTATTTTAATGATTTTTAATCATGTATATCTATTTTAATATTCTAAATAAAGCAGTCAGGAATAGGGACACTATTGAGGGAAAGGACAAGGCGAGAACCTTGAGCCCTTTTGCATGTACAGCCTCCATAACGGCTGAAATTAATTTTTAATAAAAATGCAGGTGCTATACCTCCTAGACTGTAACCCACCTTATGTAAAAAGAAACGCCCAGACTTGTGGTGTTAGATGCCAGCAAGTCCATCTGACTCAGAGCCATCCTGTTCCCCACAGACGGAAACCCTGCCTGCCCCTGCACCCTCCTCACCAGGACTGTTGTGGGGGAGCCCAGTGCTGCAGGCAGCCGATCAATCCATCTTGCCCAGGGCCTTGCTCGCTGCCCCTCTTCTTTCCCAAGCATGGTGACCTTTTCCGGGGACTGGACTCTCTTGAGAACACGTCCAAAGGACTTGCGTGTCTTCCCACCTGGGGGGCTCATCCGCTGGCATTGTATCCGACAGTGTCCCGCTGCTAATCCATAAGGTTTCCAGTGGCTAATTCCTTTGAAGTGGCCGGCCTAATCCTGCTTTGCAGGATGCTCTCCGTCTGGAAGCTCTGCTGGAGCGTTGTCCCGTGGGGTAACACTGCTGGCATGGGAAATACCAGTGACATAGCTTTCCATGTCACAACACACAAGCCACCCCAGTCTGACAAATGAACAGACAATTGGACTAGAGTCCTCATAACGATTGGGCTGTCCTAAAGAGCCCAGATCCGGACGAGGCTGGAATGGGGAGGAGACACACGGAGGTACTGACTTTTGTCTCCGTTCGTAGCTAAGAATCTGGATAGCAGAGGGCTTCAGAAAGTTGTTGGGAAAATCCTATTTCTAATTTCATTTCCCATGAACTTTTTCAAGTCTCTTCACATGTGGGGATACGTCAAAAAGTATTGCTGCAAAAGTATAAACACCTTTTGTTTGTTGTGTTTTTAGACACCTTTTGTGGTAGTTAACAATTTCATGTCAACTTGATAAAAGAATGAAGGGGTGGAGTCTAGCCTGTCAATCAGGTCGCAGCCTAACTGATCCCTCCTTGTGGGTGTGGCCTTCTCATGAGGATTCTGGGAACTTCCTCTCTTCCTCCATGGAGGCGGGACACACTCTCTGCTTCCCCTTCCTGTTGCAAAGCCACATGGAGCCACACTGATGGCAGCCAGTGGCCTTGGAGATTTGTACACTGCCATTGAGTCCACAGGACTTCCCACCCACCCACCAGCTTGTGATCTTCTTGCATTCGGCATCATTGCATGTGCTGCATGAGTCTGAAGAGGAATGCATGGGCTAATATCAGATTTATGGGTTATTATTGAACTTATGGACTTGATCTGGACTGGGCTGGGATATTTTATTGATGCATAATTACTTCTTGATATAAATCTCTCTCTTACACACATATGAATGTCTCTGGATTTGTTTCTGTAGTTAATCCAGCCTGACACACATTTATAAACAAAGATACCAAGGTGTGAAGTTATTGCCTCCATCTAATAGTCTATACACTTTTCCCTTCTCTGAAGAATTCTACATTCTTCCATTTATATCATGGCAAAACGGCAGGTTGGGGATCCTCCCAAACTCAAACTCACATCCATTGAGTTGGTTCTATCTCATAGCAGCCCCACAGGGGCGAATAGCCCCTTTGGGTTTCTGAGGCTGTAAATCTTTACAGGAGCAAACAGCCTCATCTTTCTCCCACAGAGGAGCTGGTGGGTTCAAACTGCTGAACTTGTGGTAGCATAGCAGCCCCATGCATCATCCACTAGGCCTCAAGGTCTCCTTCGGGCATCCTCAAGGGACCCAAAATGTGTTCCCTTGAAACGTTCTTTGAGTTTGAAGAACAACAAGAAGTCTGATAGGACACGACCAGAGCTATGAGGTTGATGGGTAAGATTTCCTAATGAAATCCTCATAGGACGGGCTTTGGTACTGTCAAAGAAGGAACAGGTGAATTGGGGAGACGAGGAAGGGGAGGGAGGACAAACCCTCAGCACAACTTCCCTGGCCTTTTTTTTTTCACCAATGCAGCCTTCGATTTTCTTAGAACTTAATAATGAGCCCAAGTGATCAACTTGTGTCCTTTAAGAAAATCTATTGAGAGTCTAGCCCTTTGGAATCCCCCCCAAAAACTGTCACCATCCCCTTCTGAGCTGGCCTCTCTGCTTTGAACTTAACAGGGTCAATAGATCCTCTCAAAAGTCACTGTTTTGATTGAACTTTCCCCCCACCCCAAGGGACCCTAACAAGAATGAGACAAGCGTAAACGGAAAGAACTTACCTGCAGCCATCCATGGCTCAAAGAGCGCGTTTAAACACATCTGGCTTGGAATCCCCGGTGTGTGTGTGGCCCGCGACCTTCATAGCAGTCTTGTCTGACTTGCTCTCACCCTCTGACACATTGTTGTTTCTTGAGCTGGGGAATGAAAAAGAAGCGAGATGTGAGAGTGCTCTGTTTAAAAGGGGAAAACATTTCCTAAGCTCTATGAGTTGGGAGCAGAGGAAGGGGAGGGAGAGGGGAAGGGCTGGAGAGAATTTGAAAGTAGAACAATTTTCAGAGGCCTGCCGTGCAAATACAGACTGAAAGAAACCAGGCTCCATTATCATCAGACAAGGCTGACTTGATGCCAGAAAGTATTAAATGAGACAAAGCATTACTCATACTGATAAAAGATATAAAACACAAGAAAGATAACTGCCAGGGGACTTGGTGTGCCAGATAATTTAGCGTCAAACTGCATGAATCCAAAGGCTTATCTACGGTCTTTATCTCAATTTTTATTTAGACTTTATCTAAATACAAGGTGAAATCAATAGAATGTAAGAGTAAGAAACTTTAGCTGCCTTTTTACCATTTTGTTTAGACTGGTAGCATAAATAATTAAGGAGACAAACAACATAATTTTCAAAATTAGTCAAATATATGTATGTCCATATTTACACAGAGAGCAGGGACTATTCCCTTTACTCCTGTGCCAATGGGATGCTGGCAAAACCTTGATCTGCAGGAACCCCAGAAATTCAAAAAGTAGATCATTTACAGCTCTTACACACTGATTTTGATGCAACAGAAACATAACTAACCACCAAGGCCAAATAAATATGGAGCAATGTCTTCCCCTCAACAATTTTGGGCTCAAAGAAGAAATCTACTTAAACCGCTAACGAATGCTAGCAGCGGTGTCCCCAGAATTCAATAGTGTGTGGCCAAAACGTAATTTTCAGATGCAAATTCATATGGCTCTTAGCATCCCATCTCAGTAACACAGTCCGTCATTCTTCCAGGTTCCCCCAGGAAAACATTTCTGGGAACTCCGGAGGAATGCATGCTTCCAAGTTCCCCAGCCTCATCCTTCTGCTGAATTCTCTCTCGCCCTCTCCCTCCTCGCCCACCTCCCCTCCCTCCCTTCCCTTTTCCCTCTGGATAGCCACCCCAGGGGCGCTCTCTGTGCGGACAGAGCTGCTCTGTACTCCATTGGTAGTCCTGATGACACGCCTCTGCACAGGTGCTAAGAGCCACGGGACTGGAAATCTCCCTCACACCCACACAAAACATCGATTTTATGTATAATGATTTCAGAGTTCAATTGACAAAAAAGATATTTGTTCCAAAGCATTTGGAAGGATGCGACTTTCTGATCTCTTTTTTAAAGAAAGTTGGCATGAACAGAAAATGACATGAAAAGCAACAGCAAGAAATAAGAAAGTGTTTCCCAAACACCAAAGGAGAAACAAACTGATAACGCCGCTCAACTCCCTGACATCAAGCGGATTCCAGCCCTTAGCAACCCTATAGGACTGGGTAGATCTGCCCCTTTGGGTTTCTAAGACTGTACTTCTGAAAGCCTCATCTTCCTCCTGCAGCACAGCTGGTGGTTTCAAACTGCAGACTCTGTGGTTGATAGCTAAGTTAGCAGCCCAACGTAGTAACCCACTACGCCACCAGTGCACCTCCACCACAGCACACCTCCATGGCGCTACGTTCAACGACTACCATAAGATGTCCAAGCAAGATTTTCACTGAGACCACAAAGACCGGGCTATCTACACTTGATAGGGAATCTATCAACATGCTTTACCAGATTAATAGGTCAAACGTGAAAAAGGACAGGACCAACTCCTTAGAAAAGAAGTAAAAGGTATTTTATAAAAATGAAATCCCATGTCTGATGAAAAGGAGTTAAAATTATTTCAGGACACTATTAAATCTACCTAGCTATTTAGCTATCTTAACATCTGGTGGCATGGTAGGTTACATGTTGGACTGCTAAGCCCAAGGTCAGTAGTTTGAAACCACCAACAACTCCATAGGTGAAAGATAAGGCTTTCTACTTCCATAACGATGTACCATCTCTGAAACCCACAGGGGCAGTTGTACTCTGGGCTATAGGACCTCTAGAAATTGACTCAAGGACAGTGGGTTATTTATCTATCTGTTGGATGCAGAGATTCATAGTTCTCCAATAGGCCACATCTTACTCATAGGTTAAGCAATGGGAGCATTTCTGCTAAAACATAAATAAGATTGGGACTTCCACAAGTAGAAAATAAAACAGAATTTAAGAAAAAAGGCGAAAGGAAAACATTCATAAGTTAAATCACTTCCTTGCTAGAAAATCAAAGAGCGTCAGATGATAAATGATTAGAAAAGATGCAAGAGTTCAGGAAAATAACTCACTAGAACATTCTAAATAATAATCATCATTAATAGTTATCCAGAACTTAACTCTGCATCAGGGACATTGCCGTGTATCCAGTGTCTGTCTTTTTCTTGTGTTCTAAATGAGGCGCAGAGTGGCAAACCCTTCAGCCCACAGTCACACAGCCTGTGAGTGATGGAGCCAGAATAGAGCCCCAGAGAGTCCCACTCCACGGCCCTTAAACTTAACCATGAAGGGTTACTTCCTCCCGATAGTTTCACATCTACAAGTAATAGCTAGCAGGAACATAGGATAGCAAGAATGACTTGTTTCACAATAGCATCAAAACCAAGGAAGCCCTTAGGAGGGGCCCTAACAGGGAATTGCAGAAACTATAATGCAGAGAAACACTAGTTAGGGACACAGACTAGAGAAGAAGAGACTTGTAGACATAGTGAGAGATACCCTTTTCTAAGTAGCTCTAACATCATAAAAATATAAATTCTCCCTAGACTCATCTAAAATTCAATACAACCCAAGTTAAAACCTCAGAAATAATTTGGGGGAAATCTTGACAGTATAATTGTAAAATTTGCCAAGAAAATGAGCATATAGAGCTGTAAAAAAAAAAAAAAACTCTTTAAAAATAACAACCAAGGAGAATTTTTCGCACCACGTGGTAAAATAAGGTACTATAAAACAATAGAGGAGTTCTGGTAGTGATGTTGGGTAAGCGTTGGACTGACAGCCTGAGGTGGGTGGTTCAAACCCACTCGTCCCTCCTGGGGAGAAGGATGAAGCGAGCTGCTCCTGGGAAGCTTTACAGCCTTGGAAACCCTCAGCCCAATGACCCTGGGCTACACAGCTGCAGTACTCAAACACCAGAGTAATGTTGCCCGACTCAAAAACTCACTGCCCTCCAGTTGATACCTGAGTTAGTTAAGGTTTATTGTGCCAACCTGGCCGGTAAACACATGTGGGGTTAATTGAAGGGCGGAGGGATAAGTGGCTCAGTGAGCCTCGCCTTTCTAGTTCTCGGGTCTCTTGCTTTCTGATGGTCGGACCAGGGTGCTGCTGCCTTAGCCAGTTCCCTGCTTCAGCTGGCAAGGCTCACTTCCTGTGAGACATCCCTGAGGAGAAGCCACATGGACCTACCCCGATGCAGCCCTGGGTGCTGGACCAGCCGTGTGGAGACCCCTGCCAGCGCTGAGATGCTTACACTGCCACTAGATTCAAAGACTTTCTACCCACTGGTCTGTGATCCTCCTGCATTCGACGTCAATTGTGTGTGTTTTGTGGGTTTGGGGAGGACTTTGTAGATCAGGTCGACCATATGGGCTAAGTCGGACTTATGGGCTTGGACTGGACTGGATTGGCATGCTTTCTGAATGTACACTTACCCTATATATAAAACTCTCTCTTATACATAGATGAGTTTCTGTGGATTTGTTTCTCTGCTCTACCCGGACTAACACAATACCTATCAGATGGTTGATTCCTATAGAACAGCTGACCTTGTGGTTACAGTCCAAACTGCAATCTAAAGAGTTAAGTAAATCAGTGAGATGGAATGGAGAGTCCAGATTAGACCCCATATCCAGAGAAAGTACAAGATGGAAGAAATGAGCCTATGTTCTCTCACTGTACCCCAAACTAAGGACATACTCAATGTCTGAAGGAGACATGTCAAAAGAGCACAGAACCAGGTACAAGGGGGGTCCCACTGGCCAAATACAGGAGAACTGAGCATTGAAACAAATAGTGATCGAAATGGATTTATGAAAGACGAAGCCATGAGTTCCTACTGAGAAGAATCGTTTAGTGAATGGGAGAAAGAGAAAACTTTTCTTTCACTTTTAAAAAATCATTTTATTGGGGGCTCTCACAGCTCTTTTAACATTCCATATATCAATTGTATCAAGCTTATTTGTACAAATGTTGCCATCATCATTTTCTGAACATTTACTTTCTATTTGAGTCCTTGGTATCAGCAACTCGTTTTTCCCTCCCTACCCCCAGCTCCCACCCTCGTGACCCCTTGATAAATTATTGTTTTCATATCTTACACAGACCGCTGTCTCTCTTCACCCACATTTCTGTTGTTCATCCCCTTGGGGAGGGGAATTATGCGCCAATCATTGCAATTGATTTCCCCTTCCTCCCCTCCCCACCCCAGCTTCCTCCTACCCTCCTAGTATGGCTACTTCCATTTCTGTTCCTGAGGGGTTTATCTGACCTGGATTCCGTGTATTATGAGCTCTTATGTGTACCATTGTGCATGCTCTGATCTAGCTAGAACTGAAAGACAGGACTGGGTTCATGATAATGGTGGGTGAGGAAGCCTCAAAGAACCAGAGGAATATTGTGTGTTTCACCAGTGCTATGCTGCATCCCGGTTGACTCATCCCCCCCTTGTGACCCTTCTGTGAGGGGATGTCTTATCGTCTACAGATGGGTTTTGGATCTCTGCTCAGACCCCCCTCATTCTCAATATGTTTTTTGTTTGTTTTAGGTCTTCTTGTGCCTGTTACTTGATCCCATCAACACCTCATGATTGCACAGGCTGGTGTGCTTCGTCCATGTGGGTTTGTTGCTTCTCTGCTAGATGGCCACTTGTTTAACTTTAAGCCTTTAAGACTCCAGATGCTATATCTTTTGATAGCCAGGCACCATCAGCTTTATTCACCACGTTTTCCTATGTATCCATTATGTCTTCAGCAATGGTGCCGGGAGGGTAAGCATCACAGAATGCCAGCTTGTTAGAACAAAGTGTTCTTGCATTGAGGGAGGGCTTGAGCAGAGGCCTAAAGTTCATCCACTTCCTCAGTGTGTTGCCATATAAATATGTGTACCTATGCCAATACCTCTATTTCTATGAATTAAGATGTTTACATAAGTGCACACCTATGCTTGTACCTTTATCCATAACTTTGCTTCCTAGATCTCTCCTCTGTTTCCTTTAACCTTCCTCCTTTCCCACCATCATGCTCACCCTTCTTCAGCCTCTTAGCAACATCACTGGAAACTCTACGTCCTTCTCGCTGTTGCTTTTAATTCCCTAGTTGTTCCCCTGACTGTGGCATTGTTTGCTCACTGCTCCTTTCCGCCACCTCCTCCTGCCCCCAGATTCCTCCAGAACTGTCAGTCCCATTGCTTTCTCCTTGGGCTTACTTCCCATGCCTATTGTATATTGGTAGGCAAAACAATAATAACAGAGACAAACAAAAAAGATTGAATAAAAAGATAAGAAAGGACAAAAACTAGCCCACACACACACAAAAAAAAACAACCGAAAAAGCATACATAATTCCAGGTTTATCCGATGACTGAGAATGCTTTTCTGACCATAGAATGCTGGCCAACATGTGCAGAAAAATGGTGGGCATTGTGAAAGGTCACCACGCGGCGACTGTCACAGGCAGCATCATGGCGGCTGAGGCTTACGGGTGAAGATTTGATGGGGGCCCAGATGGCGGCATCTCTCAGGAACTTCCCCACAGCGTTGCAGTCAACTGCAGAAGGGAATGGCGAGTTTAAGCTGGAGAGATCTGGCTGACGCCTACATGACTAGGTGGGTAAGGGTAACCCCCCAGATGGGATGGTCACCATCATGTACCTGTTGGTCAGGTGAGAGGAAGAGCACAGCTTCCTGGCTGGGTTCCTCCCAGGAAGCAGCCTGAATCAGGATTCGAGGACCCGGGCTGAGGGTCATCCTAAGGAGGTAAGGACTATTCTGCTTGAAACTGGGAAGGGCTCAGAAGAGAGGGAAAGGCTGAGGGAAACTACGGCGCATAATTACCACAGGCAACACCTGTTCTTGGGAAAGACCCTGGATCAGAAAATCAAAGATGGTTGGAGCAGTTGGAGAGATCTGAATTGGGGGGGGGGGGGGCTGTGGATTGGATGGCAGTGTTGGGCCAATGTTGGCTTCCTAATGTGGAGAGTTGCTTGGGGAAGGTGTAGGAAGATGAACTCGATTTGGGGAAATGAGCATTGCAGAGTGTAGAGACTGTGGGCTCTCATGCCTGCAGCTGCTCCCCAAAGCTTCAGAGAAAGAGTAATAGAGAAAGAGCACAAGTCAATGAAATGCTAATAATTAGGGAATCTGGGTGAGGGGTATGTGGACGTGCTTTGTATAGCTCTAGCGACGTTGGCATGGGGGGGTGGGGGTGGCACATGTGAATATTTCAGAATATATTATTCATGAATATATTCAATGTCAGGGAGGGAACAGAAAAATAGATTCTTTGATAATGGAACTGTAAATTGCTGCAACCTATAGGGACGGCAATTTGGCCAAGAGCTATGAAAATAAGTCTTTCTCTAAATCTAAAAAATGCAGAAAGAAGTATGCAAAGCTCCGTCTGCTATAATGATGCTTGGTGCAGAATGAATAGAAATGTGAAAAGCTGGGAACCAACATGTACTCCTGAGCAGTGGTTGAATAAGTTAATCACAGCCACGTGACCAAGCTTCCAGCTATGGTGGATCAGCTACTATTGTTCGGTAGAAAAACGGAGAGAGATGTTTATGAATGTTGGTTTTTTTTAAATAAATTGATTTACTAATTAACTTGATCAGTAGCTTAGCAACTATTTACTGAATCCTGCTATGTCTACAAGGAGTCCTGTGGTGCCAGGGGTTAAGTACTGGACTGCTAGCCTCAAGGTTGGGGGTTCAAACCCACCAGTCACTCCTTGGGAGGAAGATGAGACTGCCTTAGCACTTATTTATTGAATCATACTATGTTTACATGGAGCCCTGGTGGCGTCGTGAATTAAATGCTGGACTGCTAACCACAGGTTGAGGGTTCAAACCTAACAGTCATGCTCAGAAGGAAAATGAGGCTGTCTGCTCCCATAAAGATTTACAGGCTCAGAAACCCCAGGGGGTGGGCATGGGGGCAGTTCCTCTCTGTCCTCAAACTCAAACTTACTGCCATCGATTCAATTGCAGCTATTCCAATTCCTATTGACCCTATAGGGTCACATCTTTCTCCCACGAGTGACCGGTGGGTTTGAACTGCTAACCCTGATGTTAAAAGCCCAGCAAAGAATGCACTCTGCCACCAGGGCTCCTTACTGTCCTAAAGGATCCTTATGAATCCTAATGGACACCGTGACAGTGGGTTAGGTTTTAGGATTTGTGTCTCCATCATCAGTTATAAAGATTAATAAAGCCCAGTACCTTCCGCTCTGGACCTCAACTTCTAGATGAGGAAGAAGACTTACAAGCCAAGTATTAGGATCTCCTCGGTGAGAAGGAGACATAAGCAGAGTGCCATTGGGGGGGAGGGCGGGGGGCAGCACTCTCTGGGAGATAATATGTGCGTGCAGAGAGACAAAGGCCTAGAGGAAAATATCATGGTCTTCCAAGCCCTTCTGGGTGGCTGCATCAGAAAACTGCAGTGGTCTGACTTCCACAGCTTGTGTAATCTGGGAGAGCGAAGCAAGACAAAGATGTGTGACAAAGAAGAACACACAGCCAACATCACAGTACCTGCTCATGCAACACGTCAAAGCGGGGCCTTTGTCTCCAACAACCCGGAGGCTGCTTTTCCCTGGGAGAGATAGAGCTAAATTATTATGAATTGCCGGTGTCCGCCTGAGTGCTTTGCCACGCCTGCAGTTTTGAAAAGTAAACAAACATCTTGTTCTCAAGATAAACCCAAACTGTTTATATGTTGGTCTTCCTGAGAAAGGGCCTTTTGTGACTCACCAGGGCTGAAGGGAGGAAGGGACAGGCCCCTCGCGGTGCGTGGTTTGCCTGCCTCTGCTGCTGCTGCTGCTGCTGCTGCAGCCACCAAGGCCTGCCCTTGGGGAGTGTGGGGGATCAGCTCTCTTGTCCCCCTGCTGGTTTAGCCCCACCCCAGGGGCACCCCTCAAGAGCACTTGCCCATGTGGAAAGCCCTGAAGCCACAGACATTTTTCTCTTCACCCACGGCCAGTGGAAGCAGTGGTAGTTGGAATGGTAGAGCTCTCCCCTTCCCTGCTGGAGACCCCGGTTCGATTCCTAGCCAATGCACCTCATGGTGGTCACGACCCCACCTATCAGTGGAGGTTGTGGGTCACGATGATGCTGAGCAAGTTTCCGCGGAGCTTCCAAACTAAGATAGACTGGGAAAGAAAACAGAGTCTGACGATTTACTTCTGAAAATCCATGAAAACCCTACGGGCCCGCTCATGTTCATCCCAAATGGATCACGGGATGGTGGCAGACTGAGCATCAGTTTGGTCCTTTGTGGACGGGGCTCCCTATGAGTTGTGGTTGGCTCTTATAAACTGACAGCTTCCAACCCTCTCTAGCCCACAGTTAGCATTTCTTTCCCTTGTACCTGTTGACTGCAAACCAACCTCCCCCCCACCCCCACACACACCCATGTTGGTGAATTTTTAAACTGTGTGATCACTGAAATAAATTATATGAACCGAGAGGGACGAAAGATTGACAGTCCCAGAAATCCCAAGGGACAATTCTCTGTGTCCCGTAGGGCTGCCATGAGTTGGGATTGACTCAAGGGTAGGAGTTGTTTTGTTTGCTTGTTTGAATGACTTTGTCACCTTGAGAACTCACAGAGATTTTCATACCATGTTACAGTAGCTGCTGACTCTTTGGAGATCATTTACATTGATCACCTCATCAACATGATGACGCTAATTAGACCTGTCCCTGGCTCTTGTTGTTTAATGTGCTCATGAAAAAGCCCATTTATTACTGGGTGAAAAATGGGTTTTTAAATATTTGGGGAACTGCATTTCGGTATCGTTGGAATCCCTTGTCAGCCCGTGCATTTCATTTTGTGCATTCAGATTTGTTCAGAGATGAGACTGGTAGCTCAGA
>NW_022109491.1:12733663-12735630 GCF_000313985.2 Echinops telfairi
GTGTGTGTGTGTGTGTGTGTGTGTGTGTGTGTGTGTGTGGCAAAAAGAACCTTTGTCCCCCACCCCCCACCCTCATCCTCTGTGGTCACATTGCCTCCTCTGCCTACCTGTTCTCTCTCTCTCTCTCTTTCTCTCTCTCTCATATGGACACCTGTGACTGAATTTAGAGCCCATGCTAATGATCCAGATTATCTCCCCATCTCATGAACTTAAATCTAAACACACCTGCAAAGACCCGGTTTCCATATCCAGCAACAGTGGGAGCTGCTGCCAAGCCTACATAGCGCATAGTCGGGAGATTGTCCAGGCTCCCCCCACGTGGCTGCCGAGAACCTCGATGCTACTAAATCCAACGCTGACCCCAAGACCTCATTTTGCTGGACCCTCACAGCTCTGTTCTCTGGGCTCACTAGCCTCTCCTCATCCCTCCTCTCCTCCCCAGTGTCTTAAAGTCTGAGGGCCCTGGGTCGGTCCTTGATGACCCATCCAGGCCAGGGCTGCATACCCACCTAGAGGCCCATGACTTTAGCCAGACCCTTAGCCCTACCTCCAAGCCATGTAGCCGATTCCCACTCAACATTTTTATCTGGAAGAGGCATTTCGACTTCCAGGGCATTCCAACTTCCACGTGCCCCAAATGGGACTTTCTTATTTTTAAGCATTTTTAATGGTGAATTAGGGGGCGTCTTCACATTTCGGAACAGCTTTATATTCCGCAGCTTAAACGACTTATCCAGGCCTTCCCCCAACAGCTTACCCTAGGCCCCCCACTTTGATTTCTCTTCTCTCTCATAGGAGTTGTCTTTCACCTAAGTTAATGCCTGTCCGCCCTCTAGCTCATTGTTACATCTCCCATTGCCCTCTCCCATTTGGCAGCCTCCAAAGTCTGCTCCTTCAGGCCTTTGGCCAAGTCTTGGACTTGGCTTTGGGGGTATTTTTCTTTAGAACAGGGGTCTCATGCAATAGTTGTCCTGTTGTGGTTGACTACTTCCACGGAGCATCATGTCCTCCGGGCCCACGCATGCCAGAGGTGCGTCTCCCTTGTTTCTTAGTGATACACGGTTTTCCACTTGGGGTATACACCGCTTTCTTTATCCATGGTTTCCATCTTTAAGATGGTTTCCATCTTCGTGCTGCTGTGAACAGCGCTGTGTTGAACGTGGGGATTGCAGTTCATGTTAGGACTCTTACTTCCACAGGGTCTCGACCCGCCCAGCAGGGAGATTGCTGTATAGAATGGAATTTCTCTTCCCGGTTGTTTGAGGCAGTGCTTTCTACCGTGGTTACACGTGTTTGCCGTTCCACCAGCAGTGTGCGAGGATGCCAATCTCTCGAAGCCTCTCCAGCATTTATTTTCTGCTTTTTTTTAAAGCTTGGTTGTCATGGGCGGTGTCATGGAGTCACGTGATTTGCATCCCAGATGGCTAGTGGTCATGGGCATTTCTTCATAGGCTTGTTGCCCGTGGGGATGTCACCTTCGGTGAACCGTCCGCTCGTGTCCGACGCCCACCTTTTCTTTGGGTTACTCGTCTTTTTCTTGCCGAAGTGTTGCAGATTTCTAGAGCTTTTCCAGACTAGTCCCTGGTCTGTTGTGTTGTGGTCAAAAAATACTATTTCCTACTCTTTGGGTTTCCTTTTTTCTTTCTTTCTCCTTAACACACGTGTCTTACTTTCAGTGGGTCCGAGGCATCTATGTTCTCGTCGACTACGCGTGTTACTTCCTTCGTTAGAGCTGGCCGTGTGCTGTCTGTAGCCCGCAGCACAGCCCTCGCGTTTGTCCTCGCCGTCTCACCGGCGACCTTTCCAGCTCTGGGTTTACAGTTAGCGCTCTGCTCCACCTTGAGTCCGTTTTTTGGACAGGGGGCGAGGTAAAAACTGAATTCTTAACCTTTCCGGTTCCATCCACGCGTGTCCACAGTTTGACTTCGTGTGTAGGCAGCACCTTTCTTTCTTTCTTTTTTTTTTTT
>NW_022109491.1:12736273-12737458 GCF_000313985.2 Echinops telfairi
TTCCCTTCACCCTCCAGGCCTCGCCCCTCTCACCGCTGGTCCTGACGAAGTCATCTATCCTGGGTTCCCTGTGTTTCAAGTTGCTATCTGTACCAATGTACATCCTCTGGTCTAGCCAGATTAGGCAGCACCTTTCTGAAGAGGCCTGGCACAGGTGCCATAGTTGGGACCGTTCTGCAGAGAGAGGGATGGGTGTTTTACATGGCAAGGTGGTGTGAGATTAACCTCACAGCTTACATTCCGTAGTGCTAGGCCCTGCTTCCTTCCTGGCCTCAGCTTCCCCATTTGTTAAATGAGGATGCTGAAGCAGATGCTGTCCAATATGGTGGCCCCAAGCCCCAGACGGCTACTAAGCACTGGAAACGTGCCTATTCCAAATTATGACATGCTGTAAGTAAAATATATACCCTAGATTGCTAAGACCTAGTTTAAAATAAATAAATATATATATATATAACATTAACATGTTGTTTTATTGGTTACACATCAACATTATATTATTTGTGGTATATAAAACTCTCAAACTCACTCCCATCAAGTCAATGCTGACCCATAGTGACCCTATAGGACAGGGTAGAACTGGCCCTGTGGGTTTCCAAGACTGTAGCTCTTTACAGGAGTAGAAAGCCTCGTTTTTCTCCCATGGAGCGGCTGGTGGTTTCAAACTGCTGGCCTTGCTGTTAGCAGTCCAATGCGTAAGCTCTATGCCACCAGGGCTCTTTGGGCATACAAGGAGCTTCAAAAAGTCAATGGAAAAATAGATTAGAAAGATTAAAAGAAAAAAAAAACACTTCCACATTTTTGAAGCCACCTCATATTGAGCTGAACAAAATATATTAAAATTCATTTCACCTGCTTGTTTTTACGTTATGGTTTCATATGTCCACTGGACAGCACTGCCCTAGAAACACCCCATTTCCATTTTTCAAGGAGTGTGTGGGTATGAGGGCTATATGGGTGTGTTGTGGGTTGAAGTGCATGCCATTGGTAGAGTGTGCAAACATGCATGTGTGTGTTAGGCCACTGTGCAGAAGGAAGGGTATGGGAGAAGTCTCCTAGACCAAGCTTTGGCTTCCCGACCACAATTGACCTGCTATGGTCCTCCACCATCCTCTTGGGGCCTGTGGGATAAGGGTCCTGCCAACAACAAACACACACACACACACACACACACACACACACACA
>NW_022109491.1:12739557-12741804 GCF_000313985.2 Echinops telfairi
CCTCATCTGAATGCCTCTAGCACCTCCAACACCAGTTGTAAAGAGGGGAGATACCAGGATGAGTATCCCATGTTGGCTTTCAATTATTGAAGGGGGGAGAGCTGTCGACACCCTCCTGATGCGTTAAAAAGCCAGAAACCTTCTCTCCCAGTTAGTCTACTGGAAACAAAGCCTCAAGTGTAGCCAACAAACCAATGGTCTTAATTGTAGGCACACAATGCCCAGATCCCTACCATCAGGCCACTGCAGCAGTCTCTCTCCCTGTTGATGGTGAACACACGCGAAATGTCAATCTGAAGTCTAATCCGCATTTGCTCCCCGAGTCAAACACGATGTGTTCACATTTTAAAGCGCATTTGTCAGCAAAGTGCGCAGTTTACTACACCATTAATTTAAAATAAATTAACTGCATATATCTCTTTTTATTAAAGGAGGGGAATAAAAACTTCCCTTCCAATAGAACAATGGTATTAAACACAAGCTTTGTGATACAATGCTGATCTAAGTAATTAACGACTTCCTCACGTGTGTCATATTAAAAAAAAGAAAGAAAGAAAGAAATTAAACCTCTTTTAAGAGGGTTGGAGCGATTCGTACTGTGAGTGGGAAATGTAACTTAGGGAGAGAAATCTACAGAAGAGGATGTGACTGATTACTGATTCATGGAGCCAATCACTCAGAGAAGAACTGGGACCATCAGCCAAGTCACCTGCCACCCCACCCAGAGCACAGCCTCCTTCTAAGACACCCCTCACTTCTGCCCCCCAATCTCTAACCTAAAGGGTCTCTCAGTTCCACTCACCTCCCACCTCCACTCTCACGGCTCTACTGGGCATGTCCTTGCTCCTAGGTCTCCCTTCCCTCCTCCAGGAAAGCCTCTCTGAGCACTGTACCTGCTGTCAGAGCCCAGCTCAGCCCAGCCCACTATACAGGTGTCACCCGTGGACCTCTCAGCCCCTCCCTTGCATGGACTGTGACTCCTCCGCAGCACTGAGACCTGCTTGTGCAGACAGCGGAGGGGCTCCCTGGGAAGGGCGAGGGTGCCAGCCCTCAGCAACTGCAGGACCGGGCTTTCTCCTGAGTTGGCCTCAGGGACTTCCTAAGAAACAAGGTCCCTGGGTCCAACAGAGCAACACGGTAGGCAGAGGCCTTATTTATAGCTGGAAAGTGCTAGAGAGAAGTCCGGCTAATAACTGGAAGCCGGGGTCTCAATGTGCTCCCCTCTCAAATGGGGAGAAGAGGCCCTGTCCTGATCCAGAAGGGAACTCCATGTGCCCAGAGTCAGTATGGTCTGATTCTGGTCTGACCTTGGATCCCAGTTTGCCCACTGCCATCCTGGACTGAGTGGCCAGCATCTCTCACCTGAGGTTCCTGCACCCTCACCATTAGTCTATTCCTGAGCTAGCGGGGGCCTTCTGCCATGTCAGCCCATGCCGTGCCTCAGCTCCAAGGCCTACCATGCCTGTCCATTTCCTTTCCCAGAGCTCTGTGAACTCTGACCCCTGCCAAGCTCACCTCCCGCACTCCCACCCGACATGCCACATCTGGCACCACAGTCTGGCAGGACGATGGATCTTCGTTGAGTTCCACACACACATACCCACCCCTGCCCTCCTCTGAGCCTGAGCACAGGCCTGGGACCCTGTTCTCTCCCGCCTCCAAGCTGCCACTCCTCCCCACCCTTCAGCGCCCAAAACGCAGCATCATGAAAAAGACCAGGCTTATTGGTCAGCTCGAGACTGGCGGGACCCCCAAGACGATGGCCCTTCGTCACCCTGGAGGCCTGGCGCTGAACTCACCCCCATAGCTCAATGTTCAACCAACAGGCAGGCATACGTGGTGAACCAGGAGCCTTTGGGGCTGATGACCACGAAGTGAACGATCTGAACCCCCTAGCCGCTCCACGGGAGAAAGAGAAGGCTTTTGGTTCCTGTGTAGATTTGCAGCCCTGGAAACCCCAAGGGGGCAGTTCTGCTCTGTCCCGTGGTGTTGGGGGTAGGTGCCCTCACGTCAGTTCTGGCTCAGAGAGACTTGCCCTGCTTTCCCCTCGCCGCGGTTACGCCCACCCCGCCGGTTACGCCCACCCCGCCGCTGCAGCCGATGTGTCCATCTCGCTTGCCAAAGGTCTTCCTCCTCGTTGCCTGGGTCTTTTTTCTTTCATGTCCTCTGTCGCACAGTCATTGCAAGTTGGAACCGACTTGATGGCAGTGAGCTCATTCGAGTGTGGTATTCGGTGACCGATCCCTC
>NW_022109491.1:12742354-12744121 GCF_000313985.2 Echinops telfairi
CCCCGTTGTTTGGCATTTGCCCAACTCTAGCCCCCAAATGCGGCCTGACCCTGCTTCATTTTCCCCATCATTCAACCCAAGTGTACGTTCTCAACTCACACTCCCAAGTCATCAACTTGACCTCAGTTTGTGGAATGTGATCGGTTCTGTGACAGATTGACCAGCCCCTCAACACACCACCAGGAGAGCAGGAGAGGCTCCCGGGCAGCTCTTGCTTTCTCTGCAGGGAGGAAACCAGAGCTCAATTCCTGGCGAATGCAGCTCACGTTCAGCCACCACTCCATCTGTCAGGGGAAGCTTGCGTGTTGCTCTGATGCTGAACACAGTTCAGCGGAGCTTCCAGACACACTCGGAAGAAGGGCCTGGTGGTTTGCCTCCAAAAATCAGCTAATGTAAATGGAAGCCTAATCCACAGCCCATCACCTGGATGAGGCAGGAGAGGGTAGCATTTGGTTCAGTGGTACAAGGGGTCAGAGGGCGTTGGGGTCTCTAACTACAATAAATGGTACCCTGCTAAAGGGGTTGTGCTGTCTGTGGCCTGAGCCTCCTGTTCTCCCATTTACAAAACAGGGATCGTTGAGGATAAAATGAGAGGAGGTAAGAAAAGAACCTTGAACGTGCCTGGCGCACAGAAGGCCTTGGGACTCAGGTTAGCTTCTCTCCTTCCCCATCCCCTCTCCGCTCCCCCAGAAACCCACTGACTCAGGAGGGTCTGTAATGCAGTCAGTGTCTTGGTACTCAGAACCAATTACCAAGTTTCTAAGGGTGTCTGCCTACCTCTCGGGGCCATCAAGAGGCTTAATTAATTATGGTCTGAAAGGGTTTGATGTTCCAGGAATAAAAAGGCATAAGGGAGCCCAGAATATTTTCAGGAACATTAATTATTTAATGAACATTATTCATAGAAAATTAGGACTAACTGTTAAATATAAGCTGAAGGCTGGGAGCACTGTAATTATTTTAACCCTAAATCCCATTCCCTCTCACCCACTCTCAAGAAGAGGTCCTCGTCTGAGCCCTGCTATGCCCTTGCTGTGTGACTTTGCACAGGTCACTCCCCCTCTCTGAACCTCCGTTTCATCATCTGCTAGGGTCTGGGCAGGATGATCTCCCAGGTGTCTAGACTCTAATACTTTCTAGAAGCACACATGAGCACCACTAGAACAGAACCTTCTCAGAGGACTTCAGAAAAGGCTCCACTCCAGGGCCTACTTCCAAAGTTCTGATTCATTGGGTCACAATAGACCCCCGGAATCTACATTGTAACAGCGTTCAAAGTGAATGTGTCCATAGGGGTCCTGCGACCACACTCAGAGGAGAGAGACAGACAGTAACTCTGGATTCTGGGATAACTTCGGGGAAGAGGAGAATATCTTTGGATACCAAAGATGTCCATTTTTAAAAACCTAACCGTCCCTCAGCAGAAGAATGGGTAGAGAAACTTTGGCACATACACACGGCATTGCTAAGGACTACAGAAGAAACCAGAGCACTTCATGGACCTGGAGAGCATTATGCTGAGTGAAATTAGCCAATCACAAAAGCACAGACAATGGATGAGACCACTGCTATAAGGAAAAAAATCCAGACAAAGATTCTCATACTAAAGGAAATAGACTTTGATGGTAACCAAGGTGGGGTAGCAAGTAGGGAAGATGAAGCAATAGACTAGAGGGTAGACAGGTGATAACTTGGGTTGAGGGGAAGATAATAGCCCACAAGAGGGAAAAGAGAAGTCAAAGAGGGGGCAGGGCAAGCTACTGGGGA
>NW_022109491.1:12745225-12747042 GCF_000313985.2 Echinops telfairi
GAGTACCTAGCTGCTTTCCAGCCATGTGTCCCCATGCCGCCCTAGTTTTCTTACTCTGTGAGCGCACAACTGATGAGGTCTGAGCGGGAGTCTAACCGTGGCACCACCACCCTTTTGCCCTGGGCATACTGTCTCTTTGGGGGCAGCCTGGGGCTCGCCACTCTTTAGTTCACCCTTTACCCAGATCAAGCAATGACCATTGTCCACAGGGATACTTGGTCCCTGCTTCTTTCTAACTCCCCAAACCCTAGTTGCCCCTGTCCATGCGTAGGCCATCTGCTACCCTTTCTTTGCCAAGGGCCCTAAAAATGGTCTGCTGAGCTGCAGGGGCAAGGGACCTGAACTCCGTTCTTGAGGGGGAGGGTCAAGGTCATATTGTGAAGAGATGACGTAGGAGGGAGACACTGCTATGGCCTTCTTTGGGAAAGGCGATCCACTATAGCTGGGGGGGGAAAGAACATTAATAACCGTGAAGATTTATGTAACTATGGGCCTAGTGTCAGAGATGGTGTCAAATTTGATGTGGAAGGAGTATGACGGTGAAGTGATGGAGAAGGTTCTCTGGTCAATCAGCCCTTGGCTGCTAACCCAAAGGTTAGTGGTTTGAGCCTACTGGCCCCCCTGTGGGAGAAAGATGCAGCAGGCTGTTCCTGTAAAGATTACAGGCTGAGAGACCCTGCGGGCAGTTCTCCTCTGTCTTATGGGATTGCCACGAGTCAGGATCCACTCGGTGGTCATAGGCATGGCTGTGGGAAGTGGCCTTAGAAGACACTAGAAGAAGAGCTTGGGGATCATTCTAAGAAGGCACGAAGCCTAAGAAAACGAAGAAGCCTGGTCTCTACCTTTTGTACAGGAGACCAGCAAGGGGCAGAAGATGCAGCCCCGGAGGTTCTTTCTGGGGTGAAAATGGCCCAACAGTTACATTGTCCAATGCACGTGTCACAGATGCCGCAGAGTGAGAAGCCAATGAATGGCCGGGCTGGTACCAGCAGGAGGTCCCTGACTTCCTGTCTGGGGCTAGATTCCCTCCCACCCGACCTATCGCCCACCAGAGTGAAGACTCCTCTGTATCGTGAGAGTATGGTATCCTGATAGGGGACTGCACGCTTCCAAAATAGACTGTCTCACCAGCCGGCGGGAAGGATGGATGTTCCCAAATGCTTGCTGTTCCGCGGCAAACCCAGCAGGCCCGTCCAACCAGATGTGACTGTACTGCTTCCCTCTGAACCTGGCTTACGGGCCCGCGTTGGACATCACCGCTGCCTGAGGCGTCACAATATGGGACAGAAACTATCTCCATGCCTGTGATGCCAGACAGTCCACACAGCCACCTTCAAGGAGGTCTTGCTGGGCTCCCGTTTAATGGAAAGTCAAACTGAGGCAGAGCGAGGCTGTGCAGCTTGCCTTACTGCCTTGGCCGACAGAGCTGGAGGACCCCCGAGGACGGCCTAAGGAGTGGAGGTGACCACAGGCCTGGATCAATGAGGGAAATGCCTCCTTCTTGCTCTGCCACCACCGACCCCTCTCCCCCTCCTCCTTTCCCTTTTCCTGTCTCCTCCCCTCCCTCGGCTCACTCGGTCAGCGCTCTGTCTTCTCTTTCCCTTCTCTCCCCGGACAACCTACACACGCAGGCGCTTCTAAACAACTCCCACCCCCCTCACCGCTACCTAAAATGGCACAGGGATTCCTCAACACCTTGAGGACAGAGTCCCAGCTCCTCAGCTGGGAGGGCAATGCTTTCAATCTGACCAGCTCACAGCCTGCCACTGCTTCCCACCTCCTGCCCTCCTGTGCCCTCCACCACCACCACCACCACC
>NW_022109491.1:12748551-12759379 GCF_000313985.2 Echinops telfairi
ACATTTCTCCAGTCTCAGTGTCTTTGCGCATGCTGGGACCTTGACCTGAGCATCCAGCGCCTTCATCACCCACCTGACAAACCTTTCTCCTGGCCATCAGGAGTCACCTTGGATGTCCTATCTGCTTCTGGGAGAGCCTTCAACGGATGCCTCCGGTGTCCTCGGTTCCCAGGACCCCCCGCAGGTGTGATGACTTCTTGGGAGGACTCCCAGGCTCAGCAGATAGCTGTGCTCACAGCTAGGATTTATTACACGAAGAGGAGACCGTGCAGAATCGGCAAAAGGAAAAGGCCGGTGAGACAAAGACCGGAGAAAACCAGGCACCAACGTCTGGGGTCTCCTCCCGGTGGAGTTCTAACAAAGACACATGTGAAATGTTGTCTACCAGGAAGCTCATGAGAAACTCAACGCCCAAGCTGTCTGCTGGGGACTGGTCACGCTGGCCGTCTTCACAAGAGCCGGTGTACAGTTTCTTACTCCCAGGGGGAAGGCAGGTGTTTGGCACAAACCATGGTGTTTGTACAAATAGTTTAGGAACCGTGGGCCACCCTTATCAGTTAAAGTTGATGGGAACCCTCCCCAAATCCAAGTTCCCAGGCACCAAACTAGAGCCAACCTTGCAAGTGGGTCTCTCTAAGGAGATCCTTCTCGGGCCTGCCGTGTTGACTCCTTACTGAGCACCACCGTTAGAGCAGCCTCCTCCCTTTTACCTCCTCGACTCTTCCCTCCCTCTCCCGTGGCATGCTATTAAAAAGGTCCCAACCATAGAGCGGGCGAAAAATGTGGTAAAAAACTCAAAGGCACAGAAGAGATCAAGCTTGCTGGTTGGATAGAGATTGGTGGGAACTCCTGAGACCATGGCCCTTCAGTCACCCGTCAGGTCTGGAACTGAACGCCCCCAAGGGGCCCAGTTTTCAGTGCAACCATAGACAGCTCTCTCAGGGCAGCAGCAGCAGTAGAAAGGTCTGCTCACCCTCTAGTAATCTACCAACCGTTTGACATCAAAGGGGCAGCATTTACCCAAGGGCACAGTTCAGGAGGGTTAGGGGAAAAGGAGGAATTGTCTCATGGGAAACTGATGTTCCACTCTGTAGCCCTTCACCCAATTCACGATTCACGTTTTAAATGAATAAAAATGAAAAGGTACCAATCACACCACCTGTGCTATGAGCATCACCCCGATAATAGCAGCCTCGGTGTATTAGGGTTACTCCTGAATCGGCCACCCCA
This sequence comes from Echinops telfairi, assembly GCF_000313985.2. Classification (NCBI taxonomy): domain Eukaryota; kingdom Metazoa; phylum Chordata; class Mammalia; order Afrosoricida; family Tenrecidae; genus Echinops; species Echinops telfairi. The sequence continues at coordinate 12,749,782 of NW_022109491.1, forward strand.
CTAGACTGAGCTCCACTCTTCCAGGAACATTTTTGCCCAGCCCAGGGGCTCAAACAGTGCACTGAATGAGAGTATCAATGGATTGACCACAGCACCGCCCAAAAGAAGGCACGTGACCTTTCCGACCCACCAAGGCATCTCCAGATCTAGAGTGTCTCTACAATGGGCAATAAGACAATAAGCCCAAGTCACAGCCAAGTGTGCCTTTGAGTCAAATCGGTAAATGAAAGGGCTCATTAGATACTTAATGGCTGATTTCTCACGTTCTTATTGGAAGACCTGATATGTACTTTCAGAATCAGCTTGCCCTGCAATTAACTAAAAGCTACTTATGACAGGAATGCATCCGTAATCACCGTCTATGGAGCCAACGTGTAAGAGTATTCCAAGCATTTAATTGACTTTTAAGAGAATAGCTACAGAGTGCTAATTAAATATCAAGTTAGGGAATGTGTTAATTGATATTTAATAAGGATGTCAATTGATGTCTAACTAGCCAATATGTCAGCGCTCTCTTAGAATATGTCAATTAGATGCCTAAAGATCGTTTTCAAGGGGATTAGGAACTGAACACACTGAGGTTGCCATTTATTAATTTATTTTTAATTACAAATTGTAATCTTCCCTGTTGGCTTTCCCAGGATCCTAAGGCCATTTGTATGCCTCCTTGCCTTGTCTCTGGGTTACCTTTTCATGCGTAGAGTTTTGTTTGGCTCTTGTTGGTTAGGAGAAGAACGCTTTTGGGGTCTCTAATCCAACATCTGCACTTTGTAGGTCAAAAACAAGGGCTCAGAGAGGGGAAGTGATGTATTCAAGATTCTGATTTTCATTAGAATCCATGCATGGCACTGGACAACCCCTTACAAAAGGGTTGCGGGAAGGAGATGAGCCAGTCAGGGCGCAGTGTAGCATCGATGAAACATACAACTTTCCTCTAGTTCCTAAATGCTTCCTCTCCCCCACTATCATGATCCCAATTCTACCTTACAAATCTGGCTAGACCAGAGGATGTACACTGGTACAAATAGGAACTGGAAACAGGGAATTCAGGACAGATAGACCCCTCAGGACCAGTACTGAGAGTGGCCATACTGGGAGGGTGAATGGGGAGGTGGGGTAGAAAGGGGGAACCTATCGCAAGGATCTACATATAACCTCATCCCTGGGGAATGAACAACAGAAAAGTAGGTGAATGTGAGATGTCAGACAGTGTAAGAAATGACAAAATAATAATCATTTCTAAACTATCAAGGGTTCATGAGGGAGGGGGAAAGGGGGGAAGGAGAAAAAATGAGCTGATGCCAAGGGCTCAAGTAGAAAGCAAATGTTTTGAGAATGATGAGGGAAACAAATATACAAATGTGCTTGACATACAATGGATGGATGGATGGATTGTGATAAGCATTGTACAAGCCCCCAATAAAATGATTAGGAAAAAAATAGATCCCATGCATGGGTTATTCACCCTGTCAACCTACCCCCATCCCCATCCTGCCCTGCTCTTCCCTGTGACAGGGAGCAGGGTCTTCAAAAACATGTTCTTAAGACTCTCCTTCTGTCTGGCTGTCACCAAACCAGAAACCCTCCCAGTACAGTGCCTGCTCCCTGGACCGTGAAGTTTAGTCAGGCCAGCCCTGTGTAATGTGGTACCAGCGACAGAATTGCTTTGGCCTCAAAATATATTTATCAAGTAATATCAGTAATAACAGTACCTCAATCCATTCTTTCATTGATTCAACATTGATTCTGTGCCAACTATACACCAGGCTTCCTCTCAGAACTGGGAATTAGCTATCGGCTCTGCCCTTGATAAGCTCACCGTCTAGCACAGCGGTTCTCAACCTGTGGGCCTCGACCCCTTTGGGAGTCGAACAACCCTTTCACAGGGGGTCACCCACTTCATAACAGTAGCAACATGACAGTGCTGAAATAGCAACGAAACTAATGTTATGGTTGGGGTGTCACCCCAACATGAGGAACTGTATTAAAGGGTCTCCACATTAGGAAGGTTGAGAACCACTGGTCTAGTGGCAAAGTTATAATGAAGACATGTGATTCGTAGGTCACCAGGATTATAGTCATGTGAAGTTTGGCCTGTGGTGAAGGGCCAGGCTGGGCTTTCTAGGGGGTCAGGAAAGGTAGCCACAGGAAGTGTATTTGAGCTGAGCCTGGAAGATAAGTCAGTGGTGGCCAGCTGAGGTGATGGGGAGGAGGAGGAAAGAACATTCCAGATGACAAGATGTAAGGAATGTTGGTGTAGCTGAAGCAGATAGCAAGCGATAAAGTTCTACAGAAACTTGTAAAGTTTACAAGAGATAAAGTTATACAGAAACTTGAGGTTATGGGTAGAATTTTGGTCTAGCATCCAATATCCATTGAATACATAATAAAACAGGTAATGAAACTGCATAATAAAACTACCCTAAGCGATTGCCATTTTATCATGTTTTATCATGTTTCTGTGGGTTGGAAAGTCAAACGGGGACAGCTTATCGGTGCCCCTTCATGTCTGGGACCTCACCTGGGGACACATAAATGGCGGGGGGTGACTCAGTGGCTGAGGGGACTCACATCGTCTAGCAGATTCTTCACTCACACGTCTGCTTCCTGGCCTGGAGGGACTCAACAGCTGGCTTCCGCTATGAGTCAGCCCAAGCACCAACATGTGGACTCCCCCGGCAGCTTGCGATCCCTTCCATCGTGGGATGCTCAAAGCAACCAATCTTCTTACATGGTCACTATAGAGCTCTTGTTCCACCCACCAAGGCAGAAGGTTCGTGGTCTTGCGGGAAGTGGCCTCAGAATTCGCAGTCACTGCACCAAGGCAGGGGACCGAGTGGACTCACAGAGCTTTCTCATGAGAGCAGGTGAAGCCAATGAAAGGATTCAAGCAAGAGAGGAAGACGATCCAATCTGTATTTGAAGGTCATGCCAACCAGAGAAGAAAAAGATACTTAGGCAAAGTGGAGGTGGAGACTGGTGAGGAGGAAGTGTGGCTTATCATCCAAGAAGTCGTAAGGATGGCCAAGCACCCTGGTCATGTTGGACTGCTAACCCAAGGTTAGTGGTTCAAATCCACCAGCTGTTCCTCGGGAGAAAGAGAAAGCTGTCTCCGCCCATAAAGGTCTACAACCTCAGAAACATTACACGGGGCAGATAGGGATCGGAAGTAGCTCGATGGCCATGGGTTTGGGGAATTTTTCTTTAAGAGGAAAACAATGGCCATGCAAATGGAGAGAAGTGGGCAGAGTCTAGAGACGTCTGACTATCAAATCTTTACATTTTAGATCAAATGGACAGAACTTGATGAGGAACTGGAGAGAAGGGCATGTTAAGGATGACGCCACGATCCTGCCTTCATCGGGGCCATCATTTCCTGAGATGGGAAACTCTGGGAGTGTGAGCGGCAAGTTAGGGTAGTGAAGACCAGCATGAAATTTTTAGATACGCCCAGGAGGAGACGCCCAGTTGTCCATGAGAAACCCAGCTCTAGAGTTCCGGGAGAGAGGTGTGAGGCAGAGGCTTCCCTGTAGGAGCCGTTGATAGGTCGATGAGACTCGAAGCCATAGGTGGTGGGTGATGGCACCTAGCCCCAAGCGTGGGGCCGCTCTAGAAGGCAGAAATCCGTTGAGAAGGGGAAGCAAAAGATGGTGAGAAAAAGCAGCCAGAGAGGAGAGGAAAACCAGAGCGGGGTTGGGTCACCGAAGGCAAGGGCGGGACATTTTCAGGATAGTGGGAGTCGCCAGGTCTGTCAGAGGCCACCGAGGGACCTAGAAAGATGGGGGTCCTTTTAAGAGCTGATGCTAGAACTTGGAGCATGGATTGCCAGGTGCCACATGCTGGGTGCTTCCTCACTCCCAGGTGAGAAGTCGTTCCCAAAGGTCAGCTGCATACAACTGCTATCCAAGTCTCAGCACCATCAGCTCCAAGTTTGGACGAAAACGGCTCGAAAGTTCATCTGGGGGAATCACCAGTGACAAGGGCTTGGAATGTGCAGAAGAGGAATGCTCGGGAGAGTACGTCACGCTCAAAGATGCACCATGAGAAGGGTCCGAAGTGCATTCCTAAGGGGAGGGTGGGGGGAGATCTGCTTTGCTGCATAGCACGTGCCTACATGGAGAGAACAGGGTGCTTGCAGACCACAGGCTGGATGAGGGAGCCCTGTCTCTTCCCTGAGCCTCGGCTTTCCTGATGACTCTCGGGCCATGCCACCCTGAGTCCCACCGCCCCACAGGTCTGCAAGACAATCAAGGGACATGAATCACCATGAGATGCTACTCATCCTCACCTATCACCCTCCAGACCAAGCGTGTCACAAGGGAGGACTGGTAAAGTTTCCTTGCTACCTCCGTGGAGGAAAAACAAACAAACATCAAAGCAGAACAGTTAGGTGGTCACAAGTACAGATGCCAGAGTCAGACAGATCAAGGGTCAAGTTCTGCATCTTCAGCTGGGTGTCCCTGAGCTGGTTCGCCAGCCTCTTCAAGGAGGCTGGGAAATGGACTCTGAATTCACTGTCTCAGCCACTCACGCATCAGAGATCAGAGGGGAAGTAAAAGGGTGCTCACAGCTTGCCCGATACCAAACAAGGGCCTCAAAATAGGGCCAAAGAACCCAGCATTTAGGGCCTGTCAGTCAAGGGCTTGGTCGCTCTCACTTTCAACTAGAAGAGAAAGCCATCAGCAGCTCCAGCTACTGTTCGCAAAGATGCTCATTCAGTTACCAATAACAACAGTTTCCATGGAGACCAGCGGGCCAACCTGCCAGCCCGGAATTCCGCTTAGGCCCGGACTGGCTTAGCCACATCCACACCCTTTGCGAACCTAAGAGGCAGCACGAGGCGCAGCTCTCCTTCAGAAACCTGTATTTTCCCCCTTTATTCCTCCCTGGTTTTCCTGTCAGAGGGTCCCACCATTGGAAAATTCATTGGGATATTAATGAATCGCTGTGGACTGTGTAGGTATCAAGTCTTTGTAAAGTCACAGGACCGTTCGGGTGAGGGGTGGGGTGGGGGTCCAAGAAGGTAGGTAAGGCAGCTTTGGAGGTTCAAGGATGCAGCAGGTTCTGTCTGTGCTGGAAAGCCCTAGACTTCTGTTCTAGGCTCAGGCTCCAAGGAGAGGGTGGTGGAGATCAACATGAAATGTTGGATAAGCTGAGTTTGGGGTGTCCGGGAGGAGAATCCCTGGGGTCCATGAAAAACTGCAGGTCTAATTGGCATGATGGCAAGGAGCTGTTTCCTTTTGCTGAGGCTCCAGCTCAGAAGATGGCGATTAGGATGGGAGGCAGACAACTGGACAGGCTGCTGAAGAAGTGCCCCAAGAGGAATGGGATGTCCAGACTTAAAGAGCAATTCAGCTTCTCCACGCCCTTGAGGGTCCTTCCTGGAGAAATGGGGGTCAAGTTATTAGTCAATAAGAATGTCATGCGATCATGAGGTGTCGAAGGGATCAGGTTTAAGGCATCATCAGAACAAAAAATCTTACCATAGTGAATGATGGGGGGAGTGCGGAGTGGAGACCCAAAGCCCATTAGTAGGCCACTGGAGATCCCCTTGCAGAGGGGTCTCGGGGAGGAGATGAGCCAGTCAGGGTGCGATGTAGCAATGATGAAAAATACAACTTTCCTCTAGTTCCTAAATGCTCCCCCCCCCCACTATCATGATCCCAATTCTACCTTACAAATCTGGCTAGACCAGAGGATGTACACTGCTACAGATAGGAACTGGAAACACAGGGGATCCAGGGCGGATGATCCCTTCAGGACCAGTGGTGTGAGTGGCGATACTGGGAGTGTAGAGGGAGAGTGGGTTGGAAAGAGGGAATCAATTACAAGGATCTATATGTGACCTCCTCCCTGGGGGGTGGGCAACAGAAAAGTGGGTGAAGGGAGACATCGGACAGGGCAAGATATGACAAAATAACAATTTATAAATTATCAAGGGCTCATGAGGGAGGGGGGCCACAGGGAGGGAGGGGAAAAATGAGGACCTGATGCCGGAGGCTTAAGTGGAGAGGAAATGTTTTGAGAATGATGAGGGCAATGAATGTGCAGATGTGCTCTACACAGTTGATGTATGTATGGATTGTGATAAGAGTTGTATGAGCCCCTAATAAAATGATTAAAAAAATAAGAACGTCAGTGATAAACAGGACCAAAATCCATCTCTATTCACAGGGAAGAAATCAAAACCTTCAAAGGCAGTGGTTCTCAACCTTCCTAATGCTGAGACCCTTTCATACAGTTCTTCATGTGGTGGTGAACCCCCAACCATAAAATTATTTTTGTTGCTACTTCATCACTGTTATTTTGCTGCTGTTATGAATCAGGCAAACCCGGTGAAAGGTTCATTTGACCCCCAAAGGGGTCGCGACCCATAGCTTGCGAACCGATGTTCAAAGGGGATGCAGGTTACCCACAATTCCTCATCTAACTCCCAACCTAGGTTCTTCTCCTCACAGCATAAGGCCATGCTGTTTCTCAGAGGCTATTCAATGTACGTGGCATGTTCAAATACCAAGAGCATCAGCCAGGGATTCTTTGTCATTAGAGACGCCTAAGCAGAGGTCAGGCAACCTTTGGGTAGGGGAGTTCAGAGAAAATGTTGGCCTTAGGTAGCAATCAGGACTTGAGGAGCTTGGAACTCCATCTTTCCTGGGCTCCCTATCTCTACAGTAAGTGCAGGTATCCCCACCCCATCCAGCAGAAGAACATAGAAAATCCCTTGCAGCCTGAGTCCTTTAGCCTTTCCAGCCTCCACTCCTCTCAGGAGAAGGAGTGGAAATGCACCCCCCAAAAGACCCAGAATTGTTTCAACCCTTAATATGCGTTCAGCTCTGCCTGCAGCAGCCTGGCCTCCAAGGGCTGTTCCTAGAGCAGAGCAGAAGCAGACTCCTGAAGGAAATGGAGTCCAGGAGGAAAGAAAGCGCCTTCCCCAAAGTCCCAGTAGGAAAAGATGCAGGTAGCCCTGAGAGCACTTGCGTGGTCTGAAGCCAAATTTGGAAGTCAGTGAAATTAAGATTTGATTTGGCTCCACCCTGTGTGCTATCAATTCCTAGCTGTTTGACCCTGGGGAAGCTTCCTAGTCCCTGCGCCCCGATTTCCTCAGATGAACAAGTACAGCGACTTGCTATGGCAATTGAGAAGACAATGTGGTTCACCTCGGCATTTGACCTTCTTGATCCTCAGAATAATCTGGAGGAGCCCTGAAACAATCGTCCTGAGACGATCTTGAAACTTGAACCCAAAATATCCCCTGAAGTCATCTTTGAACCAAAGTGTGGGTAGTGGTTATATGTCAGGCTGCTCACCACAAGGTTAGCAGTTCAAATCCTCCAGGAAGAAAGGAAGCCCCGGGGCAGCTCTGCCCTGTTCTATAAGGTTGCCGTGAGTAGGAATTGATGGACTTGGTGGCAGTGGGAGAACAAAGAATGCCTGCCTTGGATACTGCGGTCTTGTGAGCACTGTCTCACTCACTGTGATGGGGTCAATTCTGGCTCAGAGTGACCCTACTTTGGCCTCAAGGGTCACTTTGTTAGAGTCAACTTGATGGCAGTGAGTTTTTAGTTAAGAACTATCTACATGTTAAATCAAAATTGAATAACAGCCACCCGAAGCCTTAGGAACCTGAGGGGTCAGGGAGTTTGTTAGCAGAGAAGGAACAATTTGGAGGGGATGTGGGGGAGGGCGAGAATGGGTGAAGAATGTAATCAATGTCACTACACGATCTTTGTAGAAATTACTAGATGTTCTGTGTATGCTCAGCTCTGTATAGTCTCAACAACAGCAACAATAAAATAATTTTTTTCAAAGTAGAAAAAAATTTTTTAAGAAAGAAGATAATGTTGAAAAGTACCCAACCCAAGGCAGGCAGTTCATGGCTGTGGGTTTACTTCAAACTAATGACGCTGAGAGTGAAGAAGGGATCACGGATGAGACAAGATTAGCTGAGCTGATCATTAGAACTGAGATGTTCTCTGTCAGAGCTATCGCCTCGTGACACTGAGATGCCATTCGTCCTTCTGCCTTTTCTCACGAGAGGGCTGTGAAGCTTTCCAGAAGCGTGGTGGTCGGTGACGTCAGCACAGACCGAATGCAGACACCGATAAGAGAATTCAGCCGTCTATTAAGACAGATTTGTAACCGGTCTTTCTTCTCACTGGTTGTTCTTGGTTGAGAAACATAGAATTATTTTTCATTAGAAAGTTGTTTATAAAATTACTTTAAAAGTCATTACCAAGTGTAGATAAACTGGATGGTAACCATCATGATTGTGTGCTGAGAGTCGCAGGAGGATAAACTGAAACACATGAAGAACTTGACAGAGAATTTACTTACATACAAAGGTAACAGTCTTATTTACCCACAAGACAAGCCCATTCTAAAACGGATTGTGGTGATGACTATACAACTCTTCTTGATGTGATTAGACTATGTAATTGTATGATATGTGAATCACCTGCCAATAAAACTGTTGGGGGAAACAGCACAAGTTAGAAGATGGATGAGAGAGAGGATTTTGTTTTATAAAAGATATAATAAAACTTAGGTTTTGGGTTTTTTTTTAAATCATTTTATTGGGAGCTTTTACAGATATTATAACAATCCATAAGTCAATTAGATCAAGCTTAATTGTACGATATCTGCCACCATCTATTTCAAAACAGTTTCTTTCTTCTTGATATCAGCTCCCCTTTATCCACTCCATCTCCCACCCTACCCCCCAGGAACCCTTATCATTTTATCATAATATATACATATTGCCATATCTTACACCATCCAATGTGTCCGTTCACCTACAATTCTGATATTTGTTCCCCTCAAGTGGGGCTATACAGTCATCATTGCTATCAGCTCCCCTCCCCCTTCTTCCTGTACCCTCAGGAAATCACTACTCTCATTACTGTTTTGAAAGGTTATCTATCTTGGATTTCATGCATTACACGATCTTAATTATACAGATAAGCACACGCAGGTCTAACATGATTAATGAAGTAAAACAAGGACCATAACAGTAAGGGGAGGAAATGTTAAAGAACTAAAGGGTAGTTATGTGCTTCTTCAGTGCTTTACCCCACCCTCGATTTATCGTCCCTTCCATGTGGCCCTTCTGTGAGGGCCTGTCCAGTTATCTTGCAGGTGGATTTTGGGTCTCCACTTTGTCTATGCTCCTTCAGGTCAATTTGACTGCTTGTTTTTGAGCTTCTGAAATCTATTCCCGTCAACACCTCATGAGCACACAGGCTGGTGTGCTTCTTCCATGTGGGCTTTGTTGCTTCCCTGAAAACTTATTTTTGAGAAGGAAGAAAAAAGGCTCTTGTGTTGACATGCAATGAGTTCATTGTTGCTACTTTTAGATGAGTTGCTATTTTTCAAAGTCTCGATGGTAATGGCTAATATAGTAAATATCAATAAGTGCATCCCACGTGTGTATTAGTAAGCTCTTTAAGGTCTTCGTTGTTGGGTTTTGTTTTTTTTAATCATTTTATTAGGGGCTCATACAACTCTTATCACAATCCACGCACACATCAATTGTGTAAAGTGCATTTGTACATTCATTGCCCTCATCATTCTCAAAACATTTCCTCTCCACTTAAGCCCC
>NW_022109491.1:12760567-12779148 GCF_000313985.2 Echinops telfairi
CCCTGGATTCCCTGTATTTTCAGTTCCTATCTGTACCAGTGTACATCCTCTGGTCTAGCCAGACTTGCAAGGTTGAATTCGAGTCATGGTACTGGGAACGAGAATGAAACATTTAGGAGCTAGGGGAAAGTTGTATTTTTCATCGTTGTTACATCACACCCTGACTGGCTCATCTTTTTGTTTGTCTTAAGAAAGGACTATTCTCCCAGCTTACTGGTTAGATAGACTAGTGGAGTGCCCACAGGGACTGTAGCCCTTAGTCACCCTTCATGCCTGGCACTGAGATCCCTCCCTCCCCCAGAGCCCCCAACTCCCACCCTCATGTTAGAATAATCAACCATTTAAAATAAAAATGGCAGGATTTACTTAAGAACAAAGTCCAGAGGGCTAGAAAAAGGGAAGAATGGGAACAGGAAACAGGAAAGAAGTCGGACAAGTGATGGTCCATTGAGGGAATTACAATGGACGAGTTGAATCAAAATGTGTATGCATTGTTGACTGTAAAACTATGGTGTTCTATAAATCTTCACTTAATTCATAATAAAAAGTAAAAAAAAATAGAATTGACCATTCTCTTACCTTCTTCCTAGAAAAATTGCTTGACCCTGATGAGCTTCAGAGTCCTTTCTGGTCAATGGCCCAGATAATTCCAAATTGCTATTCCATGAATAGGAGCCCTGGTGGCCTAGTGGTTACACATTGGGCTGCTAAATTCAAGGTCAGCAGTTCAAAACCACCAGCTGCTCCAACGTAGAAAATCCAAGCTACCTACTCCTGTAAAGAATTACCGTCTCGGAAACTCACAAGGCAGAAACTCACAATCCTGTCCTGTAGGATCACTATGAGCCGGCATTCACACAAGAACAGGGAGTTTGCTTTTGTTGTGTTTTTAATTCTATGAATAAGGAGCCCTGGTGGTATAATGGGTTTTGTGTTGGGCTGTGAATAGCAAAATTAGCCATTCAAATCCATCAGTCGTTACATGGGAAGAAGATGGGGTTGTCTGCTCCCATAAAGATTACCAGGCTTAGAACCCAAGGTGGGGGCCAGTTTTACTCTCTTCTATAGGGCTGAGGTGAGTTAGGATGGATGGCAGTTGGCTTGGTTTAATCTACGAGCGCTTAAAATTATCTAAGCAGACTTTACGCCACAAAGACCCGGGAGGCTGCTGTTCTCACCCCACGCTTCTGCAGAGATCTGAGTCTCTCCCCATCGGAGAAGAAAGAGTGTGCTCCTGTATTAATCAGATCCCATTAATTTTTCAAAGTAGACAACAGCCCACTTACTCGACTCCTCTGAAGCCTCATCCATAATTGATCCTGAGCTGCACTTACCCAAATAGGCCAAGGAGATGCGTGGGGCGCGGTGAGGGCTTCCTGCTGATGAGCCCACTCCCTGAACTGATGGTTGTCGTGAGAAGGGACTCACAGCCGTGACATGCTATCACCAAAGGGGACCTGACACTTTTCATTCCATCAAAAACAACAAAGAAAGGAGGAAGAAGCGACTCTTTAAACCTTCTGAATACTTGTTCCAAAGGGCTCCTTCATACAAATCAACTGGAGGGGGATTAGAAAGGATTGGTTTAAGTCAACCTGATACCTGCCTGGAGGGCAGCCCGGGTCTGGGAAGACTTCCAACAATTTGGGAAGTTCCTAAAACTCATTTGGTTTCTTCAAATCTCATGTCTTCTACTTGAGGTTATCCACCTTTAGCCCTGGTCCTCACTCCAGATCAAATGTCAGCTGAGTCAAGCGTTTTTAAACATTAATTAAATAAAATCTTAAAGATGGATTAAGGTGAACATTTATCAGAGAAGGAAGGTTTTGTACAGAAACAGAGAACAGCCCCTGACTTCTGGCAGCTGGCCTGGTGCTCACAGATAGTCGGTGGGGTCCTCCTGCTGAACATGACCAATTTCACAGAATGCTGGCATCAGACGGGGCATGCGGGGACCGTGATGGAACAAGAGAACAGCAAGAACTTTCCGTGGTAGTATCTGAATGTGGGCAAAAGCCAGCAGGTATTCATGTGAGTTCAACCCCCTGTATGAATTTGCATTTCTACCCCAGGAGGACTGAATTAATCCACATTTTAACTGGGTGATTAAGAATGAAAGGGTCCAAAGCCCTGAACATAAGGACATTGTGCCCAAACCAGAAAAGTGCCTTAACTGACTTAGATTCCAGTGGCTGCTATGACAAGTTACCACAAATCTGGTGCTTTAAAAACAAGAGGACTGTGTTTTCTCTGGTTCTGGAGGTCAGAAGCCTAAAACCTGTACCATGGAGCCCAAACCAAGGGGCCAGCAGTGTCACACTGTGCCCAGAGGCCATGGGGTAGAAGCCATCCCTTGTCTTTTCCACCTTCTATTGGTTGCCAGCATTTCTTGGCTGGTGGCCACATCACTCAAGGCCAAGGTCAACATGATCAAATCTCTTTTGGCTCCATCTTCACATGGTGTGTGTGTGAGAGAGAGAGAGAGAGAGAGAGAAATAACCATGTATCTCGCTCTTAAAAGAATATTTGTGATTATATTTAGGGTCCGCCTGGATAATCCAGTGTCATCCCCATCTAAGGGTCCTTAGTCATACCTACAATGACCATTTCCCCATCGTATGTAACACTGACAGATTCTAAAAACTAGAGTTATTGCGGGGGGAGAGGGGCAGGACGTTAGTCAGCCTACCCCATCAGTTTATACGTGCTATTGATGATGGGTACTGCTTCTTTACCAATCACAATTTAATCTTACTTCATTCTTCCTATTTTTAAAATAAGATTTGTTGAAATACCAAAGTCCATGTCCAGAAAGCACTCAATTTGAAGCAGCAGTCTGTTTCTTTAAAACCTCGCTCAAATCCTGCAACCTACGTGTCAATCCTACAGTAAATCCTTTGTGACACCTCTTATTGAGATGCCTCATGATTCCCCGTGATGTGTGGCTTCTCTTACTGACAAGAGCCAATCACCCCCGCTTCGCTCAACTACAGATAGGCTCGTGGTGGTGTAAAGAGGATCGACATTAGCCATGGCATCACAATCTATGACAGGGATAACAAAGAAGCAAATAAGTTTAAGTTTCTCTACAAAGGCTCAACATCATCAGAAGTAATGGCACACGGCTTCAAAAAATCTTACCCTGTATAAAAGCAACCAGAACACTGGCAAAAATGGTCAGAACCAGCCATTTCAGACCTCTGGAAATTAACCCAATGTGTGCCACAGTGTTTTGTTTTGTTTTGGTTTGGTTTGGTTGGGTTGGTTTGGGGAGGGCATTTATTTAAAAACAAACAAATGGAATTTTTATCAGAAAAAGAGCAAGTTTGGGGGCATTTTAATTTGTCCTCAACCCATGCCCTACTCTCCAGCTCAAAGATCACCTTGAAACCCAGCAGCCCAGGATTGGGAGGACGACCAGCAGCCTGGCAGTCACTAAGGCGAACAGGTGCAGAGCTCTTTCGAAGGATCATTCTCAGAGAACAGTCATGTTTGAATCTTCCTGGAACCCCCTCCTACATAGTCCCACTCACAGATTGGTCTTAATTTAGCCTGGCTTCCCTTTGCTAGGGTTCACTATATAAAGAGTCTATTCCCCATTGGCTTTTGTCAAAAACAATCAGCAGCAGTTCTTTAACGGCATTGCTGCCTGAGGTCAGTATAACAGTTGAGACAAACAATGAGTTACCCAAAACCATTCCTAAAAGGGAAAACTGAGCAATGTGATTCCATAAGGACTTCTGAAAAGCTTTGACATCATTACTGGAATAGTATAAGGCCACATTGGTGTATACACTTGGGCACATGCCTAGGCTTGTGTGCATGATCAGAAAGACATGAGAAGCCCCTAAGCTCTCACCTCAGGCTGACCTTGAGGTACCCCTTGAGGAAAAAGTTAAGGCTACGCTGGAGATGTAGACTGTTTGGCTAAGTATGGAAGGCAGGTCCCCACATGTCCCCAAACCTTGCAGTAGAATGGGAGGCTTATGGATTCCAGATATTTAAGGAAGTCCCTAACCAGTCATTAAGTTAACCACTCAGCTGAGATGTCAGCAGTCACACACAACAAAAAGTACAGAGCTTACAGAAACAGTCCAGGAAAGTCACTAAACAGCAGCAAATAGGAACAAACATCAAAACCAACGAAGCCCAGGGAGAGGTGTAAATCTGATTTTCAGAGCTGTCACATTTCATTATTTAGAATGTCTACTTTTCAACAAAAAATATGAAAAAATACAAGGAAGTAAGAGAGTTTGGCCTAGACACAAGAAATTTAAAAAAAAAAAAAAAGCAATCAATAGAAATTGTACCTGAGCAGCAACTTTGGGTCTCCACTCAAGTACTCCCTCAATGCAAGAACACTTTGTTATATTAAACTGGCATTCTATGATGCTCACCTTCCCAACATGATCGTTGAAGACAGATGGGTGCATAAGCAAATGTGGTGAAGAAAGCTGATGGAGCCCGGCTATCAAAAGATATAGTGTCTGGGGTCTTACAGGCTTGAAGATAAACAAGCGGCCATCTAGCTCAAAAGCAACAAAGTCCACATGGAAGAAGCACACCAACTTGTGTGATCATGAGGTGTCGAAGGGATCAGGCATCAGGCATCAAAGAAAGAAAAATAAAATCATTGTGAATGAGGAGGAGTGCATATTGGGGATCCAAGACCCATCTGTAGGCAACTGGACAGCCCCTTACAGAAGGGTCATGGGGAGGAGATGAGCCAGTTAGGGTGCAATATAGCAACGATGAAAAATACAACTTTCCTCTAGTTCTTCCTCCTCCCCCCCGCCCCACTATCATGATCCAAATTCTACCTTGCAAGTCTGGCTAGACCAGAGGATATACACTGGTACAGATAGGAACTGGAAACACAGGGAGTCCAGGGCGGATGATCCCTTCAGGACCAGTGGTGTGAGTGGAGATACTGGGAGGGTAGAGGGAAAGTGGGTTGGAAAGAGGGAACCGATTACAAGGATCTATATGTGACCTCCTCCCTGGGGGACGGACAACAGAAAAATGGGTGAAGGGAGACATTGGACAGTGTAAGATATGACCAAATAATAATTTATAAATTATTAAGGGTTCATGAGGGACGGGGAGCGGGGAGGGAGGGCGTGGGGAAGAAGATAAATGAGCAGCTGATGGCAGGAACCCAAGCGGAAGAAATGTTTTGAGAATGATGAGGGCAATGAATGTGCAAATGTGCTTGACACAATGGATGGATGGATGGATTGTGATAAGAGTTGTATGAGCCCCCAATAAAATGATTTTTTAAAAAACAAAGAAAAGAAATTGCACCTGAGGAGGCGCAGACACTGAACTGCCTACACAAAATACTTTAAATAACCTTTCTTGAATAGGTTCCAAGGGCCGAGGGAAAAGGTATATAAAGAAGACGAGGAAAGCATGAGCGCGATGCTTTCCCCACAAACAGAGGATCAGCAAAAGAAGCAAATGGAATAGTACAATCACTGAAACATTCATTAATGGGTTTCAAGAACGGATGTTAGCAGGCAGAATGATGGCTGATCAACCCTAAAGCCAGGTCAAGTGAAATCTGTAAGTCTGAGGAACAAAAGAGAAGGAATTAAGAAAAAAGAACAAAGTCTTCAAAACCTGTGGGTTGCCATCCAGCATGCCAGCACACACCTGGGAGTCTTAGAAAAACAGGAGAAAGAGAAGGCAATAGAGAGCTTTAAAAAATTTTTGTTTTTAATAGTACAATAGACAAGCAACACACAGGTCTATAAAAGTAACACTTGGAAGGTACACACACCTTAGAATAATCAACCATTTTCGATCAAAAGGGAGACATTTTCCCAAGGACAAAATTCAGAAGGACCAAGAAGGAACAGAATGGAAACAGGAAACACAGGGAAGAAGAGGATTATATTGTGAGGAATGCAACCAGTGAAATGAAACAAAATGTGTATGATTGCTTGAATGGAAAACTGATCTGCTCTGTAAACCTTCACCCAATTCACAATAAAAAGCTAAAGAAAGAAAAGAAACAATGACTACAATCTCCCAAAATGTAAAGAAAAACTTTCATCTACGCATTAAAGAAGCGCAAAGAATTTCTGGCTGACTGACTCCCTGACATCTGGTCGACTTCAACTCACAGCAAACCCTATAGGACACTGCCCCGTGGGTCCAAGTAGGATTAACTCAAAAAGATGCACACCTAAACACATCCTAATAAAATCACAGAGGGAGAAGGTTGGAAGCATCACTAGAGAAGGGACTCGGGACATACAAAGGACCTTCAATAAGATTACAGCTGGCTTCTCATCTGCAATCAGGGACGTTAAAGTCAGTGAGTGGGATGGCATATTCAAAGGACAAAGACGAAGGATGTCGACCAAATTCTATATCCAGCTAAACTATCCTTCTTAACTGACGGCAAAGTTAAGTCATTTCTAAATAAATTGGAGAAAAAAGAGAGAATTCATTGCTAGTCAACCTGCCCTGTATTAAAATAATAATAATAAAGAGAATCTTCAGGTTGAAATAAAAGGACATCAGAAAATAATTCAACTACACATCAAGAAATAAATTGCTCCAGGAAAGCTACCTACATAGATAAATGTAATACAAAAGACAACAAAACAACCCTTCTGTCATCTAACTGATTTTGATTCATAGTGCCCCAAAACTGAGCTTCCAAGAATAAATATTTATGGATGCCAATAGTCTCCTCTTTCTCCCGTGGAGCAGTTGGTGGGTTTTGAACTACCAATTGTGCAGCTAGTTGCCCAAAGCCTAATGCACAGCACCACCAGGTATATGTAAAAAAACAATATCAATCTATTTTTTGCTTCTAGCTTTTTCTCTCCTGTTTTAAAAACAACTCCACAAAGCAATTATAAATCTGTGTTGATGGGCATACAATACATAAAGATATGATTTAAATGTCAATGACAAGACAAAGGAGAAAAGATGAAACATTTGTATAACACCAAGTTTTGGATACTATTGAAATTAAGTTGGTATTGATCCCAACTAGCCCTGAGACCTATTGCTGTTTAATTGATTTTGACTAGTAACATAGAACAAAGTAGAACTGCCCCACAAGGTTTCCAAGGATGTAACCTCTCCAGAAGCGACAGCCATATCTGTCTTCCACTGAGTGGTCCATGGGTTCAAACTCCCAGCCTCTCAGTTGGCAGCCATGTGCTTAGCCAGTGTGCCACCAAGGCTACTTTAATCCAAACCAGATTGTTGTAAATTAAAGTATAAACTATAAACCCCAGGAAACTCCTAAGAAAATGCCCAGGAGTAAAACTCCAAAGAAAATTAAATAGATAAATATATATGTGTGTGTGAGTATATGTATATATGAAGGGACTTCTGAAAGATCATGGAAAATGGAATTAAAAGATAATGGAATTTCCTCCAAAACTTTTTAAAGCCCCCCTTATGTATATGGATGGGTACACACACACACGCACACACACACACACACACACACAGATAACTCACAAAGTACTGTTACTGGGTTTCCAGTTCATACATGCATGGGTTTATTCCGAACAAAATATGTTTAGCCATGTCTGTTCAATCAGAGGATGATTGCAAACAAGCTCTCTCTTTAATGGCACAAATCTTAGTCTCCTTAGGACCATTTTTTTAAAAAAGGTGTATGGGGGGAAGGGGGGAGGAGGTCCAGGCAAAACAGTGTCTTCCAAAGGGTACTGCTGGGCCAGTTAAACTCAAAGCAGAGAGGTCAGCTCAGAAGGTTGTGACGACTGTTTGGGGGAACTCCAAGAAGGGGATTCAGATAGTTTGTGGGGTTTTTTTCAGAGCACAGAATAACCATGGGGCTTATTATGAAGAAGTTTTAAGAAAATTAAAAATGGTGTTGGTGAGAAAAAGGCCAGCAACATTGTGCTGAGGAATTGGGTGGGTTTTTTTACCTCCATCACAGCAACATACCTGCAGCAGATTTACCGACTGCAGCTCTTCTTTTGATCTCTTGACTGCTGCTTCCATGATCATTGATTGTGGAGTCCAGCAAGACAAAATCTGTCACAATTTCAACCTTTTCTCCATTTATCATGATGTTACCTATTGATCTAGCTGTGAGGATTTGGGTTTTCCGTACATGGAGTTGTAATCTATACTGAAGAGTACAATCCTTGATCTTCATCAGCAAGTGTTCCTAATTCTCCTCACTTTCAGCCTCTCTATGCTTTGTAACAACACTTTTACACACACACATACACTCATATACACAGAGGGCTTCAAAAATTTGTGGGGAAAATTACTATATTTTAATACCAGTTTACCATAATTATATATTTTTTAAAACTTGTTATTGTGAATTAGGTACTGACAGAGCAGATCATCAGTTTTGTATTCAATGATTCACACACATTAGGATTCAACTCACCATTACAACCCCCTCAAGATACCATCATTTACTCCACTTCCTCCCTGTACTTCCTGTTTGCTTTCTTAACTCTCTGAATTTTCTCCTTGGGCAGATGCTGCCATTTTGATCCTAAATGGCTGATTATTCTAACACAAACATGAGTTCAGCTCAGACTTAATGGGGACTAAGAGCCATAGTCTTGGGCTCCACTAGTCTTTATCTGACCAGTGAGCCTGGTGTCTTTGATGATTTTCAGTTCTGCTTCACATTTTTCTCCCACTCAATCCAGGACCTTCTATCTACTGTGATCCTTTTCGGAGCAGTTGGTAGCAATAGCAGGGCATCATCTAGTTCTTCTGGTCTCAGGGTGTGGAGACTAATGTTTGTGTGGTCCATTAGTCCACTGAGCGCATTATTTCCATATCCCTTTAGATTTTCATCACTCTTCTTTCCTGTAGACTAGACAAGATGAACAGTTGCACCTTAGATGGCTTTTCAAATCCTCCACTAGCTGTGGAAGCTTGGGCAGGTTACTCAATCTCTCTGTGCCTCAATTTTCCATTCTGTAGAATGGGAATAATATTAGTACTTCATGAATTGAGTTAGAAGCGTTAAAGATAGGAACATTTGTGAAAACCTAGAAATATATATAGCACACATGGTTGGCACTTGCAAGGCCAATGGGTTTCCTCATATTTTCATATATGTGTGTATATGTGTGTGTATGTGTGTGTGTGTGTGTGTGTGTGTGTGTGTCTTTTCTGGCCTTTGAGTCCATAATTCTGCCAAAAATAATTGGTTGGGTCACAGCCTGCTTTGTAATTAATTGGTCAATCTTATATACCTTGCAGGGATTGGACAGTTTATTTTGCAACTACACTGCCTAAAATCCTTATGGGGGTTGGTAGATTCCTATGTACATGAAGTGACTGTGGCCTACGGAGGGGATTGACCAGTTTGGTGTCTTGTTGGGAAGAGTAGATGTCGAAAGAAATTGATCCCACAGAGGCTGAAGAAGCTCTCACTACCCTCAAGAAGACCCTGGAGCAGAGCACACCTTGGAGGTTTGGCACTGAGAACCTCCTGGGAACCGACGAGGGAGGGCTGTAACACTGAAGACAGCGAGAGACCACAAGAAACAGTATCGTGGCAGCAGAGAAGGTGGCTGCAGTCTGAGAGGTGTGACCAAAGAGACCACTGCACAATGGCTGCGGTAGGCTTCCTGGCCCATGCTGCAAGAGAGCAGAGTGACTTGGGGCAGGAGACATGCTGGCTGAACACCATGCTTCCAGGCACTTGTCCATGGAGCTAAAGAACTATAACAGTCACCCTAGCAGGGCAGAGATTGGCCGAGAAGCGTATCCTCCCGGTGGGCATGACCAACAAGGAGCTGAGAGCTATCTTTGTTGGACAAACTGTATCCTGTTATTTCCCAGTTGATCCTCATCCTGTGTTGCAGCCTAGCTGCAAATGTGTACCCATTAAGTCACATCATCATGAGGATGGTCTACGAGTCCTGTCTGGTCATTGCAATGCATTATGAAACTCAACCCAGTGGAGGAGCAGCTGGCTCCAGAACTGATAGAGCAGTTGATGAGTGGAGGCCGGGATGGACCTCAGCCTCCTTGGGACCAGGTTTGTGTGGGTGGTGACTCTCCTCCTCCTCCTCGTGACCTTAGAGGACTTCTGATGCTACTAACTTCCAGGACTGTGTAAGCATTCAAATAACTCAAAGGACTCCCTGCCATCGAGTCAATGCCAACTCATAGCAACCCTATAGGACAGGGCAGGCCCTGTGCGCTTCTGAGACGGTAACGCTGTACTTAAGGGAGTAGAAAGCCCCATCTTTCTTCCGAGCCTTGTCTTTCTCTCATCAGTATTTACTAGGAAAATAAATAACTAAACCACGGGTCTAGTTGTGTGTGGGGTTGGGGGAGTTGAGCAATGTGTGCGGATGTGAAAACATATCATGAAAACTTCCGTCAGATATGTCGAGATGGGGACAACGGAGAGATTCCCCTGAGGTTCAACATCAGTAGAGACATTCTGATTATTCAGATGCAGAAACACAGACATGCGCTGCTCATTAGAGGGACCGTCAAAAAGGATTGCTACTAGAATCCCAGCTTATGCATGCATGACTTGATTCCAAACACAATGTGCTGAAGCGTGCCTCTGCCATCAGTGGATGACGGCAAGCAAGTTCTCTCATCCATGCTGAGCTTTAAAGGCAGCATTTGCCCAAGGACAGTGTTCGGAAGTTTTAGGAAACATGGAAACGGGTAACACAAGGGGGAAGCGGGATGAGTGATGTTACATTGTGGGCATCGCAATCAATGAGATGAAACAAAACGTGCACGGATTGTTGAACGGAAAACAGGCCCACTCTTTGAAGCTTCTCCCAAATCACGATAAACAGTTAAATAAATCATACAAATAAAGACACTGAATTTTAAAAAAACATACACAGTACGACTAAATGATGAGACAGGATGTTTCTGAGTGGAAAGAATCCACTTTTAAAAGGATGTCAGCGTTCCTAAAACAGAGGGACGTTGTTGTTGTTGTTTTAAGGAAGAAAGCAAATACTCACTCCTATTGAATCTATTCTGACCCTCTTGAGTTTCCGAGGCTGTAAGTCTACGGGAGCAGAAAGCGTCCTCCTTCTCCTGAGGAGTGGAGAATGATCTGTGGCCAGCAGCCCTGCTCATCAACCACTCTGCCACCAGGGCTCCTGAGGGAAGTCTGGTCTCACCACCATCAAGTCAATTCTGACCCGTCGCAGCCCGAGAAGACAGCGTCGAAAGGCCCCCGTGGGTTTCCAAGACCATCACTCTTTACAGGAGAAGACAGCTCCAACTTTCTCCTACGAGAGACGATTAGGGGACCCATATAAATGGGCACCTTGATCCCCGCCCTCTTCTAAATCCAGCTTGCATTTCGGGCAGCTCCCTGTCGACGGACTGCTGCATTCATCTTCGGTAAAATTGTACTTGACAGTGGTATCAATGATGTGAAAATCATAATTTTCACATTCTGGGGGGTCACCGTTTTTCAGAATGGGCTCAAATGTGGATCTCTTCCTGTGGGTGGGCCAAGTAGCTGTCTTCCACATTTCTTGCCATACTCGAGTGAGCTCTTTAAGTGCTGCATCAATTTTTGCAGCATTTCCATTAGTATTCCATTCAGCCTTGTTTCCTGCTGGGAGCCCTGGTGGTGTAGTGGTTATGAGTTGGGTTGTGATCTGCATGGGGGGCAGTTCAAAACCACTAGCAGCTCCTTGGAAGAAAGCCTGAGCTTAGGGTCACCTTGAGTCAGCATTGACTCAGCGGCAGTGACTGTTGGTCACTGCTAAGGCCTTCAGTGAGGCGAGCACTTCTTCCTTCAATACCACCAGTTCTTGATTTTATATGCTACCTCTTAAAATGGTTAGACTGATCAATTGTTTTTATTCTGTCGCTGTTGTTTTGAACAGTTTCTTTGATAAGTAATTCACACACCATGCAATTCCATGGTTTAAATATACTAAAAAGGGTTGTACAACCATCACCACAACTTTAGGACATTTCTTCAAATGTGTACCCATTATTATTCACTCACTGCCATTGAGCTGATTCCGACTCATGGCAACCCATAGGGCAGAGTAGAACTATCCCTGCGGTTTCCAAGACTGTAACTCTTTATGGGAGCAGAAAGCCTCATCTTTCTCCCGAGGAGTGCATGGTGGTTTCAAACTGCTGACCTTGCCCTTAGCAGCCCAACACGTAACCACTATGCCACTAGGGCTTTTACCATTATTATGAGCTCCTAATTATCCCCCAACCTCCCCTGTCATAACCCTAAAGAACTACTAATCTTGTTTCTGTCGCTCTAGATTTATCTATCATTTCATATTAAAAAATAGATCTTTTTGATACAGTGACCTTGTGTATTCCTTCCATGTCCTTTGGATGCTTCTTGTATAATTCGATATTTTGCCCACAGAATCCTACAATATTGCAACTCAAGGCTTGGGTTTTTTCTTCTTCTTCTATTCTTTCAGCTTGAGATACACTGAGTGTGCTCTGCCCTTTTTCCGTTCTAATTTCTGGTCTTTGTACAAGTTAAGAAATCAAAAGACAGGTGGCATTGGGCCGATTTAAAGTGCTAAAGACAAGGATGCCACTTTGAACTCTAAGGTGCACCTGACCCAAGCCGTGGTGTCTTCAATCTCATCCGTCATATGTATGTAAACGATGGACAATGAATAAGGCAGACTGGAGAATTGATGCATTTGAACTGTGGTGCTGCTGGGGAGAATATTGAAAATACCACAGACCACCAAACACACACACACACACACACATACATACACACACAGATCTGTCATGAAAGACATAGAGGCAGAATGTTCCTTAGAAGGGAGGATGACAAGACTTCGTCTCACCTACTTTGGGACATGTTATCAGGAGAGACTAGTCCTGGGAAAAGACATCATGCTTGGGAAAGGAGACGGTCAACAGAAACACAGGAAGCCCCTCAACGACATGACCTGATGCAGTGGCTGCACCAACGGGCTCAAGCACGGCGATGGTGAGGGTGGTCCAGGACCAGGCAGCATTTTGTCCTGCTGTGCATGAGGTCACTGGAGTCAGAGCCCACTCAGGAACTGGAGCAGGACAATGATGGTGAAGAGGGCCCAGGACTGGGCAGTGCTGTGTTCTGTTGTAGGTAGGGGGCCTGAGATGGTTCAAGTTCATTGTGCCAACCTGGCCAATAAACACATGTGGGGTTAATTGAAGGGCGGAGAGATAAATGGCTCAGTGAGCCTCTCCTTTCTAGTTCTTGGGTCTTGTGCTTTCTGATGGTCGGAGCAGGGTGCCACTGCCTTAAACAGTTCCCTGCTTCGGCTTGCAAGGCTCACTTCCTGCGAGACATCCCTGAGGAGAAGCCACATGGGCCTGCCCTAATGCAGCTCAGGGTGCTGTAGCACCCGTGTGGAGACCCTGGACAACTCTGAGATGCTTACACATTCACTGACTCAGCTTTCCTCCTGCAATCAGCATCATTGCGTGTGTTTTGTGAGATGGAGGAGGGCCTTGTGGATTGGTGTTGAACATATGGGCTAATGTTGGACTTGTGGGCTTGGGCAGCACTGGGTTGGGATGTTTTCTTGATGTGCACTTAACCTTTATCTAAAACTTTCCTATACATGAGTTTCTGTGGATTTGTTTCTCTGAGGTACCCAGACTCACACAGAGCCTGCTAAGGAAAGAGATGGCTTTGTCCAGGCAGGAGCCAAGTGGGCATATTGAAAAAAAATAAATAAATCTGGAACTAGAGCCAGTGACACTGGGGTTGGTGTTACGTACTACAGTAATTCAAGATGTCACCTTCCATGGATGTAGCCAGCCACCCAAATGCCCCACTGGGTGGTGCAGCCCAGCTCCAGCACACCCCAAGTGTGAAGCTTCACAGCTCCACCGCTCCAGCTGCGGCTCCCCACAGCTCCTCCCCTCTCCTACTGGGCAAGGCCCAGACCCTGCTCTTCACGCTGCACCTGGCCTGGCAGGTGAGGGGCGAGGGCATGACCTGTGGCTGCACTGGAGTGGAGGCTGACGGGTGATGGGGGTAATGAGCTACCCACTGGGCGATGGGTGATGTCAGCCTGTGCTTTCTTCCTCTGAGGCACCAGCCACACCACACAGCCCCAGGGTCCTTTTGGTGTAATCCCCTCAGACAGGGTCAAGGGGTACAATCCGCACCCCGCTTCTGATGCCAACTAGCACTGATCGGGTTTGGTGAAGCAGAGAATGCCCATCTCTTAGTAAGAGCTCTTCCCCTGAGCCTTTCAGAGGCTTTTATTCTGGCCTCGTCCATTTGGAGAGCGAGCCGATGACGGTATTTTTAGCAAGTCTTCAGGAGTGAGTGCTAGAGATATTGGGGGAAAGTTGCTCCCACAACCCAGATTTGCAAACCTGAAGCGCTGTGAGTGCAGAGAAAGCCCTGCAGGAGGATGTTCCTGGCAGCTTTACACAAAGCAGCCCCACACTGGAAACTTGCCAGATGTCCAGGAGAACGTATCTAGCCAGTAGGATGGAGGAATAATTCGTAGATATTTGAAAAACATAATGCGCAAAAGAAATTCAGGCGAGAGTGCATGCTATGATGTGATTCTGCTCATATGAAATTCAAGAACAGATGCAACTAATTGCATGTAACGTGATCGAAAGCACAGCAGTGACCACCACAGGCTGGAAGGAAGAGGCTGAATGGGAAGAGGCTTGAGGGGAGTTTCTAGAAAACTGGGGATGTTCTGGCTCCAGATCTGGGTAGTAGTTATGGGGTGTATACATTTGTAAATAGCATGCTTTGCCAACCAGTGACAACCCATGTGGCTGTTGTGTGCCCTGACAAGGTCCTCTCCCTGAACCATAAACCCGCCCTAATCACAAGAAACACATCCAACAACCCCCAAACTGGAGGGTGTTCTACAAAACAGCAGGCCATTGAGACCCAAAGCCCATCTGTAGACAATTGGACATCCCCTCACAGAGGGGGTCACAGGGAAGAGATGAGCCAGTCAGGGTGCAGTATAGCACCAATGAAACACACAACTTCACTCTAGTTCTTTGGTGCTTCCTTCACCCCACTATCATGACCTCAATTCTACCTTACAAGTCAGATTAGATCAGAGCATGCACACTGCTACTGATAAGAGCCCACAACACAGGGAATCCAGGATAGATAAACCTCTCAGGGCCAACAAGGAGAGTAGAGATACTGAGGTAGTTAGTTTATTGTGCCAACCTGGCCAATAAACACGTGGGGTTAATTGTAGGGCAGAGGAATAAATGGCTCAGTGAGCCTCGCCTTTCTAGTTCTCGGGTCTCTTGCTTTGTGGTGGTCGCACCAAGGTGCAGCTGCCTTAGCCAGTTCCCTGCTTCAGCTTGCAAGGCTGACTTCCTGCAAGACATCCCCAAGGACAAGCCACATGGACCTACCCCATTGCAGTCCTGGATGCTGGAGCACCCGTGTGGAGACCCCTGCCAGCACTGAGATATTTACACGTTCACTGATTCAGCTTTCCTCCTGCAGTTGGCATCATTGCATCTGTTTCGTGAGATGGAGGACTTTGTGGATTGGTGTTGGACATATGGGTTAATGTTGAACTTGTGGACTTGGACAGCACTGGGTTGGGATGTTTTCTTGATGTGCACTTACCCTTTATATAAAACTCTCTCTTATACATGAGTTTCTGTGGATTTGTTTCTCTAAAGTACCCAGACTAACACAGATACCTACTCAATCTCTACCTCCTGGTAGAGATACCAGGAGGATTATGGTAGGGGGGGGAGAAAAGGGGAATTGATCACAAGGATCAAAATAACAGAAAAGTGGGTGAGGAGTGACGGAGGACAATGTAAGAACAATGGACAATGGGAAAAAATAATCTATTAACTTATCAAGGGTTCATGAGGGAGGAAGGGCGGGGGAGGGAGGGGGAAGAAATGGGGAGCTGATATCAGGGGCTCAAGTGGGAAGAGAATGCTTTGAAAATGATGATGGCGGCATATGTGCAAATGTGCTTGACACATTGGAGGAATGTATGGATTGTGATAAGAGATGTAAGAGCCCCCAATAAAAGTATTAAAAAAACAGCTGGCCAGTATGCCTATCCAGGTCAGAGTCATGAGAAACGTTCAAGGTCATAAAAAACAAGGCAGGACTGAAAACTGTCACCAGGGGAGGAAGAGGAGGGGAGGAGACAAAAAGAGGCTTGATAGCTCGATGTCATGTGGTCTCCTGGATGGGATGCTGGGACGGAAAGATGATGTTCATGGAACACCTGGAGAAAAGCCAGGTCAAACCTGGAGTGGAGTGATGGACGAGAGAGGGTGTCTTCATCTGACAACTGCGGTGGGGCAGGCGGCAACTCTCCGTGCTAGCTCAGCAGTATTTTTATGACTGTCAAGCAATTCCAAAATGATTAGCTTTTAAAAGGCCATGCATCTGCCTTAAGTATGATGCCTTTCAAGAACTGTCTATAGAGTATATAGGAATATATATCTATTCTATGGGAGACATATACTGGTTAGGAGCTGGTGGCGTAGTGGTTTATGGATTGAACTGCTAACCAAAAGATCAGTAGTTCTAACCCACCAGCCACTCCCTGGGCAGGAGAGAGATGGGGCTTTCTGCTCCCATACAGATAGACAATCTCAGAAGCCCACAGGCTCAGTGGCAGCAAATTTTTGGTATCTCTAAGTACAAGGTCAGCTCGGCTGCTTTAGGGGAGTCACTGTATAGCTGCACCCTAATCATTCAGAAAAGGGGGTGAGAATGGTTACGAGACAGAGAGATGCAATCAGTGTTGTTGAATTGCACACGTAGAAACTGATGGCTTTGTTTATGTTCTGTGTACATTGTCAACAACAAAATAAAGGCATTTCTCGAGAAGAATATTGTAGATTTCCTCATTATTTGTAAATTGTGTTATACAGTCTTTATACCAGTAAAATTGACAATAAACTTAGGTATGCTTGAAAAGTTTTTAAAAACACTGAGTGGATACTCAGCTTTGTGCATTTTACTGTATGTCAATGATCTCTCAGTAAAATACTGAGGGTAAAAATTGAAGGGCAGTAGATGGGCTGCGACCAGCTCGGTCCAGCCTCCGGACGGCCGGACGGCCGGTCACCAGTTGGTGAAGACAGGGACTGGCTGGCCTCTCCCCAGGCCTGCTCCTGCTCTTCCCGCAGGCCCCAGGGCGGGCAGCAACGCCTCCAATTATTCTCTTCAGGAGATGTGGACTCTGTTCAAAAACTCTACTTCGTTCTTGAATGTTATCATGGAAAACTGCAAGTCCCTGGGGCGTGGCAGAGACATTGGCGGTCAGTGACACAGGCAGTAGCTGAAGTCCAGCAGCCTCTAGTGCCCCCAGGAGTCTACCCCAGGCCGGGGCTCCTGGCTAATTGGAAAAGGAGAGAGGAATGACTGGCTGTTGTGAGAGGGCCAGTCAGGCCAAAGTCGCGTAAAGATAGTGATTAATAGCAGACCGAAACCAAGCGCACTGCTACCCAGTTGATGCCAATTCAGAGTGACCTATAGGGCAGGGTAAAGCTGCCTCCATGGGTTTCCAAGACGGTAACTCTTGACAGCAGTAGAAAGCCCCGCCCATCTTTCTCCCAATGACAAGCATGGATGCCGGGATCTAGCTACCTGGGCTTGCTGGCTGTCTGGGTTCGGGACCCAGCACTTCCACAGACCTCCTCCTGAATGAACATGGGCATAGAACTCACTTTTCCAGCCTTCGATTCTGCGGGACTAGGCAGGGCTGTCTGGTGGCCCTCCAGTGCAGAGCCGGGCTGCTAAAAGCAAGGTGTGAACCCACCTAGCAGCTGGAAGGCTGCCTGTAAAGGCTACCTCCCAGAAAACCCTGTGGAGCTGTCCTTCATCCCACGGGGGTCCTCAGGAGTCAAAATCAACCCCAGGGCACCTAACAACATCCGCTTGCTAGATCTGGTACGCCTATCAGAGTGCTAGGACTTCAGCACCTCTTCCCATAGAAGTTCTTTCTGTCAGATCGGACTCACTCTCAGCCCTTCATCTTCCCCCCTGCTGTGGTCTTTCCCCCCAGGATGAGGCTGTTCAATTCACGGGCGCTCATCCCCTGGGAAGGCATCTCCTGGGAAAGAAATCTCCCTGCCATCAAGTCGAGTCCGACTCCCGGTGACCTTACACGACAAGGCAGAACTGTCTGTTCCGGTTTCTGAGGCTGTAAATCTTCAGGAGCAGAAAGTCTCGCTTTTTTTATTTCCTTCCCTTGATGGTTTCGAACTGTTGACCTTGCAATGAGCAGCCCAACGCGTCACCCACTACACCACCAGGGCACCCTTGGAAAGTTCATCCCAGGCAAGTGAGACAGAAGGTGGCCCCTGCTTATGTTTAGGTCTACTACTTTCTATCCCCCCAAGACTCCCTTCCTCCTGCACGCGTGCTCATTCTCCCCCCACACACACATCCTTCAGGGGCTGCTGGAGTGTCACCTCCCCCGAGAAGCCTTCTCTGACTCACGCCCGTGATTCCATCTCCCTCCGCGTGTCTTCAGGACCCCGCGCAGCACTCGCTGGAAGAGCAGACACCGTGGTTCTGCCCGGGGAGGCGGGACGACTACCCAGAAGAGGCGGTGATGTTCTGTTAGGTCTTAGGCGAGGAGTGG
>NW_022109491.1:12779305-12791419 GCF_000313985.2 Echinops telfairi
GGAAGGGAGGGGGACCGGGCTCAAAGGGAGGTGGGCGGCCAGGCCAGATGCGCTAGGCTAAAATGGGAGGGCTTAATCCGGTAAACCGGGGGCGGCCAGCCCCACCTGGACATCCCCTCCAGGCTCTGGTCCAGCCTGCCTGGGCTCCCAAGAGCCTAATGACCGGGAAGCCAGGGAGATTTGGAGGTACAGGAAGGGTCCAGCCAAATCTCCATCTAGAGCTCAGATCGATGCTGATGAGCAGCCCGAAGCAGCGAATCTGGGTAGGAGGGGGGCCGGACCGTGGCTAGGATGAGAAACACCGGGCCGTGTCAGAAGTCCACGGATGGGAGGTACTGGGGGTCGGTTGGGGTGGCGGCTGAGTGGGTGAGAGGGCGAATGGGGGTTGGGCTGCGTTCCCTCTGGTCTGAAGCCGGCAGAAATCTCAGCGAAGCAGGAGCGTGCAATCCCAGAACGTGTGCAGGCACACCCGTGCCCACACCCACGCAGGTGCCCACACAGCGCTTCCGCCCCGTCAGGGTGCACTGTCTGGACACCCCCAGCGCATTCAGCTGGGCTGAGAGATGCTAACCTTGTAGGAAAGATTGCCGGCTTGCACGTGACATCGGCCGGCCGAGGCCCTGGCCCAGCTCCCGTTTCCACCGAACTTCAAGGCGGAGGGTGGCTTCTGGACGGAGCTTCCGGCTGCAGTGGTTTTGCGCTTTCCTAAGAAGCAACTACTTTGGTAAACACCGAGCAGGAATGAGGCGGGGTGCGGGCAGAGACGGCACAGAGAGTGGCTCGGCTATTGCTCATTTTAGGCAAGTCCTGATAACAGAGAAGGGGGTGGGGGACATCCAGTTTGTACTATCTGCCATTCTCAGAGTGTGGTCACTTCCAACAGCAGCCGCTGTACCTGGTTCCATTAAAACTGCCAAAAGGAAGAGAGGGAGGAAAAAAGAATTGAATTACCATGCTAATGTCCTCTCTTTCGGTGAAATCTGTGATTCGGGTGCGTAGATATCAAATACATCATTAGTTGCTTTTAAGCTTGTCTCTAACGATGAAAAAACATCGCGGGCATAAGAGGGACACGTAGCTGAACTCAGGCGGCTGGCAGCACAGGGGAGCCTGGCGTCAACGGCGATGTGACACTGCAGTTTCCTTTTCCCTCTGAGATGACAGTTAATTCCAGACCAGGAAGGCTGTCAAAAATGCTTAGTTCTGCTCCACTTGAGTTAATTACCGGCCCTGGGGCAGGCTGCCCTCCTCTCCTCTGCTAATGGGGCTGGGCTCCAGGTAAAAAATCCATTTGCAAGAATGTTTTTCTTGCTCCAGATCTAATTTATTGACTATCAAATATTTATGCCAATGCAATTAAAGTGACAACATTGCTCTCTGGTCTCCCCTACCCCCAGCCGCAGGCAAGCCCAGCCTCCCTGACTGACTGGGGTACTCAGTCCACACAGGGTAAAAGTTAGATGGAGCTTCTAAAAGCAAGAGCTGGAGAAGCTCTTCAACCCATCCAGTCGCCTGGGATTCGGCAGCTGCTGCGTCTGTGGGAGGCAGCCACGTGACAGGCTGCGGAGCAATGGCTGACACACAGGGCAGGGGGAAGAGAGTGGAGCATTGTTCTCCGGGGGTGACAAATGAGAGTTTCACTTCAGCCATCATCCGCTGAGGCCTTGCAGCCCAGGCATCAGACAAGACCCTTAGGGCGAGACAAGGTGTAGAGTCAGTCCACATGCCCAACAAGGCCATGGCCCGACAGAGGAGCGAGTCCAAGGGACGTGTTAAAAAAATGGCAGGCACTGGCAAGTTAGGCCCTCTGGAAGGCTCCAGAAACAGGTCCCTGTCCTGGGTGGAACACCATTCCCTCCACCTGGAACTTCAGCACGTGACCTTATTGGAAATACGGTCTTTGCGGACATAATTCATGAAGGTGAGGACACCCTGGATTAGGGTGGAGTCCAAGTCCAATGCCTAGTGCCCTTATCAGAAAAGGTGAGGGCCCGCAGAGACTCCACAGAAAAAAGGCCACGTGAAGACAGAGGATGAGATTAGAGAGATCCAGCTTCAAGCCAAGGAACACCAAGGTTTGCCAGCATCTGCTGTAAGCTAGGAAGAAGCGAAAGTGTCTCCCCCAGAAAACAGGTCTTCATTGGGGAGTGGGGCCCTGCCACTGTCTTGATTTTGAACTTCTAGCCTCCAGGAGCCCTCGTGGCCCCAGGTTAAAGCACTACACTGCTAGCTGAAAGGTGGGCTGTTCAAACCCACCAGACGTGGCATCGAAGAAAGATGTGGCCATCTGTTTTCAGAAAGATTCACAGTCTTGGAAGCTCCCTTAGCCGGTTCTACTCCTACCCCGGAGGTCTATGAGTCGGAATCGACCTGGTGAAAACGGGCTTGGTGTTTTGTTGTGGTTGTTGTGGTTGTTGTTGTGGCTGCCGGGGCAGTGAGAGAATAAATGTCTCTTGTTTTAAGCTGCCTAGTGTGTAGGCATTTGTTTTGGTGGCCCGAGGAAACGAATATGGTCACCCAACGTCCTCCTCACACCCAACCCAATCTATTGACAGGAAGTTCCAGATCTAGCCAAGCATACTCCACCTTTCCCAAAGATCTGAGCTAGAGAGCCTGTGGATGTCCCAAACCCTGGGACTTGATGCCTTCCTTCCTTGGGGTCACCCCCGTGAGTCTCCTGTACCACAAGACCTAGGATATGACCATGGATGGCTGATGAAGAAGGGCCAATGGACATTCGAATGCCTCCCCTCCCCTTGAAAGCGTGGTAAGCACAAGGAATGAGAAGGCTCTTGCTTTTCTTCTCTCATTGATGTGAGGGAGCTGGGCAGAGGCTGGGTCAGCCGGGAGTGATGTGTCTGCGGCCAGTTTGAGGCAGTGCTGTGCCCCCTGGGCAGGCTGGCTGGCAGGAAGTTTCTCAGAAACCGTGCTGTCCACCCTCACTTCCCCCTTCCCACAGAGGGTCAAGGAC
This sequence comes from Echinops telfairi, assembly GCF_000313985.2. Lineage (NCBI taxonomy): Eukaryota > Metazoa > Chordata > Mammalia > Afrosoricida > Tenrecidae > Echinops > Echinops telfairi. The sequence continues at coordinate 12,782,277 of NW_022109491.1, forward strand.
TTTCTGTGGGTATGGCCTGGGTTTTGGAGAAGGAACGGGCATTCACAGGTGGATCATGGGTACAAAGGCAGAGTGGAAGGAACCCAGGCCATTGTTCAGAGCACTAAAAATACATTGATTTTCATTGGCGCCTGAAATGCAGGGGAATGAGTTCTGGGAATACAAACATCAAATGAGGTCATGTAAGCATGTTAGCAAATGTCAAGTCCTAGACAAATGTGAAGTGCTTGAATTACTACCCACATCACAGGGGGGTTGGAGAACCACATTATATGTTATGTGCATGCTGGTATTACCCAAAAAATGTGATTTCTAGAAGGTGTATTGAAAGAAAATGGATTAAGCTTCAGTCATGGAGGTAGATCAGAAAAGAAGATAGAAACGTATGCGTGTGTCTGTGTGTTCACTTATTTATCTCCCACCTTTTGAGAACTGTTTATAAACTGAGACTAGTGGTGAATCTCCTTTCTCTTCTCTTTCTCACAAAGAACTAGAAATTTAACACATTTGTTGCTGTGTTGTTAGGTGTCAGCCCATCGAGTGAGTTCCTATTCACCGAGATCCCACAAACACGGAAACACAGACTGTCCAGTCCTGCAGCATCTTCACAACCGTTGCCGTGTCTGGGTCCCCTGTTGCAGCAGGTGTCCGTCCATCTCCTTCAGAGTCTTCCTCCTGTTCACTGACCCACTGCTTTACCAAGCATGCTGTCCTTCTCCAGGCCCCGTTCCTTCTGGAGAAGTTGTCCAAAGTACAGGAGGAAGTCTCACCACTCTGCCTGCAAAGGAGCATTCTGGCTGTACTACTTCCAAGGCAGATTTGCTCATCGTCTGAGAGTCCGTGGAACATTCACTACTCTTCACCAACTCTCTGCAAGACATTCCTTCTTCTTTGGTCTTCCTGATTCATCACCCCGCTAAAGCGTACATATGAGGCGATTTAAAATGGCAAGGCTTATAAAAATAACGATGGCAACATATGTACAAATGTGCTCGATACAATCGATGTGTGGATTGTTATAAGAGCTGAAAGAACCCCCAATAAAATGATTTATTAAAAAATACATACCAAGGCTTGAGTCAGGCACACCATAGTCCTCAGTGTGAGATCTTTGCTTTTTAACACTTTGAAGCAATCTTTTATAAGAATTGTCCAATACAATATGTCATTTCTTGAAAGAGACCAGGCTTCAACCCAACGCACCAAGGCGTGAATACAACATACCGACATGTACCAGGGAACCAATAGAGAGGTCTGCGGGGGCGGGCCCCATCCCAATTATGTGGACACACACACACACACACACACAGAGAGAGAAGAATGCGCTTCAGAGGACAGCACTGGGGCTACAACTTGGGGAGAGGGGCACGTCAGATTAGAGCACACGGGAGAAACGCAAAGGGATGGAGAGGGAGGAGAGGACATCCTGCCCCACCAAGCCCCACGGACAATGCTCCTGCTCAGAGCAAACAATGCACAGGGAGGACCATAGGGGCCCCACCACGGGACACGGTGTCCCTCACTGAACCATGGTGCTGTGGGGGGACAGCCCTGGAGACTGATATTAGTGGCTCAAGTGGGAAGAGAATGCTTTGAAAGTGATGATGGAGGCATAGGTGCAAATGTGCTTGACACACTGGATGAATGTATGGATTGTGATAAAAGATGTAAGAACCCCCAATAACAGTATCTTTGGGGGGGAAAAGAACTGTCCAATACAATATGTCATTTCTTAACTGCTGTCTCCATGCGCATTGACTATGGATCCAAGGAAAATGAAATTCGTGATCGCTTCAGTTTTTCTTTATTTAGTATGATGTTACTCATTCTCCCACCCCCACCCTTGGTGATGTTACTTATTGACCCAGTGGTGAGGGTTTCTGTTTTCTTTATGTTGAAGTGCAATCTATACTATGTGAAGAAGCATGCAGCATCAAGATTAGTGGGAGAATCATTAATAGCCTACAGTTTTACCACACACTAGTTACACCTTCTTGATTTTCTGTCAATCAAATCACCAGACTTCAAGTTCGAGGCTTTCTGATTATTGTTTCATGTCTAGACTACTCATTTGTCTGTGAGCGTGGACAGAGGAGGCTGGGTATTTCTATCCCGTTCTGTCTTCAGCGGTCACCTTCATTGATGACATTATCATCGTATCATATCATATCAAACTATGGCAATAATTTCTTAGTTATCTACTCTGCCTCTAGCTTTCTTTGTTTTAAAATAATCTTCCTTTTTTGTTGTTGTTGAATTTTTTTTAATTGTTTTAGCTACTGACTTGGTTTTGCTTTTTTTTAATTTGATCATTTTATTGGGGTTCATACAACTCTTATCACAATCTATACATCCACCCATTGTGTCAAGCACATTTGTATATTTGTTGCCATCATCATTCTCAAAACATTTGCTTTCTACTTGAGCCCTTGGTATCAGCTCATTCTTCCCCTCCCTCCCCGCTCCCCCTACCTCATGAACCCTTGATAATTTGTAGATTATTTATATTAGATTATTATTATTTTGTTAGTCTTCCTTCTGACAGCTCAAATATCAATTATCATTTTACCATTAAAAATCGCTGTAAATAATTTATACTATCGTTGTGTGAGTGGTTATGCTTTAGGCTACTAACCATGAGCTCAGCAGTTTGAAAACACCAGCTACTTTGTGGGAGAAAGACGAGGCTTTCTACTCCCACAAAGAGTTGCAATCGCAGAAACCCGTCGGGACAGCTCTACCATGTCCTAGGTCATTGTGAGTTGGAGTAGATTCAATGGCAGAGAGAATTTGGTTTTGTTTTATAACCAATGGGATAAGATAAGAAAAATAAATAAAATGTGAAATTGTTTGGAAAGAAGAACCAAATGTATCATTCCCACCAGGCAATATCATTATATAATTATAAACCAAGAACCAAGCTCATTGCCATCAAGCCGATGCCGACTCAGCAACCCCGGAGATAGGGTGGAACTGCCTTTCTGAGTTCTCGAGACTGCAACTCTGTCCTCGACAGAAAGCCTGGTCTTTCGTTCTCAGAGCAGTGGGTGGTTTCAAACTGCTGACCTTGCTGATCAAGGCGCAGTGTACAACCACTACCCCACCAGGTCTCCTTATACAATCATAGACAACCAAAATCACAGGAAAGCTATTCAAACTTAAAAAGGATCATAAAATGATCTAATGTAAAGTATGAGGGGGTACCCCCCAAAAAAACTGAAAATTTTTTTCAAAGCTATATATTTAGGTATTTTTACAAAACAACCTTATCACCTTCAAAATACTCTCCAGTACACGTCATACAGTTGTCAGATCTGCTAGTCCATTCTTGGAAACCGTTTCAAACTCATCTGTTTGGATGGCTGACAGCACCTCCCTTACTTTTTTCATCACCTCCCTCTTTTTTTTTTCATTACCTCATTTACATCGTCCATCAAATCACTGTCCTTTCATGCCCATTTTTATTTGAGGAAACAAAAGGAAGTCGCACGGAGTGAGGTCAGGTGAGTAAGGTATGTGGGGCAAGAGAGGCATGCTGGTTTTGCCAAAAACTGGTGCACTGAGATGTCTGCCTGAGCAGGTGCATTGTCGTGGTGGCAAAACCAGTCCCCCATCTGCCACAAATCAGGCCTTTTTGGTCACACATTGTTACATAATCTTTTCAGAACCTCTAAATAGAAAGTCTGCTTAATAGTCTGATCTTGTGGAACAAACTCCAAATACACTATGAGTCGACAGTTTTGTCCCTTCGGGAATAGTTGACAAACATCCAGAACAAGACTTGTCATCAATCGACATTTCACCTTTTTTGAAACGAGAAAACCACGCATATATTTGAGTTTTTCCCATAGCGCTGTTCTTGTAAGCTGTGTTCAACATCACAACAGTTTCTGTGGCATTTTTCCTGAGCAGGAAACAAAATTTCACAGCTGCACGCTGTTCTCTTAAATTGTCCATCACAAAAAACGAGGTTCAAGCAAGACTGCGTTAATGACCAAATTCACTGTGACAGAGCCACCCCTAATGGTGTGGGTGGAGCAAAGCTTTCACAACCTGCCCTTGCTGACATGGCAGGTTTCCAAAGCAGAAGAAAAAACTGCAAACATCCATTAACAATCTGAATGTGGAATATATGAAATATGCGTGCAGAAAAATGGAAAGTTGTCAGAGTGAAATAGAACATTTGGAGGTCAATATCCTAGGCATTAATGAGCTGAACCGTACTTCTGTTGGCCATTCTGAACTGAATCGTCGTTATTGCCTACCATGCCAGAATAAGACCATTGAAAAGGAATGGCATCATTGTGACTGTCCAAAAATAGAACATTTCAAGATTTCTCCTGAAATGCCACACTGCCAGAAATAGACTAATATCCATATCTCTGCAAGGAATACCAGTTAATAACTGTTTCTCAAATTTACCCACCAATCACTAATGCTAAAGATGAAGAAATTGAAGATTTTTTACCAACTTCTGCAGACAGAAATTGCAAACATACAATCCAGATGATTATAGGTGAATGGAATGCAAAAATAAAATGGAAACAAAGAAGGGTCGATACTTGGAAATACAGTTTGGTGACTGAAACATTGTGGGAGATCAAATAGTAAAAATTTGCAAGACCAATGACATATTCATTGAGAATATCTTTTTTTCAACACCACAAATGGCAACTATATGCATGGACCTTACTGGAGAGAATACACAGGAATCACATCAACTACATATGTGGAAAGAGTTGACGGAGAACAGCATCGTCAGTCAGAACAAGGCTAGGACCAACTGCAAAACAGACCATCAGTTGCTCATCTGCAAGTTCAAGTTGAAGCTGAAGAAAATTAAAACCAGTCCACAAGAGTCCAAGTATCACTTTCAGTCTATCCCGCCTGAAGTTAAAAGTCACCTCAAGAGTAGAATTGATCTAAGAATACTTAGTTCTTATGACATGGCCCCTTTGATTCCTGCCTTCATGAAGAGATCACTGAAAAGATGAGTGCTACAGCAAAGAGTGGTGAGGAAGCTAGACTGTGCCCAGGTATCAGAAAGAATAACACCTCAGCTCTTCAAGGATTGTCTTCAAACAAGCAGCCATCTAAGTGAGGCACCCACAAAGTCTTCATGGAAGAAGCACACTAGCCCTGTGTGATCCATGGATTATAAATCATAAAGTCCAAAGGAGGGAATGATATCAGAGCTTAAATTGGGAACACCTGGTTTGCAGAAGCCATGGATGACAGTGGAAGTCCCAAATCCATTCGCAGAGTCCACACATGGATTACGTCTCTGGTGAGTCCCTTTTGAACATACTAAAGGTTTATGAATAACCTTATTATCAGAGAGTATTGTAAAGTCGATTGTGACAGATGGAGTCAGGTTAAAATGTGTCTTATAATTTGGTCTCCCTTTTGACCTATTTCAAATTTGTTCTACTTTTTAATATTTTCTGCTTTCTTTTTGATTGAGGCTTTCCCCTGTTTTATTTTGTTATTATTATTTGTTATTATGGGGGGCTTTTTGGGGGGGTATGTTTTTCTGTACATGAAATCCAGGATAGGTATATCTTTAGAGACATTAACAGTCAACCACATCAGGAGGTAACATCAAATCAAGCACTGATGGGATTGAAAGCATGGGTTTTAAAACAAGCCTCCAGGAATTGACAGCGGTATTCAAAAGAGGACATGAGCTCGGGGATATTATTACTGACGTCAGATGGGTCTTAGCTGAAAGCAGAGAATACCAGAAAGATGTTTACCTGCATTTCATTGACTATTCAAAGGCTTTCAATCCTGTGGATCATAAGCGAGTATGCATAGCATTGTGAGGGATGAGGATTCCAGAACACGGAACTCTCTTCATGCAGAATCTCTAGGTTGGAGCAGAACAGGGGGATACTAAATGGTTAAAAATCAAAAAAGGTAGGCATCCGGGCTGTATCCTTTCACCAGGCGTGTTCGAGCAGGATGCCGAGCAAATGCTGTGAGAAGCTGGTCAGCATGAAGAACATGGCCACAGGATGAGAGAGAGACTCACGGACAACCTGTGCCTCAGCCACACCAGCCCTTCTCGGTCCCTCAAACGCCCCCACTCCTCTCCTACCTGGGGATTTTTACTCGGTTGTCCCTGTTGGAACTAAAGAGCATTTATTGACGAACATTTCTTCAAGAAGGATAGGCACTATCCGGGGGCCTTAGTCCTTGTGAGAGCTCTCCCTGACTGCATAGGCCTCAGTTTCTCCATCTGCAGCATGCGTTGATTGAACTAGAGGTTCTCTGTGGCATTCTCTGAGTAGAAGTTTGATCGAGAGGCGACAAAAGTTGCGTTGGTGGGCATTTTCGTTACCTAGTGCTGCCATAATATGTATATTATAACCCAAACTCATAGCCACAAGTTGGCTCTACCTCATACTGATCCTGTAGGACAGAGAAGAATTGCCTTCCTTGGGTTTCTGAATCTCTGGGGAGCAGAAAGCCTCATCTTCCTCCTGCAGAGAGGTTGGTAGATTTGAACCAGTGACCTTGCAGTTAGAAGCTCAAGACTTAACCACTGTACCACCATAGTTCCTTTTGATAGAGTTCAAACCCCAAGGTTGATGACTCAAACACACGATGCACTCCCGAAGAGAATGGCAAACATATCAGCTCCCACACAAGGGATAGGCTCAGAAACCCTGTAGAGGGTGCTTATGAGTCAGAAGCAACTCGGTGGCAGAGGTCTGGGGCTCAGGTGTTGGAACTGCTCTACCAGGTCTAAGGAGTCTTGGTGGCACAGTGAGTTAGACATTGAGCTGCTAACCACAAGGTCAATTGTTTGAAACCACCAACCACCGCTCGGGAGAAAGGGAGGACTTTGTACTCCCGTAGGGAGTTAGTCTCGAAAACCCACAGGGGCAGTGCTAGTTTGCCCTACAGGGTTTCCATGAATCAGGATCGACTCCGCAACAGTGAGTGATAACAGGACACAAGTAGATGATGCTAACAAGCAGAGATTTACTTTCTCACAGTTTAGGGGGCCAGCAGTCTGTCCGAACGTAGGGTGCCAACTCTAGAGAAAGGCTTTCCTTCTGTTAGCGCTGGGGGAAGCACCTCGTCTCTCTGTACCTTCTCCTCTTAGGTCCCTGTCCCCCATGTGGTGTGTACTCTTCCCTGTGTGATTGCTTGATTTGCTCTTCTTTTATCTCAAAAGAGACTGACTTCAGACACACCGGACACTAATCCTGCATCTTAAACGTGACAAAGGAAACCCACCTCCGAATGAGAGTGTAGCCACCAGTACAGAGGTTAGGATTTACCACATATGTTTTAGGGAGCACAGTTCATCTACATTACACCCTTCCTACCGCCCTCCCTCCAAAAATTCATAGTCTTTTCACATGCAAAACCCATTCAACCCAAAACTGCATCCCAGATGTGTTAAATCTACACCAAATCCAAAAATCTCATCTTTTGAATCATCTAAATCAAATATGGTGAGATCTTGTCTGTATCCATCTTGGGTCAAAAAGCCCATTCCTTCAGGTCCTGTGCACCCAAAATGATACATTGTCTGCTTCCAAAGTACTGCAGTGGATGCTCTCCTGGTGCATCTCAGTTAACGCTCAGTTAATACGATCGTCCTAAAGAAAATGCTCTACATCTGCGATTTGTTGAGTCATGTCTAAGGTCTGAAGAGAGCCTGCCAGGGGCAGCTAAGATACAGCTATTGGTCCCTACTCACCCAGAGCAAAAGAGAGCGAAGGAAACCAAAAAGTCAAGGAAGAAACTAGTCCCCAGGGCTACTCGTCTGAATGAACCACAGTCTCATCTACCCTGAGATAAGAGGGACTAGAGAATGTCAGGCTGCTATTGCCAACCATTTAATTGGAAATACAATACATTGATCTTGGTAGAGTACAAGATAATGGGTAATATGTCTCTAATTCTTAAAAATTCCAGACTTGCTGCACTGGTTAAGACTAGAAGACTCCCGATGGTGACTGCTCTGAAACACGTTTTAAACATTGAACCAAAATTAGCCTCTGAGTCACCTTTCAACTCCATAACAGACTGGCTCACAAAATTAAAAATCCCCCTTGTGGACACTGTGCTCCTTTTCAAAATCACCCAAGATCCAATGCTTTGGCAATTACTTTAGAACAACAGGACCAACGGTCTGGGGGGTGGGGGGCCCTGGGAGAGGGGGAGGCAGGGGAATGGAAGTGGGTGTTAACAAGCCCAGAGACAAGGGAGCAACAAGTGATCTAAAATCTATGGCAAGAAGGACATAAGATGCCTGGTAGGGCTTGATCAAGGGCAGTGTAACTGAGAGGATTTACTGAAACTGTAATTAAGCCTGAACACGATAGTGGGACAAGAGGAAAGTAAAAAGAAATCAAGGAAAGAACTAGGAGGCAAAGGGCATTTATAGAGGTCTAAATACAGGCATGTACATATGTAAATATATTTATATATAATGATAGGGAAATAGGTCTATGTACATATATTTTTATGTTAAGTATCAAGGTAGCAGATGCACATTGGACCTCTACTCAAGTCCTCCCTCAAGGCAAGACACTTTGTTCTAATAGCCTGGCATTCTGTGATGCTCACCTCCCTGACATGATCGCTGGAGACAAAATGGGTGCATAAGCAAATGTTGTGAAGAAAGCTGATGGTGCCTGGCTATCAAAAGACAAAGCATCTGGGGCAGGCGTCCTCAAACTATGGCCCGCAGGCCACATGTGGCCTGTCGAGGACATTTATCTGGCCCACCGGGTGTTTTTGCCCCATTTGTTTTTTTTACTATAAAATAAGATATGTGCAGTGTGCATAGGAATTTGTTCATAGTTTATTTTTTTTTAACTATAGTCCAGCCCTCCAATGGGTCTGAGGGACAGTGAACTGGCCCCTGTTTAAAAAGTTTGAGGACCCCTGATCTGGGGTCTTAAAGACTTGAAGGTAAATAAGCAGCCATCTAGCTGAGAAGCAAAAAAAATCCCACATGGAAGAAGTACACCAGCCTGTGTGATCATGAGGTGTTGATGGAACCAGGTATCAGGCACCAAAGACCCAGAACAAAAAGTCATATCAATGTGAATGAGGGGAACTGTGGAGTGGAGACCCAAAGCCCATCTGTACACAATTGGACATCCCCTTACAGAGGG
>NW_022109491.1:12794311-12799735 GCF_000313985.2 Echinops telfairi
CCCCTGCTCAGCAGGGAGAAGCACTGCCTGGTCCTGGCCCCTCTTCACCGTGATGGCCAGCTTGTGGCCACTGTTCTCAATGCATCTCCCTGAGGGTCATCATCTTCTTCAAGGACCCTCTACTTGACTACGCATGAGGCCCTTCCCCAGGAACTATTCCCTCCCAATACCACGTCCAAAGTAGCTGAGACAAAGGCTTGTCATTCTCACCCTTAAGGCATTCTGACCATACTTCTTCTAAGACCATTTGTTCTCATTCATATTGCCGACACCCTAATCCAAGGACATCACTTTTCAGGTCTTCCGTGTTCCTTGTCCAGCTTTCCCGTGCATATTTGGCAAGTGGAAACACCAGGGCTTCGGTCAGGTACACCTACGTCCTCACGGTGACTTCTTTGCTCCTTAACGCTTGAAGACGTCTTGGGCAGCAGACTTGCCCGAGGCAATCATTTGGTTTCTTGACTTCTGCTTCATTGGGTGTTGATTGTGAGTTCCAGTAGAGTGAATTCCTTGACCATTTCAATCGTTTCTCTGCTTATCAGGATGTGGCTTATTGGACCAGTCGTGAGCATTTTTGTTTTCTTTATATTGAAGGCTGGAATTTGATCTTCGGGAATACTTGAACTCTTCACTAAATGCTCCAAGTCCTCTTCATTTTCAGCAAACAAGTTCGTGTCATCTGCATATCACAGGTTGTGAACGAATCTTCCTCAAATCCTGATGCTATAATCTTCTAATATCTTCCTGCTTCTAGGTTATTTTTATTATATCCTGGGATTGAGTGGAATCTTACCACTGAGAACAACTCTTAATTATGTTGTATCCACGACAAAATCGCAAATAACTCCCCTTTGTCTACAGGTTAAAGCCACACAAATTAAGTAGTTAGGCCCTGCATGCTGCCATCCACTTTATAACAATTAACCCTCAATTTGCTTCCTTCCTAATTACTCACAGGGTCCCCAAGACTTCTGTGTTTCAGAGTCCCCTCTGCACCCTTTCTCATGCCACTGCTAAATCTCCCTGGTGGTTTTTAAGAGACATCAATCTTGTTCATTTTGTTATGCATAGTAATTTAGCTCCGTTTAAGCACCTCTGTAGCTTTTAGACCCACACCTGTCACCATGTCTATGAAACAAAGGATCCTAAAGGGATCATTTTCACTAAAAGGCAGGGAAAATTATAAATAATAAATCATTCTTTTGCCTATGGTACAAAACCCAAGTACCAATCATTTAGATATTTTTAAGTGTTCTCCCAGAGGCAAAAATCAAAACTGTAAAGAGACTATTAGGAAACAACAAAATGAGAAATTTATACAATGAGCTCATCTGATATTTTGCATTTATAATAGTGAGGAGAAAAATCTACTATCCCAATATTGGTGCTTTAACGATGTTCATCTGGCCCAGAGGCTTGCTGAGGTGTGAGGAGAGAGCAAGGCTGACTGGGAGGCTTAGGGTTTAGCGCGAAGTTGGCTGGGCCACGATCGGCCGGGAATTGGCAGTTACGTAACAATGCAATCTGGTAGCTATGTAATGGTGTAGGCAGCCTCCATTTGGTGACCTGGTGTGGTCTTCTATTTTTGAGTAACACCAATTTTCCCAAAATGACTAGGCCTTTGAAAATAACCATGTAGAATGAGGTGTCGAAGGGATCAGGTTTAAGGCATCATCAGAACAAGAAATCTTACCATAGTGAATGATGGGGGGAGTGTGGAGCGCAAACCCAAAGCCCATTTGTAGGCCACTGGAGATCCCCTTGTAGAGGGGTCTCGGGGAGGAGACGAGCCAGTCAAAGTGCAATGTAGCAACGATGAAAAATACAACTTTCCTCTAGTTCCTAAATGCTTCCTCCTCCCCCCGCCCCGCTATCATGATCCGAATTCTACCTTGCAAGTCTGACTAGACCAGAGGATGTACACTGGTACAGATAGGAACTGGAAACACAGGGAATCCAGGGCGGATGAGCCCTTCAGGACCAGTGGTGTGAGTGGCGATACTGTGAGGGTAGAGGGAGAGTGGGTTGGAAAGAGGGAACCGATTACAAGGAACTATATGTGACCTCCTCCCTGGGGGACGGACAACAGAAAAGTGGGTGAAAGGAGACGTCGGACAGGGAAAGATATGACAAAATAATAGTCTATAAATTATCAAGGGCTCATGAGGGAGAGGGGAGCCGGGAGGGAGGGGAAAAATGAGGACCTGATGCCAGGGGCTTAAGTGGAGAGGAAATGTTTGGAGAATGATGAGGGCAATGAATGTACAAATGCGCTTTACACAATTGATGTGTGTATGGATTGTGATAAGAGTTGTATGAGTCCCTAATAAAGCGATTAAAAAAGAAAGAAAGAAAAGATCCATGTAGAAAAGTGAGGAGCGAGTGTATATCATCTTATGGGATGAGGCAAAGCTGATTCATAGGCAAAGTCATAATCCTAACTGCCTAATAATTGGGTTAGGTGAATCAGAAACCAATGAAAGTAGGTCAAAATGAACATGTATTTCAATGATTTTGTTTGTATAAAAGCTCGAAACAATGAGTGAAACTGGAAAATATCATTAAAGGCAAACATTACTGATTAATAAGCTTATTAATCAGAAGAATAGTAGCATGCATAAATCTACTTTAGAGCTAGTTCATGAAATAGCCTTGGCTCCACGAGCGAGCACACAAATAGATGGTAAAGATGAAAAGAAAAAGAAAGTCACCGATTTTAAAACGCTCTGAGAACACTATGCATAATCGTATGCTAATGAACTTCAGGACCTCCGTCAAATGGATTGTTTTCTGGGAAAATATAACTTACCAAGATTGCCTCCTGAAAGAGACGACTCCCTGAGTAGACCTGCAGTACACGGACCCTCCGAAGGAACTTACTAGAGTCTCGCCCCCCAAACGGCTTCCAGCCTCAGATGATTTCATGGGTGAGCTCTTTCAACCTTTCACAGAACAAATCATTTCCATGTAGCATGCGGCCCTCGGGGCCTGAAAAAAGATGCACATCTTATCCGTTCATTTCACAAAGCTAACAAAACGATCCACGGAATGTCTCGGATGGAGCTGGAAAACGTTGTGTCGCGTGAGGGAAGGCAGACACAGGGGCACAAAGTCGATGGCGGCTTCAAAAGAAGCTCGCGAAGAGGAACCCCAATCTCAGGTGACAGAAACCCCAGAAACGGTTTCTGGGGGCCAGAGAGGACGAGCGACTGGAAAGGGGACTTTCTAGAAGAGAGCAAATGTCCTGTATTTTGATCTGGCTGATGCCTCCTGGGGTACAGACATAGATCTGCCCAAATCCGCCCATCTGCACACTTCAAATCTTTGCACTTTACTGTATGTAAATTTTACCTCCATCAAGTACTGAGAGGACAGAAAACTTTTTAACCACGACTTAAAAGACAGTCGACAAAAGTAGCAAGCCAGTCACACTTAGTATATTGTACCTGCAATGATAATCACCTAAACATAGGCAAATGTTACCTTACAATAAATTAGAAATACAGAAAAGGAAAAAACCCTCCTAGCTACAAAGTTATTTTCATATTACAATCTATGACAATAATAGGCACCCAGGGGACTCAGTGGGCTGTTAAGCGTTGGCCTGCTAACCAAAAGGTCAGTGGTTCGAACCCACCAGCTACTCCTGGAGAGAAGGATGAGGTCGTCTGCTTCCATAAAGATTTATGGAGAGAGGGAGGGTGATGGGATTGGGGAGGAAACAATGAAGGAGGGAGTGGGGAGGGGGCACTACAACTGATGGTGATTACGCAACTCATTTTAAAGGCAATTTAACCTGGGGGATGTTCTAAAATGGATTGTGGTAATGATTGTACAATTCTTCTTGATATGATTGAATGATAGAGTTGTATGAGATGTGGATTAGGTGTCAATCAAAATGTAAAAAAAAAAAACCCTGAATGTGACAAGCAAACGTAAATCTTTAAAATACATAAATTTTTCTTCTAAAAAAAACAAGATATGCAATAAAATATTCATAATGCCAAAAAAAAAAGATTTATAGCTAAAAAACTCTAAAGGGCAATTATATTCTGCCCTATGAGATCAGTATGTGTTGGAATCAGCGAGACAGCAGTGGACTTATTACCACAAGAATTCAAATTTTAAAAATTAAAATTAAAATACTGAAATCCATTTATGAAATTCATTTGTTCTTCATTTTAAATGCTAATAAGCTCAGATTAAGAAAAAGATTATAGCTCGGCATGATGAATGATGCCTATCTCAAACCGATAGCCCAAATCACCCTAACAGTGACACAAGAGGCCACCTCCTTAATGTCAAGAATAAAATGAGAATGGCTACTCTTCCCAGTGTCACTGAATATTGTTCTGAAATTTTTCACCAGCACAAGGATGAGAAATAGATATGAATCATCACAATAAGTGAGAAAGAGACAAAAAAGCATTTTTAGTCCACGATAATATTATTTATCCAGAGAACTCAAGAGAGCCAACTGGAAAACAGTGTTATGACTGGTTATAAAATAAACATACAGACATAAGTAGGGTTGCTCACTGAAGCATTGTTTATCATAATGAAAAATTGGAAACCACCTAAATGTCCAAAGATAGGATAAATACAAAAGGGCATGTGCACATGCAGAATATTATATCACAATTTAAAGGAAGTAGGTAGGTATAAAATATTAGAGGGACAAAATATGACCTTGATAATAACCCATCCGAATTTAGAGAGCATCTCAAGAACAGATGTGTGACAAGATGTAAAGATAATATACCTCACTCATTATTTTTACCTTACTCATTTTTATTATTTATATTTTACAATTTTTATCAGTATTCTGTTACTAAATAACGGATATGGATCCTTGGACCCTTAGCTAACCAAACTAGATTAGAATATGAGCCGTCAGACTTAAACAATCTAATATCAACAAAAATTCAAACTCACTGCCATCGAGTTGATTAAGCTCGGAACGACACTATAGGACAGGGCAGAGCTGCCTCTGTGGTTCCTGAGACTGTAACTCTTCACGGGAGTAGAAAGTGTCCTCTTGCTCCCAGACACTGCCCAATCAAAAGAATATCTGCTTTGGGACACCATCTGACGTGTATTATGACTTGGTTCTAGAGTTTGAATAAGGATCGACTGGAAAAAGAAAATGCCCGTGCAACTTTAAGAAATATAAAAATGCCAGGTTTGTGTAGGAATTTTTTTTTCTCATGAGTTATATTTTAAGTTCCTCGATGAATGCCTGCCTCATTGTTTTCCCTCGATGACATCTGCGCAGGTATGTTCTTTCTGAAGGAAAATAAAAACTCAATCAAAGTGGGAACCGATTACGAGGATCTACATATAACCTCCTCCCTGGGGGATGGACAACAGAAAAGTGGGTGAAGGGAGACGTCGGACAGGGCAAGATATGACAAAATAATAATT
>NW_022109491.1:12800890-12802717 GCF_000313985.2 Echinops telfairi
GGGTGGGGGGTGGGTGGCCTCCAGGAATTGATGGAATAGCTATTGAAATGTCTTAAAAGAACAGCTGCAGCATTGGATGTGTTCGCTTGTGGATCCCAAGAAATGTGGAAGACAGCTATCTGGCCAACTGACTGAAAGAGATCTATATTTGTGCCCATCCAAAGAAAAGAAATCCAACATAATGCAGAAATTACCAGACAAATCATTAATATCACACGCAAGTACATTTTGCTAAAGATCATTTAAAGCCGTGGCTTTGAAGTCCCTTCAGCTCTTTCATATCCTAACAGGGAATTGGCATGGTATACTAAATCTTCTTCATCGTTATCCTACCTCAAGTGCATCAACTCTTCTTCAGATTTTTACTCTTCGTCTGCTAATGCCAAGGAATTTGAAAGAAAGCTACTTGGCCAACTGACCGAAAGCGATCCATATTCTTGGATCTCAATGGATCCCAAAGAAAGCTGACCCAATAGAATGGGAAAATTATTAAACAATACCATGAATTTCACACACAAGTAAAATTTTGCTGCAGATAATTCAAGAATGGTTGAAACATAAATCAACAGGGGCCTGACAGAAACTTACGGTAAGTCAATTCAGCAGAGGACATGGAAGGAGAGTTGGATATCATTGCTGATGTCAGATGGATCTCAGCTGAAATCAGAGACCATCCGCACTATGTTTACTTATGTTTCATTCACTGTCAAAGGCATTTGTGTAGGTCAGAATTCAAGCACACTTGATTGTGCGCATGTGGAACCTATTCGTAGATCAAGTGGCAGGTGTTTGAACAGAAAAAGGGGAGCCTGAATGGTTTAACATTCAAAAAGGGTATGCCTCGGGTTTGAATCCTTTCACGTTTTACCTGGCTCCACAATGTTCATGGAAGTAGCATTCAAGACATCAAACAAAATACTAGGTAAAGGTGCTAAGCAAGACCGGTGTTAACCCCCAATTCGGAGCAGGCTATGGAGGACAGTGGGACCCCCCAAGCCATCGGCAGAGTATCTAGTCAGATCAAGCCACTGGCAGATCCCCTCTAGCCAAAGGCAAGAGTCCCAAACAGACTCACTACCAGGCAGCGACCACTGTCATCCTGATTATTCAGGATCGAACTCAGTACCAGACCAGTTGCCCTCCCTATAGACATAGACGCCTCCTGAATTTGCACTGGTGCAAGTATCTCTTAGTTGTCCCATGACAGAAATTTGTTCCCTGGCTTTTTGAATGTTGATGGGGTGCTATTTTCCCTCTTACGTATCATTTGTATTTTTGCCTTTGTACTAACACGATCTATCCTGACCACCTTAGGGTGGTTTGTCTTTCATTGTTTTCTGCTGAGTTTCCCCACTGTGAAGCACAGGAGGAAGGGATGTGTGATAATAACTGTTATCAGGAATGCAGGGGTGAGGGATGGGTGAGGGAGGGAAAGGGGTTTTCAGGAGTGAACATGAAGGCGGGATGGGGAGGGAGCACTAGAACTGATGGTGATTGCACAACTCATTTAAAGGTGATATAACCGTGGGGCGGAGGGGAGTGCGGGGAGAATGAGGAGGCTCTAAGATAGATACGGTGGTAATTGCACAACTCCCCTTGATGTAATTGAATAATTGAACTGTTCAATTGTATGATATGTGAATTATGTGCCGATAAAACTGTTGTGGGTGGGGGTGGGGAAACAGGGAATTGGCAGAAATTCAAGCCAGATTCACAAGAGGCCATACAATGAGGGATATCATTGCTGATATCAGATGGATCTTGCCTGAAAGCAAAGGTTACCAGCAAGATATTTACTTGTGTGTCATTGACTATACAAAGGCATTC
>NW_022109491.1:12803411-12804836 GCF_000313985.2 Echinops telfairi
GGACCAGGGAATAATGAAGACAAGAGTAGAACTGGCATCTTTGAATTGTGGTATTGGTGAAGAATATTAAATACCCCATGGACTCCCAGAAGAACAAAGAGATCTGTGTTGGAAGAAGTAACGCCAGAAGTCTCCACAGAAGGAAGGATGATGAAACGCTGGTTCATGTGCTTAGGAAATGCCGTCAAGAGGGACTGGTCCCTGGGAGACCTCATTCCTAGGAGAGGGTCAGAGCAAAGAAGACCCTAAACAAGAAGGGTTGACATTGTGGCTGAAGCAATGGGCTCAGGCCCAGGAGATCCTGGCGATGGCACAGCGCTGGGCAATATTTCTTTCTGTTGTATATAGGGTCACGAGACGTCAGGGCCAACTCCACATCACTAACCACGACCAGTAGTACGTGAAGAGAGAAGACACAGGATGAGATACTTGGAGTGGTGCTTTCAAAGCAGTTTATAAAAACACCTTGAACTACATTGTGCAGACACACACAGATATATGGTTGTGAAATATACCTACTAAGTTCATTGGCTTTACTCACATTGCCTGCCTCTGGAAAGGGAGAGCGAGCACTGAGATTGGGGAGGGATACAGATGGGCTTCTGGTACAGTACCTTTAGGCTGGAGTAAGAGTACCTCACTGTACTTTATTTTATAAGGAATAAAAATTCCTGGAGAAAATATCCCCCCTCTGACAGCCAGGCCCAGTATGCCAGAAATAACTCCCAGAAAGTTCCACTGCGCTCCTTTCTAGTCAAGCGTCCATCCCCAGCCCCACCACCACCTGTCTGATTTCTATCCACAGAGTGTGGAGCTGTCAGCTCTTGAGTTGTCAAGATATGGACTTACGGGGTTTCTTTCAGGCTTTACTTAACCTCATCCACAAGAGTGGCCTCCTTTCGGATTCCAAGTCTCTCAAGCCCACCTGTACCAACTGGAGCCAGGGTTGAGGGCCATACACATCCTTGCTCTTGGGTTTCAGGCAAATGAGGGGGCGCAGCATCTAACAAGAGGATGCTCGTCCCAGGGCACAAAGTAGGCACCTACATGACAGTGTGCCCAGTCCCTTATGACGCATCTCAGAATCTCCTGTTTCCGAACCAGGAGCATAACACCGTGGAGGAAGGACTCCGCTCCCAAGGGGGAAACATCCGGTTCTCCACTCCAACACTACTGACATTTGAGGCTGAATAATTCTGTGTTGTGGGGCTGGTCTGGACATTGTAGACTGCTAATCACCATCTCCGACCTCTACTCACTGGATGCCACTGGTTTGTTCCCAATTGTGACAACGAAAAATATCTCCAGACATGGACAAATGTCCCTTGGTAGAGTGGCAGCAAAATTGCTCCCTGATGGGAACCTGTAACACCAGATGATCATTAGGTGGAGATATAGAGATAACAGGTAGCAACATACGTTGAT
>NW_022109491.1:12812809-12815024 GCF_000313985.2 Echinops telfairi
AATGAGTGCGTGTTTCTTGTGCTCCGTCAGCTTGTTGAAACATTTCAAGTGGTATTCCATCAATTCCTGAAGCCTTGTTTTTGGCTAAGGCCTTTAGTGCAGCTTGGACTTCCTCCCCCAGTACCAAGATTCTCCATCATTGGTTCTTAATCATATGTTACCTCTTGAAATGGTTGGATGTGGACCAGTTATTTTGGGTACAGTGACTGTGTAGTCCTTGCATCTTCTTTCGATGTTTCCTGCATCATTCAATATTTCTCCCATAACACCTTTCAGTATTGCAGCTCAAGTCTTGAACTTTTTCTGGAGTTTTTTTCTGTTTCAGAGATGCTGAATTTCATCCTTGTTGGTGTTCTAATCTGTCTTTGCACACATTGCATTATACGGTTTGACTTTGCTTTCTCGAGCTCTTTCACGTCACCGTTTCTTCCGTTTGCGGTAGCTACTCTATGAGGAAGAGCGGGTTTCAGTCTGCTGACATTCACTTTGATCTTGTCTTCCTTTCGTGTCTTCTAATGATCCTTCACTCTCTCATGCATGAAGTCCACAACGCCATCCCACAGCGCATCAGGTCTTCTGGCGCCAGCGGTCAGTGCAGCCAATCTGTTCTTGAGAGGCTCTCAGGATTCAGGTGGGTCGACTCAAGGCCATGTTTTAACTCTCATGGGCTAGTTTGCATTTTCTTCAGCTTCAACCTGAACTTCCCTGTGAGCAACTCATGTTCTGCTCCAGTCGGCCCCTGACCTGGTTTTTTCTGCGGATATTGAGCTGCTCCATCGTCTCTACCCGCAGATGTAGCCAATTTGATTTCTGTGAAGTCCATCCAGAGAAATCCACATGCATCGTCACCATTTGTGCTGTTGGGGAAAAAAAAGAAAAACAAAAAATGGGACTTACGAGGAAGTGGTTGGTTTTGCAAAATCCTATCATTCAATCTCCAACTTCTTTTCTATTACCAAGACCATATTGCCCAAGTCCTGTTCCTCCCTCTTTGTTACCAGGTTTTGCATGTAAGAAAGACATACATGGTTACACAAGTGCACTGCTGTCAAACTGATTCCAAATCATAGCAACCCTACAACAAACTAGAACTTCCCCATAAGCTTTTCCCTGCTATTCCTCTATTGATGTAGACTCCGCATGTTTCTCCTGAGGAGTAGGCAGCACTCAAGGAGGGGAAAGCAGTATTATAAATCCATTCAGTCTGCTCAAAGTTATGGGTAAGCTGAGTGGAACTGTCATTAAAATATTGGATGGAAACTTTGTGGAACTTAAAAGTTCTATTTTAAAACTCAACTGGAAAAAATAAAAGAGGTTGACTGAAAGGAAAATTTTAGAAAGATGAATAAATAATAGATTCTATCTATCAGATATAACATGGGTTATAAAATGATAATAATTAAGACCACACGGAAGAATCATCAGCGCAATGAAAGCATAAAAAGCCAGAAAACAGGCTGGAGCACATGTTAAGAAGTTTAGTCTTGGTTAAAGTGGCATTTAAATGAATGGACAGCTTTGTAGAACGTTCAATAAATGATGGAGGAACAATTCATTAACAATTCAGGGCAGGAAAAAATGTAGACCACACAGCAAAGTAAATTTCCAGTGAAGCAAAGAGTTGCTGTTTTTATTAAACACCAAAAGAGAAAAAAGATAATAAAATGTACATGAATGCTCTCCCGAGCTCCAAGACAAATGCTTTCCACGTCAACGCAGACAAAAGCGAAAGGGAGGTCTCAGAAAGGAGGAGCAGCTGCCTCAACAGCACAGATATACTGGTGCCCGGAGCACAGCGTGCGTCCGAAAACCTCCCAGTCACATGACAGAGTCCACCTCACGGTTTTCCTGAATCAGTCTAAAGAGAACACCCCATTCGTGTGTTTACACGGACAGAGGACAGGAACATGCAGTTCACACAGGAAATACAAACGGCCGGAAGACATGGTAAGAAGTTGGTCTCGCATGGGAGCGGACTAAGAGGGGGACAGAGAGAGAACCACAGTCTGGACCACCAAGCTTGGAGGACGACATTCCTGCTCAGAGCAGCCAGCGCACAGAGAGGAGGCAGGGCCAGCCTCGCCACGGGACACGACATCCTCTCACTGACCCACAGCACTACCGGGGACAGCGCTGGAGACACAGTGAGAGAACTGAGCCTGGTCTAACTCCCACCCCCACCCCCTTCAAACACACCAGGGCGCAACACAGAGAA
>NW_022109491.1:12815935-12825911 GCF_000313985.2 Echinops telfairi
AGGCTCTAGCCAGCTGCCTCGGCTGGAAAACCAGGTCCAGCCGAAAAGCTGACCCAGGAAAATCTCCCTCAGCTGAAACTGGGGAGGGTAACAGCCGTCCCACCCTTGGGGGCCGAGAGGAGGTGTGAGCACCTGGCAAAGAACCTGTAGGGCAAGTCAGGGCTCAGTCCCTCAGCTGCCATCACTCTGGACAGCGGCCTTGTGTGCTCTTGTCTGGCTGTCACTCCAGGACTGAGTGAGTTCCTGTGTTGCAGACCTCAGCGCCTCTCGCTTAGTAAGTGACATGGGTTCTTCGGAGACTGGTCCAGTTCCCAGGGTTGAAGACAAATCGGAATTGCACCTGTGTTGGGTCATGTTCAAAAGCAAGAGATAGGGAGGTAGGCTTCCGGGTTCAAATCCTGTCTACCACTTTACAGCTGCAAGTTGTCCGACTTCACTGAGTCTCAGTATCCCCCTCTTTAATACGGGGATAATATGACCGCCGCCTACCTGGGCCACTGTAAAAAGTCTAGCACGGTGCTGAGACAAATCCAAGGTGGGTTGTTTTTCGTTGGCGTTAGCACCACCTTGACCCCAGTCATCAGAGTCAGCTTACCACCGTTAGAGATGGTGGCATAACTTCCCTAGCAGTTGGCGACCTCACACCTAACTGCTCAGGCAGGGGTGCTTCATTGTCCAAGGCCACGGACACCAGCCACCTCTTCGGCCATCTGGACGGTCCCCTCTGGGTTGATGCAATGCACAGCCTGGCAGAAGTCTGCGGAGAGCAGAGGGAAGACGAGGTTTGCGTTTCCCAATTCAGCACAACGCTCTTCCCCCAGGTTCAGCAGGGTCCAGACCGCACCTTCCTGTTTGTTTTCTCCACGAGAGGCCTCTTCGCCTGCAATGATTACCTGCCAGGAGAAGATTATAATTAACAGAGAACGTCTACTGCAAGCAGTCAGAAAACTGTTTTCTAACAACAAATGAAAATATCATTAGCATTCCCTAGCTTTCTCCTCTGGAGAAAAAAATTTCCCCCTTACTTGCAACAAATTGAAAGAAAAAGAGAGAGATTAGGAGCAAAATCACCTAACTGTTCACCTTGCAGATGATGTGTATCAGGCAAAGGTGCAAAGACCTGGAGGGATGCAGCCAGTGAGAAGCAGGCGGAGACTTGAGTCAAGGTCTAACTGACCCAGCCCCAAGTTCTGCACACAGTCTGCTCATTCGCCTTACTTGAGCATCCTTGGTACAGCTGGGCTCCCATCTGGTCCTGGACTACTTCGGGCTCCGCACCTGGACAGCAGGTGCAAGCAGACCTGCAGGGAACTCTGGATGGTGTTCTGGAAACCCTGGTTTTGGTTTTGGTTTTTTAATGAGTGTTGCGTGAGGAAGGGCAGAGAAGTGATTGCCACTGATTGAGCTCTGTGCCAGGTGTCTTATGCACATGATTGCCTTTACTTACCTCTGACAACAACCCCATGGTGTAGAGATAACGATGCTCATTTTTCAGATAAGAAACTGAGTCTCAGAGAAGCCAACGCTGAATTCTCCCCAAACCAGGCCACTGGCCTGTGGTGGAGTCTAGGAGACTCTGAACTTGGCTAACTCTTGTTACGCTTTCAGGGTGATTGCGTCTCTTCCCATGGTTTCATTGCCATATATTTGCTCTGAAATTTTAAAAAAACACCCAACGCCTTGCCACAGAGTCCATTCCAGCGGGTCGCTGTCCTCGGGGACAGGGGAGTCCTGCCCCTGGGTTTTCCCATGCTGGGGCTCTTCACCAAAGTAGAAAGCCCTCTCTTTCCCCTGGAGAGCAGCGGGGGGATTCCAACCGCTACCCCTGCCGGTAGCAGTCCAACCCGTAAGCACTATGCCACCAGGACTTCTAGGTATTTGCTCATGGTTCCCAAACTGTTATCTGCGACCCAGGTATCTCAGCATCCTGTTCAAGAGCTCCGTTTGAATGCCTCACAAATGACATCTTGAATTCAACACGTCCAAAATTCAATGCATCAACTTGCATTGAAAATGTGGCACTCCTATCCCCCAAGACGCCCCAGGTAGAATCCTTGGGGGTCATCCTTGACTCCTCTTCTGCCTCACCCTCACTCCCTTAACCCACCCCCAACAGTGCTAGTTAGTTTCATGTGTCAACCAGGCAAGGCTATGGTGCCCAGCTGCTTGGTCAAACACAGGTCTAGGTGTTGCTATAAAAGTGGTTGCATGGGAGTAGCTTTTAAATCCGTTGACCTGGGCAATACCCTCTGTGATGTGGGTGGGCCTCCTCCAATGAGCTGAATTAAGAAACGTAGGTCTCCCAAGGGGAAAGGACTTCTAGTGCGAGGCTGTAACTTCAGTTCCTGCTACTTTCCAGCCCTACAGACGTTGGACACCAGACTGCCAGTGTTTCAAACCTGGTGTCTGGCCAAACGTATGGGAGCTAATTCCTGAGAATAAATCTGGACAGGTAGATACAGAGAAAGAGGATAGATCAAGAGATAGAGAAGGATGGATGGGTGGATGGATGGATAGGTAGGTAGTAGAGAGGAACGCGTAATAGTAACTTACCCTAGTGGTTTTGTTTCTTTGGAGAACCCTGACTAACGAACCAATCTACCTGTCCAATCAATCACCCAGTCCTCCTCGCCCACCATCTTTCCATCTTCCCTGCTTCTGGCCTGATCTCAGCCTCCTTGGGCTCCCCCTTGCGTAACTGCAACACTCTCCTAAGCAGCCTCTCGGCCTTCGGCTTTCCCTTCCCCAGTCTGCTTTGTCTCCATGTGGCAGGCAGAGTGAGTGACTTCCTAGTGACCCTGCTGATGACAACCCTTCCGCGGGAATAGCAACTTCCTGTGTGCTCACCCTGTACGTCCACAGCTCGCTGGGTCCTGAAAAGCACCCTTTGAGAATGGCACCATGGTGTCCTTTTTCAGATGAGGAAATTGGGGTGTCCAAAGGTTGAGGAACTTAGCCCAGTTCTCACAGCTAGGAGGGTCCAGAGCGAGGATTTAAACTCAGGCAGCAACGAGGCTCCGGAGTTCATGCTCTTACCAAGGATGCTAAGCTTTCTCTCCCAGGATGTCCGCCTCAGCTAAAGTCCAAATGCCTTGCTACGGACCACCGGACTCCGCATAGTCTCAGCCATACCATCGTCACTCCGTCCTCCCACTTCCTGTTCTCGACCTCCCTCTTCGTAAGTCCAGAGCAACAACGTGCAAGCGTCTCCAAGCTTGTTCCCACCTTTATATATTCCTTCTGCCAAAGCAATGCTAGCCACCACCCCGCTCCCCACTTTTCACCTGGCAGGCTTCTACCACCCCCTCCCTTCGGGCCTCATCTCCTCAGGGAAGCCGCCTCAGAGTCCCCGGACCAAGTCAGGGGCCTGGTGCTTTGTTATCTGCACCCTCCTTCCAGACCAGGGCTCTAGGAACCTGACCTAAGACACCCCATTACATCAAACTCTCCTCTCCCCTCCCCTCAAGGAGGTTGGTTACCGGCCCTCTTCCTTCTTCAGGGTCGTCATGGCAGACAGGGCACAGGAAAAGACAAATCAGCCTCCAGAGAACAGAGGGAACCCCAGGAAACGCTATTTAAATATCCCGTCAACTGCTCTGGAACGTCAAATTCCCAGGAGCCCGAGGATGGCTGTCCGAGGCCAAGAACTCCACCTCTCGCAGGGCGGCCAACCCACTGGACCGAGTCCAGATTCTACAATAAGGGCTATGACAGACAACAGAGCCTTGTCCCTGGCTTCCCCCAGACTTGCCATCTGGCCTCCCCTTGGCCTTCCAAAGACAACAGCCATTCCTTGTTCCCATGTCAGCCACTCTGGGACTGAGAAACACACGGCGAACAGGTGAGAATCCAGAGAGAACGAGAGCATCATTTCCCAAGAAGTTCAAACTCCTTTTCCCCTGGCCCTCCGGGACATCTCCGCCTTACCCCTCGGGCCTGTCTGCGTGAGGCCTGCGGTCTGGGGGAGGAAGAAGTGCCCGTTATTGGGTGCCCTTGCAGGCGCGGGGCCCACCGGCTCCCAGGGCAAATGAGACCAGGGGTGAGGCGGTGGAAGGAGAGGGTTAAGGCGCTGGTGGTCCGCACAAACACCTTCCGCATTGCACTCCTTCAATTTCTTTTCCGTGAATTTAAATGCGTTCTGTCACAGTGAGTTATGTCACCCGGAGGGAATGCCCAACTCCGCGACGTTTTTAAAGATTATTTTTTAGATCACCTATCACTATCCATTTGAGGAACGATTGTTCAATCTGAAAAAATAAATTCAAAACTGTCCCCATCTGAGCAAGATGGAAAAATAACTTACCCTGTTCTTTCCTTCCCTTCCTTTTTATTTTATTTTTAAGCAGGCTTATTTCTGAAAGACGGGTTTGAAAATCTCTTTCACCTTGACATCCTGGCAGGATTTGAGCCCCTGGGTGAGCTGAGTATCATGCCTCGTCACACGGGTGAACAACTGAATGTACAGCCAGCTGTGTGACCTCGGGCAATTCACTTAACCTCTCTGAGCCTTAATCTCCTCCACTGTTACAGTGAGATAACAACAGTGACCACGACCACCAAATTAGATGATATTGAGGTAGCCCTTGAATGTAAGACAGATGCGAGGTGTCTGTTCTACTTGACTGTCAATTTCTCAAGGGCAGGGAGCAGATTCTGGCCAATTTTGATTCTCCCAGTGGATCTAGAACACGGCCTGGCACACAAGACAGGCTTCGTAAGCATTTGGTGGATAGATAAATGACTTGATGCATGGGTGGGTGGTGGTTTGGTGGACAGATGTCTGGAATAGAGGTAGGGATCGATAATGGAGGGAAAGAGGAATGCAAGAGTGGACCATCACGTGCGTCCCCCAAATAGCACATCATTTTTAAAAGCACATAGTGTGTGTCCTCCACTGTCCGTGATGTAAACCTTCCAGCAAAGAGCATGCTGAATGTGGGAGACGAAGAGATGTACAAATCGGTTCCTGTGAGTCTTGGGAGTCTTGTGTCCCTTTGGATGGACAAGTGGATCGCACACTCATTGGATGGATGAATGGGTGGCTGGATGGACAGATAGAAATAAGCAAAGTGGATGGACATAAGGAAGGGAGTGGGAAGATGGTGAATGAATGTCTACCCTAGAGAAGAAAATACTCAGAGGCCCAGCGAATGGGAGACCGATGAAGACCGAGGAGGCAGAAAACCTGGGTTCACCAATGTTCATCATGGACTGGGACTGAATCCCCACCCCCCCCTACCCCACCCCATTTTCTGGAGTAAATTATGAGCAGGTGATGTGCAAGGCAATGCTTTTCAATTAATTTCCATGATCAAAAACCTTTGCTCTGAGTGGAATCTTACTTGGCAGGAATCCCAGCTGGCATTTATTGGGCATTTACTCGGCACTGGCACAGTCCAGGAACCCAGGTGCCTGAGGTTAAAGCATGGGGCTGCTGACCCAAAGGTCAACGGTTCGAACCTACCAACTGCTCTGCAGAAGAAAAATGAGGCATTCTGCTCCATAAAGATGGCAGTCTTGGCCAAAGGGAAACTCCGGCGCCTCCGCGGCCCTCTTTATCCAGGCGGCCGGGAAGATGGTGGACATTCAGACCAAGCATGCTTACCCAAAGCAGCCGACCATCTTCCAAAACAAGAAGAGGGTCCTCTTGGGGGAAACTGGCAAGGAGAAACTCCCCCATTACTACAAGGACATTGGCCTGGGCTTCAAGACGCCCAAGGAGGCCATTGAGGGCACCTACATTGACAAGAGATGCCCCTTCACCGGCAAGTCTCTATCCGAGGGAGGATTCTGTCTGGCGTGGTGACCAAGATGAAGATGCAAAGGACCATTGTCATCCGCCGAGACTACCTGCGCTACATCCGCAAGGACAACCGCTTTGAGAAACGCCACAAGTCTCGTGCACCTGTCCCCCTGCTTCAGGGACGTCCAGATCGGCGACATCATCACCGTGGGCGAGTGCCAGCCCCTGAGCAAGACCGTGCCTTCAACGTGCTCAAGGTCACCAAGGCTGCGGGCACCAAGAAGCAGTTCCAGAAGTTCTGAGCCGCCAGCCTCCCAGGAAAATAAAGTTATTTTTGGTCTCACTCAAAAAAAAAAAAAAAATGGCAGTCTTGGAAACCATAAGGGGGCAATCCTACGCTGTCCTAGAGGGTGGCTGTGGGTCCCAATCAAGTCGAGGGCAGCGGATTTGGTTAGATGCCGTCTAAGTCCACTCCACTGGGCTCCTCCAACAGAGCAGCGCCATAGCTACCCTTCCTGGTGCAGCTGGCCCGAGGGAGTTAGGCATCTGTCCAAGGTCACATAACAAGCAATCGATCTGGAATTCAGACCCAGGTGGTGAACGCAGTCTTGACCTTTCCGCTCTCTGGTCCCCACGCATCAAACAGGAAAAGAAAGGAGTCCCAGATGAACTGACCAGCCACCCCAGAGCCCTTCCACCGCGCCAGATTCCGGGAAATACCCAGAAGGAACGGCGCTCATGCTGGTTCTGCCCCTGCTTGGCTCTGTGTCCCGGGCAAGGCACTTGCCTCCCTTACCTCTCCTCTAAAACAAGGTGATCACCCCCTACAGCTGCTACAGAGGCGGCCTTGGGCAAGTCTCCTCACGAGATGGTTCAGTGAAGAGAGATAAACGCAAACTCCAGTCTGGGCAAGCGCCAAACAAGGAAGGTGCCTGGGACCCCAGTGTTCATGGGGGTGGGCGGGGGAGGGGGGGAGGGGTGGGAATGGACACGCTTTGAAGCTTGTTTGCCTCTCTTGGGGGCCAGCTCCTAGGTAACACTTCCGTGATTCACTCGGATCTTGTAGGGGCGCATTCCCTCCTCGAGGACCCTTACGCTGAACATCCTTTTCTGGTCACCTAGAGTAATATTAATTTGGTCTCTAGCCCTGCCTTGATGTACGATGTCACAAATCTGCATACAGTCAGATCTGGCGTTGCGAGGGGAGACGACAACCGAATACACACACACAAAGTGATTCCCCTCCCTGAGGGGCTACCTTCCCAAGGCCCTGGCATCCCTTTGAAAGCCTAAGAAGACACGCGGACTTCCCGCCCAGGGAAAGGCAGGCGCCTGCCCACCCTTGCCCATGCCGTTGGGTTGGGATGGGAAGGATGCTGGGCTTGTCTGGCCCAGTGGCCAGGAGAAGAGAGGATCTTACACAAGCCAGAATGTTCCCAAGATGCCCACACTTCACATCCTCAATCCAGCAGCCACTCAAACCCTGCCCACGATTTTGAAATGGAGAATTCTCTTGATAAATAAATCTCTTAATGAAATACAAGCAATTAAGCTAACAGTCCTATCAAATGCAGCCTGTCACTCAGCAGCCTGACACGTAATTGAATTTCTTTTTCCATCCCCTGGCTCCTTTTCCCTGATAAACAAATTCATTCGCCACAGATCAAGTTTCTCTAACCCAGAAACCAATGATAGTCAATCAACTAATTGACGCAACAAAGAGTTCTATTAAAAAAAAAATCCCCCTAATTAAAGTGGGAATGGAATCTTATAATACTCTGGTGTCTGATATTAATTACTCTGTGCTTAACCCTCGCCGGCCTCCTCGCCAACCTGACAGGGGGTCGTGGAGTGCCCAAGCCCAAGTTCCCGCTTTATCCTGAGCATGCTGTGAGATCCTGGGGCTTGCTTCCCCTCTCTGTCTCGTCCATGATAACCTACACAGCAACGACTGGTGCTGCTTCTGGCTCTAGCTGGCTTTTCAGGAGCAGCCCAATGGTGTGGACCACAGGGTAGCTCTCTCATCGCATCCACCACCTCTGACTTTGCCCCCAAAATTCCACCGAGCGGCCTGAGAATGCATGCAATCCTCCCCCCACATCCACCCACACACTCCTCGATGCCCCTTACACTCCCACATTTGCACAGACATCTCCTGGTATCAGAACCTGGGTGGTGCAAATGGGTTGACTGAGCCTAACTGCTCACCTATAGGTTAGAGGTTGGAGCCCACCCAGAAGGTGCTGTGGAAGAACAGACGGGCAACCTGCTTCTGGGAAACCAGCCCTTGAAAACGTACAGAGAACAGTTCTACTCTGGCAGACATGGGGTCGCCGTGAATCAGTGTCTGGGCACATGCACACTTACACACCACTCGGCCACACACACACCCCAAAGCATCTCTCCTCACTCACGGATAAATGGGACCTCCCTTATACTCAGGCCTGCCAGCATTTTCCAGAAAAGCCTGGGGTCCAAGGTTTCTTTGACGTAAGCCACAGGCTATCAGGGCCCTGTGCTGTGCAGGCACTGCCCGGGGCGAGGGAGGTAAAGGAGACAGAGGCATTCCTCCTGCATCGGCCTCTGGATCTGCCCCAGCCCAGCCTCGCCAGCAGCAGTGGGGGCTGTGCCTGGGCGCTGACCCCTCCGGGCGCTAGTTCAGGTGTGTCTCTGACTCCATGAACCAGGGGCCGTTGGAAGCCAGCCTGACGTAACACAGGACTGGGGCAGAGATGGAGTCCAGACAAAGACAGCGTGGCTGTGGAGCTTGGACGACACGTGCGGCTCTGGCGTTCAGTGATAGAGGCACAGACCAGCTCTGCTGCTCACTGCATGTGGGACTTGGGCAAGACACACAGCATGCCCCGGCCTCGACTTTCCCCATCTGTAAAATGAGAACATCGTGGGCCCTCTCACAGAAGGGCTTCCGTAACTGGACAAACTGGAGCATTGACTCCTGAGCACTTGGGGGCATGGTGAAGGCGCCATGAGAAACGCATGCTAGCTCCTGGGGCGCCCATAGGCATCAGGAACCCCCGAACCTGATGAAGAGGCTCTGGGTGCCAGCGGGAGGGCACCATGAGAAACGCATGCTAGCTCCTGGAGCGCCCATAGGCATCAGTTTGCAGGAACCCCCGAACCTGATGAGGAGGCTCTGGGTGCCAGCGGGAGGACCTAGGGTCCATAATGAGGTCACTCCACAAGGAAGCAACGTCGGTGCTTATGGTAAGAAGGGAGCGTGCAGAGACAGGCGGGAGTCAGCCAGGAGATGGGAGGCTGGTGGAAAAGAACTAACTCATGTCCGAAGGGTCGATTCTGACTCAGCCACCCCATAGGACAGGGTAGAACTGGCCCCGTGGGTTTCTGAGACTGGAACTCTCTACAGGAGTAGAAAACCTTGTCTTTCCCACCCCACCCCACTCCTGAGAGAGGATTCGAACTGCTGACCTTGAGATTAGCAGCCAGCTTGTAACCAACTGTGCCATCAGAGTGGCTCCCCACAATCAGCACCTCCAAGAGACAGATGCCCTCTGGGACCACTCTCTCTGGTGACCCGATTTCTCCAAGGCCCCCATCCAGGGACAGCGGCCCGGCATATCCTGCAGGTTTGCAAAGCCCGGTGTGGCTGGAGGGTGGGGCCCATCTCTTCACCCCCCGGCCACAGAGCAGAGCTGTCGGCAGCCGATACCTTCTGTTTAGCTCCTCTCCCTGTCTCTGTTTTCATGTTTTCCTCCCTCACGCTGGCTGTGTGGAGCACATCTCTCAGAAAATACTTGCTTTTGAAAGTTGTTGCCATAACAACCACTTCATTACACGGCAGGGCCCAGTATCTCAGAAATGCAGAATCTTCCCTTAAAAGCGAGCGCAGCACATCAAAGGGGAATGGGAGCTCATTATTTTTACATTATTTTGCAGGCAAATAGATATTTTCCAATACACATTTCTTTTCTAAGTTGATTTTCTTGTTCAGTGGAAATGCACATCTCTGTCTTAACGCTTTCCTGCCTGCAAGGTGCAGGCGCTAGGCAGCCAGGCTGCTCCGGGCTGCAGCTCCTGCGGGCTGGGCCTGCTCAAATCCCGATGTCTGTGCGCCCGCTCGCCCCACTCTCGGAGTCTGGGAAAGGCGGGCATTCTCCGGGCCGCCTGTGCAAGCTTCCACTGGCCTTTGTTCTCACCAAGGTTTCCCCAGAAGCCAAGCTAATGATCTGAGGGGCACCGTCCAAACCAAACCAA
>NW_022109491.1:12826715-12830069 GCF_000313985.2 Echinops telfairi
GGGACTGTCCCGCCAAAAGCGGGATGTCTGGTCACCTTACTCTTATAACAAGTCACAGCCACGGCACAGATAAAGAGTCGAGGCTCCAACAAGTTAGTGGGGTGATCATAGGACTACGAGTTCAGCGAAAGAACGGGAACGCCACGGGACGGGCTTGTCTCTCTGGGTCTCTTGGGCAAGGGGCGCTCGCCACTTTCCATCCCTCTCCGTCTGCCGGAGATGTTTGCGTTGCACTGCTTCCCCACGGTCAGCACTGCGGAGCGGCTGGTGGTTTCGAACTGCTGACCAGCAGGTAAAGCCAGGCAGTGGAATATTACTCAGCCATAAAGAGGAGTCCTCGTGGCACAGTGGTGACTGCTCCACGCGAGAGCGGCAAGGCCTTCTACTCCCGCGAAGAATGGCAGTCTTGGTGACCCACGGGGGCAGTTCTGCCCTGTCCTGTCGGGTCGCTCCGCGTCGGCACCACCGATGGCAGTGGGTTTGGTTTGGTTTCTAAAGAGAAAGTCTCTAATGTGTGCTGTGAACCGTGAAAACACACTGAGTGACATGAGAGAGCCCCCTATGGCCCCGCTTACATGGTACACAAGGGGCTTCAAAAGGTTTCTAGGGAGATTCCATTCCCTTCCCATTCCATTTATACATGACCTTGTTGAAGCCTCCTCAGGTCAAGAATAAGCAAGTGCACAGGCAAGTGGGAGTGTGCCAAGGGACGCAAGTGCCTGAGGGGCCCTGAGCTCCTATTAAGGGTTTGGAACGGGGAGGTGTTTTTCAGGGTGGTGAACGTTATTCATGCCCCTGGCTTGTGCCGGTAAAATGGTTGAAACGGCAAACAGTTTCGGTTGGTTGGCTTCACCACGATAAAACGCAAGTTTGGGATTTTTCTATTGCGGCATAATAAACATATAGGAAAATACACCCATCCTGACCGCACCGCTCCCAGATTTTCCATACACTGAGCAGCACATCCACGGACCAGGGAGCCTGTGTTGGATGGCTTCACAGGGGCTCCCAAGAAGCTGCTGCTTCCCTGCTGGTCCCTTTCGGCCTCTTTGCTATTTTATGGCACCAATGGCAGGGTCTCTTTGAGTGACTGCAGCCACAAACACTCTCCTGAGCGTCCTGTCAGAGAGGCACCTGGCCCGCTCTGGCACTTGGTGTCAACGGCACTGGGCAGTAGGTACCACCTGAGTCTGACTCCCCCATCATCTTGAGAACCATCCACGTGGTTGCAAGGGGCTGATCGCCTCTCATCTTCGTCGCCAATCCCAGCTAATGTTCAGTGAGCTGCGAGCTCCCTGCATCCTCCCCGTCCTCTCAGGAGGAGGCAGAATCATCAGCAGTTTGTCTGGGACACAATTCAGTCCCTGATAAGAGCCAGGCCAGGAGGCGAGAAGGTCGCTGGGCCATCTTGGGATGGGCATGCTGAAGTCTTGGGAGACCCCAGGAAGAGGGAATTGAACCTTGACCTTCTTGGCCCCAAACCATTGCTGGGCAGGCTCCCTAGCTGAGTGAGCCCAGGGATGGCAGTGCTTTTTGATGGGATGCTCAGGGGCCGGCGTGCCATGTTTGGGGCTGCTGTAGTTCTTTTCTCTGTCCCCTGCTCCTGACCTCGCTGGGCACCACCACCTCTCCCTTTACTCCTCAGTGACCTGCGATGCAGGAAGCCCAGATCGCTGGTGTTCCTAAGGTTTGCTTGCAAACCAGAGAAAGAGGCTGTTGGACAGTTCACAGTGGCATCCGGGTCCTGTGCTTCTGGGCGTTTTCTGACGCCGGGAAGGTAACAATTCCAGCCAACTCAGGTGCCACTGTACTCATCCCCCCACCTTTTGACCTCTGGGGTCCCAACCTCTGAGGATCCTTCTTGCAGCACTGTTACAGCCCAGTGTTCCCCGGTGGACAGCCATCCCCTAAGGGTGCTGGAATGATCCAGGGTCCTGCAAAGGCAGATACCTACACTTTATCCTGGATTGTGAGCTAGAGTACAACATGGTTTAATTGCCAAAGGGACAGGGCAGCTGAGTAATTTTTTTTTTAAGTTTTTGAAAAGGGGGTGGTAGGGCAAATAAGTTTGGAAACCTATGCCCATGCTGATAGGTCAAGATGGTCAGTTAGCTCAGCTCTTCCCAGTCCTGAAACCCCGACAAAGGAGTCAGAGAAAACACAACTTACTCCCTCACGCCCCAGGCATGCACTGAGAGCCGGGGACAGGGACCCATCCTGCTTTGTCCCGGCGCACCCTCCTGCCCCACCACGGACACAGCCCTCCCTGGCAGCCTAGACCTAGGTGCAGGGGTCCTATCGCAGGCTGTCCCTGCCCCCCCTCAGAGTGCTCACTCACCAGGCACCCTGCTGTCTCCGCCCTCCTCTTCACCCCACCCCCTTGTGGGGGAAGCCATCTTTGCATCTGTTAACCAACTCCTTTCCGTAGTCCTGATTACCTACATGTGGGTGTCTGTCCTCTGAGTCTCTTCGGCACTAGTGAACCCCTCGTGGGCTCCCTCACTGATGAATGAGTCAAAACAAAAATTCTTAGGCATGTGTTCATCAATAAATAAACAACAGGCCCCTGTCCCTTCAGAGCTCCCTCCCCAAGCGTCGTGGGGCTCGGCTTCCCCAAGCCGGAGCCTGAGAGCACCCTGCCTGCCCAGCTACGCCTGGCTGACTGTCCGGCCCTTTCGCATGGCTCTGAGGGCGGTGCTGTAGAAAGCCCCTCCACTCTGGGCCCGCAGCTTACATTTGGCAACTGTGTCCCTTTAATGGATGCACACGTGTCTATTGTGAGTACATAATGGTTTCCATGGAGACACAGTCACAATGACTAATTAGACAAAGGAGAGGGTTTCTCGGAGCCTTGAAAGACATTACAGATGAAGTAAATGAACATCTTCTTATTCCATTGATGTGGTCCTCCTTCGTCCACCCTGGCAACAGCAATTAATGGTCCTGAGTTACCCTTCTTATCAGTCGGACTCTTGCGCCACTTGGTTCGAGCCTTCCAGATCTGCACCCTCAGGATTCTGACCCTGGCACACATTCCAAACGTGCCCACGGGGCCTCTTGCTGGCGCTTCCGGGCTGCTCCCTGCTAGTTCTCCCGGCCACTGCCACAGCCACGCAGCCACGCAGGAGACCAGGCTGGTCCAGGCACCGAGACCGCATCCTTCCGGCTCCGCCTCACCGCCGCACCACTCAGCCATCTGCTTCCTCGCAGGGCTCACACTCACTTCTTCCAGAATCTTGGGCGGATTTCTCTTGTTGCCTCTCCCCGCCCCCCAACAAAGCTGGGGCTTCTCATCCAAAGAGAAGAAATCCATCTCCTGAAGGGAAAAGCGTGCCCGTGTGAGATGCCTCCTGG
>NW_022109491.1:12830553-12838663 GCF_000313985.2 Echinops telfairi
CGAGTCTCACTGCTCAGGATTGGCTGGTGGACCCTTTAAGCTCTCCTGCGCTCATTCCAGCAGGATCTGAAGTGGACAGCGAGACGGGCTGCAAAGCCGCACTAGACAGGAGCAAGACGAAAGAGGAGGCCGAACCTAAGTGAGAAAGATGGAGACGGTGACATTGGGCCCTCTGCCCCCCAGCCCCCCCCGAGAGGAAAGCAGCCGAAGGCACCGCATCGTCCAGAAGGAAGTACATTCTCCAGCCCAGAAGAAGGCTCCCGGGTGCCTTCTGCTATAAAGAAAACACAACACGACATTATAGAAATACCAGTCTGGTCACCAAAACCCCAAAGGCAAGCTCATTGAATGACAGAATGACATCACATGAGGAGAGCTCGGGAAGCCAACTGGGGCAGTTCCATAATCTTGTGCCAACTTGAGACTATGAAGAGTGAAGGGGTGGAGTGTAGCCTGCCTAGCGTGTCGCAGCTTGATGACCTCCCTTGGAGGTGCCACAGAGATAAATAGCCTGATGGACACTCCCCCGAGACATTCCTGCTGACAAGTCACATGAAGCTTTGCAGATGCAGCCAAGTCTTGGCACTGGAGGAGCCACGGGGAGATCCACACGAGCGCTGAGACGCTTCTACCACCCCTGGGTCCATAAGGCTTTCCACCCATGGCCTGTGATCTTCCGTCATTCTGCGTCATTGCATCTGTTGTGTGAGTCTGAAGAGGAACGTGTACTAGTATCATATATGAGCTAATATTGGACTTATGGACTCAATCTGGACTAGGGTTGGATGTTTCCTTAATATACAATTGCTCTCTGATCTAAAGCTCTTTCTTACACACATGAGTGTCCATGAATTGGTTTCTCTAGTCAGGACTAACACACCAACCGAGGACTGACACAACCACATTATAGAATCCAGGGTCTGATCAGGAATGCCAAAGAACCGGCTGGAATTCTGCCAAAAATTAAATTACGACCAGATCGTTCATCACCAGGGAGGCTGGTCAGACAGACCGAGATTTGAAGGCAGCCAGAAAGGTGCTAATCTACAAACGAAGAAAGTAAAATCCGATCCTGACAGAGAAAACGACCCAAACCCATTCCCGACTCAGCACTCACCCCACCCTGTGGGGCAGGGGAGACCCACCCCCACAGGTTTCCAAGGCTATACGCCTCACCCAAGGAGGCGGCCACCTTGCTCCCGAGGAGCGGCTGAGGGGTTTGACCTGCCAGCTTTGGGGTCAGCAGCTAAGTCCTCTCACTACTGCACCACCAAGTTCCTACTTACCCCTACCCTGGCCAACAGCTACCTGGTAGAGCCCCAACAAATAGCAGAAAAAGTGTTCAGAATCACCACGCAAGAATGGCTTCTAACGCTGTGTTGTCCTCGTCGTCGTTTGCTTTTGTGAAAAACAAAACAACACATTCCTTGAGTTGTTTTTGTTTTATGGATTCTGTAGCTTAGGAAACTTTATACATAAAACATGGTAGAAATTAAATGATGGGATCTGATGTATAAAGGATTAATTATGGGGGTCCCCAATAGTGACAGATCAACCACTGGATACATCTTCACTGCCCCACGAAATCCCACCAAGATGACCCCAGAGGAACGCGTCAAAGGCATGCGCGCACCAGGACCAGCCAACGGGAGAGCGGAGCAGACACGTGAGAGAGAATCATTGGAGTAAAAGCTGGCCCAGAACAACAGGGACAACAAAGACCTGCAGGCTGAAGTGCCCGAAAAGGATGAAGCAGATTCCAGTCTCAGAAAGCTCCGTCACCCCCTGAAGGCCGGACTACCAGAGAAGCTGAAAACCGCAGTGGCCAAGTCTCTTGGGTGACCGTTTGAAAGTCAAGGCCCTTTTCACACAGAAAACGGTGGAGCGCCTCCTTCCTTGAGAGGCTGAAGCCAGAGGCTCAAGACAACATCGTGCACAGCTCCTGGGGGGCTAGGAGCCCGGTAAAAGAAGCCGTCAAAATGGAAAAGCAGAGAGGTCTGCCTTGGAAGAAGTCCGACCAGATGCTCCTGAGCGGCAGGATGGCGAGACTTGATCTCCCGTGCGTGCGGCGGACGTGGCAGGAGAGACCGGTCCCTGGAGAAGGGCACCCTGCTTCGTAGAGCAGAGGGGCAGCGGAAAAGAGGACGGTCCTCAAGGAGACGGACCGACACCGTGGCAGCCACAGGGGCCGAACAGACGCACAACGGAGGAGGGCGCAGGGCCCGGCGGTGCTTCCTGCTGTTGAACACAGGGTGGCTATGAGTCGGGACTGGCTCCACCCCGGGCACCCCGCAACAACCACGAGGCACCCAGCAGTGTGAGGCCGGGGTGGTCCCTTCTACCCAGCCCCCGGAGGCCGGCAGATGGACTAGTGCCCTGATGTGAACACCCAGAGGATCCCTCTCTGGAGAAACAGGCTAGCCCCAGAGACAAGGCTTGGGGACACCGCCGTTTGGGGCTCTCCCAGTGGCAGACTTGCTCCGTCCCTTCCCCTTGTCGGCCAGCAACACTCATCCCCAGACTCACTCACAGCCTGTCCCTGCCTTTGGGGGCTTCCTGCTCAAGCACAAGCGGACAGCCGGGGAGTAGCAGACACTTGGAGAGAGAGAAAGAAAACAAACAGAAAATAAGAACGCCGAAGACATCGGCCCAACAGACAGGCCTGACAGGAGGGAAAGCGCGAACGTGCGTCTGAAGGGGGGAAATAAAGAAACGGCCCCACAATCACGCCATTTAGAAATAGGCAGGAAAGGCTCCAGGAGACATCTCAAAGGACGGAAGGCGGCGTGAGATGGCAGAAAGGTAGGTGGAGGGTGGCGGGCAGCTGATTCGCATGATCCACCCGGTGGTACAAATTTGACTTTCGAAGCTGTGTCGATCACATCTGGCTAAAAACAGAAGGTAAACGTTTCAGAAACCAGAAAGATTGTGCGTGATCAATCTTCCAGCATTCTGGTAGAAAGAGCAAATTACCTACAAATGAAAAAAAAAAAAAAAGGCTATCCGGCTCGACGCGGCAACCATGGAAGCCAGACGAGCTCCAGGAAATGAGTCTCTTGCTTTAAAGGGAAGATTCACGACCCGAGATCCTTCTCATCTGCAAAGATGCCGTTCCAATACACAGGCGACAGGCAGAGAAAGCATGGCTGTTAGCTAATCCCAAGTCTGCCACACCAACGACTCCCCCTCATTTCAAAAAATAAAAATAAAATAAAATAAAATAAAAGCCTTGGTAATAAATACAAAATAAAGAAAGAACTCAAGGATGGAGATATCACAGCAAATGAACCGGCCGTGAGCCAAGTCTTGAGCTGACACTAAGAGTTTACCCCCCTGCCCCCAAAATGCGATCCAACTATTGCGTCATCAAGATACGCTTAAAACATGATCATGTGGAAGTCAGAACGGAGGGGAAGCAGGGGACGCATTCTGATTGGGTCTCTTCCAAGGCTCCTTCTTTCCTTCCTTCCTGCCTTCTGGCAGGCTGCAAAACCGAGAAGGTGTGAGAAAGGAAGGGCAGGGCCAGCGATCCAGAGCGAGACTAACAAGGACAAAGGCCACGGTGGAGGCCAGAGGGTCAGGACCCAGGGCAGCAGAAGGAAGAGGGACTGAGGCTGTGGTCAGAGACGGAGCCACGGTCAGATGGAGAAGGACATTGGCTTCCACTCCGAGGACAAAGGGAAGCCATTTGGAGGGTCATGAGCAGGGGGCTGAAGCGATCTGGCCTGGCGGGGAGGAGGGTCTTCCAGCCGCTGTGCAGCGCGAGAATCGCCTGCAGGAAGAGCGAGTTGAGACGCTGGGAGACCAGTGATCCATCCAAGTGGTCTGCTCGTGGCTTGGGTGGAAATGGTAAAACAAGTATGTGGAAGTGGTTAGCTT
Source organism: Echinops telfairi (assembly GCF_000313985.2). Taxonomy (NCBI): domain Eukaryota; kingdom Metazoa; phylum Chordata; class Mammalia; order Afrosoricida; family Tenrecidae; genus Echinops; species Echinops telfairi. Next base: position 12,834,433 of record NW_022109491.1, read on the forward strand.
TGGGTTGTGTTTTTAAATGTCCGTGTTTAGGGGATCTTTAGACCACAGGTTCTCAACCTGTGGGTCTCAACCCCTTTCGGAGTCAAATGACCCTTCCACGGGGGTCACCTGATTCATAATAGTAGCAAAATGACAGTGATGAAGTAGCAACAAAAATGATTTTATGGTTGTGGGGGCGGTCACTACCACATAAGGAACTGTATGAAAGGGTCTTGGCATTAGGAAGGTTGAGAATCACCGCTTTAGACCCACGTCCAAACTGCGCCAGGGTCTGTTGGCGCCAAAGAGTCTTTTACTTGTGTTGGACCACGTATGTGGCTTTAAATTATGTATGGTGTTAAATGCGGGACTGATGAGGGTTAGCTGTGCTTGTGCTCCATTGTAGAGCCATTCTGGTTTTGAAAAGCATCCCCAGTGAGCGTGTTACAATCTCTGGCACAGGTAACAGCCTTGGACCATCCTGCTGTACAGAGATGGGGCTGAAGTCCACACACAACCAACTACTCTGTGTCTGATGCATGAATGGCAAGGGGACATGCCAAGGATACCTGGGAAAATGCACCTACTGTGGCTTCCGGCCTAGTCTGACATAGGGAGAAGGTCAACGCTTATGGCAAAATGTCTGTATTTTCAAAACTCCACTTGGAGATGTCCTAGAACCTCAAAGCAAACTCACTACCACTGAGTTGATGCCGACTCATAGTGACCCTATCAGACAGGGCAGAACTGCCCCCTGTGAGTTTCCGAGACTGTAACTGTTTATGGGAGTAGAAAGCCTCATCTTTCTCCCAAGGAGCAGCTGGTGGTTTCGAACTGCTGACCTTGCAGTTAGCATATTAATGTGTAAGCTCTATGGCACCAGGGCTTCAAGGAGCCTTATGAGCAATGAAACCTCTCTACCTTCAGTCCTGGACCAGGCAGCGATGATGGGTGGCAATATCTCAAGATTTCCTGCGTACCTGCAAGGTGTCCTCCACTCTGCTTTGACATCGAGCCTTTAAAGCATGATAACTGATCACAGCAGTGTTTATTATTGGGGGAATTCAATGAGATGGTGGTTTACACAGTCAATCGAGGAGGGAGGCGGGTTAGACGGACATACATACAAAGTTCCAATCCTTGGGAGCCTGTCAGAGCCACCAGCATGGGGTTGCCACAAATAAAGCTAAAGATGCAACCTCTGCCCCCTTCTCCAGAGCCCTGGTGGCACTGACAGTAAGTGTTGGGCTGCGAACTGCAAGGTCAATGGTTCACAGCCACCGGCCACACCATAGGGATATCTGCTCCCGTGAAGATGTGACGCCTGGGAAACCCCGGAGTGGCTCTTTGTGAGTCGGAGCGGACTCAATGGCAGTCCGTTTGGGTGGTTCTGCCTCTCAAAATAGGAAAACCCACCCTACAGAACCTGTGTGCTGATGAAACCATGGGCACCACGTGCCTAGCGCTGTGTGAGAGAGCCCCAGTCGGCACTGGGCTCTGATACCAGCTCCCCGCATGTGCCCTTGCACGTTCCAGAGTTAGGCAGCTCCGAGACCTAAGGGTCTACAAATGTTGGTCCCCAGACTGGGCTACCTTTGTATTGCCACCTTGGCCACAGCAGGCTCACGCACCCCCATACTGGGCCATAGCGGGTTCCCGCACCCCCACATTGGCCCACAGTGGGCTCTTGTACCCCCACAGTGATCCACAGTGCATCCGTGCACCCCACACCGAGGCCTAGTGGGTCCATGCACCCCCGCATGGCACCACACTGGACCAGCCATTCACCCCCGACTGACCCACTGACTCACAGCACCAGAAACAATTCTCTCCATGGAAGTGGAGTGGGGACTTGGACGCACTGAAATTCACTGGGGCTGGGATGGGAAGCAAGGGGCTGGGACCAATGGGAACTGAAATAAACCAGCCCTCCTGGGGCGCTCTAAGATGTTCAAGAGGAAAGGGGCATTCAGGGAGGTGAGGGTCTCATCAAGGCGCAGAAAAGCCACCTGGTTTTGCCCTTCAGTTTTTTGGATGGGGAAACTGAAGCCCAAAGACAAGAAGCATTAGCCAACACCACGTGGCCAGTAAGTGGCAAAGCCATATCTAGGACCCAGGTCTCTGGACGCCAGGCCTGGTGATTTCTCTGCCACCTGCTGTGTTGCCCAACCTGGCACGAGCTGGAAGAGCCCGCCCCGAGCACTGTCAGGAGCTGCCCCAAGAGGTTCTGTGGAGCTGAAGCAAAACATTTTGCTTTGTGTCAAGCCTGCGGTGACAGCTGAGTTAAACTGAACTTCACAGTCATTACGCGCAGAAAGGGTTCCAGCAAACGGGGTTTCAGAATGAATCAGGTTTCCAAACTCTCCCCTCCCCGCTCTCAGCACAAGTCTGTATATGGTAACCTTTAGAAACCGAGTTTAATAATTAGTCATCTTGGCCTAGTTAAAGCCAACAGTATGTTCTCTAATTTCACTCTGTTTTCAACAGGAGAGCAATGCCAACGGTAATTTTCATGATGATTAAAATATGCTTCTCAGCTGGTCCCTGCAGTCACCTGAGCCCGGCCTGTCCCTGCACCTGCCTGGTGCTTCCCCGCTTGAACTAGCCTGCGCCCTCCACCCGGATGTCCTGCGCCCACACTCTGGCACACCCCACTTTCATTAGCACTTCTTGTGCACTGCCGGAGAAAGGCGGGGCTTTCTACTCCCCAAAAGAGGCACAGTCTGGGAGTCTCACAGGGGCAGTTCCACCCTGTCCTGAGCCAGCCCAGACTCAACAGCAAGGAGTTTGGTTTTTTGTTTCGGGGTCTTTTGGGGAGGGGGGGTGCTTATTATGCACTGGGCACTACAATGAATACCTTGGTGGCACAGTGGGGTTACATGTTAGGCTCCCAACGGCAAGGTCAGCAGTTTGAAGCCAGCACCCACTTCCTACTCCTGTAAAGACTGACAGCCTCAGAGACCCACAGAGGCTTTTCTGTACTGTCCCTCGGGTCCCGTTTGAGTCAGACCCGACTTGGAGACAGGGAGTTGGGTGCATTATGATACTTAACATTTTGCGCAAGGTATACTTTATTTTTCAAATTCCGGCTGAAATTGTTGAGAACCTAAGAGGACTGCCTACCACCCAAGCTGCAGGGCCAGTCACTACCCACCTTTCTCTCTGCACTCAGCAGGTGAGGCCACCTGCAGCCCCTCCAGTGCCCTGGGCTGATTCCCGCTTCAGGACCCTCCCGCACCAGATTCCTCGGCCTGAAACATTCTCCTCTCTTTGCCTAGTGAAAGCCTCTCCATCCTTCAGACCCCAATTCAAGCATCGTTCCCTAAAGAAGGCACCTCTCCTGCTCTCCTACCAAGTCCGACGTCCCCATATTATCATTTGAAATTTTATGTTTGCAGAATCATCACCCTCATCATGCTCCCCTACAAGAGCATGAACGCCAGGATCGTGTCTAGCTCGCCCACGACTGTATCCACACACCTGGAGGGGGTTCGTCACTACAGAATGGATGGGTGGTGAATGGTGGGTGGAGGATAGATGGTGAATGGATGATAGGGTGAATGCATGATGGATGGGTGGATGGATGGATGGATGGATGCATGGATGCATGGACGGATGCATGGATGGATGGATGATGGATGAGGAAGTAGATAGGAGATGGATGACCAATAGATGAATGATAGATGAAATGAGAAAGGCCAAAGAAGAAGTGATGCCTTTGAATGATGATGTTGGCAAAAAATATCTACTGAATATATCATGCACTGACAAAAGAACAATCAAATCTGAGCTGGAAGGTGTGCAGTCAGGAGCTCCTGAGAAATGAGGATGGCCAGACAGGTCTTCCACACTTGGGGCATGCTCTCAAGAGAGACTAGCCCCTGGAGAAGAACGCCACACCTGGTAAATTAGAGGGTCAGCAGAAGAAAAACAAGGAAAATTCCCCACAAGGTGAATTAATTGATACAGGGGCTGTACCAAGGAGCTCAAGCATCGAAAGGACTGTGAGGAGGCACAGGGCCGGGCAGTGTCTCGTGCTGTAGTGCACAGGGCTGCCCGGAACAGAATGGACTCCACAGCTCCTAGCAGCAACAGCAGGTGGATAACGGATGGATGGTGGATGGAGAGATGGATGGAGGATAGATGGATAGATGGAGGATGGAAGGAAGGATGGATGGATGGATGGATGGATGGAGAGATGGATGGATGGATGGTGGATGGAGAGATGGATGAAGGATAAAGGATGGATGGA
>NW_022109491.1:12838763-12843207 GCF_000313985.2 Echinops telfairi
GATGGATAGATGGAGGATGGAAGGAAGGATGGATAGATGGATGGATGGATGGTGGATGGAGAGATGGATGAAGGATAAAGGATGGATGGATGGATGGATGGATGGATGATAAATGATGGATGAATGGATAATGGATGGATGGGTGGATAGATGGATAAATGGGTGGATGGAGAGATGGATGGAGGACAGACGATAGGGTGGATGGATGGATGGATGGATGATGATAAATGATTGATGAATGGATAATGGATGGATGGATGGATGGATGGATGGATGGATGGATGGATGGATGAATAGGTGATGAATGGACAGGTGGGAAATTCTTAAAAATTTGTCATTCATCTAGGTAAGAAGTGCGGCCAAAATTGGAATCTAGATTTTCATTGCCAATCCCATTTGCTCTGTGTACCATGAATCTCTACATTCCCAGCACACACACACACAACCCTAAACAGTGCCACCTCCCTAGAGCAATGCCCCTCAGAACCATAGCCCCTGTTTCCCTCCACACTTTACCCCCCAGCATTGTTAACTATGACCATCCTCCCTAGACCTCAGCTTCAAGATTCAATGGGTCCTAGGAGGATCCCATATCTACATTCTTAGCAAACATTCCAGCCATACTGAAGGGAGTAGGGTTGGTCTTCCACCTCCATGTAGCCATCCTTCAGACTAAGATGAGTGCCCGTGGATTGAAATCCCAGCTCTCTGTCCCAAGAGCAACCTGCCTGAGAACCTGCCAGGGGGGGCCAGAAGCTGGGGCCATGCTGCCCTCTGGTGGTATATGCTGGTGCTGCACTTGCTGGGCTCCCCCAAGGATCTCTGCCCAGCGATGCCTCTGGCCTGCTGCCTGTGACATCCATATCGCCCAGGCGTGGGGACAGAGCATCTGGGTCCCCGCCTCTGATCCAGTAAGATTTGTTTTTCTTTCGCTAAATGGAAACCAGCTAGTGTTTCCCAAACACCAAGTCTTTAAGTAACACCTCCATCATTTTCACACTTCTTCCACCCCCCAAACAAGTCTTAATTTTTTCTCAAAATGCATTGACGTCCAATAATTTCACCAGCGAGAGCAGGTTTCTACTCCCACAGTATATGGGAGGGTTTACAAGCTTCACTTGCTGTAAATGGGGAAGAGGGCCTTATTTCTTCTATGAAAATAGAAATAAGACAAGGATAGCCAAACCTTTTTTTAAAAAAAAATAAAAATACCATCATTTCACAAATTAAAACTTCACAGGGGCTTACCTGGGCCATAAAACTATCAAGAAAGGCCAGGAAATGCCTGCTGAAAACATCAAGGTGCAGGTCAGCAACCTGAGGAAGCCAGGCTTAGACCCTGGGGGTGGGGGTGGGGGGATGCGAGTTGTAATGTAATGAAGTCAGTTCTCCTTCCCAAGCGGTAAAGAGGAGCCCTGATGGTATCATGGTTACAAGTTGGGCTGTGATCTGTGTGGTTGGAAGTTCAAAACCACCAGCCTCTCTGAGGGAAAAAGACTGTCTTCTATTCCCATTAACACTTGCAGTCTCAGAAACCCTATGAGCTGGCCTGGACTTGAGAACTGTGAGTCTGGATTTTCTGGGAAGTGTTTACTGTTTACAGTCCTTGGTTCACCTGTACATGGGAATTGTATGCACGTCTCTCCCTATATATTTTTCCCTCCCTATATTTCATATCCCGATGAGAAATGCTACAAAAATTAAAATAGGAGGGGGGCAGAGGAAGGGGGTGGGGGAGGAAAATGAGCTGATTCCGGGAACCCAAGAGGCAAGCGGATTTTGGGAATGATGAGGGCAACAAATGTATAGATGTGCTCTACACAATTGATCTATGTATTGTAATGAATTGTATGAGCCCCAATAAATTGATTTTTTTTAAGAATTAAAAAAAATTAAAATAAAAGCCGTGAGCTACAGGTGACTCACGGAAAGCACACCTGAGAGTCAGTGGGTGCTCCCGAGCAGCAGCAGGGCAGGGGCAGGCAGCCGCTGAGCCCTCGCACGGACAGCTGTGCAGGCCAGGAGCCCACTACGCACACAGGGCTTTCCACGTGGCCTGCGTGAGAGGCCCCCTCCAGGATGCAGGCCCCCCACTCTCCGCTTCCTGCCTTCTCTTGCCTCCCATCACAGATGAGAGTGAAGCCCAGCCCCACAGCCCCTGCATGAGGGAGTTCTTTGTCCATGTTACGACAGGGTTCCTTGACTTTTTGTTGTTACTTGTCGGCGTTTTCTGTACATTTGAGTTATTAGAGTCTTGTCGGCTCTTGGTTCCTGAAGCTCTTCTCCCCGTCGGTAGCTTGTTGTGGTGACTGGAGTTGCTGGATGTGGCTTCTCCTAGCCGTGTCTCTGTAACTGCCACCAAGAGATTTGGTGGGACTGTGCCGATAGAGTGTGGGAAACAATAATTGGGGATTCTTCAGCTTTGGTTGCCATTCTTCTGTGGGGGGGAGGGCCATCTCAGAAGCAGAGGGAGACAGGATTCCCGGGACCGTTAATAGAGACCAGAGGCAAAGAGACCACGAGACAGGATGGAGGAGCGGTGCCGAGACGAGGAGCCTGGGAGGCGGGCCAGCAGGTGGGCTTCCCGGCCCCCCCGAGGCCAGAGGAAGCGTCTGAACCAACGTGATGCCAGTGGGCTGGAGGGGCCATGGCATACAAAGTGGAGGAGGAGTTTTCCTTTCTCTACAAAGGTTGTTAGAAATTTGATCAGGAGTGTGTTGAATCTCTAGATCACTTTGAGTGGTACTGACATCCTGGCGATACAAATCTGTCGATCCGTGAACATGGAACATCTGCTCATTTATTTACGTTGTCTTCCATCTCTTTCGAAGACGACTCCTGGTGGCACCGTGGGTTACGTGTTCCGACACACCAGCTCTGGGGGAGCCCGGAGGCTGGCTGCTCCTGTAACTATTCAGTCTCTGAGGCCTTAGGGAGCAGTGCCACTCTGCCCTGTAGGGGCCGCTGTGAACTGGGCTCCACTGACCAATAAATGGACAGAAAATGTCATCGTCTCAACAAGATCAGAGACAGATGACCCGACTAAAAATGCGCAGTAGACATGAACAAGCGCTTCATGAACGAAGGCATTCATCCGGAACCAATCACAAGGATCTCCAGAGAACCCCCTCCCTGGAGACGGACAACAGAGAAGTGGGTGACGGAAGACATCAGACAGTGTGAGACATGACGAAATAATAATAGTTTATAAATTATCAAGGGTTTGTGAGGGAGGGGATAAAATGAGGAGCTGATACCAAGGGCTCAAGTAGAAAGAAGATGTTTTGAGAATGATGATGGCAACAAATGTACAAATGTGCTTGACACAATGGATGGATGGATTGTGATAATAGTTGTATGAGCCCCCAATAAAATGATTTTAAAAAGAGAGAGAAGGCATTCATATGTGTGGTAGTTACACAATTTCATGTCACTTTGATAAAAGAGTGAAGGGGTGGAGTCTAGCCTGTCAATCAGGTCACAGCCTGATAATCCCTCCTTGTGGGCGTGGCCTTATGAGGATTCTGGGAACTTCTCTTTCTCTTGATTCTGCCATCAGAGGAGGTGGCTGCCTCTCTCTCTCTCTCTCCTTTGCCTTCCTGATGAGGAGCCACACTCAGAGAGCTGCAGCAGTCTCATGCCAACGCTGAGATGCTTCCACTGCCGCTGGATCCACAAGACTCTTCACCCACTGGCCTGTGATCTTCCTGCATTCAGCATCATTGCATGTGTTTCCTGAGTCTGAAGAGGAATTTATAGATTGGTATTGGACATATGGGCTAATATCAGACTTGTGGGCTTGATCTGGATTGGGCTGGGATGTTTTGTCAATATACAATTGCTTTTGTATATTGACTCTTATAAAACTCTTCTTATGCACATATGTCTATGAATTTGTTTCTCTAGTCCACCCAGACTAACACAGTATGTTAGCTGATTGCTTGAAAGAACTTCTCTACTGAACTCTCTGGCCACAACTTTCTTGGAAAGAATTCTATGTCCATTTAAACACTGATTTGATGATGTTCTGCTGGTCTTGGTAATTCCCATGTTTCTAGAAAAACATGCACCTCATGGCAGTGGGAGCCGAGAGAGGACAACCTATCTGGATAGCCAGGCGTTCTCTCTGCTTGGGCTCTAGAGAGGGGGCAGAGGCAAGTTGGCCAAACCAGTGAGTAGGAGACAACTTTGTAGGTCAGGCAAGAGAACTGTCAGTAGGGTTAGTGCGGGAGTCCTGGTGGTGCATGGGAAAGCGCTCAACTGCCACCATTTGCTTAACAGCCGACCACTGCACCAGGACCCGGGGCAGACCTGGGGCCTGCACTTCTGAAGATCACTGCCTAAGCAACCCTGGGCAGTCCTCCTCCTTCCGCCTCTCTCCTCCCCTCTCGCCTTTTCCTCTCTCCTCTCCTGTCCTCCCCTCTCTCCTTCTCCTCTCTCCTCT
>NW_022109491.1:12843401-12856366 GCF_000313985.2 Echinops telfairi
ATACACTCTCTCCTCTCTCTCTCCTTCTCCTCTCTCCTCTTCTCTTCTCTCCTCCTCTGTCCTCTCTCTACTCCTCTCTCTCCTCTCTCCTCTGGGGGTGCTCGTGTAGGAATCCACACCATGGTGAACAACAAGGACCACACTAGTGAAGCGGTGGGGGTGGGTGGGCTGGGGTGAGGAGGTGGAGAGAAATGGGAAAGGAAAAAGAAGGGTCATGATTCCTGGTTAGCAGAAGTGCATGAATGTGAAAAGGTGGGGGCCCTCTCCATGAAGCCCAGGGACCCTAAACACAGGGCCCGGTTGGAGAGAGAAGGTGATTTTTAGGCTGGTTTGGGGCAGGCTGAGTGGGAGTTGCCCCTTAGGCATCCAAGGGGATGTGCCAATTAGAAGAGGGATTCTCGGCTTAGCGCTCAGCAGAAGGTTTAGCCCTCCAGATGCATGGAGGTGGGCCCTCCACACATAGACAGCAGGATTACGGGGAGACCACGGAGCCCAGAGGTCCCGCACTTGACAGCCTAGCAGTGGAGCAGGAGGTGGAAGAAGCAAAACCAACAACAGGGAAGAGGCAGCACACGCGCCTGGAGACCCCAACCAGACTGCAACCAGCGAGGCGTGCAGATGTCAGGAGGGGAGACTGGAACTGGGGAGACACGGCGCCCGCCGTGAAAGCCTGTCTCACTCTGACCTGCGATCACAATCATCTGGTTCTAGCCAGCGCAGATTCCTTCAACGCCAATGAGGGGGGAGTAAAGCACACGATGGGGGAATCAATATTCTGGCTGTTTGATATGTCAGAAAATGGTTTCAATACTTTCGTATTTAAAATACCCTCGAGTCAAATAAAAACAGACATGAGGCTTCTCAGTCCACTCGAGGAGGCTGACTCCAGAAAACAAGACTCATTAAAAAGCGTCTTAATTGAGCAATGACATTGTATGATATGGGAAGTCTATGCCAATAAAACTACCTTAAAATCGTTTTACTGGCCTTCCACCAGCCAATAAAAATAAAAATGTATGTTTTAAAGTACAAACAAGCAGATGGAAGGCCAATAAACAGGCACAGGTTAAATTTAGCTAAGGCTCTTAGATTGGGTCCAAAAAAAATCTAAGGTACTAGGCCTCAGGGGGAAGTTTTGACATTATTTTAAGGTAGCTTGGCAGAGGTCTCAGACGAGCCCAGATCCCGCCCCGCCAACCCCACTTCCTCATGAAGCTCCCAAGGGACAGGCTGCCAAAAGAAATGGAAGAAAACGCAAACCGAGTTTCTATATCATCATGAAACCTTATCCAAGAGGCACCTCTAAAACCCAAGTGCCAATCTGCTGGGCCAATTGTTGGCAAGGGGGCCCCTGAGAACAGAACCATCGGTGAGTTGCCAGATTAGGCACACACACACACACACACACACACACACACACACACACAGCTCCTAGCTAATTTGGAGTTTCAGATCAACAACGAATCCTTTTTAGCCTGAGTACATCCCATACAATGCTTGGGGCATACTTATACTCGAAGATTTATTTGTTGCTCATTCAAATTCAACCAGACAAGCGGGATTTTCTTCTAGCTCCCCAGCAGGTGGAAGGAAAGGCAGCTGCTCCTACCAGCCAGGAAGCGAGGAGCAGAGGGTGACCCTGCCCACGAGGGGATGTAGACTCAGCACTCAGACCGGTGGCCAAGGACGCCAGTCGCTCCTCCTGGAGAGAAGCCAGTGTGAACAAGCAGGGCGAGAGCTTCCCCGCCCGACACAAACGACCCACTTCAGATGGAAGTGGGAAAACCAAACAACCCAACCCCCCAAACCGCCACTCACTACCATCGAGTGGATGGTGACTCACCGCGACCTGCTAAGAGGCTAGAGCTGCCACTGTGGGTTTCCAAGACGGTGTAACTCTTGGCAGGAGTGGAAAGCCCGTCTTCCTCCCAAGGTGAAACCACGAGGGTTGGGACAGGGGCCTGGCCCTGGCATCCAAGGACCTACTCCCTGCCAAAGGCCTGGTAAGGAGCCAAAGAGCTTAAAACTCACCCGTGGCTCAGCTTGACTCATGAAGAGTGCGTCCCGGGAGCACTGTGCTGTGTTAGATCTTATCTCCACGGGATCCAAGTAACAGAAGCGGGAAAGGTGAGATAGAAAAGCTCGAGGTCAATGAGTCCATGCAAATGGAGATGGAATCACACAGTAAAAGAGGGAGAGGATGGCTGCACAACTTGAAAGACATCGTGGAGGTCGCTGAGTGGCCCCCATGAGGCTCTCTGGGCATCTGGGATGGAACCAAGAAGGCGGGTCCCATCTCCCTGATCCCCTGAAAGTGAGCTCACTGCCTCGGCCACACTGAAAGCAGAGCCAAGTCGTGCTTTCAGCAGGGGACCAGGAGGCTAATGGGACCCCTCTCTGCTCACTGCCTGTTCGCCATTTAATCCTCATTGCCACCCTACTGAGGAGCAGCTAGGGAGACTGAGGGCCAAGCACTGACCTCTCTCTCCCTCCACCCTTTTTGTTTCAGGTCCCTCCTCTTTACTGTGCACCGTTTCTCCAGAGAACCTGTTTCAGGGTCCTCTCAAAACTCACGGCCATCGAGTCAATGCTGACTCATAGCAACCCCGGTGGGTTCCCGCAACTGTAACTCTGTGCGGAAGTAGAAAGCCCAGTCTTTCTCCTTGGAGCTGCGCAAAACTGCAGATCATGCGATCGCAGACCAAGGAGCAACCACTACACCCCCAGGGCTCCTCCTTAGGGTCCTGGCACAACTGTAACACAAATACTGCAAGTGGGTAGCTTTAAAGACTATGCATTTCTTTTTCTCACAGCTCAGGAGACTGATAGTTTACATCAGGGTCTTGGCCTTGCTTCCTTGACTGGTAGACAATCCTCACGTGGCATTTGTCTTTGTGTGCGTGTGTGTGTGTGTGTGTGTGTGTGTGTGTGTGTTCTCATCTTTATGTAATTCAGAAATTGTTGGGCTCAGAATCTCCCTTACTCTAATATGACTCAATTAACTGATAAGTACCGGTAGACAGATCAGCTGGACAAATGGACCGATGCATAGCTGCTGCTGAATGGTGACTTTCTATACAACAGAATGAAGCATGACCCAGCCCTGCATCCATCACAGTGGTCATTGTGGCAACCCATTGTACAAAGGGTCTCTCTCATCCTTGTTCACTCCCTGCTTCATCAAACGTGAGGTCTGTGTTAGTCCCGGTTGACTAGAGAAACAAATTCAGGGACACTTACACATGTATAAGAAACAGCTTTCACCTTCCAGAAATGATTGCTGAAGACAAATGGGTGCAAAAGCATACGTGGTGAAGAAAGCTGATGGTGCCCGGCTATCAAAAGATGTAGCATCTGGGGTCTTAAAGGCTTGAAGATAAACAAGTGGCCAACTAGATCAGAAGCAACAAAGCCCACATGGAAGAAGCACACCAGCCTGTGTGATCATGAAGTGTAGATGGGATCAGGTATCAGGCATCTAGGATAAGGTGACCAGATTCTAACATTGGTAAAGCGGGACACCATTGACCGGGGGTGGGGGTTTTGATTAAAAATTTGGTCTATATGGTATATTCCCTTCCCGTTCTCCCACCATTCCCTAGCTTGTCATGCATTCTTTCCAAAAATCGGGACTTTTTAAAAACACCACGGGACGTGGGACAAATTGTTAAAAATCGGGACAGTTCCGCCAAAAGCAGGACGTCTGGTCACCTTAATCTAAGACCCAGAACAAAACCATACCCAAGGTGAATGGCAGGAGGGGGTAGGTGGGGCATGGAGTGGAGACCCAATGCCCATCTGTAGACAATTGGACATCCCCTCACAGAGGGGTCACAGGGAAGAGATGAGCCAGCCAGGGTGCAGTGTAGTACCTATGAAACACACAGCTTTTAGATTAGACCAGAGCATGCACACTGCTACAGATAAGAGCTCGAGACACAGGGAATCCAGGATAGACAAACCCCTCAGAGCCCACAATGAGAGTAGAGATAACCAGGAGGATTATGGGAGGGTGGGGCAAGAAAGGGGGACTCAATCATAAGGATCAACTAGAACCCCTTCCCAGGGGGACGAATAACAGAAAAGTGGGTGAGGGGCGATGGAGGACGATGTAAGATATGGAAAAAATAATCTATAACTTATCAAGGGTTTGGGAGGGAGGGAGGGAGGGGGCAAGGGAGCGGGGAGAAGAAATGGGGAGCTGATATCGGGGCTCAAGTGGGAAGAGAATGCTTTGAAAATGATGATGGCAGCATATGTGCAAATGTGCTTGACACAATGGATGAATGTATGGATTGTGATAAGAGATGTAAGAACCCCCAATAAAGGTGGTTTTTTTTAAGAGCTTTATATCAAAGAGTAATTATATATTAAGAAAACATCCCAGCCTAGTCCAGATCAAGTCTATAAGTCCGATATTAGTCCATATGTCTGATACCAGTCTATAAATTTCTCTTCAGACTCATGCAACTGATATTAGCCCATATGTCTGATACCAGTCTATAAATTCCTCTTCAGATTCACACAACACAAGTAATGATGCCCAATGCAGAAAGATCATAGGCCAGTAGGTGCAAAGTCTTGTGGATCCAACGGCTGTGGAAGCATCTCAGTGTTGCTGCAGGTCTCTATATGGCTCTTCAACAGGAAGGTGAAGCAGAGAGAGAGAGAGGCTCACAAGTGGCTTGTCAACAGGAAGACAGGCATCGATGAAAACTCATGAATTCTTGGTTGGTGCTTTTGCTGAACTGGTTGGTAATGCCAGAGATGCTGATGCCACCAGAACAGATAGTTATGCAGAGAAAGAGTGTGGCCCACCTCCCGGGAAAAAGAGAGGAAGTTCCCAGAATCCATATGAGAAGGCCATGCCCACAAAGAGGCATCACCGGCTAGGAGGCATTGACAGGCTAGACTCCACCCTATCACTCTTACTACCCTCAAATTGACACAAGATTATGTAACTACCACAATGTCCTCCTCCAGAAATTGATCCCACCTGATGTGATGATGTGTTCAGAACAAGCAAGTCAGACATTGCTCGGCTGTGATCCATAAGATATTGTTGGCTACTTTTCTTAAGTAGATCACCAGCCCTTCTTTATCGTCTGTCTTAGTCTGGAAGGTCTGCTGAACCCTGTCCAGACATGCTAGAAATCTTGAAGTGAAATGTAACGCAGGACGGTCCGACTGAGTCCAGGGCCACCCAGTGGTAGGATGGATGGAGTTGGTTCGTCCTGGCTCTCAAAAGCTGGTGGTTCATGCAGATCAAGCCTCCATTGAATTCCCTTGGACCATTGACCGGGGATGTACATGGTCTTGCCCTCAGATGCAAGTGTTGGAAAATGGGTCACTGCAGATCTGAAACGCAAACTCTGTCATCGAGTCAATTCTGACTGTGGTGACCCTGTAGGAAGGACAAAGTTGAGCTGTCCTTTTGGGCTTCTGAGACTGTGAATCTCTGCAGAGGGGGTGGCCTTACCTTTCTCACGGGGAGTTGCAGGTGGGTTTGGCTGCTGACCTCGCAATGGGCAATCTGTTCCAGTTTTTATTAGTTTCTACTTTCTTTTGGACTGCAGTTTTGTCGTTGTTGGGTGGGGGGGTTGTTGTTATTGTTTTGGTGGGGGGTGTGTATGATTTTCTTTATTTGAAATCCAGTGAGGTATAGCTATAGAGACAGTAACTAGATTAATAGTTTCTTAAGATTATAGCAGGAGAGGTTGCAGGGAATGGGGAGTTAATAAAAATGGGTACAAGAATTGATATGCTCTAAAATGGATTGTGGTGATGATTACATGATTCTTTTTAATATATTTAAACCATTGTATTGTGTGGTATAACAATTATATATCAATAAAACTTTGTTTTTTTAAAGAGCTGAAAGTTAAATTCTAGGAATTTTGCCAGCTGGTTGTTAAATCGTTGGCATTTTGAAATCAGCTAGGGAGTTAATATTTACACCATATAAACTGGCAGATGGTACAAATCATAATTTTTTTCATTTTGTTTTTTAACGATGCTTGTTTGAAATAAGCAAAGAAGTACTCAGGCCTCCTGGGTGGACCCAGAGGTTCAAAAGGAGTCATCCCAGCACCCACTTAATTCTAGTCCCAACCCAAGCATAGTTAGTTCTTAAAACATGACCCTGCTCCATACTCACTCTCATGAAGTAATCACTGAACATATGGGTGCTGCAGTGAAGTGTGGTGAAGAAAGCAGATGGTGCTTGGCTATCAATTGAATGGGCTTCTACTCAAACAAAACAGCCATCTAAGTGAGGTGTCACCCAAGTCCACATGGAAGAATCACACCAGGTTGGGTGATCTAAAGATGACAAATAACAAAATCCAAATCTGATGAAGGGAAAGGTATGAGAGCTTAAATTGTGAACAATAAACTTGTAGAAGGCTATGGAGGACAGTGGGAGCCCAAAATCCATCTGCAGAGTACCTATTCTGATCAAGCCTCTGGCCATAGTCAAGGGACAAGAACAGCCGAGCACTCAGACAGAGATTATTGTGAACTTGATCATGGTGGATGGAACTACGGTATAATATGATACCTGGTCAGTCGAGCTCCCACTTGGCCCATCCTGAATTTTCTCTAGATCTAAATATTTCCCAGTTGTCCCATGACAGAAATTTTCTCTTTGGCTTATTTTAATATTGCTGGGGGTCTTTTCTTTCTTCTTCTCTATTTTATTCTTTTTTTGTTTTGTTTTCTTTTTGTTTTGTATTGTTTCGGATGTTTCCCAGTTTATGAAACACAGAAGGACTGGATGCATACAGACGATACCTGATGTGATGGTCTCTCAGGGATAAGGGGAGGAGGTTGAGGGGAGTTGGGGAGCAGATAATGAAGGCAGGAGGGTAAAGTGCCCTAGAACTGATGGTGATGATGTACAGACAGTTCTTTTTAAAGTGACCTACGTATGGGAGTGTATGAGTTTTATAACAATAAAATGATTGTTTTATAACAATAACACTATTGAAAAATGAAATTTAAATTTATTTAAAAAGGAATCACACCTGTGGAATGGGTACCAGTGACTCCCAATAGATCAGTTTTCATCAACCAATAGGAGGACTATAGTCATCTGGTCACAGGCTGAGGTTAGTATATGGTATCTTTATGAAAGATATTTTTAAGGGTTAGATGCATCCATTTCTATTACAAATCAGTAATCATGATGAACACTCATTCAGGTTGATAAAGAGCACCAATTTTGAATACTAAGCCACCCACCCCCTAAGAATTCCATTTTTCTTCTTAGTAGATCTGAGTTACAAAAATCATTTGAATTTCATTCATTAAAAAATTATGGAGATTTTAAAAGAAATAAGAAAAAACCAGTTGTTTGGGGTCTTGACATTTTAATTTTATATCTTCCATATCTGATAGGGGCAGTGGCATAGCATGGACCTCTAAAATACAAGTGACCATTGAAGGCAAGTACCGTATATACTCGAGTATAAGCTGTCCTGAATATTAGCCGAGGCACCTAATTTTACCACAAAACTGCATTTAAAATGTGCTGAAAATCTCGGCGTACACATAAGTATATAGGTACCTGAATTTCTTCATGGATCTGGACAAATCAAACACAGAACAAATGAAAAAAAAACTTTTTAAGGCTTAAAAAAAAAACTAAGTATTTCTGACGTGTATTCCACAGAAAGCGGCACTGGAGCAGTGGGTGTGGAGGAGCAGGCGCCACACGGGGACACGGATGAGCAAAGGCCCAGGACTTCTTGGCGTGAAGCACCCGTGGCCTGTGCTCACCCGGAGCAGGATATGGGGAGTCCGCTTTCTCAGAACCCTTGCAGGACTCGTGTTCAAAGCGAAAACAAGCCCGGGTGAACAAAACCTATCAGACTCTGTCTACAAATGGAAAAGAACTTTCATCCAGACAGCTGGACGGGATGGACAGAACCCGAGGACATTCTGAGCCTCAAAGAAATCCTTAGAGTCACTTAAAAAGCCACCGTTTTTTAACATTATTATTATTTTCTTCCTTCTGTTTCTGTTTAGCTTGTTTGCTTGTTTCTGTTGGTTTCCCAGTTTATGAAGCACAGGAGGAGTGGATACATAGACAATCACTGATGCAATGGTTTATTGGAAACACAGGTGGGGGTGGGGAGGGTGAAGGGACTTGGGGGCAATCAATGAATGCGGGAGGAGGGAGGGAGCACTAGAACTGATGGAGGTGATGTACATACAACTCTTTTTAAAAGCGATTTAACGATGGAAGTGTATGATAGGTGAATATTATATCAAGAAAACTAATTCTTAAAAAAAGAAACCAAAGTTGACCAATGGTTACCATGGGTGATTGAGGAAGAATTGCTGCTCAGGGGACACTGAATTAATGTTAACGGTGGTGGAATAATTTAATTTGGAAAAGGATACAAAGAGTATAATCAGTCCCCACCAGGATTTCAGCACTTCCTCTTTGTTACGTTCCCCTTGATCCTGCCCTACCAGGTCTCTGAGCCCTGTAAGACCAGCGGTGTGAGTGGCCAAACAGGGAGGGTAAAGGGAGAATGGGTAGGGAAGAGGGAACCAATTACATGGAACTGTGTGTGACCTCCTCCCTGGGGGACAGACAACCAAAAAGTGGATGAAGGGAGACGTCGGACAGGGCAAGATATGACAAAATACCCATTTATAAACTATCAAGGGCTCATGCGGGAGGGGGGAGCGGGGAGGGAGGGGAAAAATGAGGACCTAATGTCGGGGGTTTAAGTGGAGAGAAAATGTTTTGAGAAACGATGTACAGATGCGCTTTGCACAGTTGATGTGTGTATGGATTGGGATGACAGTTGTATGAGCCCCTAATAAAATGTTAAAAAAAAAAAGAGTATAATCAATGGCACTGAATTATACATATAGAAGTCATTGAATTGGAGAACTTCTTTTATGCATATTTTTGCCACAATTAAAAAAATAATAAAACGTACTACTGTAGTAATCTGGGGAAAAATATTTCACCTAATTTTTTAAATTGGTGAAAATATTAGGGAGTAAAAATAATAATAATTACACCAATAGCAATGAATACAAGTGTGACAGTTAGGCTTATTGTGCCAACTAGGCTTCCATAGTATCATGTCAGTGGAGTTTAATCAGGTTTCCCCTTGACTGGAGGGCAACAAGGTAAATGGCTTTCCCAGGCTGGCCCCTCCCTCTTTCTTCCTGGTGATCAAACCTGCTCTCTGCCGCCTGAGCTAGTCCTTCCCCTCAACCGTGGGCTGCGCTGCTGTGGGCCAAGCCAGCCTGTGGGTCATGTCACTTGGCCACGTGTGCATCACAAGAGCTTGAGGTTCCCTGAGACCTGCTTTGCCATGTTCCTTGAGGATCCACTTCGCTGTGCTCCCACGCGCCCCCATTACTGGCCTCTGCTAGACCTCAACTTCTCATCGTCCTGCTGTGACCGCCCCACCCTGCTTGTCATGCCCGGGTACAGACTGCACTGTCTGCGTCCTTGGCCTTGGACCAGCAGCCCATGAGAGTTGAAGGACCTGCAGTCTATTAACTGTTCCATGAAAGTGAGTTGAACTGAGCCCTCTGCACTGCTGTGTGGACTGTTACATTCCTTCTCGCTATAAAAACATATTTACCTATCGTCTATCTAATCATAAGTGTCCTGGTTTTGTTTCTCTAGAGAATCCTGCCTAACACAACACAGAAGAAAAAGTTTTCTAAAATTGATTGTAAGAGATTGTACAACTCTTCTTGATAGGATTGAACTATTGAATTGTATAATATATGGATGAAACACTAATAAAACTGTTATAAAAAAAGACTTCATTTTACCAAGCCACATGATCTGTCCACACAGCAGTAAAACCAGAAATTTTTTTTTTAAAAAAGGGTAAATGGACCAAGTGAAATGACTTAGAAACATATCCCTAAGTAAGGAATACCAAAGGAGGAGACATGATGCCGCTCTAGGTCATTCCGACCGTGCGGGCAATGGGCATTCCACCTGAGACACTTACAGGAAGCAGCCAGCACACTCCTTAGCGCCCTGGCGGCTCCTGTTTATTTATTTTAAAAAGAAAGAAATGAAGCATCTGCCTCAAGAAGCCCGAAAGCCAGCACGCCAGTAAACCTGGGAGAGAACTGAAAGAAGAGATTAAAAAGTAATGAAACTGAAAACGTAAAAATCAGCAGAGCTAATAAATCTGAGATTCAGCTGCTTGTAAAATGCCTGCACTGGTAGCAAGCTTGATAAATGGCACCGTTTGGGAGGCGATTAAGTGAGGGAGAAGGCAAAAACATGACGTTGGGATCGTAAAGGAGCTTTTACTGTAAGCAGAAGCACATAGGAGAGTTTTCCAATTAAAAGGAGATGTGACGTACAGCAAGCTAGTGAACTGGCGTGCTCGAAGGAATGCATGTTTGTCTAGAAAATGGGAATTATGGAGAACAGCAAAACACCATCAAATCAACATTTAGATAGAGAGCTCAGGAGACAAGTGCTCTCCGATTGTCCAAGGGTGTGGCCGGCTATGGAAACTGTCAGAAATACACCAGTCAGTCTGCATTCCAATGCCTTTCCTCCATCTAGCTCAGCTGGCCCACAAACCTGACAAATAACCCACATGTCACCACGTCAGGTATTTTTAAGACCTCAGGTGATTCCTGGGCACGTGGCTCCGCGGTGCTGCATGACCCTGCCCTGAGCTGTCACGTCCTGGTGAGAGCAACGGGGCGGCCACGACCTTGGGGGGGGAATATGGGCCATGATGGATCAGACAAGGGACTCCCCTTAAAGTCTGTGGAGACATCAGCACCTCAGCCAGGAAAGGAAAGTGGGCAGCGGACATGACAGACACCTCACCAAGGAAGACATTCAGGTGGCTGACAGAGACGAAGAGAGGCTCACGGTGAGAGATAGCACATCCCTCCAGCATCCACAGCAAAGTTCAAAAAGAACTAGCAGACAGAAGCAGAAAGCCAATGCTGCCGAGAGTTGGAGACACCGGGCTCTCATTCACAGCTGGTGGCTGCAAAGTGGTCCAGCGACTGTGGAAAGCGGGATGGCGCTTCCTCAAGAAGGGGGGACTAGAAAGACCACGGGGTTGAGCAGTGTTCTACTGTACTTCACTCCGACCCTGGAGAAACAAGAGAGTCAGCACAAGCAGAGATGCACACCCACGCCCAGAGCAGCACGACTCACAAGAAGATGGAAGCACCCTGCTTTCCCAGGGAATACGGACACACAGCAGACTGCCTCACAGTGCCGAAGAACAGGGAGCCTCTGAAGCACCTCCGACCACGGATGAAGCGGGAGGACGTGATGCTGAATGGGCCAATCACAAAGAACAAGTCTATAAGACCACGCTAATAAAATGTTTTCCACGTGAAAAGATACCCTTTGGTGGTCACCGGGGTGGGAGGGGAAGGGAGAGGGAGGAGGCACACACAGAAGGTAGAGGGTAGACAAGGGTGAACTTGGGTGAAGGGAAAGATAATGGGCCATAAGAGAGATGTTAGGGGGAAAAATGTGGGGGCAGGGGAAGACCCCAGGAACTTGCAAGAGTTAAAGGCAACCGAGGTAAATATAGCTTTAGGTTATGTACAGACCGAGGTTACAAGCACAATCTTCCAACAGTGGTCATCTCTGAGCAGATGCTTGGATAGACGTGCAGGCTGAACAGGTGTGAGAGGGTGGAATTACAGACGCGAATACATCTAGGTTTGCCAGAGAAGATTTGAACATGTGTATTTCCCTTTGCTGCAAATATATACATGGATATGGTAGTGCATAGATGGGCCGAGGTCATGAAAACTTCCAAGACATAACCAAACACCCCAAAGGAATGAGTCACTTGGCCTGAGGGTTCAAGACCATAATCTTAGGGGACCCCAAGTTAACTGGCATAGCATAGTTCACAAAGACAGTGCTCCTCATCCTACTTCGGTGAGTAGCAACAAGGGTCTTACCAGCTCATGAGCAATTGTGCAAAGTGAAAATGTTGGTCTCTTCCCCACTGGAGGAAAGAAGACTGAGACAACAGAAAAACACACGGAAACAATTCGTTCCAAGGACAAATGGACCAGACGAGTCTCAGCCCTGAAACTAAAAGGACTGGCTGGTCCCCTCCTACCACTACCAACGACTCTGGAAAGGAGCACCTTAGAAGGTGCTGGACAGAGTGGGAGAAAAAATGTGGAGCAGAACTCTGCATTGTAAAAGGGTAGAGGCTTATGGGTCAGATAAAGACTGGTGAGACCCCCAAACCCCGAGCCCCTCTCTAGGTCTGGACTTAAACTCAATCCCCTATTAGAATGAACCCTGAATGAATACTGGCATTGTGGTCTTAAAGGCTTTATTCTTCTGATATATTCACCCAAGGACAGAGGGTTAGAAAAGAAGGAAGAATGGAAACAGAAACCAATGGAAAGTGGGATAAACAACTGTTCACTGAAGGGTGTGATAGGCAGGTTTACTGTGCCAACCTGGCCAATAGGAACCTGTGGGACTAACCAGGTCTCAGCTTGATTGGAGGGCAAAGAGATAAATGGCTTGGCAAGGTCCACCCCTCCATCTTGCTCTCTGGTGATTGGACCAGCCTGTGGCTGCTTTAGCTAGTTCTCTGCCTCAACTTGTGCACTGCACTACTTGTGGGACAGCCAACCTGTGGATCATGTCTCTAGAGCCTGAGGTTCCTGCGAGACCTGCTTCGCCCCACTGCTGGTGTATACATCGCTTGAGCTTGAAGCTGGTGGATCGCACATTGCTTGAGTTCGATATCCCATCTGGGCCTGTTTCCTAAGCTACTGAGCTGCTGACTGTTGCTGACACCTTGCTGTTTGCTGCCTGTGGGTGGACTCTGCCTGCAGTGCCTAAGGGAAGACTTAGCCATCTGCTTCCCTGACCTCGGACCCGGCAGCTCATGTGAGTTGAAGGACTTCCAGTATATTAACTGCTCCACAGAAGTGAGTTGAACTGAGCCCTC
>NW_022109491.1:12856981-12859471 GCF_000313985.2 Echinops telfairi
AGGAGCGGGGATAGCACACCTGATCTCCTATAAAGGCAGGCAGCCCCAGAAGGGCCACCGAGACAGGTAGGTCTGCATCTCCTGCTCCTTTCACGTTGCCATGGTGAGCGTCGTATCAGACCCCAGGCTCCAGGAGCCGGGCAGATGCAGTGAGAAGAGCAGCGGGCTTGAGGACCGTGGAAGAAGTCCATTAAGAGCCCCTGCCTTTCTCTCTCCATAATGGATTGAATGTCCGCTGGCCGACTAATGGGTCCTTGGCCACCAAAACAAGCAAAAACCCCTGCCACAGCTAATAGCTGGGTCCTTATTCTGATGGAGAAAGGGCTTTCATGGCGCCCCCCCTACGCTGCAGATGGAAGGCCTGATTCGTTCCAGCCTGGCCCACGGCTGGTCATGTTTGTGAAGCGTGCAATGGGGATGTTCATTAAAAGGCATCTCTGGAAACAGAGAATCCAGGACAGATGATTCCTTCAGGACCAGTGGTGAGAGTGGCAATACCGGGAGGGTGGAGGGAAGGTGGGGGAAAAAGGGGGAACCGATTACAAGAATCTACATATAACACACACACACACACACACACACACACACATATACACACTACACCTTCCTGAGGCAAGTCTGCCTAGTCATTGAATTTCTGCACACTGAGAATGCTAGGCACGAGGGCGGAGTCAAGGTGTAAACCTAGGTCTGGCTCCAGCAGCGGCTCTACACACTGCAGCCTCCTGAATCCAAGTGGAGCAGTAAGACAGAGATGTTCTCTTTCGCCCTGGACTTTGAAACATGCTTCCAGATCCTAGCAGCATGGCCGAGGCATTGCCAGGTGTTGGCAGGGGACAACTCACAAGGTGCAAATTGGACCAGGTTTCTAGCCCACGCATCAACTGAGAGCTCCTGTGTCCCCAAGGGTGGGGTTCTGGGAAGAGGAGCCTCTGGCCCTGGGTTCCCTGGGAGGGCTGAGTGGAAAGGGAGGGGCTGGCATTCACTTGCGGCAGGTGTTGCCAGCTCCTGCCTGGCAGATCTCTCCTCCAGGACCTAGTTGTTGACTCTGGGGGTTTGCCCTCTGACCAGAGAACAGCACTCTCCTTCCTATCAGCCATCTGGCATCTGGGCCAATCAGGCCCTGGTGGGATCCCCACGAAAACAAGTGCTGCAGAGACGCCAGTACCCCACTGCCACACTCATAGGTGCCCCATAGGGCCGAGTCCAACTACCTGCTGCCTGGGGTGCCCAAGGCTGTGCATCTCCCCACTCGGAGCAGCTGGGTGGTGCGAACCACCACCCTGACAGTTACACTTCCTTCCCCCTCTGCAGGGGAGCGGGCGAACACAGTCCCCCACTACCACAAATTATGCAGTCGAGTTCCCCACCTTAGGGGAAATTGGAGAGACCAGCACATCCGAAGTGCAATGGATAAGCCTCACCCTGGAAAACCCCCTTTCGTGATCACTGGGGTTCCCCCTTGCCAGGTAAGTAGGCCAACACTTAATCCAGGCATCCCCAGGGCTCCTTGTGATGCAGAGAGAAGCCGTATAGTAACTTTTAAATTGGGGGATTTACATTTCAGATCCATTTTGTATTCAACAGTTTAAACTGGTTATCATCCAAGAGCATTCCCTACCGCACCTCTTAGGTTTCTCTTACCTCCAGTTTATCTGCTGGATGGTTTTGTCAGCCTCCCCGGGCTGTGCTGACCATGCCATCAGCATTCAGCATTGACTTCAACACCATTTAGGGAAGACCCAGGGACGGGCTTTCAAGAACAAAGTTGGGTCCGCATTTCAGACCTGACTCTCCCTTCTCACTGTGCCCTTGTCATGGTCTCTCCTGTGTGAGGGCCTGGGTTTCCTCCTACAATCTGCCAGGTCTATCTCACGGGGTCGTGGGGAGGCTCAGGAATTCGGCCGTCCATGGAAATCCAGGGCCACTTTGCTCTCCTGCTGTTGTCTTGTCCACCTTTTGTTCACCCCCTTCCAGTTTGAAAAGCACAGAACCAGTTTTCTAGTCCGTCTGCGGTTAGCCCTGGCTGTCCCCTCTGCCACCTGCAGATGTACCTCCTGGGGCCCAGACACTCTTGGCCCCACCACACTCACCATCTATCTACCTGTTGCACCCCAAGCACGGTACCGGACGCTGACAAAGTCATGACCTCACCCGGGAGGTCAGGAGAAGCTTCTCTGCAGAAGGGATGCGGGTGCTGAAATCTTAAGAGGGAGGAAGGAATTAAGAGGTAGAGTGTCAAGAAGATCATGCCTTTGTGGCGGAAGGAAAGCAGGTCCCGGGAGGCGCAGAGGGATGGAGAGGCTTGTTGTGGGATGAGGCTGGGTGGGGAGCTGGGACGGAAGAAACAAGCGCTTATCTAAAGGGCAACTAGGAGTCTTCTCAAGAGGCGTTTTGCCTGGTTCCTCCTATCTGGCCAAAGAATGGAGAGCATTCAAGAGCAGATGTGCACAATCTTGCAGGGAGCCTACCAGGATCTAGGGGTGGCTT
>NW_022109491.1:12859571-12881730 GCF_000313985.2 Echinops telfairi
ATGGCAACAAATGTACAAATGTGCTTGACACAATGGATGGATGGATGGTGATAAGAGTTGTCCGAGCCCCCGATAAAATGATTAAATGAATAAAGAAGCAAAGGCATCTCAGCATCATCAACAGACACTGTGTTAGGCTGGTGGGTTTGTAAGAGTAGATGCCAAACCACCAGTCATCTCCCAACAGGGCCACGGGCACAGGTCACCCCACACCGGGCTGCAGACTTGAGACCCCTCCAAGCACACACCTTCACCAGGACATCAGATCATGCCAGAGATGCACCTGGGACCTCTGATTCCTCCTGTGAGACAGCTTGGTGGGAGGCACTGGAAATCCACCAGGCCAGGGTAAGACCTCTTCAGATCTCAAAGAACCCCCACTAAACCCTGAAAAAGGTCGTGCCCTGCCCACTTGGAGCTAAGACTTGGGACTTTCTCCCTTGAGGAGGTGGGAGTGTGTTCTGTATGTAGAAAGAAAGGAGAACTTGGTGACCACTAGGGCAGACTGGGGAAGTCTTTAGGACTCTTAACAAAGTTCCTGCTCTCTCTGGGAACATGGCAGGGCTAGACTTCCCCAGCCCCTTGTGTGTGGCCAGAGACCTCCTCTGACCAGTGAGATGGCCCTTGATGTTTATCACTCCCGGTGGAGGATTGTACCTTCCACTGATTTGACAGGTCCCCATTTTCTCCAAATCTGCCACCCAGCGTTGGAAGGACTAGGCCCTTGGCCCTGCGGGGACATGACCGGTGGTGTAGCATCTACTCTTACCTACCCACATCCCTACTCCTGTGTGCCTCACCAGCTCTCCCCTGCCCGCCTGGGAAGGCAGGATAAGAAGACTCGCTCCATCAGTCAGGGCCCCACGGATCACTGAGCAGCCAGCGGTGGCTATAAAAGCGGAAAGACATCTTTGCTGTTTTGAGCCAGAGAGGTGTGGGCGCTGTAGGTGCCTGCAGCTTAACCAAGTCTGTCCTGATTGCTCAGCCAGCACATCATGGGTCACATGATCATAACAAGACAGCCCAGGTACACAGTCACATTGCAACTCCCCAGCAGGTAGCCAATCACGCCAAGGATCAGGAGGGGCTGAGCGCCATGGCCAGAGCCACTTGAAGGGTGAAAAAACCCACCATTCAGGATGGCAAAAAATAATAATTAGAAAACTTTGAGGAATAAATACACAAGACGGATACAGGTCTATGATTCCACAGAAATGGTATTTAAACATGTCTCTGGGATCCATGAATGAGAGCAGACAAGTTCTCTCCACGACACACGTCTTAGTCTGCTAGGGTGCCTTCCAAAAAAAGGGTGCAATTAAAACAGATCCAAGGAGCTGCCCAGGGATCTGCTCGGTCAGCTACACTGGAGGCAGAGTTCAATTCAGAGGCAGTAGCAGCAGCTGTTTTTAGATTACAAAGGGCCAATCTTGACAGGGGCCAGAAGTGACCCCAGGGCAGGAATTCATCTTGATGGGAGGCCTGGCGGTGCTCTCAGGGAAGTGCTGGACTGCCAGCTACAAGGTTAGCGGTTCAAACCCACCAGGCTCTTCACAGGAGAAAGACGAGGCTAAAGATGTAGAGCCGCGGAAACCCTTTGCGGGGTTGATACAGGCTGGAACCAACTCCACGGCCCTGGGTTTTGGAATCTTGAGAGGTTTTCTGGAAGGACACAGGATAATTACTGAGGCTTGTTAGAAAGTTTTTAAGAAAACGGGAAACTGTATTGGTGAGGAAAAGGCCAGGAGAGTTATGCTGAGGAAGTTTTTTCAACGCAGCTATGTGGCTGCTCGTTCTCCAAGGGCAGTGGGGAACAGAGCTGTCACGTAAGAATTTGGGGGGGAACCAGATCCCATCCCCGCTACAACCTTGATCTTGCCCTTTGGGGTTTCCCTTTTGTTCTGAAAACCCAAAGCGCATTTTTAAAGGGCTGGATTTGAGTCCCCAAAGCTTCCGCTTTGATGTGGTGGAATCAAACACAGACTTCGGGGAAACAGGAGAGGTGGAACTTTTCCCTTTAGAAATGGGCGCACTTCTAGGGAGGCTGTCGAGAAACAGCGTCTTCACGGCTTGATGCTTTTGTTTTACTAAAGGCTTCTATGATTGTGTGACACATCTTTTTACTTATAACCTTGTGTGTGTGTGCTTACACTCCATTGTTTTCCAAAAAAAATTTTTTTTATTTTGTTGTCATTGAGAGTATTCACAGTAAGACACATTGATTCAATAGCTTCCACACGTATTAGTGATGTGGATGACTGTGCAGAGCAACTTAGTGTTCCACCCAAGTTTCCATTCACGTTTGTTTTTTAACGTTAAATGGGGTCCCCTCAATGTGCTCCCCACTTACTCCTGGCAGACCCCATCCCATCTCATCCTTCCGGTCTGCCTGCCCCTTCCAGCCAAAGCTTTGTTTGGGGGCAAACGCTGCCATCCTGGCCTTGTGTGTGTGCTTAACGGGTGTGAGGAACACAGCGTCATTGGATGGACCTGTCTGTGCTTTGGCCAAGGGGTGATATCATGGGGTAGCTTCCATTCCAGGCCTGAGGGGGTCGAAGGATCAGTCTCAGGGGTCCCAACAATCTCGACCAGACCAGTAAGGATGGTCTTCTTTCATGACTTTCAATTTCATTCTGCATTTTCCTCACTTTGATCAGGATCTTCTATTGTGGTGTCCACCCCCACCCCCCACCCCCACCCCCCCGCCCGCCTGTGCAGCTGATAGCTGCAGCCCAACCCCATTCCCCCGCTCCCGTCTCAGGGGCATGGAGATGGTGGTTTGTGATACCTTTTAGGCCTGTGGGCGAATTGTTTCCTTTTTTTTCCCTCCACTCTTCTTTGTTTGGGACAGGGAGACATAAATATCTGCAGCTTAGAAGGAGGCTGGAAAGTTCCTAGGACTCTAGTCGCTGCTCACCAAGCAGTACGTAGAGCATGGTCTTCGTGAAGTGTGTTGAACTAATTGACCTGATGCCCTACCCCCAAGCCCATATAGTGTCTAAGCGCATACTGCTCAAGGTCAACCTTTTATGCTACTTAAGCTAAATTACAGTTAGGCTTTAAGATGACTTCTTGGGACTTTTGTTTTAGTTAATTCATTTGTTTCTTCTTAACAGTTTCACCAACATACAATTCACATAGCAGACATGCATTTCACTAGTTCAATGACAAGAGTTGTGCAACTAACACCATTATCAACCCCAGGGTATTTCTTCTTCCTGTGCTGCTTGTTGGCTCACCGTTTCCCTCCAACCTCCCCTGCCATGTCCTTTTGGAACTATTAGTCCAGCTGTTGTCTCTGGAGGCTTACCTATCCTGGATTTCATATACAGGAAAACGTACAAGATCAAAACAAAGCACCCAGGAAGTACGTAGCCCAGCAATGATGCCAGAACAAAACAGAGGGAAAACTCAGTAGAAAACAAAGCAGAAACAATTAAATAACGGATCGCTAGGGAGCTCAAATGACAAGGTGTCACATTTTGACCTATCTGCAACTGCAGTCATCCACCCTACAGTGTACTCTGATAACAAGCCCTTTCCCATCCCTGGCCCGTAATCAGAGGGGATTCACCAGAGGCTTACTCTGGATGAGGGACCCTGGGAATGGGTTCTGGGCTTTCACTGTCACCCATAGCTTTCCGCTAACTGAATGTTCACAATTTAAGGTCTAATATCATTCCCTCCTCCCGATTTGGATTTTATAATTAAAATCCTTGGATCGCACAGGCTGGTGTGCTTCCTCTGTGTGGACGTTGGTGATGCTTCCCTTAGTTGACTACTTGTTTGAAGACAAGCCTTTAAGATCCCAGAAACTACCCTATTAGCCGTGTACCATCTGCTTTCCTCCCCACACTGTCACAGCACCCATATCTTCAGCGATCACTTAGATTAAGGCTCAAAACATGCACTATTTTTTAATTTAAAGTTTAAAGATGATCTCAGGGCAGTAGCTTCAGAAATTCATCCACCAAAAAGTCTAAAGGCAGAAGAATTTTAAATTCTGTTCTAGTACTCACCCCTTTTGATCAGGAATCTTTTATGGCATCTCTGATCAAAATGTTCACTAGCGGCTTGGGCACCATCCAGTTCTCCCGCCATCTCATGACAAAGGAGGTAGTTGTCCAGAGGCAAGTGGTCACTCAACCCTGACTCTTTCCTCCGTTCCTCGGGGTGAATGGAGGTCAGTGTGATTTAGATGTCAGCTTTAGACCCCATGTCCTACACAAGGAACTAGGGCAGCGGTTCTCAACCTGTGGGTTGCTACCCCTTTGGGGGTCAAACGATCCTTTCACAGGGGTCCCCCGATTCATAACAGTAACACAATGACAGTTATGAAGTAGCAACAAAAATAACTTTATGGTTGGGGGGTCACCACAACATGAGGAACTATATTAAAGGGCTGCAGCATTAGGAAGGTTGAGAACCACTGAACAAGATAGAACAGAAGCACTAAACATATTATTAGGCCAATTAACAGAAATGGCCCATGAAACCAGGACCCGAAAAGTTCACCTCCAGACCGGGACCGAATTCCCGTGTCTGGTTGTACATAGCAGCCTCAACAGGTCCTCTTTTTTCACACAGCATTTGCCAATTCAGATTTTACAGGTGTGTAACTAACAACAGCAATGACAACTGGTTATGCAGCCCTCCTGTCAATCAAGTTTTTTCATCATGAACTCCCCCTTCCTCTCTCCCTCCAACCTCTGCTAACTAGTAAACTTTGGGCTGTACATCTTTGCCATTCCTTCTGTATTTTCATGTAAGTGAAGTCACACAATTTCTGTCCTTTTATGATTAGCATGCTTCACTCAACACGTCTCAAGCTCCGCCCATATTGTAGCAAGTAGCAAGACTTAACTCTTCCTGTTGACTGAGTCGTATTCCATTGCATGTCGGATTCCATATGCGCATAGGCTGTTTCCATCTTTTGTGAATAGTGCTGCAATGAACACTGATTGCCCACTGGTCTTTATTTTTGGTTTTTAGAATTTGCATTTATACAAAGCTATATATCCTGAGGTCACAGTTGGTATAAGGCTTCAAATGTTTGTGAGAGATGTAATTAAAATATAATGGGAGTTCTTCCACAAATTTTTTTGAACTGTATGCATGTATGTGTAGACGTTGGGGTATACATGAGTATACACATATAAATGCAATTACATTCATATACACACCCCAAGGGCTCAGATGATAAGCGCTGGAGGGAAGACTGCGATCCAGGCAATCTTATTCTGAACCACCAGTGAATTATTGAGCAAGGAAGCAAGGAGGGCTTGACAAACTGATTTTATAATTCAAGAACAGGAGCTTAGCAATCCTTTTTGGCAAAGGGCCAGATGCTGTATTCAGGCTTTGCGAGCCATATGGACTCTGTCACAACCACTCAATCCTCGCCTGTTAACAGCCACAGACAATATGTAGACAGACGGAGGGCTTATTTTGTAAACAAAGCTCCATTCACAAAAACACACAGCAGACTGGGGTTGTCCCAGGGATGATCGCTTGTTGATGCCTGAGCCACAAGCACCAGTTCTTGAGATGCCCAGGCTGTTGGAAAAACATCACAGGCAGACTGCCTGCCAGACATCAGCACGTAACAGAAAGCGATCACACTCACTCAGAAGCACATTATGCTTATACGTCTATGATGACAATAATGTAATTTAGGGAGGGTATTTTTTTTCTTTATGGTTTTGTCTTCCTAGTCAGGAAAATGGTCTATTTCCACTCTCACTCAGATCTTGAGGGAAGACAATGGGAATGCCAAGGTCAATTTTCAGAAGGAAATCTAAGTAGAAAAGCAAAATGCCAGCGGGCCAAAGGCACTTACACCCTGAGGAATTTGTCACTGGTGTAAAGCAGGACACATTCAGCAGAGGCCATCCAAGACAAGGTGTTTTCGTGGAACTGCTCTCCCGTGTTCAGCTGGAACACTGAAGGAGAAAGATGAGTTACAGCCTCGGAAACCCACAGGGTCAGTTCTACCCTGTCATATAGTCTCTGTGCGTCTTTATGTTTAGGAAAGTAGAGGGGCAGGAAAGGCCCTCCCTTGGCAAGATGGGTTGACACAGAGGCTGCAACAATGGGCTTAAAGATGACAATAACTGTGAGGATTGGGCACCGGGCAGTGCTCGGTTCTGCTGTGCACAGGGTCACTATGAGTGGAAGCCGCCTTGACGGCACCTGACAATGCAGCTAACCCCTTGCCACTGAGTGGATCCGACTCCTAGAACCCTGTAGAACTGAGGGGCTGCTCCGTGGGGCTCTCTACACAGCAGCCACTTCTCTGTTGGTGCCACTGGTGGGTTCACATGGAGGCCTTCCAACAGGCAGCCAGATCCGTAACCCCTGCGCCACCAGGGCGCCTAACAGTGCATCCACAACAGCGGGGAGTATTCTTGAAGCCCTGGAGCATAGTTGCTACATCACTGTGTAGTATTTATCTGCCTGGGGTCGTAAGTCTACCTATGCCCATGAAGTCCATTATGAATTTACACAGGATCACGACAGTCTGTTGCACTGTGGCCTCGGGTCTCATGTCAGCGGCAGTGAGCTTCTCCGCCGTCTCTTCCTGCAGAGTCTATTCATGAATCGTCTGGAGAAGCCCACGTGGCCACTGCTGTTAACGATGCAGCAAAGGGCATCTACAAAGAGGAAGTCATTGGTCGTGCGAAATCCCATCATGCACTCGCCAGCTTCGTTTCTATCTCCAACGCCGTTTCCCCACCACTGTCCCTTCCTCTCCGTTGCAGCTTTCTCGGTCCAATTGCAATAACTTTCAATTTAATCGGAAGTTTGGTTGATTTC
Source organism: Echinops telfairi (assembly GCF_000313985.2). Lineage (NCBI taxonomy): Eukaryota > Metazoa > Chordata > Mammalia > Afrosoricida > Tenrecidae > Echinops > Echinops telfairi. The sequence goes on from NW_022109491.1 coordinate 12,866,388, forward strand.
AGACTGAAGCTCCATCTTTTTCATTGCTAGTTTTAGTGGTTGGTGCATTGTTTTTATGAACTGGATTTCCCCGTACTCGTATGGGTATTATCCTACAACAAACATCATTGTACTGGAAGACAGACCTTGAAATACCCTTTTTGACAATGAATGGGCACCATGCCTCTTGAACTTGTCATGACCAGTATAGTGAACCATGTGATTCTTTGACAAAAAATGGCCAGCACCAGTGACCTCCACTCACTGCTGCCTTGGATAGCCATGGTGTGCGTCCCACTTAACTTGTGACGGCTCCCAACTTTCCCAGGTTCACACTTCATCCGTTGTCAAGTTCCAATGATTTTCGCAGCTGTTTCTTCTGAGTCATGTCCCATTGGCAAGTGACGATCCTTAAAGCTTGACTCCACCTGCGTTGATATGACGGCCTCTACTTTGAGAAGGCAGCTCTTCTCGTCATATTTTCAGTGCCTTCCAACCGGAGGGGCTGGTTGTCTGGCACACTATCCGACAAGGTTCTTCTGCTGACCCTGAGGTTTCCCTCTCCGACAGTGCGCGGCCGCTATTCATGAGGTTCCAGTGCTAAGTCCTCAGAAGTGGACAGCCCAGGCTGAGCTTAGTCTAGAAGCGTCACTGAAATGTGTTTACCGTGGATGACCGTAATAGTACTCGAAATACCAGCATCACAGTAACACACAAGCCACCACGGTACAACAAACTAGCAGATTAGTGGTGGTCCTAAAACCATCGTTTAAATTAAGAAAATATGTCTGCCTTGCATACTGCCTTATTTAAGCGCTATCTACGTGAGAACCAGTTCCCATCAGATGGGAAACTGGGGGGCAGAGAGTTTATATCAACAGGGGGAAACACCTGGAAAAGGTGGGGGACTTAAAGAACGTCAACCAGGTCACAGAAGCACACACGCAGAAATCATTGAGGTGATGTAGGTTCCACTGTGTATATTCTCAACCACCAACACACACAAAGAAAATAACTCCTTAAAAAATGGAAAGGTAAAGCAAATTGAAATATACTAATAGTCACATACAAGGATCTAACTCACCTAAGTGAAAAAAAGCAGCGTTGTCCAGGGGTGAGTACACATGGGAACTATCTGTACCTAAAACTGCTCTAAAACGATCAACTGAAAAAATAGAAATTATAATTAATACCAAATTATAAAGCATGTATTTAAATAATGCTTTGCCTTTGAAAAATCATCCTATTTAAATTGCCAAACCAGATACATTTCCATTTTGATTATTACTATCAATGCCTTTGAGCCCAAGATTAAATACATGAAATGGGTGCCACCAGCTCCCTCTGCCGTGAGTAGATAGACATGACTAAGCAATCATCACAGTTTGGACAATACCATTTGAATTGCTCTCAGTCCAATGATTCAAACTGCCACCACCAAGCACCAGCAGTTGGCTTGATAGTGAGAGGCCCCGGTAGTCAGGGAACTAAGCCACTCACGAATATGACCAGCCTTGAGGCTTTTTAAGGACAGTAGCAGTTTAAGGAAAACTGCCCGGAAGTGTGGGGACACAGACCAGGCAAGAGAGCAGTGTTGGTTGTAAACTCCATCCATGGAGCTCAGTTAGCTGTCCTCCCCTCCTCAATCCTCGTTGCTGGCCCCCACTGGGCCTGCACACACCCCAACAGCTGCTGGGAGCTAGCTCCAAGGAGGACAATGCTTAAAGCTTTGCAGCGAGTGACTAACGATAGACAGGGGTGGCACCAGTGGTTGTACACAAAGGAGACCCATGAAAATGGAGGAAGCACAAGGAAAGAGCCTGCCAGCCTCGGCCCTGTGGTCTCCCAGGCTGTAAATACCAGCATTGGATTGTAGTCTCCACACAAAACCACAAGTTGTCATTGTAATTAGGTAATGATGACAGCACCAACCAGATCACATTAGAAAGTTCCCAAAGTCAAAGAGCAGCTTCAGGAAGATCAATAAAGGTAAGCTGGGCTTATGGCAAAGTGTTTATATTGTTGTAACTAATATACAAAATATACATTTTTATTAAAAAATAACTTCTGCTGAAATGCCACACACAAAGTTTACAAGGGTGTGCCCCCCGCAAAAAATATTTTTCAAAGCTATGTATTTAAATTTTTTTTTATCATTTTCAAAATACTCTCCATTACACTTAATACATTTGTCAAATCTGCAATTCCATTCTTAGAAGCATTTCTCTAACTCATCTGTTTGGACGGATGGCAGCACCTCCTTTGTTTTTGTCTTCCTCTTCTACATTGTTAAATTGCCGTCTTTACATGTCCCTCTTCATTCACGGAAACAAAAAGAAACCCACGGAGCAAGGTCAGGAGAGTAAGATGCGTGGAGCAAGAGGCATGCTGTTTTTTGCCAATAACTGGCGCATGAGATGGCTGCATGAGCAGGTGCATTGTCTTGGTGGCAAAACCAATCCTTCTGCCACAAATCAGGCCTTGTTTGTGGCACGCAGTTATGCTATCTTTTCAGAACATCTAAATAGAAAGCTTGATTAACAATCTGACCTGGTGGAGACAACTCCAAGTGCACCACGAGAGGACATTTTTGTCCATTTGGGAAGTTGACAGACATCCAGAACTAGGATTGTCATCAATGAACATTTCACTTTTTGAAATGAGAAAACCACTTGTACACTTGAGTTTTCCCTATACTACTGCCCTTGTAAGCTGTATTCAACATCACAACAGTTTCTGTGGTACGTCTCCTGAGCAGGAAACAAAATTTCACAGCCACATGCTGTTCTCTTAAATCAGCCATCACAAAAGAGATCTTACAAAAATATTCAGAGGCCAGAGAGAACCTTCCCCGGTAATGCCACTGGGTGCACTAACTCTGAATGAGTTGTTCAATGCTCACCTGTTTCCCCGAAAGTAAGACATCCTCCAAAAATAAGACCTACTTACAGTTTTGTCTCTCACTGAAATATAAGGCATCCCCCCAAAATAAGACTTCCTCGCACATAAGGCCTCCCCGATAAGGCCCCCGAAGCTACAGTAACTCTGGACCATAACGGTGGGACGCCACGCAACTGTTAGCCACCGTGCAGCCGGAGCAGACAGGAAGTGTGAGTAAATGTACCACAGATTGTTGTACATGGAAATAATGGTAGTAACAAGAAATTCTTGATACTGTAGGATTCAGTTTGTCTGGTTAAGCTGGTTTGTGATGACAACTACTACCATACCGTACACAGGTAATAAATTTCATTTTTAAAAAATTTCCTTTTTTTGTTCAACAATAAATGTGACCGTATTCTTCTTCATGGAAAAATATGATATCCCCTGAAAATAAGACCTAGCGCATCTTTGGGAGCAAAAATTAATATAAGACACAATCTTATTTTTGGGGAAACAGGGTAGCAAGGAAAAGCTCTGTACTAGGAAAATTCTGTTCCGTCGAGCATTATTCTGGGGGTTTTGGTGGGGTCTTTTTTTGGGGGGGGGGGCTCCCCTTGTATAGTCACTTTGGTGTCACCCAGTGTCTGCACTCTCAGTGCCCCTGATAGGCTCTACTGCTTTCAGACGAATCCTGGCCTGTGGACCATCTGCCCAGGGACCCCAATTCCTCCTACAAACCAGCTACTCTCTTGATTCCTGGTCATTCCTATAGCTCAGAGGTATTACCAGATTTTTTTCTCAGAATGAAATTCAACAAATGCTTCCAAGGAAAGGAGAAATACCGTCCCATCCGTGGGTGTGTTCAAAGGCCAGGTAACCATTTGATGAACAATGCTCCTGGACCTTCTAGGGACCACTTTATCTGATGCTGCAAATACACTAATGGCCGCCAGGTGGCGATAGTCGAGCCATCACTATACCCATGTCCATCCAGTTGACACGGACTCATAGCAGCCTGATAGGTTTCAGGGTTCAGATATCTTTACAGACCAAACGACCTTTTCTTCCTCAGAGCAGCTGGCGAGTTTGAACCATCGACCTTGTAGACAGTGTTCTAATAACTCAAATAACTCACTGGCATCAAGTCAAGGTGTAGAACTGCCCGTGAGTTTCCAAGACTTTAACCCTTTGCCAGAGTAGAAAACTTCAGGCCAGTCTTTCTCCTGCAGAGCAGCTGCGGCTTCCAAAATGCTGACCTTGCACCTGCAGCCCAGTGCACAACCAACCACTGCGCCACCAGGGCCCCTTAGTTGTCTGATGCTTAATTTATTATTTTAAAACGCATCGCACACCCATGGGCTTCAGAGTAGAGCCGTGCTCTGCCGTTTTCTCCAGGCTGATCTTTGAGGCACCGCTTGCTTGTCTGACGCCATGTACCTTGGTGGTGGCGGGTGTTCAGGCCGGATTCAGAAAAGGACGTGGAACGAGGGACATCGTCGCTTTGATCAGATGGATCTTGGCTCAAAGCAGAGAATACCAGAGATGTTTACTTGTGTTTCTGCAACTATGCCCAGGCATTTGACTGGGCCATCACTATGGATAACCCGGAGAAGAATGGGGATTCCCAACACTTCACTGTGCTCATGCGGAACCTGCACAAGGATCAGAGGCAGTTGTGCGAATGGAACGAGGGATTGCGGCGTGGTTTAGTCAGGTAGATGACCCTGATTTGTTACTTCCCATGATTCTGTGATGGTCCGGCCGGGCCTTAGTCTCCATTGAGTTGACTTCGGATTCCAGCCTCCTTTGGAAGCTCACCACAGTGGAGCAATTCCCATTGGTCACAGGGATAGCCATACCCGAGCAGGCTCTTGGGAACAAGGACCATGGAAGGTAATTACTCAGCTTCTCCTTGGCATCTCTGTCCAGCCACAATCAGATGTACAGCACACTCAGCCCTGTCACCCCAGGTAAACCATGCCTCCGCCAGCAGGCTGTCCACCTCCAAGGTGGGCCTGGCCCTCCCGGCAGTGCCCTTTCTGCACACTGCGCTCAACACCTTTCCACCTGGTAACACTAGCCCTGGAAGCACCTAGTGCTGGCTGCTGGGCCCCGAGACCCAGCCCAAAACTCCAGCTGGGTCCTCTGCACAGCCAAGACAGCCAAGAGACCTTCAGGGTGGGCTTGCCACTGTCCCTTTGGTGTCCAGAGGCTGGGCTGAATCTCACTCACCCCTGACCCCTCCCCCTTCCTCCACCTTTGCCCTGGACTCCAACGGCAGCCCAACTCTTCCCAAGGCCATAGTACCAGGTGTTAGTGCACCCACCTGGTCCAGGATCCAAGTGCCAAGGGCACTGGGTGGTTTATTTCTTCGCTGTTTTACCTTCAACATGAGAACCGGTCCACCTGGCGCACGAGTACGGCATTTGCTTGCCAGGTGTTTAACAGAACCTGAACAACCCCCTGGGAAAGTTAGTTCAATGGGCGTCATGACAGCAAGTTTGCAGCCAGTGCCCTGTGGCTGTTCTCTATACATCCCTCCCTAGGGGACCAGGTCCATCTTCCCAAAGGAGAGCAAGGGCGAGCTAAGAGGATACAAAGTCCTACCATACCTGGGGAGACAGTCTCCCCTGTACCCTGGGGACTACCTGCTGTCACAAAGGTTGTTGTCTCCCCTCCAGGTGCCAGGCAGACTGGTAGGTGGTCCCAGGTGCGCGGGGTGGTTTTGAGGCACACTGTGCAGGGTTGGATGTGGAACCCACACCCCATCCTCACAGAAGGGCAGTCTTCCACCAGGCTGACTCGATACAGCAGGTGGGCCCCTGCTCGTCCTCCTGGGCTTTGCTAAGAGCTCAGAGTGCAGAGATGAGGGGCTGGTCCCCGCTCCCGGGCCCCTCTAAGCCTCCAGAGCCTGCTGCTGGGCTCTGTGGGCAAAGCTGCCCTGAAGGGGAGTCACCAGGTCCCCATACCCGAGAGGGCCCTGAGGGCAATCACCCAGGAGAGAGGTGGCACCCAGAGTGGCACAGGGCAGGGCAGTTTTATTCTTGTAAAAAAAATGTTCCAACAGGGGCCGAGGGAAGGCACACCCCGGCCAGGCCCACCTGAGGGGCTGGAGCAGACGTCAAGCCTGACCAGGGCCGCCTGGAGAAACCGATGGGGCGCCTTGAGGTGCTGGGGGGAGCACGGGGTGTAGGTGGGTAGGCCCAGGAAGTGGGTTTTACTTCATTAGCACCAGGGGCTGTCCACAGCCACACACACGTGGTGGCCCATCTTCACTCGACCCAAGCCCTCTGGGCAAGGGCTGGCAGCTGAAGGCTCCTCCTTGCAGGTAGATGAATGAGGTGGTGCCTGGCCTGGCCGGCCCAAGTCACCTGAGTGTGTTCTTGAAATCCCAGTGCCCTCCCCTCTGTAAACATGAGCAAGGCCTGTGACCGTCCGGGCCCTCAGGACAGGATGAGCGTCCGTGACGTGTGGCTGGGCTTCAGGCGGCCCAGGAGCTGCCGGGCTTTCTCCTGCATGAAGAGCTGGTCCCTGGTGCCCCCGCAGGCCACCACCTTCCAGGCCCTGGTCATCTGGGAGGAGGCAAGACAATGACTGCCCAGGCAGGGGGCCTGGGCCCCAGCAACCCCAGGGACGCCCCAAGCTAGGGGCCAAAGGTGTGCCGTACCCACTCCTCCCTCCTGAGTAGCCCTGGGGAGGAGGATGGGGGGACGGTAACCCTAGGCTGCTTCCCAACCATGATGCCAGGAGGCTGGGCCAGGAGTCATGGTCTGGCTAGGACTGGGGCACTAGCGTAGAGATGCCACGTCTCACTGGCCCGGACATGTGCCCACAGGACCGGGGGGCAGTGCTGCCCTCGGTCCTGTAGGCAGCACTGCCCCCTGCAGACATGCAGTAAGTGGAACAGGAGCCAGGGCTCAAAGGACTATAACTATTTCCAGGGAAGCCCTGTCACCCTGTCACTAGAGGGGGGTGGCTCTAGATTACCAGGGAGGGCAGGGCAAGCAAGTCCCCAGGGCACAGCAAGTCCCCAGGCAGTGCCTCGGTGGGCAGCACTCACAGGGGCTGGTGTTGGGAAGTGGCTCCTTGGCTTCTGGGCTACCCCCGCCTTCTCCGGCTTGGCCTGCAGGAAGCCCTGATTCAGCAAGCTGTTGTCCTCCTTTCCAGTGGGCAGGGCGAGGCTGGGCGGGCTATGAGCCACACGGGCCGGCTGAAACCAGAACCAAGGCCGAGGCTCATCATTCTGCCACAGAACACAGGCCCTGGGGTTCCTGGGTGCCACCGAGTCAGGTCCGACTCATAGCAGTGACTTGATGTCAAGCCCATTCCACACTCCTCTCCATTGAGCCCACTGCCGCCGCCACCACATTAATCCATCTACAACTCGTTGCCACTAAGTCCACTGTACAGTGTCCCCGAGGCCATAAATGTTTACAGAGGCAGACAGCTTCCTCTTCCTCCAAACCTTTGAACCGCCAACTTTTCTGTTAGCAGCCAAACGCTTATCTGACGGAGCCACCAGGGCTGCAGCTATCTGACGGAGCCACCAGGGCTGCAGCGCACCTATAATGGGAGGGAAAGTGCGGGCCACCCCCCACCCCCCCAACCCCACACACCCAGGCTAGATCCCAGCACAACCACCGCCAGGCTGGCTGCTGAGAGCCTGGGCAAGAACATTAATTTCTCTAAGACTCGGCTTCCTCTTTCAAGTGGGAAGCTTGTTTGAAACATTTAGAAAATACTTCTAACACAAAAGTGGCTGAGCTTGGCCCGCAGTAGATGCTCAGTGCGCGCTGGGCCTGCAGGCCAGATGGGGGCGGGCCATCTCTGGTTCCTTGTGGCAAAAGGTGCCAAGCACTTGGAATGGCGCCTGCACCTGCCAGGTGCCACCGCAGCCTTGAGGCGTCTCCTCCTCAGTCCTCAGCCCAGGGTTTCCACTTCCAGCCCGGCCAGGGAGGCACCGGGGCTCTGAGGGATCCCAGAGAACCCAGGGAGCAAACCCAGGTCCACTCGGTTCCAAACCCTGTCTCCTAACCACACGTCACTGCTTTCTTTCCCCTAAAGGACGCCCTTCCCAGCCGGCCAGGGGTGCTCCGTGCGTGGGTCCCATCTGTCCTCGAGACGGTCTGCAACGTCAGGCGGGCCGCTCCGGGTCCTCTTCTGCTTCTCAAGGACGGGCTTTCATTTCCTTCCGCTTCAACGTGAACATGGCTCCGGGCACGTGGTGGTCTGCTCCCGGTCGACTCCTGCTCTGGTTCTGATCGAAATCGCGCTTCTGCATCGTCTCTTGCAGCAGCAGCCGCAGTCAGCGTGGTGGTTCCCGTGTACTCCGCCCGGGAGGTCCCCGAGTTGCGGGAGGGCAGCAAGATCATACATGAAGCGAGCAGATGGTCTTGAAAAGACCCGGAAAGCCCAAAGTGGACGTCAGAAGAGTCTCCAAACATGGCTCTTGAGCGTAGGGCAGTGAGAGCCAATGGAAGGGGTGAAGTCAAAGAGCCGGACTTCAAAGAGAGACTTTCGAGGGTGGCTGGAGCGGACAAAGGATCCTCCTGAAATGTACAGAGCCACAGGGAAGCCCATGCCGAGCACTTCTGCAGGCGGAAAGAGCTGAAGGAAGAAGTTCCAGCCCCGAGTGAAACAGCGATGGGCACAGGGTGGGATGTGCATGTGTGCGCGTGTGTAAGAAGCACCAAGCAAAGCGGAAAGAACACAGTCGCTGCACCAAAGACAACTGGTTGACCTTGAACTAATCTTGGGAGTAGCACACGATCAAGGGCTAACAGTCCTGAAGGAAGAAGGCGTTGGCAAATGCAAGGCTCCGGGAATGGAGAAGACATGAACTGAGGCGATTCGGGAAAAAAAAAAAAAAGATACTACACTGGAGGGACTCACTCATCTATGCCAAGAAATTGGAATGATCGCTATCTGGCCAAGTAACTGGAAGAGATCTGTATTTCCCCCATTCCCAAGAAGGTGGCCCAGTATATCAAATATCATTAATATTCCTTTGAAGTTTTAATTTTGTTGAACAGCATTCAAAAACAATTGCAGCATAACAGACAGGGACCTGTCAAATATTTAACACGCACACCCCCAAACCCCGCCCACCTCACTGCCATCGAGTCAATGCTGACTCATTGCGACCCTCTGTGGGTTTCCAAGACTGACACTGTTCTCCCTGGGAGCTGCTGGTGGTTTTGAACGGCCAACCATGCAGGATCGAAGCCCAACTTGTAACCACTACACCTCAGCGCTCCGTGGAGCAGCCAAAAATGCACGCTGGCTCTGAAAGGGGAAGTGGCATGAGGGTATCACCGCTGATGTCACACGGACCCTGGCTGATGGCAGAGATGCCAGAAAGATGTTCACCTGTTTCACTACGCAAAAACTCTCAACCGAGTGGATACTGGTTATGGCTAACAATGTGAAGAACGGAAACTCCAAAACATTTCATTGTGCTTACATAGAACCAGTCCATAAAACGAGGCAATCATTCGGGCAGAACAAGGGGGTAGTGTGTGGTTAGAATCAGGAAAAGTGTGCTTCCGGGTTGCCTACTGACTTCGTCTGTATGCCGAGCAAATATTCCAAGAAGTTGGCCTATAGGAAGGACAACACGCACCAGGACTGAAGGCCCAACCCTGCTTGCTGAAAGCCAGGAGGGACTGGAAGCGCTTATTGAAACAGACCAAAGACGGTAACCTTCAGTGTAGATCACACCTTACCTGAAAGACAAAAGTCCTCACCACTGGATCAAGAGACCACGCATCATAACAAACAGAGAAAACATTGAAGTTGTTGCGAATTTCTTTTTGCTTGGCTCCACAGTAACACCCGTGGGAGCAGCAGGCAAACGCCCGACAGGAGAACCCATCAGGCCCATGGGCTGCAAAAGACCTCTTTTAAAATGTTAGGCAAAGACGTCACTTGGAGGGCCGGAGGTGCACCTGAGCCCAGTTACAGTCTTTCAAGCGTGTAAAAGCAGGACAAGCAATAAAGACTGAAGGCAGACGGATGCATTCAAATCAGTGTTGGCCAAGAATCAGGAGAACTGCTGGGACAGACTGCCAGAAGAATGAGCAAACCTGTCTTGGAAGAGGGGGTCAGCACGCTCCTTAGAAGCAAAGATGGCAAGGTTGTGTCTCACGTACTTTGGCCATGCTACCAGGAGGGACCGGTCCCCGGAGGACATTACGCTTGCTAGGCAATCAGCACAGAGGAAGGCCCTTGATGAGATGGTCTGACACAGCGGTGGCCACAAGGGGCTCCAACACAGCAACAACGATGTGGCAGTTCCATCATCTCCTGTCATAGCCAGGCATGCCTGTGTGTGTGGGCACGGCCTTCCCCTGCAGATTCTGGGAACTCCTGTCTTCCTCCCTCCCTGGAGGTTGGACACATGCTCTCTCTGCTTGGTCTTCCTGCTGACACATGGAGCTACACTGATGGAGCCAGAGCCCTGGAGCGGGAGGAGCCACGTGGAGACCCACACCAGGGCTGAGATGCTTCCACCGCCTCTGGGTCAAGACTTCCCATTCACTGGCCTGGGATCTTTCTGCATTCGGCGTCATTGCATGTGCTGCATGAGTCTGAAGAGGAATTTAAAGACTGGTATAGGACATATGGGCTAATATTGGACTTATGGACTTGATCTGGACTGGGATGTTTTCTTAATGTAATTACTCTTTATGTAAAATTATTTCCTATACACACATCAGTGTCTACGAATTTGTTTCTCTAGTCCACCCGGACTAGAACAGATGGCGAGGATGATGCAGGACTGCACTGTGTTTTGTTCTGAATCTGCTCGCTGGCACCTCCCAACAAGAATGACCATGTCTGCATGTGTGCTAACTGCCTGCATGTCCTCTGTGGCGAAGGTCCTGGTCACGCCCTCTGCCTGTGAACAAGCAGTGCTGCTAGCTACAAGACAAGCGGTGCCCAGCCTAGTGTAGACCAGAGTGAGTTTTCTCTACAAGGGCCGGCAGGACCTGAAGACAACGCTTGCCAAGTTGGTCCATCTTCTGAGCTTTGGCTCTGTGGCCGGGTCATACCTCGTGGGCACCAGGCTCAGCCCTTTTCCAGGTGCAAGTGATCAACAGCATGGATCTGGGGAACCTCACTCCAGGAATAACCACCTACCTGAGGCAGGTCAGCCTGACAGCATCATCGAATACAGCAAGCACACCAAGAGCTCAGCAAGCACCCATCCTAGGGCCGTTGCTGACACCCATCTGGCTGGACCTTGAGGCAAGTGACCCACCCTGGGGCTACCCCATCAGCAGGAGGCAAGGGAAGCATGCTAGAGGCCCAGAGTCACGAATGTCAAGTGTGTTTAGCAACATGAGCTGCTAAAGCCTCCTCCGGTGGAAGCAGGGGTGCATTCCCAGACCTGCCTTCGCCCAGAATCCCTCCCTGGGAGGCCCAGTCCCAGACCAGGTGGTCACGCCACCTCTAAGGTCCTTCCAGATGTAAACCTTCCCAAGCCAGAAGACCCCCATGCTCCCCCGAGCACAGCCCTCTGCAGCTCTGGGCAGAGGGGCAAGGGAGGGGGTGTTGGACACAGGTGACAGACGGTTGCTCCGAGACCCTCTTACCAAGGCCATTGTCTTGGGCAGTGTGGACATCATCAACTTCAGGTCCTCATCCACGATGTCGAGAGCCAGAGATTTCCGGACTTTCTTGATGGGGCTCCGCCGCAGCTGGGTGGGGAGGATGGAGGTGGTTAGGTCTGCTGTCTGGGGTCCAAGGGTCGCACCTGCCCCGGCACCCTGGTCAGGCTACCAGCCCTGCTGCAGCACTGCCTTTATACCAGCAGACTTGGCCCTGGGACTGCTGGATAACGTGGCGGCGAGAGGTCACCAACGTGACCTTCCAGCCACAGGACCCAGTGCTCACCCTGAAGGGGCCAAACTGGGCGCTGAGCTGTCCCACGCCTGCCCTGAGCACCACAGTGCGCGACCACTTGCGGCAACATGGAGAGCAGTCAGGATACAGAGTCGAGCCTGCTCCACCTGCTTCCCATGAGTGATTCTCAGGAGACCACCAGGCCGTTCTCTGGGGCGGCCGAGAACCTCCCACCTTTGGTTAGCACCCAAGTGCGCACCTGTGTGCACCAACCAGGGAGCCCGCACCAAGGCCAACAGCCCTCCTCACAGGGACCCAGCAAAGGGTCTCCTCAGTCACCGGCATCCTGGAAGCTGCTGTCTCGTAGAGACCCTGCAGGACAGGGGAGAACTGCCCCAGTGCGTTTCCAAAACTGTAACTCTTGGCGGGAGCGAAAGCTTCGTCTTCCTTCTAAGTGGCTGGAGGTTTCGAACTGCTGGGTGTCGTTAGCAACCCAACATATAGCCGCTTCTCCACCAAACTACAGCCTAAGCCACACTTAACACTCACCCAGCGACTACACAACAGGACAAGCACTGTGGACAGCAGCATGGCAGGAATAGAAATATCACCGGGCCCAGCACCCCTCTGCTCGGTACCTGCCCCACAGATTTGCAGATGTGTGCACACCATGTTCATCGTACCTCTGCTCACAAGAGCAGCAGAGGGAAGCCCCCTACAGGCCCACCAGGGGAAGGACGGACACAGACACAGGTACAGACACACAGGGTTAGCTCAGGAAAGCCGATGGAGCAGAGCCGCCTCCTGACACGGATGACAGATTTGGAGGACGTTACACTGAGGGAAGTCAGTCAGACACACAAGGACAGATATTAAAGGGGGGAGGTTTCCATCTCAAACCTAACAAACCGATGTTACGGTTACCGGGGTGGTGAGGAAGGGAGGCAAGGATGAAAAAGGAAGACTGGCGTTGACTTGAAGGACAAGGTAATATTTTACAAGAGAAGGCGTGGGGTGTGGAAGAGGACAGGGCGGGACAAGTTTGATAAACTGAATTGTTGAATGCAAAAGTAATCTGATATGTAAAACCCCACTTAATTCACAGTAAAGATTTTTTTTAAATTGCCACAGCATGAGCAAATGTGTGGTTTTAAAATAAATAGTTACAAAAGAAATGGCTTAAAAATGTTTTTTTAATGGCTTCATAATAAAAAAGCCAATGCCCTATGAAACATACCTGCTTCTCTACTGAGGAACATCCTAACCCCATTCCTGAGCGCTTTATAAGCAAAAGGTCAAGGGTCAGCTCCAATGGGGGTGGAGGTGGGATTTGGGGTCTATGCTCCTGTGCTCCCCAGCCTAAGAATGTGCCCTACATGAGTGAGGTCATGGCTCAGAACTACTGCCTGATGTGGAGGAGAGGCCCAGGAGGCTCCGTGTGAACATCCCCACAGCCCCTACCAGGTGGGGCTCAGTCATAGCCCAGCCCCCAGCCAGACTGCCCACCACGCAACCCATGGTGGCCAGAGCTGTGAGAGACACTGAGGACACTAGGTATACTGCAATCACACCAACACACACACACACACACACACACACACACACACACACACACACACGCCTGGGAAAGAGGTGTCAAGAAAGAGGAGATGGGGGCAAGGAGGGGGCACCCATCACAAGGTTGGATATATATAGCCCACCTCCTAGGGAGATGAATGACAGAAATGTGGGTGATGGGAGACAACGGACGGTGTAAGACACAAAATAACAATAATAAGATATAATTGGTCAAGGATCCACAAGGGTGGGATGGGAAAAAACGAGGAGCTGATACCAAGGGCTCAAGTAGAAAGAAAACGTTTTGGAAATGTTGATGGCAACATATGTAGTGTGCTTAATACAATCGAATGATGGATCGTTAAAAGATTTCTAAGAGCCCCCAAGTAAAACGAATTATATATATATATATATATATATTTAAAGAGGAGCTGCAGGAACCCTGCTCACACGATGGTGCAGTGGGCACACATCTGTGGGTTTGGTGTCTGGGCTGGCCCTGGAACGGTCACTTCCCTAGGCTCAGCAGCTAGCCCCCACTTCGTCTGGGGTCGGCGTGCCCCACCCTCAGGCTGCAGACCCGCCAAACAGCCCCCACCTCCCTGTGTGTCCCTCCCTTCGACCATTGGGAAAAGCAATCCGAGCCTGTCTGCCCAATGACCACAGCTCGAGGGGCCGCGGCTCGAGGCCCCGCCCGGAGCCCACCTTGCACGGTCTGCTGAAGGATTTGCTCGGCGCAGGCGCACAGGAGGTCCCAGAGGAGGGCCTTCCTTGGGTCTGCTTCGTGGGTAAGCACTCTGGGGGCGCCGCTTCTGCCACCGGGCCCCAACTCAGCCCCGGGGGCCCCCCGGCCCCCCAGCCGCTCACCAGAGGCTTCCTCTTCTGCTTCTCGGGCCGCCCGTCATCCTCGCGGATGAGCTCGATGCCGGCCTCCGAGCGCAGCACCTCCTTCAGGTCCTCCTCCAGGTGCGGGGTCTGCGGCTGGGAACGCGGGATCCCCACGTGAGCCATTGCACAGGGTGGTGGCGCAGATGCGACCCCCAGCGCCTTGCCTTCGTGGGACCACACATCCGGGAAGCTGGCCCCGCCCTCCCTTGTAACGAAAGGTTACAAGCCCCTCCCGAACCCGGGCGGCCCTGCCCCTCCACTGCAGTCTCCCTCTGCACCCCGCAGCCAGGCGCCGCGCCCCCATCTGTAAACGGAGAAAGGCAGCCTGTCTGGGGGCTAAGCAAACGGAGCGGCTCGCAGAGGAAGCAGCGCATGGGGGCGAGCCCAAGGTGCCCAGCAGAGCCCCGCCGCCTACCAGGGGCTTCAGTGGTCCGTATTTCTCCAGCGCGTTCTTGAACGGGGTCGGCGTGTGCGGAGTGTTGTCCGTGGCGTATTTCTGATCTGGGGTTACAAACCTGCCACGGGCCAGAAAAGGTGGCTCAGAGCGAGGGAGGGGGGAGGAGGATCGGGGACAGACACCAGCCACTCTGCTTAGGGCTGTCCCCCAACTGCCAGGGCCACTGGCCTCCGTGCAGGGCAGGAACGGCCCACTCTGTGCCCCATGCAGGTCTCTGCAGGTCACCGAGGAAGGACCATCCTCCAAGAACCGCAGAGTCTCGGCTTCAAAGAGCCAGGGGGGAAAGAGGGCGTGTTCACCCGCCACTGGGCAGTCCATCAAATCGGGCAGTCCGAGGGCCGGTCCAGCCCCAGGGAGAGTGGGTCAGAGGGGGTGCCCAGGCTGAAAAGGCGGCTAGGCCTCGGGGGACAAGATGGGGAGCCTGCACGTGGTCAGCTAACTCTCCTCCCAGGATCCAGGAGCAGGGTTCTGGCAGAGAAAAGCCCAGGGCAGGTGTGCTCTGCAGGTAAGAATCAGGTGTCCCACTGAGACCCACTGAGGCCGGCCAGCCCACCACCGAGGAGACAGGAAGTGGGGCCAGGACGGCAGCAGCACTGTGAGAAAACGGTGCCCTTCTGTTTACAGGGACGGGAAACCGGCCACACCAGGGGGCTCAGGTGCATGACACTGGTGAACATTCGTTGGCACCGCTCAATTGTATACTTGAAAATGGGAACCGATTACAAGGATCTG
>NW_022109491.1:12882195-12895478 GCF_000313985.2 Echinops telfairi
GAGAATGATGAGGGCAACGAATGTACAAATATGCTTTACACAATTGATGTATGTATGGATTGTGATGAGTTGTATGAGCCCCTAATAAAATGATTAAAAGAAAATGTTTAGCCGGCCAAAGGGGTTACACATTTATGTTAACATTTATAAAAGCGATGGGGGTGGCCAGGTTCCATAAAGCAGGGCCCTCCACCAGAGCCGCACAGCCTCCGTGGAGCAGAGGTACGGTCAGGGTGGGCTCCCAAGGCATCATGAGGCAGGGAAAGAACAGTCACGTCACTTTAGGACCTGATGGGCGGAGGCCACCCCCCAGATCCAGTCCCTCAGGTCCCTGCCCAGACCCCACTTCCTCTAGCGGGCTGGACATTCCTCAGGGAGATCAACACCAGAAGATGGCATTCTTCTCTTCCTGCCTCAGGCTAAGAGCTGAAACAGGGATTAGCAGTCTCTTCTCAAAGGCTCCCCTCTCCCGGGACACCAGGAGTGCTAATGACAGAGACACGCTCCTGGTTCCCCCTCAAGGGAGGAATGTGAGTGGCAGACATCTCTCTCCACGTGAACAGAGCCAGGCGGACCCACGGCAGGAGACAAGGGGGCTGGCTGACAAGGGGGACAGGGGACAAAAGACCTCATAGACAGGGAACATGCCCTCCTGTAAAGCAGACTCGGGGGCTGGGAAGCCAAGTCCGTAAATGGGAACGCAGCCCACAGTGCCCTCCGCGTGTCAGGGGGACGGCTGCAGAGGACCGTGAGGATGAGGGAGCGTGGGGAGACACGGCTCGCTTAACCCGGAAGTAATTCCAAAGGCAGGAAGAGGTTACTCAAAGACACAGGAGCTTCAGTGTTCCCTCAGCCTTATCTGAAGTGAACGCCAGGACCCCCGAAGCTGCTGATAAAGAGGCCCCGCGCCCTCGTGTAGCAGGAGAGATCTCAGGGACAGAGCCACCAAGAAGCTTACAGGTACAGAGACTCTCTGACTGAGAGAGAGCTGGGCCTCACCACACAGACGCCAAGATTCTCCAGGGAGCTCAGCCAGCCCATCACTAAACAACCGCCCCACCCAGCCCAGAACTCAAAGCACAGCCCTCCTCACCTGTCCCTAGCTTCCCGGAAAACAACTTCTAAGAAAGTCGTCCAGTTTTAAAATGTGGATGGCTTGCCCTATCTCAGGTGCCTCTAAAACTCAGGGTTCCTGGCAGCTGCAACTCTACCCATCCTGAGACACGGGCACCCACAGTCTTCTCTGCACCCAACTGCGGCCAAACTCAGACACCGGGTTTTGGGTTTTCAAACAGGAAAGATGTGTTTCTACGGTGGAGCGATTGTGGCTCTGCCTGCCTGGCTGCCTTCCTGCCTGACCCCCAATGTGAGGGAGACCTCTCGCTGCTGCCCTCCACCCGCCTGCCACCACGATGTCGATCACCCTCTGAAGTGCCACATGCTGACCAGCTGTTTGCTTTTCATCTTCTTAATGAACTGTCTGGTCTAATTAATCAGAGTGCCAATGAGAAAAAATAAGGGGCCAGGTAGGAGAATAAAAATCTAAGGTCAGTAAAACCAGTAAATTTCAGAATTAAGTCTAAAAACCCCTGTGCTGAGCAGAATGCCCCCCCCCCCACCTCCAACACTGTCCTCAGAAGCAACCAGACCGGACTCTCCTCTTTCTCCCAAGAAGCTGCTGGTGGGTTTGAACTGCCAGCCTTGTCAACAGCCCAACATTTAAACCACTGTGCCACCAGGGCACCTTTTCTCACTTCACGTATCTTTGTATTCATCCGTGCTGCCCCATGCCCCCACTGTTTGTGACTTTGAGATTGCTGAATAGTGAGTACCCCCCTGTGGACATGCCACTGTGTACTTTGGCTATTCACTAGTTGGGAATCATTTGGTTGTTTCCAGTTTTAGGCAGTTATGAGTCAATGTTCTATAAACATCCCTTTTAAAGAAATAATAAAAAGAGATGATGCAGAGATTCTAGGGAGACCAAGGCAGCTAACAGTTCACAAGCAGAAGATGCGAAAGAGAGGTGAACACCCTGGGATGCGCACAGGAAATTGACCGCCAAGAGGCAGAAAGGGACTGGAGGGGCCGCACTCAAGCTCTGAGGGCCCTGGAATTCCACACTGCTCTGGTCCCACCTAATAAATCTCAATAGCAAGACCCCTGTGGCAGTTGGGTTTACTGTGTAAACTAGGCATCTGTAGGAACGTGTGGAGAGTTTAATCAGGTCGAAGTTGATCGGAGGGCTACCAAGATAAATGCTTTCTAAGGGCAGCCTCCCATCTCTTCTCTCTGATGATCAGACCAGCGTGCTGCTGCTTGACATCGTCCTTTGCCTCAACTGTGTGTTGCACTCCCCGTGGGCTGAGCCAACCTGTGGATCAAATGTCGGTACATGCAACACTAGAGCTTGAGGTGCCAGGCTCAGGAGCTGATTGTTGGGGCCCTACCCTGCCATCTGCTTGTCTTGCCTGCGGGGAACATTCCAATGTCTGCTTCCTTGATCTTGGACCTAAGTCCTTGTGAGATGAAGAACCTTCAGTATATTAACTGTTACACAAAATTGAGTTGAACTGAGCCCTTTGTACTGCTGTGTAGACTAATTAGCTGTTATATTACTATATAAACCTTATTACTATATAAACCTATCCATATATATATATAAAATCATTAAGTGTCCTGGTTTGTTTCCCTAGAAAACCCTAACACAACCTCAAAGGGTTAAACTATTTCTAAATAGCTGTCTACATCCCAGAGCAGGGCTCCAGACAATCTCTAGGAATATAGAAGTGGATAGGACCACACATGGAAACAATTTGTCCAGTGGACTGATAGACCATGCGAGCATTAATCTCCACGTCATCCCTGAGGTAAGAACTAGCTGGTGCCCAGCTACCACTACCACCTGCTCAGAAATGGATCGATCACATTAGGTGGTCTTGGATGGAGTGGGAGGAAATTGTGGAGCAAAGGTCAAAATCATAGGAGACCGGTGGACTGGTCAGCTAGACTAGAAGCCCAGAGACTATGGCCTTGAGCAACTCTTCAAGTCTGAAGCGGAACGCACCACCGTCTCTCAATTTTCAGTGAAATGATACAACCGTCCGTAGGGTGAATATAACAGTAGGAAAGTGTGCACCTCTGAGAATCAACCATTTGAGATCCAAAGGGCAGCACTGACCGGGGACAAAGCTCAGAAGGGTTAGGAAAGACGGAGGGATGGAGACAGGAAGGCCTGGGAGAAAGAGAGCTAAGTGATGGTCCATTGAGGGACTGCAATCAATGAGAAGAAACAGATGTGTGTGGATTGTTGAATGTACAACTGATGATCTCTCTGTGAACATCCAATTCACAATAAAATGCGTGTGTACACAGAGACACACATCGAGTTCAACACACATGCACACAGTAGTGCCGGCAAGGTCAAATGCATGTCTGATTTCCAAAATACTGCCAGGGAGAGAACAAGAAGCGAAAAAGCCCGCCAAGCAAGACTCAAATGAGAACAGCCACCAACCAAAAGGGAGCCCGCTGACAGAGGCGACACCGGCAGGCCCTGGCAGAGCAGTACCGGCATGACCCACATGCTCCCCCAGTTAAGCAGACATGGAAGGTATTTCAAATTCAAGCCATAAACTGGGCTGCTGGGCTGATGCTAATGCGTCTCTCCTCCCCCCAAGAAAAGACTTGTACACTTGAAGCTCCCACAATAGAGCCAACAGAGAGAAACAGAATGAAAAAAATATAATATAAAATCAGGAGTGTCAGACAACGTCACGTGCCCTGATACATACGGCCGGGTGGAGGCAAGGGACTTGTGTGTGTGTGTGTGTGTGTGTGTGTGTGGGTGGGTGGTGGTGGGGGAGGGAGGGTTGTCATCCAAAGAATGTGATGGCTGAAAATCTCCCAAAATTCACATGAAAACTATAAACCCACAGATCCCAAAAGCTCAGTGAACACTAAGAAGAGTAGGCCCTGTCACATCAAAATCGCTTTGTGAGAGCTGCTGATAAAACACAGTCAAAGAGCTAGCCAGCAGGAGAGATTTAGGTCTAAAATTCCATCCACAGCACAAACACCTTTCAAAAATCACGACTTTTCAGAAATACAAAAGCTAAAAGAACTTATCGCTACCAGGCCCATGCTACAAAAAAATTAAAAAGATGAACTTCAGAGAGACAAACAGAGAGATGGGAGTGTGGCTCTGCACAAAGATGGGCTAGGAGTGGGGATGGGGTCTGAGTGTTGAAGATAACAGAGGGTGGAGCAGTCGCAGGTGAGGAGCAAGAAGCGGAAGAGGGTGGGCCATGCCCTCAGGAGCTTTCAGTACAGAATTCTGCCTCTGGAGGATCTTTTCTCATGAAGCATATCTATGTTATGTTTTGGAGGTCACTGTTCAGAGACTGGTTTCTTGTGGAGGGAGGTCAGATGTTTACAACCTCCCTGAAGGCAATGCTGCCAGATGGCTGTCTCGTCCCACCACAGGGGTGGGCCTGCTCCCTGCTGCTGGAGACAATGGGTTACTTCTCCCTAAAGTTTGCGACCATTAGCTTGGTTCCTATAGGTGGAGTTCCCACCCTACTGATAATGGTTCATATGGAGATCCAGAGAACAGTCATAGTTAAGCTGCCATCCTGACTCTAGGATCCGCCCATCTTGTCACATGTATACCCCCAATTCCTCCTCTTCCTATTGTGTGTATATCCGGAGACCACCCCCTCATGGCTGTACTACCTATAGTGCAACCCCTTCCTGTGACGTATGTCTTTACCTGTAATTAGTGGGCTTCCACGCCCCCAAAAGGGTATATAGGCCTGGGTTAGCAATAGAGATCTCTCTCGCTGGTCTCTCCCTCGCCTCTCTTCCCCCTCTCCCGTCCTCGCTCCCTTGTTCCCTTTCCCGTCCTCGCTCCCTTGTTCCCTTTCCTGTCCTCCTTCCCTTCCCCCTCTCCACATGGACCACCAAGCGGGGCTGAGTTGAGCAATGCTACCATGTAATGAGTCTGACTGCATTATTATGCTATCTCTTCTATCGCTCATGCTCTCGATGACTTTAGTATAATATTTATATATCTCAACCGTACAATTGTGATTACTGAACCTGTGCGTCATGGTGGGGAGGTGGCCCCCACACCCTAATACTACAGTTTCTCATCAAGCGATTCGAAATCCTTTCAGGAATCATGTATTAATATGAGGGCTGGAATCTGGGAATCAAGTCAGACTGGTCAAAACCACCTGAGGTAGCCGTGAAATAATAAATAGCAACTTCTCCTTCGGCAATCGCGATCCCTCAAGCAGCCAAGGACTTCTGAGGCATTCAGAGCCAACAGGAGGCGTGGAAACTCAGGAATAAGCATTGCCTTCCCTACAGGCCTGCTGGAAAGCAACCGGGCCTGCTCCGGAAGGGGAAGTGCAACGTGCGGGCGAGCTGAGCAGGTCTGGAGCGGGGCTAAGCGCAGCCTCCCAGGGACCAGCCCTACTTCACGGACCAGACAGCCCATGAAACGGCTGAGGGCCCTTTTGCCCTTAATGCCGGCCCACTCAGACACTGCAACTTCCAACTTGTAAGATGGGAGAGGTCTGGTGGGGTAATTTGGTCCCTTTGTGGCAGAGATTTTTTTTAAATCATAGACTTTTAAAAATAGAAGAAAACAAAGGTAAAACTGTATAGACAAAAGAAAGCCTGAACAGGTGGAGTGTCCTGCAGGGAGGAAGTTGAACTTGGCCTCGGCTCTTTCCCGAGGGTGCCCTCCCCACCCATGCACCCCTGGACCCTGGGCGGGCGGCGTCCACTCACGCAGCGTGCTTCTGGTGCAGGGGCGTCTTGTCCCGGTGTAGGGGTGTGGTGACCACCACCTTCTGGCTGCACACAGGGGTAGACGTCAGGGAGGGGCTCTCCAGCTCCAGCGTGTCCTGTTTGGTCCAGAAGTTCAGAAACTGCCAGAAAAAGGACACAAGGCCAACAATGAGTACCTTTTTACCCCTGAAAAGGGGACAGTAGGCCGAATAGCTTTGGGAGTCTGTGGTCTCCAGCAGAGACGGGCGCTCCGGCGCACGGCGCTGGTCTGTTCCCAGGAGTCAGCCACCACGGAGGACCAGTGGCCCCTCCCCATGGGAGGCGGCGAAGCCCCTGTACTTAGCCAGGCATGGCAGCCAGCAGGTGCCTGGTGAGGGCTGGCATTTTTGGAGATTATACAGGTGGTGGATGGGAAAGCAGGTGGCTTTTCCAGCTGGTGCCAGTTCTTGCCACTGGCCCCTCAGGACTTTCCTCCCTGGGAGGGAGGGGAGAGGGCAGTGCTTCAGGGCTCGGGCTTGAGCTTAGGCATTGGGAGGAGGTTTGGGGACTGGGTGCAAGAAGCGAACCCTCTCTGAGCCTCAGTGTCCCTATCTGGAAGGGGACAGAAACAGAGCCTGCACCTCAGAGCAGGTAAGCGGGAGCAGGTACTGCTTAGTGTCCGGGTCAGCCCAGCTTGTGGCCTCACAGGTATGTCAAGAGCTGCTGCTGGCGCCCCTGGGAAGACTTTGTGCCTTTACACCGATGTCGGCACAAAGGAGGGTGGGAGCCGGCTGCCAGCCTGGCTGGAGCTAGGATTAGGGGACAATGACAAGTCCAGGTCTGCCCACACCCAGCTGGAGGGCCTCTGTCCCACCTGCCCCACCTCCTTGGGTCCCTAGGCTGGAAGAAGTCCTGGGAGTCAGAGCAAGTGTGTTGGAAACAAGGGCTCTGGGGCCCCCGACCCCCGACCTCAGACTGCACGCAGGTCATTCAGAGCCCCGCCCGGCAACTAAGAACGTTTGTAACCTATCCCATAATGCGGTGGGGGTGGGAGGGGTGGGGAGCGGAACCCTCTGCTTGTGCAGCCCCATGTGGGCCAAGGCAGTCTACCCCAGGGGGCAGGCACCATCCCCTTCAGAAAGCAAGGCTGAGTAACAGCTATATCTGCTTGGTTTTCTATGGATGAGGATCTCGGTGACTGGTTTTTGGAACTGTCGCCAGGCCTTTCCTCCGGGCAGCACCCACCTGGGAGGGGGAGAAGGGCAGGGTCTTGACAGGCGTGCTCTTGGGGGTGAGGCTGTTGCACGAGTCCAGAAAGGACAGGCTGGCACTGCTCTCGGTGACGGGGGACAGGGCGACACGCCTCTTCTTCTGCCGCTTGAGCACCGAGGGTGGCGTGCAGATGCCAGAGCCCCCGACCTCGGTGCTGGGGGAGATGGGGATCAGCTCTCCCCGGCTGCTCCGGCTCAGGTCGGAGATGGTGTGGCCGTCCAGGCGGTATTCGGTCACGCTGGACACCGGGACGCCCCGCTGGCCGGGCCCCGGGGTCTGCTGCTGGGGTTCCGGCTGCTCCGGGCTGATGCTAAGGCTGCCTTCCAAGGATGGCTCCTCGGGAAGGTCAAATTTACTCAGGTCACACCACGCATCGGGGTCCTGCCCAGAGAGGGGAGGAGGGGCAGCAGTTAGAGTAAATGAGGCCATATCGGTCACTCACTCCAGGAATGCCCCAGTGCTAGAACCAGCGGTGGAGACACTGCTGCCTCCCTACTTACTGGGCACTTCAGACAGGCTATGTGGTGCACATGGCAGCTTGGTCCACTACTCTACACCATGTTCCGTGCCGTATCAAAGCTACATAAAACACACTCGGAAAAAACAACCCCCCCCCAGCATCGAGTTGATGCCAACTCATAGCAACCCTATAGGACAGGGTGAGTTTCCGAGAGACTATAACTCTTAATGGGAATAGAAAGCTCCATTTTTCTACAAGGACCCGCTGGTGGTTTTGAACTGCTGACCTTGCAGTTAGCAGCCTAATGCGTAACCACTGCACCACCCACCAGCGCTCCTTATACAAGATGCACACACGCGCACACACAACAAATTGGACTGGAAACTCAGATCACCATGGAGAAGACCCCTAATGACACCTCCCTACAGCCCCCCATGCTCCCCACCCTGAGCGCACACACCTTCTCTCCCCACTGA
This sequence comes from Echinops telfairi, assembly GCF_000313985.2. NCBI lineage: Eukaryota > Metazoa > Chordata > Mammalia > Afrosoricida > Tenrecidae > Echinops > Echinops telfairi. Next base: position 12,890,182 of record NW_022109491.1, read on the forward strand.
GGCAGCATCGCCACCTGGGGATCGGGCACTTACTCACCACCCTGGCGTTTCTTTCATTTTCAGACCCAGCCAACTCACTGACTCACAGCAACCCTCAAGGACAAACAGCACAGCTGCTCCCTGTGGCCACATGGCTTTACAGGAGCAGAAAATCTCGTCTTTCTCTGAGTGGCTGATGGGTGTGACCCACGGTTAGCAGCCCAATTGGGAACTCACTGTCTCCGGGCTCCTTTTCACTTATCCAACTCAGAACTCATTGCCAGGTGGATGCCAACACAGAGCACGCGTCGGTGGCACTGGGTTACGAGTTGGACTGCTGTGGCAGTTACATCATCTCCTGCCAACTAGAGCGAAGGGGTAGCCTCGCCTGTCAATCAGGTCACAGCCTGGTGGAAACCCTCCTAGTGGGCGTGCCCTTCTCCTGAGGCTTCTGGGAACTCCCGTCTTCCTCCCTGGAGGTGGGACACACACTCTCTCCGCTGCACATTCCTGTGGACAAGCCACATGGAGCTACGCTGATGGCAACCAGAGGCCTGAATCTGGAGGAGCCACGTGGAGACCCACGCCAGCGCTGAGATGCTTCCACCACTGTTAGATCCACAAGACTTTCCACCCACTGGCCTGGGATCTTCCTGCATTTGGCATCATTGCATGTGTTGCGGGAGTCTGAAGAGGAATTCATACACTGGAAAGGACAGATGGGCTAATGTCGGACTTCGGGACTTGATCTGGACAGGGCTGAGATGTTTGCTTTCTCAATATATAATTTGCTCTTTGACATAAAGCCCTCTCTTATATACACGAGTGTCAATGAATTTGTTTCTCTAGTCTACCTGGACTAAAACAGCTGCTAACTACAAGGTCAGGAGTTCAAACCACCAGCTGGCTAGCAGGAGACAGATGAGGGGGGCTCTGTGCTCCTGTAAAGATTATTAGCCTTGGAAATCCATGGGATCAGTTCTACTCTGCGCTACAAGATCAATGTGTTATCATTTATATCTGTCCCTAAATGACACTGGGAAGGCTTTGGTGGCACAATGGTTAAGCGCTCTGCTGCTAACTGAGAGGCATGGTCTTTCCTCCCAACCAGTGATGGAGGAAGGAGGCCCGTCTGACTCCTGCCCCTGGCCCTTATCAGCTGCGTGACTTTCAATAAGTCTCCTCACCTCTGAAGCCGCTGCAGCCAAGAACCCTGTGTAACAGGTCTCTTGCCCTGCAGGGTGGCTATAGGTCCCCATCGACTCGAGGGCACCTGACACAACAAGGGCACAGCACTTTAACCCCTATACTCATATCATTTCACATAATACAGTCTAACCCTTATATGTGTGTAAATCATTCCTGTGTCCTGTTCTGCCCGATTTAAAATTCCTGTAAAACAGGAACAGCAGTAATACTGTTACCAGAGTTACATATTGCTAACTAACCTTAGGCCGTACGTAACCTCTCTGGTCTGGACTCCCTCACTGGCAAAGAGAGCCCATCACCTGTTGCACATCACCTGCTCCTGGAATGTGGCCGCTGTTCGGAGGCTAACTGAGAGCACATGTGAACCAGGCATACCGTAGGCACTCAGCATCAGAGGATGCAACTCCTCACACATTATGCCTGGCAAGTAGTGGGTGTGCCATAGTGAGCTCCCTCTGGGCCCATCAGGTGGTGGGAAACACAGAATTGGCTGAGCTAGGGAGGGGCCACCTCCCTCAGGAAGTCTTCCCACCTACCCCGAGCTGCCCAGCATCAGTGCGTGCCTGCCTGAACACTCCCGCTGCTGGCCACGCTGGGAGGTCCTTTAGACCAGGGGCCTCCAGGCCATCTGCTTGGTGTCCCCAGCTCGTGCTCAGGGCCAGGCAGAGCCTTCCCTAAGCGATGGTGGCAGGCTGGGAAGGACACATGCCACGAGGGAAGCCTGCCCACGCGAACCACCGTGCCATTACCGACTCGATTAAGTCCAGGGCTTCGGAGAGGCTGGACGAGCCCACGACCGGGCTGAGCAGATTGGTGGCCTCCACCACCCACTTGAAGGGCAAGCTTATTCCAGGTGGAAAGCTCTCCTCCCTGGGCTCCGGCGTCTGCACTCTGTCCAGCTCCTCAGGGATGGAGTCCAGGTCCTGGGATGTGGCCGGTGCCAGGGCCTCCTCCTCACTGCTGTCCTCTTCCTTGACGCCAGGGGGTGCTGGGAGCCAGCTGCTCACAAGACTGCCCTATGGGAATACCAGGGTACACAGGCTGGAATTTTCTTAGGAGATATCAGGACTTCGAACCCGCTTCATTCTGGTTCGACCCTTGTTCAGAAATTGCTTTTGCCACCCCAGGTATACCGCATCAGAATCAACAAGGCCAGCGGGCCCTCAGGGGGATCTCATAGAGCTAGGGTAGCATCCTGTTAATATGCCCATTCTGATTCTGAGTAGCCTGGGTGGAAATGCAAAATTCTCAGCAGGGGATCAAACCAGAAAGGACCAGTTCAAAGCCCTAAGAGATTAAAAAAACAACAACAAACAAGCCAAAGTCTTTCAAAAGGCCATTCTGACCCCCTGGAGGCCCTCCAGGGCAGGGGACAATTGCCCTGTGGGTTTAATTGCCCCCATGGGTTTCTAAGACTGAAACTCCTTCTGGGAGCAGAAAGCCTCAGTCTTTCTCTGTGAGAGTGGCTGGTGGTTTCAAACTGCCAATCTGGCGATTAGCAGCCCATCTCATAACCACTACGCCACCCGGGCTCCTGCCCCTAAACTACTCCTGTACAGTTGGGTACCGTTGACAAGCGGATCTCACACAGATGCCAGGCACACAGACACTGAATAGCTGCTGTGAAACAGGCACAGAGTGAGGAGTAGGTGCCACCGTCGCCGGTTATCGGGTGACTCTCAAAAGCAATGCTCACACAGACAGGCCGAGCCGCCCTGGGCAGCCTCTCACCTGGCCGTCGGTGGAGACGACACTGGGCTGGCCGTCCTTGTCCTCCAGCTCCAGCAGCAGGTACACAGGGGGCTTGCAGTCTTTGGAATCATTCAGGAAGCCCCCCGTCTCCACCTTCCTTTTGATGGTAGAGTTCCAGTGGTTCTTCACAGCATTGTCAGTCCTACGGGGACAAACGGAGCACCTCACAACCCCAGCTCGGCAGCCAGTCTGCCACCAGGCAAGCTACAAGCCCCCCCCCTGCTTTAGGTTGGGCATCAACAAGGAAGCAGAGGCAAGGGAAGACAGACCACCGCGCAAGAGTACCTCCACCAAGGATAGCGCTGCAGAGACGGACCCTTCCCGCCTCCCCCCGAGCCGAGAGGGAAATCCTTCCCCCTCTAGACCAGGTGCCCTGAACCCAGACATCTGGTCTCCTTACTGAGAAAAAGCACTTGGTTCATGGCAACCCCCTCTGCTAGTCTGTTCCAGCAGCGTCACATAACGAAGACGTGGGTCAGTGACAAAAAATTAAGAGCTGCTGGATTGAAATAAACTGGGTAGATGAAATGCAAACCACTTTTAATTCCGGGAAAAAGAAATGTGACACAGGAAAGAGAATTCCAATTCCCGATGATTCAGTGATCCTCACACGCGCGTTACACTAACACGGTAATCACGTAAACACGGCCGCTTTCGTTGGGAATGACCGCGCTCGACAAGGAAAGAAAGGGGCCCTGGTGGCACCGTGCAGACGTGCCAGGCTGCTAAGCACGAGGTCGGCATTTGGACAACACCGGCCGATTGGGGGCTTGCTCTTTCCCGCGAGCCCTGACGCGATGTGGTGATACTGAGGGCTGTGAGCGGCATGGTTGGCAGCTGGAACCTACTAGCAGCTCTGCTGCGAGGAAAAGACTGGGCTTTCTACTCCCACACAGTTAGACTCGGAAACCGGCGGGTGTTGCTAAGAGTCAGCGTGGACTAGATCACAGGGCTTCTGGGTGGTTGGTTGGTAGTATCGGAAACCCAGAGGGGCAGTTCTACCCTGTCTGGTAGGGTCACCATGCGTCAGCATCGCCCCAGTAGCAGTGAGCTTGTGAGGGAAAGTCTGTATGATTAGGGCCCGTGGACAAGTGTGGGGGTGGGCAGGAGGCTCTTCCACTGGAGCAGACAGACATTAAGACAGCACACACGGACAGACAGAGGCACCAGAGAACCGCCAGCAAAGATGGAAGTCGCAGTGTCGGCCCAGAGATTGGAGTCTGGGGACCGGGTCTGGTGTTCTTCACGAGAACTCTTTCAGCGAGTTATTCTACGACTGATTTCTATCCTTTTCAGTTCCTTAACGAAAGCCCCCTCCCAACGCCCCCAGCTATTTACATCAGCCCCGGGGAGAGGCGGCAGTCCAAAGAGGAAGGGGCTGGCAAGGCCTGTCTTCTCACAGGAGTGAAACTGGGGCCTTCTGGCAGAACTCCTGCCCACCCACCCTAGCACCCTGGGTGCATGACTCTGGTGGCCTCCAGAGTTGAAGGGGGCGGTTAGGCAGAGGATAAGGGCATCCCACCAGGCCCCACCCGGCTTTCCGTCCCCCACTGCACCCCCTCACCTGCCCGGCAGCATCTTGGCAATCTCGGCCCAGCGGTTGCCCAGCACCTTGTGGGCCTCACAGATGATGCGGTCCTCCTCCTCGGTCCAGCAGGACTTCTTCACCTCGGGGTTGAGGTGGTTGTGCCAGCGCTCGCGGCACTGCTTGCCCAGCCGGCCCTTCAGGTGCTTGGCGATCAGCGTCCACTGCTTGGTGCCGTACTTCTTGACCAGCTCGATGACCTTAGAGCAACGCCGCAGGGACATCAGTGGGACTGGGCCCTCCCTCACCCACTCAACCAAGCTCCTTCCCATCCAAGCCAGAGCCTCCTCCAGGCCACAGCCCGCCCCACCCCCTAGGGAATGCAGAAGCCCTGGGTGCTCCAAGGAAGGTGGCTCAGCAGGGAGCTGAGGTCACCTACCCCAGAACCTGCGCACATCAGGACCAGTCACTGCCCTGAAGGAAGGCCGGCCAAGAGGGTCAGAGTAGAAGACCAGCCGCTGGAGTGTCCACCCACCCAGCACTTAGAGGCAACAGGGAGAGGAAGGATCCCGCCCACTCACTGAGTCCACACTCACAACACCCAAGGCCACCCTGCCGGCCCCCTCAGCCATGTCCAGGGCTGCCACAGGGCCCTCTAGCACTGGTGCACAAGCAGCTTAGGGAGCTGAGGAGGGCTGATTCCAGACCACCAACACGGAGACACACACACTCGTGCGTATGCGCGTGCAGGCGCTCACTTTGGGGAGTGTGAACAATCTAGGGGGGAAAGGATTCTGCTCAGATAATTTAGTGCATTTCTATATGGTTTCAA
>NW_022109491.1:12895858-12901007 GCF_000313985.2 Echinops telfairi
GGCGTCATGGAGGCGGGACGGAATGCAGGAACTCCTGGCCACCTTGAAACCTTAAATCAAAACACACCCCGAACTCTTCTTTAAACCCGACAGCAGGTGCGCGAGCTCACAAAGAACGCCTGCCTGCAGCACTGGGCATGATCCAGAAGGGATCGAATTTACAACAGGCTGGAGAGATCAGACAGGAACTTGGGAGGCAGCGCAGGGGTGGGGGGCCACCATCTGGAACACAGGGGGACGCAGCACACCACCAGGAGTGTGCCCCGTGTCAGTGGATTGCGCATGGAGAGACTGAGGGGAGTATGAACGCTCTGGGGGGAAAGGAGTTTGATAAGATATGTTAGTTGGCTTCCATATGGTTCCAATTGACTTTAAAAAAAGAACTGGGTATCCCCCCCAGTTCAGCCCATCTCTGTCCTCACCTGTGCCGGCCAGGAGGAAGCATCACCTCCGAGTCACAGACAGACACCAGGGAGAAGCAGCAGCAGAGATGAGAGAAGGGCCCGCCATCCCTCCTCTGAGCCCTCGCTGGGTACCAGGAAGTGGCCAAACCCTAGTTTAAGCCTCACAGGGATTGTACAAGGCAGTGCTGCGCCGGATCTCAGCAGAGGGCACTGAGCGCCTGCAGCTCCCTCCTGGGACAGCACCCAGCCCGGCACTGCGTATTCCACGAGCCATGGGTCAGCAGTGAGAACGACAGAGACCGGGTCCATGCGTGGACTAGCCTGCGCTCTGCCGCAGTGAAACCACTACTGCTGACTGGTGGCAGGAGAGCGGTGTCAGCACCCCGTGAGTTCCAGGTCACAGGGTGTCCGGTATTTGTGATGATGTTTGCTCCTCACAAGCTCTTCTATAAATAAGTCCTTCCACTGGCAACAGTCTGATCCTTTCAGCAGAAGCCGTGCCGCCCTCACCACGATTTCAGAGCATCTCCTCCTTGCTCATCCTCGTTCTTCTCAGTGCTCAAACAGTCTTCCAGACCGTGTCCCCATTGCTGACCAGGGGACTGTGATTGCCTGGTGTCACCCAGTTCGTCAAGTGGCAGCATGGGATTCCATACCAGTATGTGCCCAAGGAGGAGCCCCGGTAGCATGGTGGTTACTCATTAGATGCTGATCTTAAGGTCAGCAGTTCAAAACCACCAGCTGCTCCAGGGGAAAAAGAGGGCTTTTCTACTCCTGAAAAGAGTTAGTCTCGGAAACTCACAGGGGCAGTTTTACTCTGCCCTACGTGGGGTCGCTATGAGTCAGCATCCACTCGGTGGCAGAGTTGCTTCTGTGCCCAAGCGTCCTCAGCCTGTGAAAACTAGAGACTCTGGGCTGAGAACTGGAGCCAGCATCGCACTCTGGGAGTTTTCCAGACTGGCCTCACCTTCTGGGTGCAGTGCCACAGGGCACCTACAGGGAGGACAGCCTTGGCTACTGCACTCTATCAGCCGGGGAGTGGGCTAAAGCCCCATGGTGCGAGAGGGGCCACCCCGAGGCTTACCTTCTGGTCTTCCTCTTTGGTCCACGGCCCCTTCACCAGGTCTGGGTTCAAAACCCTCAGCCACCGGTACTGGCATTGCTGGTCAGTTCGGTTCTGCGACGAGAAAAGGGAGACGGTCACTATTTCTGGGGTCCTCAGGCCTGGGCCCTGTTTGCTACCAAAGAGGGGCTGGACTGAAGTCCCATGCTGCCGACACTGAGCATGCAGCTAGAGGGCTGCAGAGTGGCATGGACCACCACATGCTGCCCAGTGTGGACCAGCCTCAAGACTGCCAGGCGCACGGAGCTGCTGTGGGGAGATATGTACTTCCGTTGGGGCACCCCAGATTCTGGTTGGAGAAGAAAGGTCTGAGGAAGGCTGTGAGTCTGGTTTGGGGGCGGCAGTGGGGAACAAGCCACACTCAGTCAGGAACTCCCCACTCCCTTTCCTTCTCTGCGGCAGAAATGCTGTACCAGGCCCAGGGTCTGCTCACCCAGGGCCCAGAACCCTGGCCCCGAGAGGTGGGGGGCCCAAAGGGACAGTACTCACAGGAAAGTGGCTGGCCAGGAACTTCCAGTCCTGCTGTCCGAACTGCCTCACCAGGGCCCTGAGCTGCTCATCCTGCCAACACCAGGAAGAAAGAGGGCCAGGTTCACCGGGTGCAGAAGGGCACGGGCGTCAAACCTTTCTCTCTGACACACCTTCCGTCAGGAAGTGAGCATCAGGGGGGCTGTGCCAGGCACCACAGGCAGGGCCATGGCCACAGGGCTGCCTGACAGCCTAGGGCTCTATGTCTAAGCCAAGGCTCATGCACAGAGGAAAGCCATCGGGCCCGGAATCAGGGGACCAGGGAGCCTCAGAATGCCCCCTGGTGGAGGTGCCGGCTGAATGAAGAGTCAAGGTGAGGAGGGTGTGGTTGGGACATGGGCAGCCAGGCAGAAAGGAGCCCAAACTGAGGCTGGGGACACAACAAGGGCCCGGCTACGAGTGGGGGACCAATTCTGGGCTCGCCGCCCCGCCTTATACACTGTACATGGGATAAAGTTCACTTTGATTGCTGGCGGGTGGGAATCGGGTGGTCGGGGCCACCGCAGACCCCCGGACCGGGGAGGAGTGACTCAGCATTGGATGGGAAGCGTCTGATTCAGAAGGGAAACCGGTATCTGCTCCAAAACGCTGCTCACACCGCCAGGAATTCTCCAAACCACTGAGTGGAAAAGCCAGGCAGACAGACACGTCCCGGGGAGGATTCTGGGAAAGGCAAATGCTGAGGAGAGACTGCCCGAGGCCCAGGGAGAAAGGTGCGAGACAGCGAAGCGGGGCTGAGCATCTTCTGCAAATGGCAGGTTCTGGTCGCTTGTCCTTTGTGTTCTTGACGTTGGGGCCAACGAGTGCACTTCAGCCCCTGGAGACGCCTGTGACGGAGGGCTGTCCACGGGGCGTTCTCAGCGGTCATCTTTATAGGGCAGATCAGCAGGTCTCTCTCTCATGGAGCTGCTGGGTAGGTTTGATCACCCGCCTTTTGGTTGGCAGCCGAGCACTAACCACGGCACCCAGGCTGATTCACAGATGGTACTTTCAACGGCTGTGACCCACACCCAGTGCTGTCAAGTCGATGCTGACTCAACAGCGCCCCTGGAAGGCAAGGTAGAACTTCCCTGGGTGGTCACTTCCGAGACTGTAACTCTTTCCAGGAGTGGAAAGCCTCGACTTTCTCCCTCGGAGTGGCTGGTGGTTTGGAACTGCTGACCTTGCAGTTAGCAGCCCAACAGGTGACCTACTACGCTACCAAGGCTCCCTAAATGGCTGTACTTGTCTGTAAGTTATATCCCAATTAAAGTGATTTCATTTTAAAAGTGTGTATTTATATTGACATAAATGTATAGTACATGAATCATAACAATCTGTATTTTCAGTCACACATGTGCTCTTAAACAGAAAAAGAGGCCATCATGTGGCCACCACAGGAATCCAGGTTCTCAGTTGCAGCTTGGTCCCAGGCCCGAGCAGGCTGGACAAAACTCCCAAACCCTCAGCGCCCAGTGTCGGTCCTGACTCATACCAACTCTACAGGGCAGGGCAGAACTGCCCTACATCCTCAGTGTTTGTCTCTCTTATTTTTATTTACATAGAAAGGAAGGATAAATTTACGTGACAGGGCACAATAAAAACAATAAGCTCTTAAATATAATAATCATGGTAACCACTAAGAAAAGATCTAAAGAACCTGCAAAAAGGAAAGGAGAAAGGGACCAAAAAGGCTTACTATCATAAACAAAGCAAGCAGCACACTTGTCTTAAAACAAGCAGCCATCTAAGTGAGGCCTCACATCAGCCTGTGTGAGCCAACCACTGTAAATGATAATACCCAAGATCAGAAGAGGGAATTGTATTAGAGCTTCGATTCTGACCATCCAGTTTGTAAAAAGTTATGGTGGGCGGTGAAAGTCTAACACCCATTCGCAGAGTCCCCACTTGGATTGAGCCTCCATCGAATCCCCTGAGAACGCTGACTATGCAGTCTTGCCCTCAGACAGAGTGTATTGGGAAACGGATTACTGTGGCTATAGTTAGGCTAAAATCCAACATAGTATCATGTTTTCCCTTTTGGCCACTTTTAGTTTGTTCTAGTTTCCATTATCTTCTGATTTCATTTGGAGTGAGGTTTTTCTGTGATTTATTTTGTTGTTAAGAGTTGTGTGTGGTTTTTTTTCATTATATATATATATATATATACATACATATATAAAATAGCCAGGATAGATAATTCTATAGAGACAGTAACTATAGAGTTATGGCAGGGGAGGGTGGAGAGTAATGGGCACAATGGGATACAAGAATGAAGAAAATGTTCTAAAATTGAGCGTGGTTATGACTGCATAACTCTTTTTAATATAAACCATTAAATTCGATAATACATGAATTATGTCAACAAGTTTGTTTTTGTTTTTTTAAAGTAAGCGGTATTAAAGAACAAAAGCAAAGAAGGCTTAGGATCCACACAAAAAAACAAACAAAAAAACGCAGAAGTAAAATCACTTATTAAGTTGCCGAGAGTAAATGTAAATGGACTACATGCGACAATCAAAAGGAAGAGTGGAAAGATGAATAAAAAAATCATGATCCAACTACACTTGACAAGAGACACACCCTGGACTCACAAACACAAAGAAGTTGAAAGTGAAAGGGTGGAAACAATGTCCCATGAGCACAGTAACCGAGAGAGCAAGGGTGGCAGATTTGCTATCAGATAAGCTACACGTAAAGACAGGATCTCTCCGAAGATGGACAATATACAACGATAAAAGTATTAACCCAGAAAATTTAGAATGGATGCGCAAAAGACAGCCACCGCTGATAAAATTCAAAGGAGAAACACAATGGGACTTCAAAAAGCTTGTGGAATTTCCATTCTCTTTTCACTCCATCTCGCCACAAATATTTGGAAGCCCCCTTGTAGATAGCACTATAATAATCATTGACGACTTCAATCCATCACTTTCAGTATTGGACAGGACACCTTGAAAGAGTATCAACAGGAATTGAAGGACACAGACATTTCATAGACATACCCTATACAGTGAACCCTCGCCACTTCATGCTTCGACTTCCGCGGCTTCACTCTATCGCGGTTTTTGTGTAACAGCACCCACTGCCTACACCCGCTCCTTCAGAGGAAAAA
>NW_022109491.1:12901352-12903765 GCF_000313985.2 Echinops telfairi
TTTGATTTACAAATAAGGAATCCTACTTCGCGGAATTTCATTTATCACGGTAGGGTCTAGAACCGATTAACCGCGATAAACGAGGGTTCACTGTATAGAACAAATCCAGCCAACAAGAGTACAGCAGACCATCTGCTTCAGTGCACGGGGAACATTCTCGACGCTGGACCACATGTTACCCCACATGTCACATAGCAAAGCAAGTCCTGGTAAATCTAAAAGGATTGAAACCATGCAAAGTCTTTTGTCTGAGGAGAGAAGCTAGAAATCAACAATCTGGAAAATACCTAAACATATGGAAATTAAACACTACATTATTTAACTACTAATGGGGTCAATGAAGAAAGCAAAAGGAAGCAAAAGGATATTTCCCAGAGTTAAATGAGAGTACAATATATCCAAACTTCGGAGACACGGTACTCAGAAGAAACTTATAGCGAGAAATTCCTACAGGATAAAATGGAAGATCTCAAACCAACAGCCTAACTCAACAATTCCAGGAAGTAGTAAAGAGAGAGCAAGCCGCCTAAGCCAGCCGACCAGAAAAAAGGCAGTAACAGAGATCAGAGCAGAAATAGCATGGAAAACAAACAAACAAACAAAAATAGAACAGTATCAGAAAGTTCCTTTGAGATCAATAAAATCGACAAACCTTCCCTCCCTGTCCAGAGGAAGCAAAGTGAAGGAAAATCAAAGGCGTGGAAACAATGAGCCAGGGGTCTACAGAGCCCCAGGAACATCAGGCTCACAACCCGAGACCCAGAAGGACCAGACGGAGCTTGGCGACCACGACAACTGCTTTGACAGGGATCCATTCGAAGGTACTGAGCAGAATGGGAGGAAAATGAGGAACAAATCTCAAAATCCTAAAAAAAAAAAAAAGGACCCAGTTGACTGATCTCAACATGAACTCACCCCCGTGGCTGAGCAATCAGTGAAATATGCACCCACGCAAATCATCCGCCGTTTGACCTAAAGGGCAGCACGTACCCAAGGACAACGTTCAGAAGGGTTGGAGAGAAGAAATTAGCAGTAGGACCCACAGGGCGGAAGCGGCGGTCCGTGACAGAGCTTTGCGAGCCATGGGATGAAACGGTGGACTGGGAAACTGATCTGCCCCGTAGACCTCCGTGCAGTTCACCATAAAAACCATTAGTGAGACCGACAAAAAACGCCATCAACCAAATTAAAACATGGAAGCGGAGCTTTATGACTCACTAGGAATGCAGACACGACGGCAGAACCACACCTGAACAGCAACCAATCGGAGCCCGCATGACACACTGTCTGAAGCACACAACGGACCATAGCGAACTCCAAACTAAATCCAAACTCACTGCCCTCCATCCAGTCCCTGCCGACTCACAGTGACCCTATAGGACAAAGGAGAACTGGCCCTGTGGGCTTCTGAAATGCTAACTCTTTATAGGAGTAGAAAGCCCCATCTTTCTCTCAAAGGAGCAGCTGGTGGTTTTGAACTGCTGACCTTGCTCTTAGCAGCTTAACACATAACCACCCTGCCGCCAGGGCTCCTCCTTAAGCTAACTCCAGAGGAAATAAGTCTCTCCAGCTCTCTAGCAAGGAAAAGTGATCAAATCCGTGATTGAAGACGGCCATCTCAGAAGCAAGGAGAGAGAAAATTCCAGGGACCATCAAGGAAGAAGAGCCCACAACAGGGCATGTTCAAGCTCACGCCCTTCCTTTAGCAGTGGAGGAAACAGACCATGACACACAGAGACCAGAGGCACCAGAGCAGAAGCACTGAGACTGTGAGGAGGAGCAGTGAGAGGGCTTCCTGGCCCAGGGAACAAGGCAGAGACAAAGGGACTGCGTGGCTGAGAGGCTGAGGGCCAGGGAGACACGGGGGTTGCTGGCTGAGAAGAGCCATGCTGTGGCTCAAAGACTATCCTTAAATATCTTTGACCCTGGAGAGGTCTGAGGCCCCAATCCCAACTACTATATGGATACCTGCCCCTCCCACCAAAAGAATTTATTTCAAAGGACGGCACTAGGCACTGAATCTGCAGCCCCGGGAGAGGGACATATTTGACCAGAGCACACGGGAACAGATGAAGGGGGAGGGGGAGAGAGTGGACCACATCCTGGCCCACCAGGCCTGGAGGATGATATTCCTGATTAGAGCAGCCAGTCCACAGACAGGACCACATGGCCGACCCCACTATGAGACATGACGTCCCTCACTGACCCATAGCCCTACAGGGAACAACACTGGAGACACAGTGTGGGAAATGCGCCCAATTTGATCCCGCCACACCGAGGCAAAACACTAAGGGGGTACAACAGAACAGCAAGGGAATGGAGCAGCGAGGTCCCCAGGGAATGCTGAAGGTGAACTTTGGGGCCATGGCATGGTGCCCCAACAGACTGGACTGGAAAACACTCCTAAAGGCCA
>NW_022109491.1:12905162-12911858 GCF_000313985.2 Echinops telfairi
GTTCATGAGGGAGGGGGGAGCAGGGAGGGGGGGATAAAAATGAGGACCTGATGCCAGGGGCTTAAGTGGCGAGCAAATGTTTTGAGAATGATGAGGGCAATGGATGCACAAATGTGCTTTACACAATTGATGTATGTATGGATTGTGATAAGAGTTGTATGAGCCCCTAATAAAACGATTTTTTTTAAAAAAGACAAGCTACCAACTAGGAGAGAATCTTCAGAAACCACATATCCAAAAAGAATCTAATAATCAAAGATTCATAAAACGTCTACAACTTAACCAAAATGCCAATAGCCCAACCACCAAACGTGCAAAGGACTCCTTGAACAGGCATTTCACCAGGGAGCACATTCAAATGGCCATCAAGCACTTGAACAGATGTTCAGCGTCATTAGCCATGAGATGCAAACCAAAACTCCTATGAGATGCCTTTCACGCCCACCAGGTTGTCAACGAAGAAGAAACAGAAATCACAGTAGCAAACACCGGCAAGCATGTGGGAAGCTCGATCCCTTATCCTTTTGCTGGTAGGGACGCAACATGGGGCAGCCACTGTGACACCGAGTGGCAGCCTCTCAAAAAGCTAGAGAGAACTGCCACAGGACCCAGCAATTCCACTCCTGGCATGTATCTGAACGACGTGGAAGTAGAAACTCAGACGTAGGCACCAGGGTTCATTACAGCAGGACGGACAACAGCCCAAAGAAGGAAGCAACCTAGACATCCATCAACAGATGAACGGATAAACCAACGGTGGAAAATGTGCAGAAGCAGGGAATTATTAAAGTGGTTTTTCTAGCCGGTCTCTAACTCCCACCCAACCAGCTCCCTCTGCTTGGGTCTGGTAAGGAAGTGGGGCAAGATACTGATTCACCTGTTACTGCAAACAGACAGGATTCCCTGGAGCGCTGCCCTGCCATTACAAACTGAGCCCTCGAGAAGCAAGAAGGATCTTAGTAGCATCAAAAGCAAGGAGTGGAGCGTGTCCTCTGCACCCGAGATCCCTGCGAAGTCAGCCTCCTAAAGCCTGGTAAGGGCTACAACATCAGAGCAACATCAACACAACCAGGAGCCAGAGCCCGTGTTGGAGACAAACTGCCCAACCCAGAGCAAGTAAACTGAGTGCTTTTGTGTCAGAGCCTGGCTGCAGTGAGGCGCTCTAGGCACTTAATTGGGGAAATTGGACTTGCTGACCCAGACCCACAGAGGTAAAGCTGAATGCCTTTGGGCTGAGCTTATGGGAGTAGAGTGCCTCTGGGCAGTTAATTGGGGAAATTGGACTTACCCACAGAGATGGAGCCGAGCACCTTCTGGCTGAAGCTTATTGGAGTCAGGTGCCTCTGGGCACTTAATTCCGGAAGTTGGGCTTGCTAACCCCTGGAGTTAAAGCTGAACGCTTTCAGGCTGAGGCTTATAGATGAGTGGTTTGCCCCTTTGGGCATTTATTAGCAGACCTGATAAAACTTCGTAACAATCCTGATAAACAACTCAACCCTGAGCATGTCTCAGTGGCATTGCAACTTGTTAACTTCCATAATAAACTCTTTAATCATGAATTTTACCTGTGAGTTCTGTGTAGCCATGGCAATGGATATTAGAACCCAGAGAGGTCAAGTGGAGAAGTAGAGACGGAGACCCGACACAAGGGAATACCATCAGTAGGAAGCCGAAGTCAGGACACGGATGGTGCCGGAAGGCAGTCATACTGAGCAAAGTAACCCAGTCACAAAGGATGCACATGGCCTCATGGAAGATCATCAAAGGCAAATAGATCTCAGAAAGTTGATGGAGATGGAATTAAAAGAGAACAGAATTTTTTTCACAACCTTTGTGAAATTATCAGTAGTTGTAAGGGACGGGACAAAGGGGGAAAAGAAAGTGCGGTGGTGAAGGGGGCAGCAATCAGTGATTTAGAAAAAAAAAAATCACAGAAAGGTAGGGTTACACAGCTAATTACAACTGCTATCAATAAGCTACACACCTGTAGAACGGCGAATTGCCAAATGCTGTGTGAGAGATATAGTTGCCCACCAGGGACTCCACAGGAAAAAGATGAGCCCGTCAGCTTCCATAAAGGTAAACATTCACAGTCCTGGAAATCCTGTGTAAGGTTGCTATGAATGGGAATTAACTCAGAAGCAGTTGTGGTTCGGGTGGAACAAACACCTCACGGTGGTCCTTGGGGGTGCAAGTTTAGAGCCAGGGGCTCAAAGCCTACAAAGCCTAGTGAATTGGTCTGATAACGTGTTTGATGTTTCTGTCCTACCACCCGGTCACAGATGATCGCGAATAGGTGGAGGATGTGAAATGTGTGGCTATTTGCCTCCAGCAGCAAGGGCCTCCTCTGCCAGGAGACCAGAAGAACTGGACGGTGTCCCCACTACAGAACCTTTTGACCAAGGGTTCCATAGAGAACTCCTGACCAAAGGGGGGAAACGCAGAATTTCACACTGACAGGAACGCCAGACTTCACAGCCCCAACAAGGTTGGATGGACCCCGGGAACTGCTCCCGAGATAATCTTTAAAAATTGAACAAAAAATATGCCCCAAAGTCTTAAAACCACACAGCGGTTTAGCTGAACTAGTAAACCATGCCTGCCTTGAGCATTTTCCTCTCTTCTGAACTATCTGGGGTCAAAGTGACAAGAGCCAGCTGAGACAGGAACCTTGGGGGCAGTGGGTTTGTGGAGGCTCAGCGTAAACAGGAGGAGGAGGACGGAGTGTACGGACTGTCACCAAATAGCACGCATAGAAGCTATCAACAACATAAAATGAATAAAGCAAAAGGAAAACTCTAAATGGATTTTCTTCTGGCCACACCTTTAGTGATACATCATTTGAATCCAACCAAAAGCATCCCTTTATTTTTGCTTTATGTTTTATATTGTTGAGACTCGATGCCACAAGATCAAATACAATCATCTAAAAGAGAAACAGGAGGGTGCGCTGCAACATGCCACTAAGCAGCACATGCCAGCGACTGCAGACAGGGCAACTGCCGGCTTTGAGGTCTGAGGGACACAGACACGCCCCAAGGGGCCTCAGAAATGAGTCCCCAAGAATGTTTAGATGCTACGTGGAGGAGAGTCACAGGACCCACTCAACTGCTTCACACCCTCACCCTCTACCTCTTCCTCCCAGTGGTGGGGTATCAGGCAGAAAGCCCACGGTCAGTTCTTGTAGCACTCACCTCCTCATGGGTCCACTTGACCTTGCACTTGCTGTCCCTCGGCTCGGGCACATCTGAGTCTGTGTCCTGGCAGTGTGGCTCCTCCAGCTCCTCTCTGTAGGGAGAACATGCTAAGGGTCAGGCCATGAGCCCCCACAAGACAAACAGGCACTGTGGGCTGGGAGCAGCCAGTCAAGGCATGGGGAAGGCTTGGGGAGGAAAGCTTGGCTTTTGAAAATGAAAATTGATACACTCTCCTCTCTTTTAAAAGTTTTTCGTTCAATGGGATTATAGCTGTTTTTAAGGGAATAAATCCCAATGACTTTGAAAGCTACATGACAAAATAAGAGTTTACCATCATTATGATTACTACGCATGGTATTTTTGCAATGACAACTCGCTCGCTTTCATGAGATGCCGACATCCCCACCCCACCCCTGCACACACACCCCTCCCTGGCAGAGATTCTGTAAAGCTGAAGGCTTGGGAGGCAAAGCTTTGACTCTCGAGACTCTTCTGTTTGGGGCAGTGACGGCTGCAGCTTGCTGTAGGCAGTCATCTAGCCCTGGGGTTCAGACCGGAGCTTAAAAAGGAGTAGATTCTTAAAGGCAAGCCTTGAATTCATTTTCTAGCAACCATTTCCATTTCTTACTCCCCTCCTTCCAACCCTTGACTGCCCCAGCAGTTTGCTGGGAGACCACCAGAGCCCAGGCAGCTGGGACCTCTGGATGATTCCCTTCCCCATCAGGCAGGTCTGCAAGAAGCTCGAGAAGCCTCCCAGTGATCGGGCGTCCACACTCTCTCCACCTCCAAGGTCCTCGGGTGTTCATGGAAGCCTAGGATCCCTCTCCCACTCCACACCACAGGACCTGCGTCGGATCACCTGCAGGAGCGAGGCTCCCAATCTGACTTTGTTGACTGGGAAAAAAACACGCCCTCCCTGCACTACTTAGACTCGGAGACTTGGGGCACCAGTAAGAAAGCTTCCCTCCTTAAGCACACTCCCCACCCTCCACACACTTTATCTCCAGGTCTTGGCCTGGTTCTCTGGAGTCACCCAGTGGAGGCTTCCCAGGGAAAATCCTATCTCCCAAAGTAGGCTCCTTTGTCTCAGAGCCAGGGCTGAGAGGCTCAGGAAATTGCCAGGTAGAATGCCAGTCTAGGTTTGGCCTATCAACTGAGAACTGTTAGTTAATGTAAATTTTCTGGCCTTAGGAGGTACCACCCAGTGTGTGGGTGTGGAACCCAGCCTCACCCTGTCACTCCCACCCCATTGCAAGGGGCTATTGTTGCTGGATGTCACCCACAGCACCTCTGTAAGAGAGGGTAACTGCTCAATGGTGTTCCCAAGGCTGCTAAGGAAGGAGCCCAGGGGCCACAGCTTCGTGCTGGGCTGCTAACCAAAAGGTCAGGGGTTCAAACCCACCAGCCGCTCGGAGAGAATGCTGTGGCCAGTGTGCATCCTGGGAACCCTCTGGGGCAGCTCCCCTGTCACAAGGGGCTCGTGAGTCGGGATCCAGGGCACACATGGACAATCTTTCTGGATACGGATCACCAGTCTCTCTCCCACGGAGCTGCTGGGTCCAGCCCTGACCCAGTGTGCCACCAAGGCTCCACCATCCCATGGCACTGGCTTGAAGCTGGCGCTAAGGCCAACTCATTGTTTAAGGGGCACAGCTTCTTTTAAAGGGGATGAAGCATGATGACATTGAACATGAAGCGTGTAATGAATATCCATGAATAGTGATCAAAAAATGACGAGACAAATGTGCTATTTTTCCACAATAAAAAAAAAATATATATATATATGGATCAACTATTCAGATGCCTCACCAATTCTGCTTCTCAGAAGCTCTGCAAGTGTGTCTTCAAAGAGCCCTGGTGGCGTAGTAGGTTATAAGTTAGGCTGCCAACCATAAGGGTTAGGTGTTGGAAACTATTAGCCGCTCCTCATGAAAAAGACGAGGCTCTCTGCTCCCGTAATAAAGATTGACAGCCTCGGCTTCCCACAGGGACAGTTCTACCCTGCTCGATCGAGTTGTTCGTTATGAATCAGTTTTACGTGGATCCTCTCTGGGGCTCAATATTGTTAGGTGAGGACAGCATCTCGGCGTCTCTTGACAGCTGGGAGATAAGGGGAGACATTTTTATCACCCACGACATGTTGCTGCCTACTCCCCACACACTGTCACTCAATGATTCCCATTTCATAGATGTGGGAACTGTGGTACACGGGGTTTACTCCCCACGTCCACACAGCAAGGCCCAGGACCTCCTTCATTCTGCACCTTCAAGTTCTCACCTGGAAATGCCAGCTGAGAAAGCAGAAGCCAAGTAAATTGTAGCAACCATTTCCTATCCTGTACACCCGTCCCTCCATGCGCTGGGCTCTGCTCCAGGGCCGGCTGAGTCAGGGGCTGAGCACTGAGCACGAACAGGGCACTGGGGCAGGAGAGGGTTTAACAAGTGGCCCAAACTGTGGAGTCCCAGGGTACAGGCCGGGCCACACGCACTCTGGCCGGCTTCCCGGTAGAGAGGAATTGGGAAAAGCCGGCAGGCGCAATTCACAGGTCCACAGCCTGGGCCGCAGAAGGCAAACGCCTGCCTGGTTTTCATCTGGGCTGCCCTTTCCCAAAGAGGGCAGAGGGCAGGCTGGCACTGTCCCCCAGGACACCCAGAGTTCAGGCCCCGCGTGCACAGGTGGGAAGCAGGCACGGGAGCCCTCAGACCGGGCTCCGGGCCCCACTGCCACGTTACTCCCAGGGGACCGAGTAAGATGGAGCTCAGAGTCCTGCCTCTGGCCCCGAACAGGCTGGGGAAGCCCTCGGTCTCTCGTCTTCAAGCCCAGTTGCCAGAGCTCCCAGCCTGGAGTACAAAGAAAGGGCTCGGAGAGCCGCCAGGCTGGGGCCCGGAGCCCTGGTTGGGGAGACAAAAGATCCCCCTTTCCGAGCCCGGGGGAGAGGGCTTGGGGCTTGCTGGGGAGAAAGGCTTGCCGGGGAATGGGGAGTCAAAACTGAGGCTTGAACAAGTGTCTTGCAAACTTTAGCCTCCAGCTCGCGGAGTCTTGGGGAGGCACTTTCTCTCTCCGGGGGTCGCCTTCCTGCCCAGTAAAGGTCCTGCCAGCTGACACCGGCCGTCCCACCCCCACCCCGCAATTAGGCGGGAGACAAAAATGACATCACGCAGGGCCTGGCCCGGGCCCCGAGAGGTTCGCCCGCCCGGCCTCCTGCACCCAGCAGGCCCGGGGAGCCGAGCTGGCGGCCCCAAGAGACCCCTGGCTTGGCGCGCGCCCCAGCCTGGGGTCAACCAGGGCTCAACATGCCCGGCGGAAGCCCCCCTGGCCCCGGCCGCGCGCGGTGGCGCCGGGAGGAGGTGGGATGGAACGGGGTGTGGGTGGCGGTGGAACAGGGTGGCGGTGGGAGGGGGATGGTAGGGCCAAGGGCCCTCAGCCCGCCCAGCTTTGCTCACCCGCGCGTCCGCCGAGACATCCCCCCAGGTCGCGCCGCACCCGCCCGCTCGCTGG
>NW_022109491.1:12912978-12922663 GCF_000313985.2 Echinops telfairi
TTCTGCAGGGCTGCTATGCATCTGCATCCACCCAGTGACAATGAAAAAGGAGAGTCATCGCCTAGGGGCCCTAGTGGTGAAACTTGTCCTGCTAACGGCAAGGTCAATGGTTCAACCCCACCAGCTGCTTCGGTGGAGAAAATTGCAGTTTTCTTCTTCCCTAAAGAATTCCAGTCTCCAAAACCCTAGGGGCCGGGGTGGGGGTGGGGGTTATTACTATGTCCTGTAGGTGCTGAGTCAGCTGGATAGTAATGGGTACCCTCATAGCCCAGCATTAGGCTGTTCAGCTGAATTCAATCTACCAAGGGCTTAGCAAGAATTCTCCAGTTTAAATTGCTGGTTACAAGATACCTACTGCTTGTTGCCCACTGAAAACTTCATTTACCACCATAGAAGGCCAACAGACATAGAAGCTTCCATACCACCTCATTCAGGGATGCCCTCATCTATTTTCTCATAAAGTAATATTTACGGGTGTAGGCTCTGCAGCACACTGCCGAGGTGTGGAGTCTCCCCTCTGCTACTTCCTAGGTGATTAGACAACTTACTTAACTCTTCTGTGCCTGTTCCTCATCTATAAAAGAGGATACACGAGAAATGTATTTAACTGTACCAGCTACTGTTCTCTATGCTTTATAAGTATGGGAATAATTCAAAATGCATTGCTCTGAGGGTTCCGGTTCACACATGCACAGGCTTATATTAAGCAAAATGTATTAAACATGCCTCTGCCATCAGTGGTTGGCTGCATGACGTTCTCTCAGGAACACGCTTGCCTTAGTAGCATAGGGTTAGGCATTGCACATTGGGCTGCTACCGGCAAGGTTGGCGGTTGAAAATTACCAGTAGAAAGACGAGGCTTTCTACACCTGTAAACGGTTTCAGCGTTGGAACCCCACAGGGGCAGTTCTACTCTGTCCTACAGGGTCCCTATGAGTCGGCATTGACTCCATGGCTGAGTTTCAGTTTTCCGTTTCTTTACTGTACCTTCAGTGGCTTTCCCAGGAGATCTGCTGAGCCAGTGAAAGGTAAGGCAGAGAGGCTGGTTCAGGAGGTGATGGAGACTGGGGGTCGCCTTGATAGATTTTCTTATAGGACACAGAATGAGCATGAGGGCTTGTTAGGAAGATGTTTTAGAAAATGGAAAAGTGCACTTGTAAGAAAAAGGCCAAGGAACGTGTTTTCCATCGAAGCAATGCACCTGCCCCTTCTTCCAAGATGACAGGCGAGAGCTGTCCTACGAAAATTTCCACCGAAAACTTGACTCTACTCGCCATGATCTTCTCCTTCAGATTTTTCCTTGGGCCCCGAACGCAAAGAACATTGCAAAGGAACACGATTTGGGTCCCTCCCTAGTGCCCAAGCTGCTGTTTTGACAGGGTATAAACAGATTCTTCAGAGAGGGACAGAGATGGGAACACACCCTTCACAGGGCTAGGTAGAGGCCATGTCGGGAAACGATGGCTTCACCAAGGGCTATTTTCCTTCCATTGAGGTTTCCAGGATTGTGTATCAACCTTTTTACTCAACCTCATATTAAGCACTGTCATCCTCACAACTCAGAGAGGGAACAAAGACTTGGGAATGGAGAAGCCTGGGGGCACAGGCGCCCCCACAGTCACACAGTGAGAACAACATGGAAGGGGCGGGACTTGAACTGCCGATGTCTAGCTCTGGAGTCTGTGCCTTATGGCCACACTGGTACCTACGTTGGGGGGAGATGACCGGATTGACTCAATGAATGTGGGTGAAACACTGAAACAAACAGTACTGTCTCACGTCTAAGAGGCCCTGGTGATGCCGGGAGGTGGACATCGGCTGGCTTGCTGATCGAAATGGTGCTTGTCCAGATCTACCTGCGGGAGGAGGAAGATGAAACTGTCTAGGAATGTCAAGATGTACAGCTTCAGAAACCCTACACAGGGCCATTGTGGGTCAGAATGGACTGGATGGTAGCGGGGTTTTTTGGCATGTTATTTCTAGAAGCCCTGGTGGTGCAGTGGGTAAGCACTTGGCTGCTCACGGAAAGGTTGGCAGTTCACACCCACCAGCTGTTCAGGGAGAATGATGCAGTGGTTGTCTGCTTCCATAACTGGGGCGGTCCTACTCTGCCGTGTAGTGTCACTGTGTGTCGTAATTCACTGGATGCCAAAGGGTTTTTAGGTCTGTGTTTTTCTGTCGTAATTCACTGGATGCCAAAGGGTTTTTAGCTGTGTCCAAAATAATAATTACAATGATAACCTGTAACCCACTGCCAGCTAGCCAACTGACTCCGTGACTCTACAGGGCAGAGAGCATAGAACTGCGCCAAGGCGGTAGATCTTTACAAAGTAGACTGGCTCATCTGTTTCCCTCAGAGAAGCCGGTGGGGTTGAACCATTAACTTTTCTGTTAGCAGCCCAATGCTGGACCCACTATGGGACTGGGGCTCCTTCTTAGTAACAACAGAAATACTGTTATTATCCTCAGGACTCTCCACTGCTCTTACTCTGGCCTCTGAGGTCCAGGAAGCCCTTTTGCTCACAGCACAGACTCCTACGTGGACAGGAAATGACAGGACCTGAGAGCTCCCACAAAGTATTTGCCCAGGGCGAGGCAGGGGAACAATGCGGAGTCCACCAGGAACCTGCAGTTGTGGTCACTTGATTACTGATACAGGAGCCTAAAGAGCCCGAGTCAGGGCAGCGTGGAGATTGTTCTGATGGCTTCGATAAGTCTGTCCTCGCCAGTTATCCTGAGATCAGCAGGACTCCCAGTGTAGCCACACCTGGGGCGGTCACTGGGCTGATGAGACCGATAACACATTGAGAACAATCTTTCCTCATCGACAGGGAAGCTGCGGCCTTTTTATCACTCAGAAATGGCTCTGGAGGTTCACTCGGCCCTCTAGACCCATAGCATGGCCCTGTTGGGAAGGAAGACAGGGGTCAAATCTCCTTTTTTTTTTTTTTTTTTTAGGAAAATGTATTAAGAATTAAGTATTTATTATAAGCATGTCATTGTAGGGTGAGTTTATATTCATCATGACTCTATGAACTTTTTTAAAAGTTTTATTGGCACATAATCTACATCCTATACAATTCAATAGTTCAATCATATCAAGAAGAATTATGCAATTGTTACCCCCAATCAATCAAATGTCCTTTTAAATGCTCAGGTCTGGTATCAGGTTGGACACAAAAGAGACACCGATTGATAACAAGTATTTGGCAAGTGCTAGCCTTGGCGCCTTGACCTTTCTGCCAGAAGGCCTCGCGTCTGCACCAAGCATCTTCCTTGCCCTTGGCCTCCATCATTCTCCTCCATCCACAATTGCATTGCTCTCTTGAGCAGTAACAGCCACATTGCACATTTTTAGCATGAGTTTTGCACTGTATTAGTCTGGGTACTTTAGAGAAACAAATCCACAGAAACTCATTATAAGAGTTTTATATGAAGACTTAAGTGCGCACCAAGAAAACATCCCAACCCAGTGCTGCCCAAGCACACAAGTCCAACATTAACCCTTTAACCCCTTTGTCCAACACCAGTCCACAAAGTCCTCCTCCATCTCACAAAACAGACGCAATGATGCCGACTGCAGGAGGAAAGCCGAGTCAGCGAATGTGTCAGCATCTCAGCGCTGGCCGGGGTCTCCACACAGGTGCTCTAGCACCCAGGGCTGCATCAAGGTAGGTCCATGTGGCTTCTCCTTGGGGATGTCCTACAGGAAGTCAGTCTTGCAAGCTGAAGCAGGGAACTGCTAAGGAACTGCACCCTGGTGCAACCATCACAAAGCAAGAGACCGAGAACTCCAAAGGCGAGGCTCACCGAGCCATTTCTCCCTCGGCCCTTCAATTAATCCCACATGTGTTTATCGGCCAGGTTTGGCACAATGAACTAACTCATCTACCATAGTGCTTGGCAGACTGTCCTGCCGGGGCAGCTTGCATGTTGTTCTAATGTTTGAAGCTATACCACCAATGAGGGCTTACTAAAGGTTCCCCAGAGCTGGGTGATTTGGGAATCTATGGACAACGGCCCTTCAGGAAGAAGGGAGCAGGAAGAGCAGGAAGTACGTAGGGGCTACAGACGGTCCTATTGAGGTAGCTTACATGTTGTTCAAATGTTTGAAGCTACACCACCAGTATTGTACCTCAAATTCCAGTAGGGTCACCCATGAACAGGTATCAGTGAAGCTTCCAGACCAAAACAGACTGGGCATTCTGAAAGATTAGCACTGAAAACCTTACGAACAGCAGAATGCTGTCAAATACAGTGCCAGAAGACGAAGGGCTCAGGTGGGAGGGAAGGCACTCACACTCAACTGGGGAAGAGCTCCTCTCCCAAGGCCTTGATGATTTGGATGGAGCCGAGCTTTGCAGATTCTCACTGCTGATGGGGCGTGCCTCAAAATGCAAAGAAACACCAGTAAACATTCATTAATAATTGGAATGTGACATGTATGAAGTGTGAATCTAAGAACATTGGAAGACATCAAAAATGAAACGGGACACACAGAGATCGATAAATATCCCAAGCACCAGTGAGTTGAAATGGACTTGTATTAACCATTTGAATCAGACGATCACACAGCTTACTACGCTGGGAATGGCAAATTCAAGGGGAATGGTGTCATATTCATAATTGTGTTAGGCCGGGTTGGATAAAGAAACAAACTTACATGTGTAAAAAGAGTTTTATATCAAGAAGTGCGTACTCGGAAAACATCCCGGGCCCAGTCCAACTCAAGTCCTTAAGTCCGATACTAGTCCATAAATCCCTCTTCAGAGCCACACAGCTACATGCGATGATGGAGAATGCAGGGAGATCACGGGACGGTGGGTGCAAAGTCTTGTGGGTCCAATGGTAATGGACACATCTCGAGACCTTGTGCAGGTCTCCACATGGCTCAACAGGAAGGTGAAGGCAGAGAGTGATTCCCAGGACCCTCAAAATGAGGAGGTGATGCCCACAAAGAGGCACCATCAGGCTAGTCTCTGTCCCTAGACTTCCGAGTTGATACAAAGTTATGTAATTACCACAATCATCGAAAGAGCATTTCAAGATCCTTCTTGAAATACAATGCTGTGATTGGCTACTATCTATATGCCTATAGGGAAGACCAGTTTATGCAACTATTATTCATATTTACACACCAACCACTAAATTCAGTGATGAACTGAAGAATTCTACCAACTTCTTCAGTCTTAAATTGTCCAAATGTGCAATCAATTCGCATTAATCATTAGTGGTGATTGGAATACCAGAGTTGGAAACAAAGAGGATGGATTAGTAATTGGAATATATGGCCTTGGTGACAGAAATGAAGCTGGAAATCACATGACAGAATTTTGCAAGACCAATGACGTTTTTTGTTGCAAATACCTTTTCCAAGAACATACACGGCAAGTATCCATGTGGACCTCACACAGGGACCAAACCGACTACATCTGTGGGAAAAGATGACAGGGAGGCTCAGTACCATCAGCCGACACAAGATCAGGGGCGACTGTGACAGAGCCATCAGTTCCTCACACACAAGCTTAGGTGGAAGCGGAAGAAATGAAAACAAGTGCAGAGGGCCAAACTACAGCCTTGAGTCTATCCCACCTGAATTTGGTGACCATCTAAAGAACAGGTTTTACACCGAGAACACTAATATCAAAGGCCTGAAGCATCGTGGGATGAGAGCAAGAACATCGTACATAAAGCAAAAGGTTATTATAAAGAAAGGCTGAAATGGATATCAGAAGAGACTCAAACTTGATCTTGAATGTAGAGAAACTAAATCAAGTAGAAGAAGTGATGACGTTAAGAGCTGAAGAGAAAATTTCAAAGGGCAATATCAATAAATAAAACTAAAAATATAAATAAATAAGATTTCAAAGGGCAGCTCAATAGGATAGAAAGTCCGTATATAAAAGGGGAAGAACTTGCTCAGCACATCTCAAGCTGAAAGAAAAAAATTCAAGCCTCAACTTGAAATACTGAGAGAGTTTTTGGGCAATATTGAATGATGCAAGAAGCATTAAAAGAAGATGGAGAGAATGTACAGAGTCACTGTGCCCAAGAATTAGTCACGGTTTTACTATTTCAGGAAGTTGCATATGATCAAGAGCTAATAATATTGAAGGAGTAAGTCCATGCACTGAGGTACAAAAAAATAAGGTTCAAGGAATTGAGGGTATACCAATTAAGAGGTTTCCACAAGCTCATGAAGCACTGGAAGCACTCGTTCACCCATGCCAAGACATTTGGAAGACATCTATCTGGCCAACCGACTTAACGAGATACATATTTGTCCCCATTCCAAAGAAATGTGACCCAACAGAATGTGGACATTATCAAACAATATCATCAATAGCATATGCACAATGAATTTCGTTAAAGATAATTCAAAACAGTTGCAGCAGTACATGGACACAGAACTTCCAAAAATTCAAGCTGGATACAGAAGAGGATGTGGCACGAGGGATATCATTGCCAGTGTCAGATGGATCTTGGCTGAAAGCAGAGAACACCATAAAGATGTTCACTTGTGTTTTATCAACTATTCAAAGGCATTATTTGGCTGTGTGGATCATAGCAAACTATGGATAACATTCATAAAAAATGAGAATTCCAAAATACTACATTGTCTCACAAGGAACCTGTCAGTAGGCAATGGGACATCCCCTTGCAGAAGGGATGCAGGGAGGGGACGAGCCAGTCAGGGTGCAGTGTAGCAATGATGAAACACACAACTTTCCTCTAGTTCTTAAATGCTTCCCACCCCACTATCATGATCCCAATTCTACCTTACAAATCCGGCTGGACCAGAGGATGTGCACTGGTACAGATAGGTACAGGAAACACAGGGAATCCAAGACAGATGAATTCCTCAGGACCAGTGGTGAGAGTGGCAATACCGGGAGGGTGGAGGGAATGTGGGATAGAAAGGGGGAACCGATTACAAGGATCTACATATAACCTCCTCCCTGGGGGACAGACAGCAGAGAAGTGGATGAAGTGAGATGTTGGATGGTATATGATATGACAAAATAATAATAATTTATAAATTATCAAGGGTTCATGGGGGAGCGGGGAGCAGGGAGGGAGGGGAAAAATGAGGAGCTGATACCAAGAGCTCAAGTAGAAAGCAAATGCTTTGAGAATGATGATGGCAACAAGTGTACAAATGTGCTTGACACAATGGATGGATATATGGATTGTGATGAGTTGTCCGAGCCCCCAATAAAATGAATTAAAAAGAAATATATATAATATATATACCAATAAAATATTCGTTAAAAAAAAGAAAAAGAAATCAAGAAGCAGTAGTCAAAACAGAACAAAAAGAAACTACATGGTTTAAAATCAGGAGGGAAAGCATGTGTCAGGGTTGTAGCCTTTCACCAGTCAGTCTGTGTGCTGAG
Organism: Echinops telfairi; assembly: GCF_000313985.2. Taxonomy (NCBI): domain Eukaryota; kingdom Metazoa; phylum Chordata; class Mammalia; order Afrosoricida; family Tenrecidae; genus Echinops; species Echinops telfairi. The sequence continues at coordinate 12,920,376 of NW_022109491.1, forward strand.
CAGATAACCCAATGAACTGGGATATATGGAGAACATGGCATCAGAATTGGAGAAAGAGGTAGTACCAACCTGTGATCTACAGATGACACATCCGTGCTGAAGGCCGGGACTTGAAGCACTTGCTAATGAAGATCAAAGACTACAGTCTTCAACATGGATTATATGTCAGCAAAACCCTCACACTTAGAACACCGAACAACATAACAAACGGAGAAAAAATTAATGTTGTCAAGGATTTCATTCTATTGGGATCCACAATCAATGCTCATGTAATCAGCAGTTAAAAAGCCAAATGACATAAGACAAATCCTACACAGGTGGTAAACACTGTTAAAGTACTAAGGAGCAAAAATATCACTTTGGGGACTGAGGGGTGCTTGACCTAAGTAAGCCACGATTATTTTCAGTCGCCTCATCTGCATGTGAAAGCTGGACAATTAACTAAGGAAGGTTGGGGAAGAACTGATGCATTTAAATTATGGTGTTGATGAAGAACATTGAAAGTACCATGGACTTCCAGAAGAATAAATAAATCAGTCTTGGAGGAAATACGCCAGAATGATCCTTAGAAGAATGACAAAACATTGTCTCAAATACTTTAGACATGTTATCAGGAAATAACAAGGAAAAGGACATGCTTGGTAGTATTAAAAAAGAGGAAGACCCTTTAAAAAAAAAAAAGAGGAAGAGGAAGAGGAAGACCCTTAACCAGGTGGATTGGCACAGTGGCTATACCAATGGGCTCAAACATAACAATTGTGAGGATGGTGCAGGACTTCTTGGCAAGCAGTATTTTATTTTATTGGCTCACTATGAGTTGGAGCTGATTTGTGGGCACTTAACAAAATGAACTGGTAAGAGGTTGAAGTCATTCTTGATTTTTCTTCTGAAATGAGTTACCTGATTTATCAGGAGGTCCCATTGGCTCTACTCTCACACTCTAAGATTAAAATATATCCAGTATTAATACACATGTAAAGCTGTTCAAGATCATTAATCATGTGAGAAATGCAAATTAAAACCACAATGAGATCTGCAAACCTACTACCCATTGCCAATCCAACTCACAGTTTGACCCCAGTAGATAGGGTAGCAGTTCTCCACCATGTTTCCAAGGTTGTAAATTTACTCATGAAAACAGAGGGCCATTAAAAAAAGAAAGAAAGAAAAAAGAAAACAGGGTCACATCTTTCTCCCATAGAGACACTGGTGGGTGTGAACCGCTAACCTTGGAGTTAGCAGCTGATTGCTTAATCACTGCACCACCAAGGCTCCTCACATACCTGTTAGAATGGCTAAAGTTAAACAAACAAACAAACAAAACCTAATCATATCAAGTGTCCATGAAAATGAGGCACAATTAGCATTCTTGAATACTTCTGGCAGGGATGTAAAATTGTACGAGCACTTTGGAAAACAATTTAGCCACTCTTTAAAAACCACTTCAAAATAGTTTAGCAGTTTCTTAAAAACAAAAAACCACCTATGAGCCAGCCATTTCACTCTCAAATTTGTCTGAGAGAAATGAAAACATTATCTACACAAAGATTTCACATTTGTAGTAAGAGCCCAACTAGTGTAGTTAGTGGGTTGAGCTGAGCTGCCAATCTCAAGCTGAGCAGTTCAAGGTCACCTTACAGCCTCAGAAACCTACAGGAGCAGGTCCACTCTGTTATCTATGAGTTGAATGCAGTGCTATGGCAGAGAGCTAGTTTGGTTTGGGTTTATTTGTTACACACCAAAGCAGGAAACAAATCAAATGTTCAATAGGTGACTGAGTAAACAGTATAATTCAGACGATGGAATATTAGTCAACAATAAAAAGGCACAAGTGATTGCTAAAAATTAATTATGCTGGCCAAAAGCAGCTAGAGAGTACATCTTGAATATCTTTTTCTACAAATATCTATAGATATGATATATATTTATCTCTAGATAAATATCTAAGATAAATCAAAACTATTAAGCCAATAATTTATAACTTCAAATTTACTTTAAGAGGCAATTGGCAAATCGGCCAACACATTTTGACTAGCTAGTCAATAAGCTCTAGATAAATGTGCCCGACTCTCTCTCTCACTCACTCTCACCCTCTAATTCTCTCATTCACTGACTCACTCTCTCTCTCACTCACTCTCTCATTCAGACTCACTCACTCTCATTTACTGACTCACTCACTCACTCTCTAATTCTCTCACTCTCACGCCCTCTAATTCTCTCACTGACTCATTCACTCTCTCACTCATTCACTGACTCACTCACTCACTCTCATTCACTCTCTCTCTCTC
>NW_022109491.1:12922799-12953674 GCF_000313985.2 Echinops telfairi
TCACTCTCTCACAAAAACAAAAAAAAGAAAGAAAGAAAAGATAAATGTGCCCATCTGACGGCCATGGAGACAGGCCAGGGAAGCGCTTTCTAACAGTGTACCCTCAAGAATCCCTTGCGTTTTTGACGAATTAGATGAGGTCCCACCAGGAAGCGCCTATGGGTTTCCTGGGATGCTTTATACCTGCCACGCCCAACCCATGACCTCCACCTTGGGCCTTCCGGGGCACCAACTTTTGCAAACACTCGTTTTTGTAACACGGCCAAGAAGGGGATGACTCGCGGGGCGTGGGGGGCAGGAGGGGGAAGGTGTTCCTCATTCTCCGTGAAGATGGAGGGACAGACAACACGCAGGCAAGCAGCAGGAAGTCTGTCGTCGCCCTCCGGGTGGTACGCGCAGGATCCGTTCGGCGGCGCCTCGCGTGCGAACGGGGTCCAGACGCCCCGGGCTGCAGGTCCTGCTCTGGGTCTCCCGCTGGGCCTTCTCGGCCCCCAGCGCCCGCGCGCCTGCGCCCAGTCGAAAAGCCCGCGCTCCAGCTCCGCGCGCGCAAGGCACGACGGGAGTCACGCCAGCTGAAGAGCGCGCGCGTCCTGACGTCATAAGGCGGCGCCTGCGCCCCGGGCCCTACAGGTCCCCGCGGCGGGACTGGGGCGCTCCGGCTCGGCGGGGCCGCCTCGCGCGCTCGGAGCTGCGGGGCTGAGGCGGAGAGGGAGACCGCGGGGGAAGACACCCCGCTAGTTTCCGACATCGCGTCGTCGCGGGGTCGGCGGCGCTTCGCAGTCTTCCCCACAGCCCCGTTGACCTCCCACCTCGAACCGTCAGACTCCCTAGTGTGGATCCGAGACCCTGCACAAGCGCCGAGCACTGCAAGTTTCTTTCGTGTGATTTGCCACTGGGTGCGACTGTCACCCCTTCCTTAGACTGCAGAATCGCGTTCTATTGCACCCCTTGGCAGATACATTATTTTTAAAACCCCAAGATTTCAGCAGCCTAGCCTCGAGTTTCCGGGTACCGTTTTTTCCCCCCCAAAAGCATGTGCTCGCCTGCCTGTCAGTGTGGTATTTGCTCTTAGTAGTTATACGTTTTTCACTGAGTCTGTTATGGCGATCTGCAATCAGTGATCTTTCGGCGTTTTGTGGCTCCAGGCACGGCACCCCTGTGAGACTGGGAACTTAAACGTGTGTTGTGACTGCCCCTTGCCCTCTCTTCGGGCCTTCCTATTACGAGACAGACCATTTTAAATGTGGACGCCAAGGAAGAACTCTACGATGGCCTCTAAGTGTTCGAGTGAAAGGAAGAGTCGCACATCGCTCACGTTAAATCAAAAGCTGGAAATGATTAAGCTTAGCGAGGCAGGCATGTCGAAAGCCGAGATAGGCCGAAAGCTAGGCCTCTTGCGCCAAACTGTTAGCCAAGTTGTGAATGCAAAGGAAAAGTTCTTGAAGGAAATGAAAAGCGCCACTCCAATGAACACACGAATAATAAGAAAGCGAAACAGGCTGATTGCCGATATGGAGAAAATTTTATTGGTCTGGATAGAAGACCAAACTAGCCACAACATTCCCTTAAGTCAGAGCCTAATCCAGAGTAAGGCCCTGACTCTCTTCAATTCGATGAAGGCAGAGAAAGGGAAGGAAGCGGCAGAAGAGAAGTTTGAAGCTAGCAGGGGCTGGTTCATGAGGTTTAAGGAAAGAAGCCGTTTCCATAACACAAAACTACAAGGTGAAGAAACAGCAAGTATGGATGCCGAAGCCACAGCAAGTTATCCAGAATATCTAGCTAAGATCATTGGTGATGGTGGCTACACCAAACAACAGATTTTCAGTGTAGACGAGACAGCCTTATATTGGAAGAAGATACATCAGACCTTCATGGACAGAAAGGAGAAGTCAATGCCTGGCTTCAAAGCTTCTAAGGACAGGCTGACTCTCTTGCTAGGAGCCAATGCAGCTGGTGACTGTAAGTTGAAGCCAATGCTCATTTACCATTCAGAAAATCCTAGGGCCCTAAAGAATTATGATAAATCTACTCTGCCCGTGCTCTACCAATGGAACAGCAAAGCCTGCATGACAGCCTCTCTGTTTACAACATGGTTTATGGACTACTTTAAGCCCACTATTGAGACCTACTGCTCAGAAAAAAAGATTCCCTTCAAAATATTACTGCTCATTGACAATGGGCCAGGTCACCCGAGAGCTCTGATGGAGGCATACAATGAGATTAACGTTGTCTTCATGCCTGCTAAGGCAACATCCATTCTGCATCCCATGGATCAAGGCGTTATTTCAACTTTCAAGTCGTACTATTTAAGAAACACATTTCGGAAGGCTCTTGCTGACATAGAAAGTGATCATTCTGACGGATGTGGGCAAAGTAAGCTGAAAACCTTCTGGAAAGAATTCACCATTCTGGATGCCATTGAGAACGTTCGTGATTCGTGGGAGGAGGTCCAAGTATCAACATTAACAGGAGTTTGGAAGAAGTTGATTCCAACCCTCATGGATAACTTTGAGGGGCTCAAGCCGTCTGTGGAGGAAGTAACTGCCGATGTGGGAGAAATAGCGAGAGAACTAGAATTAAAAGTGGAGCCTGAAGATGTGACTGAATTGCTGGAGTCTCACGATAAAACTTTAACTGATGAGGAGTCGCTTCTCCTGGATGGGCAAAGCAAGTGGCTTCTAGAGGTACAGCCTTCTCCTGGCGATGCTGCCGTGAACATGGGTGGAATGACAACGAAGGATTTAGAGTATTACATAGACTTGGTTGATAAGGCAGCGGCAGGGTTTGAGAGGATTGACTCCAATTTTGAACGAAGTTCTACTGTGGGTAAAATGCTGTCAAACAGCATTGCATGCTACAGAGAAATCTTCCAAGAAAGGAAGAGTCAATCGCCATGGCAGACTTCATTTTGGTCCTATTTGAAGAAACTGCCACAGCCCCTGAGCCCTTCAGTAGCCACCTCCCTGAGCAATCAACGGCCATCATCATCAAGGCAAGACCCTCAGGCAGCTAAAAGATCCCGACTCACTGAAGGCTCGAGTGACGGTTAGCGTTTTTTTTAGCAATAAAGTATTTTTTAATGAAGGTATGTACATTGTTCTTTCTTAGGCGTACTGCTATTGTACATGTTACAGACGACAGCATAGCTTAACCACAGAGTCATTGGGAACCATAATCGACACTGGTGTGAGATGGTGTGACCACAACCTTGCTTTGCCTTGAGAAAAACCAAAGCTCCATGTGGCTCACTGGATTGTGACACTGGGATGATGGAGGTGGCCGGTCTAGCTGAGCCTCCACATCTCTGAGGGATGGGTATACCTGGGTAGGCTTATCCTAAAAGTGAGTATGTATCACATCATCAAGGAGATTCTTTTTAGTCTAAGAGAGATCGTTCTCTCTAAGGCGGCAGAAGAAATAGTTAACATTGGTTTCAGAGGGGAACTGGTGGCCAAAAAGGGTGGGACTCTTCCCTCAACATCCTTGAGTTTCTGTGCTCAAGTATTACTTGGCTAAAAGTTTTAGTTAAAAAATGAAATTAAATTTCTCTAAGACGTCTGTAACACCCAATCCTTTTCGGGAACAGTTTGAAAACCTCCGATACTTGGTTCTGTAAATGAGAAGTGATTAAGCAAAAGCCATGGTAGAGAACATCAGTGCCCGAGATGCCACATCATACCCCTCCCTGTTGTGGAGGCCAGGGAGGCTCTTCCCCTCACCTGTTACACCTCTTCACTTTGACACCCTCTAACATTGTTCTCATCAGAGACTCACTTGGGCGCACAAATACATCCCGCAGGGTTCTTATGCATGTATCTGCTAAGACCGAATCTCTTTGTATTATTTTTAAAGCGCGAGGTTGAAATACATGTAAGTCTGTTCACTCCATCTCAGCTGGCTTATATGCCAGCAAAAATTCATGCGCTATGTGAAGAGCAACCAGAATAAAAGGGCTGCCTTGTGCCTTATGTTTGAGCTTTAAACACATCACCTCAAGCAGGCAATTAAAGCGATTTCACTAGCAGAGGTCCAGTCTGATGATGCAGAGCCTCAATTGTGAAGTATTCTTGCCAGAAAGCTAGTCAAGCCCTTGGAGCCAGCTTCCGATTTACAGGAAGGAAGGGAGGTAGAACAAGAGACAGCATCGTGGAACAATCTGATACAGCTCAGCTGTGAGATGTTCTGCAACACCTCGCTGATCGCTTCAGAAAGTCAACGGCATTTTAAAAACAAAAGAGGCAGGGCGACTGCTGTGTATTAAGAGATGCATTCAACATTAGATATTATTAGGAGTCATATTGATAGTGTGGTAGTATACTGAATTATTTAAGGCTAAAGGTTATGTCTGCAATGTTAAGAAAATGAAATGCATGCATACATAAAGCATATATGGCATTATGGTGATGATCATTCAGAATAGGCAGTACACTAGTGTTATTGTTTCAAATTTTTCCTGTGTTTCAAAATTTTGTTGGGAAGAAACATTCACCCTTGCCTCTATGGGTGCAGGAGGAAAGCTTGCTGCTGCTCCAGTCCTAGGACAGGCTTTTCCTCCCACCAGTGCACCCTCTTGGTGCAGGAGAGCGTGATGGGAGAGGCCCAGGTTAGCCGGTAGGCTGCCAGGAATTCTCTGCTTCTAGGCCTCACTTTCCCCTTTGGGAAACGAAGTCAGACAAGATGTGAACTGGTCCTTCTGAGATTGTAAATACTCAATTGTCGACCGATTACAGCCAGTCCCTGGGTTTCAGTGAAATCTGTAGGTGAGTCAGAACCAGTGCATGTGCTTCGTATCTAGCCTCACTTTACTGCAGAGCCTTGGTGTGGTTATACATTGGGCTGTAAGGTCAGCAGTTTGAAACCACTAGCCACTCCTCAGGACAAAGATGGGGCTTTCTACTCCCACAGAGTTACAATCTCAGGTGCCGTTCTACCTGTCCTACAGGGTTGCTGTGAGTTGCAGTGAGTGGTTCTTTGGTTTGGTCCAGGAAATGGCCCAAAGCCATCATGATTTAAAAGCTGCACAGGCAGCAAGGGAAGGTGATTGGGATGAAGAATTTGTTGCTAATAGGGCTTGGTTCGATTGTTTCATTTCAAAAGCAAAAACTAACTGCCATGGAGCCCATTCTGACTCCTAATGACCCTACAGGACAGGTAGAAGGGCCCCTGTGGGTTTCTGAGACTAAATTTTTAAAACAGTTTTATTAGCATATAATGCACATATACAACTCCACAGTTCAGTCACAACAAGACGAGTCGATTGTCACCACAATCCATTTTAGACCATTTTCTTCATTCTTGCACTCATCATTATTAACTCCCCATTTCCCTCCAACCTCTCCTGCCATACCCTTAAAGAACTATTAATCCAGTTATTGTCTCTAGATTTACCTAGCCTGCATTGCATATACAGAAAAACACTTAAAAAACAAAACCTAACAACAATAACAAAGTGAAAACATGAAAACTCAACAGAAAGCACAAAGTATTAAAATCTGAACAAATTTAAAAGGGATCATAAACTACAAACCAAACTCACTGCCACTGAGTCGATGCCAACTCACAGGGAGCCTATAGAACAGGGTGGAACTGCCCTTGTGAGTTTCTGAGGCTGAAACTCTCCAGGGGAGTAGAAAGTCCCATTTTTCTCCCAAAAGTGGCTAGTGATTTCAAAGTGCCGACCTTGAAGATTGCAAGGCTCCTTAGGGATAAGGCGATAAACGGTAGCCTAACTGCATCTGCAAGAACCCACTTTCCAATGCCTTCTGACAGGCTTGTCTTCAAGCAAGCAGCTATCTAAGTGAGGCATCCGCCAAGTCCACATGAAGAAGCACACCAGCCGGTGTGATCCAACGATTGTAAATATAAAGTCCAAATTCAAAGGAGAGAATGGTATCGGAGCTTAAATAGTGAACACCTGGTTTGCAGATAGCGATGAATGACGGTGGAAGCCCCAAATCCAGTTGTAGGGTCCACGCATGGATTAAGCCTCCAGTGAATTCCCTTGGATCATAGTTGAGGGATGCGAACAGCTTTGTTAACAGAGCGTTGTGAAGTCAATTATGGGAAGTTTAGTTAGGTTAACATGGAGTAGCATTTGAACACCCTTTGACCCATTTTAAAGTTGTTTCTGTTTAAACAGAAAGGGAAGGGAAGAACCTGGGGATTAAGTCTCTGGTGAAGTCTTTGATCACAGGTCAGGGGTGTGAGTAGCCTCGCTATTCTGAGAATCAGATGGGAATAGAACGCTGTCTTGGTTCCAAACTGTGGAGCTTGTGGTTAGCCTCGCCCAACTTGTACCCACTACACCACCCGAACTGCTCATTGTTTCCAGGTGAGGGCCTATTTAGGTAACACTGAAAGGACAAGTAGGAGTTGTCCTGGTTCCATAGTTTTAAAACCGAACAAACTGGATTCTGAAAACCACCAGCTGTGCTGGTTAGCAGCCCCACACAACCCACCATGGCTCCTCAGTTCAGTGGTTCCCAACCTGTGGGTCGCGACCCCTTTGGGTGTCGAAGGACCCTTTCACAGGGGTTACCCGATTCATAATTCTATGATCGGGGCGGGGGGCGGTCACCACAACATGAGGAACTGTATTAAAGGGACTCGGCATTAGGAAGGTTGAGAACCACTGTCTTAGTTGTTTCAAAATGCGGGGTAATTCAAGTTGTCCTAAGTTGGATGTCTGTGAGGAGGCGAGGAAAGGGGGTGGCTGCCTGGATTACACACGTGCATCGTGTGCATCAGCACTCAGAAAGGTTTGCCACAGGGAAGGCTTGTCTCTGCTCCTTCTGTCTGAGGCCTCGGCAGAGACGGCTGGGAGGACTTTATGGCTGTTGGTGGAACACCTACAAATGGCCTCTCCACGTGGACTTGGACATCTTACATGGATCATAGCCTTTTTTTTTTTTTTTTTTGCCCATAAGGGTGAGGTCTCAAGAGAACTGGACCATGGAAATGAAGTTTCAAATTGTCAAGCCCCAAAGTTCCCATGCTAGGTTGGTCATTGGAATCACCTGGGGATCTGGTGCAACTACAGATCCCTGGGCCCCTCCCCCTAGAGATTCTGAGTCATTAGGTTCCAAATGGAGCTCAGGCCTGGATTTTCAGCGGACCCCAGGTGACTGCAAGGATCAGACAAGTGTGGGAACCTAGGGCCTGGCCTCAGAAGCCACACAGCAGCAAACTGATTCAGGGCGTGGGAACAGACTCCACCTCCCATTAGGCAGATAATCAAATTCACACTCTACGGGAAGAGCATGTGGGTTGAGAGATAATTACTGAACTCATTTTTGGAAAATACAATCTACCAGAGTACTTCCCCCAAAATTCAGCTATGTAGCTGTCTCTCAGCTGACTCCAGACTCTGCTCCTGAACAAATAGGACTCTCTCTTCTCCAGCACTCCATCCTGACTGGCTACTCTGAACAGGGCTTGAGTGGGTAAGAGAAAGGAAGGCTATGGGCAAAGCTTTTACATGATTTGAAATTCAGTATATGACTTGACTTTACCCCCAAAGTTTAAACATTTTGTGTTATTCCTTGACAAATTATTCTCTCAGCTTCAGAGAACTCCATGTGAAAAACTCAGGTCTACAGGACTGACATCTTTCTTAATCCTCAAATATTCCGAGTTATTTCAACTACTATGAATTGTCATCCTCTCAAACACATATGCAAGCTGGACCCTCAGCCCTCTGAAACAGTCTGCCCTCCCCCACCCCTGCCTTCCCACAGCTCCAGCACTCTCTCAGACAGAGGCGGGCTCTGAGCCCTGCCAAGCTGACCTCAACCACCAGGCCAGGTGTTTGGAAATGCCACCTGTCCTACAACAGCACCTGGGTCCTTATCCTCATTACTTCCTGGGGGAGCTGTGTCTCGCTCTGCCTCCAAGTGGCCTTCTCCTCCATCCCGCTGATTCCGGAGCTACAAGTTTAGCTGTTCCCCCTGCGCCACATCCCTCACGCACCATCAGCGGCTCGGCTCTCTTCAATCTGGCTCTCAGGGCCCCAGAGCTGATTCCGGTACGCTCCACGGGACCCCGGAGGGCGTCTCCAAGAGCTCTGCATGCTGACCGCGCTCGAGTAAACCACTCACATGGATGTCAGAAGAAACTCAACTCCAGAACTGGAGTGGAAAGAAAATACTTTCTTTGATAAAATGTACAAATGATAAAAGTACAGAGTCAATCATTGGTTTAATTTTTAAAAAGGAAAGGAACTTATCTCACATAAGGATTGCAACAGAAACCGTCTGCCCATCTGAGCAGTTTGGAAAATGGACAGGCCTTGCCAGGCATCTACAAAAAAAGAGTATATGGACAACTTTGATTAGGTAAACTGGGGGTGGGGGCCATCATTTACAAAGACAATCAGGAGGCAGGCAGTCCTTGGAGGCTTGGTCCTCAGAAACTGCTCTGGAGTGCCGTTTCGCTGGTGTCAATGTCATGTTCCTGGAGAAGGGAAGACGACGGGAGATTTCAGACTTGAATGCAAACCCTGGAGCGTGAGCTTGTGTTTGGACTGTGATGAGGGATCTTGAGACCCATGAACTAGTGCACGTAGGTGATCCCTGAATCTCCAGGGCGTGTGACCACCCCCACCATGCCAAGCAGCAAACACCATCTAAAGGTCCTAGGGTCTGCCCTGTCCCGCTAGCAGTTACAACTGTTGGGTAGCTACCCAATCCCTGGCCAGACTCTGAGTGGCCATAGTCCCTGCACAGCACCTTCGGGAGGTTTCTCCCAGAGCTGTGACTGCCCACATCCTGTCTCCCCCCACCCACCCACTGGGCAGGGCTTAGAGAGCAAGGGCTGCACTTGTCCACTGCTGCAGTCCTGGCCCATGCCTGGCACCTAAGAGGTGAGAGTAAACACCAGCCAGCGATGACCTAGCAAAGCCAGCCCCTTTCAGGAGAGGATCAGATGCTAACTCGTCTTTCCAATCAGCTTCAAAAACCCTATGCTTACACAAAACAAACACACCATAAAAAGAACTCCTTTTTCCTCCCAAAGTGATATATTCTTTATAAAAATCTTAGTAGGAAAAACAAAATAATGAAACACTGCACATTCTGTACACCTGAGCAAATAGCCGTTATTTTGTACTAGGGAAATACACAGGCGAGCATGCGTGGGCTTTAAAAGGTTCGAGGAGAAATGGGATGAAAAGAGAAGGGACTTTCTCCATGGGCTTTTTGAAGCCCATCGTATGATGCCTATCTGACTGCCTGTCTAATCCAGCGAGCGTGTAAGTTCCCCAGGGGGCAGAGATCTGGTCTCTGCTTCAGATGGGAGGTGGCTCCTGGGCAGGTGCAGAACGAATGGCCTCAAGACCGGGGAGTACACTGTATAGGTGATGCCACCACTGCAGGGGGCTTTCGCCCTTGACTCTGTACCTGGTTCAGTTTCTTGAACTCCACCACCTGGAAGAAGATGTGCTCCAGGATGTGTTTGGCATCTTGCTGGTCCTTCGGGAGTTTGCTGGTCACTCCCAGAATGTCACCACACTTCCGGACATAGAACTCCAGGTCTTCCTCAGTACCTAAGCACAGTGGGGGTCATCAGATGAACCCTGGCCTTCCCCTTTCCCAACGTAGACACTTAATGTGTTTTAGGTTTCCCCTGATGAGTCCTGACATCACCCTTTAGGGGTCATGTGACCACGGGACTTAAAGGGTGATATGTTCCAGAGGCTTCTGACATGCTGCTTTTGTGAAACACTTCTAAGGGCTCAGCGTTCTGCTCCGGGGCCAGAATCTGCCTGCATCACAAAGAGCAGGGGCCCTGCCTGCTGAGAGGACCACGAAGAGCTCAGAGTTCAGCTTGTTTTTTCTACAGCCTCATACTAGTCACCGCAATGTTTCCACGTGTCTCTGTGAAGCCGCCCCAGCACCTGTGTCCAGGGTGGACAGCCATTACTGTCCCGCTCACTCTACTGGGATTTCTGGTGTCTCCCCATGATGTGCACTTTTTCAGAAAGACACATTAGAAATACAAACCATGTAAGTGCTGTAATCTAGTTCCATCCCATGGTAATGAGTGCTACACCTGCATACATGTATACAAATGAGTTGTTGTCAAAATGGGATCAAACGATGCTCCTTATGCAAGATGCCATCACCGTCCAACAGTGTCTCGTGGACACAATTCCATAGCGCTTATGACCAACATCGTTCTTTCTTTCTGACATCTTTATACTCAGACTGCATGGAGTTCCTAAGTAGTGGTTTGTTTTTGGTTCTTTTTTTAGTCAATTCTTCCTAATGATAAACTGTTAGGTGGTTTCAATGTTTTTGAACACTGTAACATCTATAGGCGTGCTGGTGGCATAGTGGGTTATGTGTTTCGCTGCGAACCACAAGATCAGCAGTTGGAAACTGGTAGCCACTCAGGAGAAAGATGGGTTTTCTAGGGTTCCGGTCTCTACAGCCTGGAGGGGCAGTACCACCCTGTGCTACAGGGTCGGGAGGAGCTGCGATCAACTCCATGGCAGTCTGAGGGAGGGAGGGAGGGAGGGAGTGAGTGAGTGAGTGAGTGAGTGAGGTCTTGCTAATACTGGCTGGCCAGCACGGTACTCCCACACAGCAGCCACACGAGAGAGTGCTTTTGACCTGGGACTCTGGGTGCGCACAGTGGAGATCCCCCTGGGCACACGGGCAGGTGACTTCATGAAGTATCCACGATGCTTTCTTTACAATGACTGCCTATCACCCCACTGACTGTGACACAACTTAGGGCATCCACATGCTATTCCAAGGTTTTTTTGAAAAAAAAAAAAGTAATGTAGTCATGGTTTTTGTACCCTCATCCATCTCCTGAAGTTAGATTCCCAGGGCAGAGACACTGTGGGCGTGGGGTCAGACATGCCTCTGGTGTGTGTGTGTGTGTGTGTGTGCAGGCAGTGCTGGAGGAACACTGGGCCACGTACCCCCCTCCCTCCCCACGACTGTGTGGCCCGAGGCCTCATGTCCTCATCTATACGTCATGGCCAAGGGGACCCCGCCTCCCCTTCTGAGATTCCTTCCAACGACAGGCTGCCATTCTTCTGCTCTGGTCACATTTTTAAAATGGAACTGCTTCCATGACCAGTGACTGGCTTTCTAGATGACCAGCCAGGGCTCAGGACTCATTCGATGGCCACCCACCAGATGAGAGGCATGAATTTCCAGAGTGCAGAGCTGAGATCCTTGACTTCTGCCCAGCCCCATGTTCTAACCCAGTGGATTAACTGTGCCCCTCAGGAAAAACAAACAGTATCACTTACGTGAAGTAAATAAAATTGTCCTCCTGTTTACAGTGGACAAACAAGTAAACCCCCTCAAAGCCAAATAAGCAAAGTGACTAAACTTACACTTATTGGTGATCTGTGCAAGCCGCGCCTTCTCAGAGGAGAACGTCTCATCCAAGTCAAACAACTCCAGAGGGGGCGGGGGCAATTCCCGAAAACTCGGAGGGAAAACCTACAAGGGACGAAGAGCTCACTTGAGAGGCCATAAGCGACAGTGTCGAGGCACAGGGCCATGAGGCAGGCCTCAGCCGGGCCCTGGGACACGCCACCGGGACTCCCATCAGCCCCTCCGGCCCCATGCTGAGAGCCACACCCGGCATGACTACAGCCCGCTGTGAGCGCCCCAGTAGAACCAGCTCTAACCACCTCATTCAACGGATGGCCTGACCGACCAAAGCCAACTGGCTGAAAGGTGCAAAGCCCAGGGTTTAGGCTTGTGCTGAATAGGTAGGGATGGGCCTTGCTGCTTCCTTACTCGTGGGTTCTGTAAGGAGAGAAATGATCTGGGCAGGCAGATGTACACTGGAGGCAGAATTCAGTGTGGTCTGCTGCTGTGCTGGTGAATGTTTTACTACCAGCCCTTGGAAGCAAACAAAAGGCCTGATCATGGTAGCTGCCAATTCCCTCAGTATCCATACGCCTACCAGCGTCAATTTCAGACGATCAAGATGAAGCCCCTGGCTCATAACATTCCTGAAAAACAGACGTCCGTTCTTCTGAACAAGAGTCAACGTGCTCCAGTAGACGGTGACGACAGGCACCCACAGTCGCCTGGCCAGTGAAATGGGGACCATAACTCCTTGAAGGAGGCGGAGTTAGCCTGATACCGAGTGTGAAAACACTGGAAAGCTCAGGCTGTGCTGCTGCTCTCCCGTGCCTGACTCACCAGCGTTTTCCCCGCGTCAGGGCCGGCAGCCCCTCCTCAGAAGCACGGGGTAGGGATAGCCCCCACCCCCACCCCAGTCTCTGTTCTCACCAGCGCTGACCAGCTGCCCTGGGAGTTGCAGGGGGTTTGTGCCCTCGGTTGAAGGGGAGCAGCAGGAGCCCCACTGTGTCACCCAACCCATCAATGTGTTATGGGTCAGTACAGCCCTCTTCTGGGAAGTTTCCAATCTACTCAGCACAGAGAATGAAAATCATGCATCATCAAACTTACTTTAAAAAAAATTAAGTTGTAGTGACATATAAAGTACATCAAAATGGCGTCTGACAAACTAAGTAACCTGGAAAAGTAGAAAAGCACAGAGCTGTAATTATGTTTACAACCTGGAAACCCAATTCTGGTGCAGAGTGAAGTCTGAGAGTCAAAGGAAAGCCAAGAAGGGTTCATGCTCAAGGCACCCAGGGCTGCCTAGGGCCCAGCTGTTGGGTGGAGAAAGGGGGTGTCCCCAGGCCTGCTTGCCTCCAGGGCTTGCTCCACATGTTTTAATAATCAGTCTAGAATCTAGCCAATGTGAGCAATGAAACAAGCTGTCAGTCACAGCTTAAACCAAGATGAAAGCTTAAAGCCATGTCTTTGGACAGGTAAAGGAACCTGACTCTAAGCCTGGCCTGCGCTCACTGGACATCTACAGTCCAGAGTGCCATTGGTCAGGGAAGGGCAGGCAGTGTCTGCAGTGAGGGAGGGTCTACTCACAGCGGGCTGCAGGGCTGGCAGCGGTGTCTCAAACTGAGGTTGGATGAGCTGCAGAGGTTCATGCTTCACGTTTAGCTGTTCGTGAGCCCTGAGTTAATCACAAACAAAGAGGGGTCACGGGGAAGCCAGTGACTCAGCACAGCTAAGCAACGGTCCCACGTGGCTCTCCATCAAGCAGCATGGTTCTGCACCAGGACAGGACAGTCTACAGACCAGGCAGTGCTCCTGTGAGGAAGCGTCTCCACTGGGTCACACCCTAAAGCCCCACTGCCATCAAGTCCACGTCGACGCACAGAGACCCACGCAGGGTTTCCAAGGCTGGACTCTTGATGGGAGCAGGCGGCTTTCTCATTCTCCTGGGGAGCAGCTGGTGGGTTTGAACTGCTGACCTTGGGGGGTCCATGTGTAACCAGTGACACCACCACACAGTATGACTTTACTGGGATCTCAAAGGAAGAATTCTGCTCCATATCCAGCGTTTCCAAAGGAGGCTGGTACTGCACGGGACACGGAATCTTGTAACTCACTGTTTGTTTTCACGATCAAGGAACAGTAGTCAATCTGAAGTCAAGTTCTGGTCACCAAGCAGTTGTGTACCATATGCATGGAGCAGTAGTTAAAGCATTTGGCTGGGAATCTACAGGTCTGTTGTTCAAACCCACCAGCCTCTCCATAGGAGGAAGAGGCTGTCTGCTTCAGTAAAGGTTTGTAGCAGCAGAAACAGTATGCAGGGTCACTCGGAGTTGAATCGACCCCGTGGCAACAGGTTTGGTGTCGGATTTGTATGTCAAACACTCCCATGTGCTCACTTAACAAAGAAATGCAGCAACAGTGGAAAAACTCCAACTCACAGCCCCCCAGTCGACGCCAACTCAGAGAGACCTTCACAGGACAGGGTGGAACAGCCCCTGCAGGTTTCCGAGGCTATAACTCTTCACAGGAGTAGAGAGCCTCATCATTTTCCTGCTGGTGGTTTTGACCTGCCGATCTGATGGTTAGCAGCCAACGTCTAACCATTATGTCAAGCGGGCTCCTTTCAGTGAGAAATACACAAGAAATAAGATGCCAGGCATTGCTGAAAACTAAGGAGGGGGAGCCCTGGTGGCACATGAGACTACGAACCTCACCCGCCGTGTGTCCATCCCACTAGCCGCTGAGGGACAAAGATAGGGTGGTCTGCTTCTGCAGAGTCAGAGCCTCAGGAGCCCTGTTGAGAGCCGATGAGAGTCTCATCGGTTTGAAGGTTTTGCTGCTGGTTTTCAAAGAACAAACAGGAGACAGGACAGAGCAGGCCAGGGTGAGGGAGAGTGAGGCACGCCTTCATAAGGGGTAAGCAGCGCTGGGCAGCCCAATGGCCACAGCCAAGGAATGTGTGCACGGAGGCCGACGCTCAGCTTAGCCCCGTGGTTCTTTCAAGACGCGTCCATTTGTCTGCGGTCTCCCTTATTCACTGTTTAACTTTCACGTCCATATGATGCGATGGAGGATACCATGCCTGGGTCGGGTGCTCCTTCGTCCTCAAGAGAACACCCTTGCTTTTCACTACTCTAAAGAGGTCTTGTGCTGCAAATTTTCCTAATGCAACTTGCCTTTTGATCTCCTGACTGCTGCTTCCATGAGAAATGATTGTGGATCCAAGCAAGACAAAATCCTTGACAACTTCAATCTTTTCTTCCGTTGATCATGTTACCTATCGGGCCAGTTGTCCTTCTTGACATTGAGTTGTAATCCACACTGAAGGCTGCAATCATTGATCTTCACTAGCATGCACTGCTTTTTCTTTAAACTTCAAGATGAGTCACTTCCTCGTAGAAAGTGTATTGGTAACTGGTATTTGATTGGTTGTTTTGAGGATCAGCACAGAGAAATTAGTTTGTACATAATTTTTTTGGGGGGTCACATTGGCTGTATTTTGATGTTTGGGTTAAAGAGGGATGTGAGGGAGGGAGGGCAGTTTGAGGCATCAGCTGAGGATGTCCTCGGAAAGGGCCTTAGCTCGGATGCACAACCGAGAGAAGACAGAGCTTTGCTCTGATGCTCCAGCCAGCAGCCATATTCTTAGCAGGTCGGCAGGGTTATGGGGTTGGTGGGGAGGGTGAGGGTGGGGAGCTGCAGATAATGTACATTTCTTGTTAACTTGGCTGGCAGAGTTTGAAGACACCTCGGAAGAGTCAAGGTCTTGTTTGGGGAACTGAGAGAGGGAAGAGGAGACGCAGGGCCCAACACCTTCCCAGAAGTCCCGTCCTGCTCTTGTTCAAATCCTCCTCACTTTCAGCAAGCCAAGGGTATGTCATCTGCACATGGGAAGTTGTTAATAGGTCCTTCCTCTAATCCCGATGCCACATTCTTCAGAGTCCAGCTTCTTGGACTATTTGTTCAACACGCAGTCTGAGAAGTCTGGTGAAAGGATACAACCCTGACACACACCCTTCTTGATTTTAAACCATCTGGTATTCTGTTCATAAAACTGCCTCTTGATGCATGTCCCGATGGCATGTTCATGGTTTCACATGTACCCAATGAAATGCTGAATTCCCATTCATCTCAGTGTTATCCACAGTGTTATGACCCTCTGTAAGATGCCTTTACAGAGTCAATAAAACACAAGCATGTAACATCTTTCTAGTGTTGTCCACGTTCAGCCAAGGCCTTGCTGACGTCAGCAATGACATCACTTGTCCCATGACCTCTTCTGAATCCAGTTTGAATTTCTGACAGCCCCTTGTTGATGCACTGCTTCAAATGTTGCTGACTGGTCTTCGGGAACGTTGTGCTTACATGCGGTATCAATGCTGTTGCCCAAGAAGCCCTGCATTCTGTTGGGCCAGCTTTCTGTGGAATGAGGCAAACACGGGTATTTCCTAGTCAGTTGGCCAAGTAGCCGCCTCCCAAACCTCTAGGCACAGATGCCATAGAGTGCTTCCCATCAGCCTCTTAAAAATATTTCAATCGGTATTCCATCAATTCCTGGAGCTTTGGTTTTTACTAATGCCTTTGTGCCAGGCGGAATTCCTTCCTTTCCTATCACTGGTTCTTGATCATATGCTACTTCTTGAAATGGCTGGATGCCGATCAGTTCTTTGGGGTACACTGACTCGGTGTACTCCTTCCATCTTCTTCTGATGCTCCCTGCATCATTCAGTGTTTTTCCCATTACCACTCTGGCCTGAATTTTCCCTTCAGTTCTATCAGTGTGACCCATGCTGGGCTTGTACTTCCTCTTTTGCTTTCTACTTCTAGGTCTGTGGGCATTTCACATGCTATCCTTTTACTTTCTTCCATCATTCAGAAACTGACCTTAAAAACAACGACAACAACAACCTAATCCACTGCCAGTGAAATGATTCCAACTCAGAGCAACTCTACCTGGCAGAGTAGACCTGCTCCTGTAAATCTTCCTGGAAGCAGACACCCCCAGCTTTCTCCCATGGGGTGACTCGTGGGTTAGCAGCTTCATGAATAACCCACTAGGCACCAGAACTCCCGCCTGTGTCAACAATACAGCAGGCAACAAAACAAAGCAGAGCACCGCCCTGAAAGTCCCATCTTTAGGCCCCAGGTTCCCCATCTGGTTGTGAGGCTCTTATCCCAGAGGACTAGTGAAAGAATGATGTGAGGGAGCAATGTGGAGGCTCTGGGGGACCAGCCCTCTTCCTTTACTGCAGAGCTTCATGGGAAATGAATCTACTCTAAAACCACTGAGTCTCAGGCCAACAGGAATGAGCTGGTCCCCCAACTACCCGGCCCAGAGCCTGGTCCACAGCTGGGCGGTAAATGCTGGCAGTTTCCTCTGCAGGGACGTCCCCCACCCCGCTCCCCGCAGCACCAGCTGCCTCTGTCAAACACATCGGAGCTCAGAGTAGGTGTTTTGCAGGTCACATCTGCTGTGACCCGCACTCCTGTCCCCAGGCTCATGTTTTCACAGCAGACAACCAGAGCGGCGGGCAGGTGCGGCTGGTACTGACTTGATGACCTTGGGGAGGGAGGTGGTGTCCAGCTGGAAAATGGACAGGTCAAACAGGGTGGTGAAGTCCCGTGGGTTCTCGTCGCCCTCTTGCAGGCACACTCGCAGTCGCTCTGACAGGGTGGCTGTGTCGGGCAGCATCATGTAGTCAGAAATCTGAAAGCCACAAGAGGGTTCCTTTCAGCAGTGTGAGAATGCTGTGTCTGGTATCTGCATTGACCCAGGTAAATTCCTAGGTTTCCTTGCTCACGTCACTGAAGACTGAGCTTCACATAACCAACCGCTTGTGGAGAAGGTCAGAACCCACCTGGACAAACCTTAAACCAAGCCACACACCGCACCACACCCATGGCTGACATTCCATATCTGTCATCCCAGAGGACGGAACACACCTGCTCCGGAGGATTTTTTTCTTTTTTGTTAAAGATCATTTTATTGGGGGCTCTCATAACATTCTATACATCAGTTGTATCAAGCATATTTGTACATATGCAGCCATCATCATGTTCTAAGCAGAAGACTGGCCAGGCCAACAGAGTCAAGACGGAACAGGGAGGGCACCCTCGAGTTCCAGGAAAGAGAACACCGCAAGAAGCTGACACATTGTTCTCAGGACAGCTGGCAACACCCGCCACCGTGGACAGTTTCCCCACCCCTAGGCACCTTCTTTAAAAACCCTACCCCCTGACCACTGGGCTCAACTGCTCCGACCTGCCTTGCTAGGTCGTGAAGCCTCCCCGGGAGCTCTTTTGCTGCCACAAAGCTGTCCTTGAATTTACTTTCTTTCAATCTGACTCTGGTCTCACTCTGTGCCTCAGTTTACCTTACATTTGGTGCCGAAGACCTGGGAGCTGAAGGAAAGGGGGCTCCGTGCTACCCGACCTCCCTCTGGTGGGAGCATAACCCCGTCCTCCACATCACGAACCTCTGAAGCCTGTCTGAAGGAGCGACTGCTGGTCAGTATCTCTGTGTGTTTGTTCCATCTTGTCATTCTGGACACCGAGGACCAGCAAACTCATATGGGAACATAGAGTCCCCGTTTTTCGGGGTGCCACGGCAGGGGTTTATTCTGCCACTCTAGTACTAAGAGGAGCTGGAAATAACTGCCTTTCCCCGGAAGGGGTGCAACGATAAGGACAGTTTCTGGTGTCCATCTTTTCTCGTGTCTATCTCCCCCCCAGCCCTTTGTCTCTGTGTTGTATTTCTGGGATTTCTGCCAGTAGCAGGACTCCTGGCACTGGGCCTGGCAATCACTGAACCTTCTGACTAAACTAGAGTGCAAAGAGTGTGTCTGAGCTTTTGGCACCTGTTCGTGTGTTTTGTGCTTGCGGCTCTGCGGTGCCTGCTCCCAGAGCTACTCTAAATCTACTTCCTCCTTTTCTCACTCTGAACAAAGGCCTCTGACCAAGCCTCTGTTTTATGGGCCACAGGCCAGGCTTCCTCCTCGGCTTCCATTGTCTCTCTCTCTCTCTCTCTGATTCAGGGTCCCTATCTTCCTGGTAAAGGTGCGGGCCTGAGGCAGGGACCCTTCCTGTTCCGCAGAGTCTAGGACTCTCCCCTGGGTCTGTAACTCTGCCTGGGATGCCGTCAGGGATACCGGACCACTTCCTGACTGATGGGTGTGAATGGGGACCAGAGGATGCCCTTCTCCTCTACCCGTACCCCCTGCAGTTTGAGACAACATGGGAAGCCCTCTGACGACAGTCTTTTGGGGTGCTTGCTGACCAACCTCACCAAGCTGGGCCTGGCTCCAGACATTTGCCCTAAATGTCTGGTCTTTTCCTGTAACCAAGTGTGGCCACAATAACATTGGACAATGGCTCCCACTGGACAGAAAATGGCACTTTTACAATTTCTGCCAGCGAACTCACAAGTGGTCAGAGGGCCCGTATGTCCAGGTTGTCTTTTTTCTCCGCTCCCGTCCCTTTCTTTGCATCTCTTGCCAACCTGCAGGAGTACTTTTGGCTCAATTCCCGCAGAGGCACTCCCAGACCAAGGCGACTGCACCTCCAATGCCCGTCCCCTCCCCAGAGCCAAACTGCACAATACAATGCTTGCTGGCTGGCAGGCTATTTCTCATAAAGTAGTACATTTTAATAAACTGTGGGAAATCACACAACACCCGGGTAAGAACCCGGCGGCTATTCTTACCCACTTAACTGAAACCTTAACCCAGTACACTAGGCTGGATCCTACCTCCCTGGCAGGAACAACTGTGTTAGCTACCCACTTCATGGCAGTTAGCTCCTGACATTAAAAAGAAACGAAAAAGGTTGAGGAGGGCCCTCAGACCCCTATCCGTGACCCGGTGAACATGGCATCTAAAGTTTTTAACACCCGAGAGGAGCAGGCAGAAGCTGCGTGCCAATCCCGGGCTCGGCAGCAGGCTAATTGGTAAGCCCAAGCCTTGGTCGCCGCTCTGAGGCTGGCAGAATTGAGGGGTCAGAAGACTCCAGGAAGCAACAACTTTAATCGCCTGCCGCTGGGATCCTGCTTCAAATGCGGCCAGGAGGGCCACTGGGCCAAGCCCTGCATGCAACCCCAGCTGACCAGAACCTTGCCCAGTGTGTGGTCCATGGGGCCACTGGAGAAGTGACTGCCCCTCAGCGCCTGGCTACAGAGGGTCAGTCCCTCCAGACCCCGACCCGCCGTTGGCACTGCTGGGCCTGGCAGCTGACGATGACTCAGGAGGCCCAGACTTGGCAACCCGGGTGACCCTCACCAAGCCCAGGGTAACGATCAAGGTCGTGGGTAAACCGATCTCCATTTGGTGGACATGAAAGCTGCCTTCTCACTCCTCCCCTCCTCCTGGGGCCTAGCCTCCCCTTCCCAGGTCTCGGTTACGGGAACAGACGGTAAACCCTCAAAGCCTTTAGTTCCTCGTCCCCTTGTTCCTAGACATAGAAGGGCTTCCTCCCTCTCGTTCCTTCTTGGTCATGCCTTCATGTCCATCACTGCTGTTGGACAGGGACTTGCTCTCCCAACTTGGGGTCAGCCTCTGGTGGGACCATATGCTCCTCTTCTTCCCCCTCTATTCCACTTTTATTGGCACTCTCCCGCCAAGCCCCTGCTAACACCTTCTGGAGCCTCGCTGGCTAACTCTGCCAATCCGGTGGTGTCGGGCACCTCTGAACCTGTGATCGCACTCCACTATGGTCCTGTTCTTATACACCTGAAAGACGCCACCATTCTTCCACCTCAATCCCAGCTTCCCACATCACTCACACACCGCAGAAGTTTAAAAGCCCATCAAACAGCACCTTCGCGCCAGCAATCTCCTCACTGCCATCCATTCCCCTTGCAGCACTCCAATTTTGCCAGGGGAAAAACCCAATAGCACCTATTGCCTGGTCTAGGACCTCCGCCTCATTAATAATGCCATTGTTCCCATCCATCTGGTGGTCCCTAATCCTTATACCTTACTGTCCCACATTCTCCCCGACATAACCCATTTCTCTGTCCTTGATGTACAGGATTCCTTTTTCGTCATTCCCCCAGAACCTGCATGCCAGCATTTGTGGCCAGGCCCTTGCTGCTGACGTGCAGGAATGCCCCCTCCCGCCATCCACCCTTCTGCAGTATGTGGATGATGTATTGTTGGGCAGCCCCTCCTTGGCCAGCTCAGAGCACACAAAACACAAGTCTTTAAACTTCCTGGCCTCCAAGGGCTATCGGGTCTCAAGCTCCAGAGCCCAGCTTTCCTGCACTTCTGTCAGCCCCACCACTTGGGGACTCACGGAAGGTCGGCGATGCAAGCTAGAACTCCAAGTCCCAGAGACCGTGAATCAGCTACTTGCCTTTTTGGGTTTCGTGGGATTTTTTAGGCATTGGATCCCTAATTTTTCCCTTCTGGCTAAACCTCTATATGACGCTGCGAAGGCCACGCCTGCCGGACCCCTAGACTCTCCTCAGGCGGTCAGGATGGCCTTTTACAAGTTTCAGAGAGCCCTTTTGCAGCCTCCGCCCCTGCACTTACCCAACCCTGAAAAACCTTTCTTTTTGTTTACTGACGAGAAACAGGGCATAGCAGTTGGAGTCCTGGTTCAGCCACTGGGACCGTTCTATTCTCCAATTGCAGCTGGACATGACGGTTCAAGGGTGCCAACCATGCCTCCGGGCTCTGATGGCTACAGCCACATTAACCAAGGAGGCCCTCAAATTAACCTTGGGATGGCACCTCCAAACACTTTCTTCACATAGACTTCAAGATCTTTTGTCGCATCGCTCCCTCCCTCTGCTCCCTCCAGGCCGGATGCAGGAAATCCATCTCACTTTCATTGAAAATCCTGATTTAGGCCTGCACCAATCTCCCTCCCTAAATCCTGCAACTCTTCCGCCATGGGTGCACGTCAGCCCCAACGATCACTTGTGTCCCCAAATGACTGAGGAACTCACCTCACCCCGCCCCAGCCTTTCTGACCAGGTCTACCCCAACCCCAATTTGACCCTGTTTGTGGACAGGAGTTCCTCTGTTGATGCCTGAGGACAGGGCAGGGGGCCTACGGCTGTGGTCTCACTGGACAGAGTCTGGGAGGCAAAGCGCCTTCTGGAAGGCACTACTTCCCAGAAGGCCGAGCGTGACCCCTCACTCGGGCCGTCCATCTAGCAAAAGGAAAAACTCACAACATATATACGGACTCTGGATACTCTTACCTGATAGCTCACTGCCATGCTGCGATCTGGAAGGAAAGAAAGAGGGTTCCTCTCGACCAAAGGATCCCCAATAATCAAGGGCCATTTCCCATCTTTTAAAGGCTCTCCAGCTACCAGCTCAGGTGGCCATTATTCACTGAAAAGGCCATCAGAATGACAGTTCCCTCATCACACTGGGCAGCACCAAGGCCGATGCCACAGCTAGGGGCCTCACAGCTGACCCCACATTATCGGCCCCCATAATGTCTTTTACCTGAAGTCCAAGCCTCCTACACCCTTCAAGGGCATGCCACACTGATGGAAAAGGGTGGTAGGGCTAAACCAGAGGGATGGATTGTTCTAAATGATAAAGTGGCTCTGCCCTCCCAGCAAGCTGAAGACCTTATTCACCAAATACATTGCTCCACGCATATGGGACCCCGGGCCCTATTACAGTTCTTACCTCCACTCTTCTATCACCCTGCTTTATTACAAATCATCCCGTCAGTTCTTGTGAAGTTTGTAAAGCCATTAATGCCCAAGGAGGACTTAAACCTCGAATACCAACACACTAATTGCATGGCGTTTACTGGCTCAAGATTGGAGAACTGATTTTACACATATGCCAACACGCAAAGGTCTCAAATCCCTCCTCACCATGGTTGACACCTTCTCAGGAGGGGTCAAGGCCTCCCCACCAGGCAGGAAACAGCGGAAACTGACTAACATCTTTTTTTTTTATTTTAATCATTTTATTAGGGGCTCATACAACTCTTATCACAATCCATACATACATCAATTGTGTAAAACGCATTTGTACATTCATTGCCCTCATCATTCTCAAAACATTTCCTCTCCATTTAAGCCCCTGGCATTAGGTCCTCATTTTTCCCTTCCCTCCCCGCTCCCCACTCCCTCATGAGCCCTTGATAATTTATAAATTATTATTTTGTCATTTCTTGCCCTGTCTGACGTGTCCCTTCACCCACTTTTCTGTTGTCTGTCCCCCAGGGAGGAGGTCACATATAGTTCCTTGTAATCGGTTCCCTTTAACGTCTTACTCTCCCAAACTATCCCTAGGTTTGGAGCCCCCAATTCCATCCAATCAGACAACGCCCAGGCTTTGTATCAAAGGCTATGCAGCAGGTCTCTTTTGCATTAGACAAAAGTGGCAGCTGCCTATCCCATCCAGGCTCTAGTCGTCAGGGAAAGTGGAGAGGATGAACAGCATCATCAACGTCATTTGTCCAAACTATCGCTAGGGCTCCACAAAGGCCTGGGAGGATTTGCTCCCTTTAGCTCTGGCCTGTGTTCCTGCAGCTCTGCGCTCCCCATCCATTTTAAGCCCATTCGAGTTGATGTATGGAAGGCCTTTCTTGCTTAACCACAATGCAGCCTCCTCCTCTAGCCACTTACCTGCCTTACCTCTCTCTCCTAAGACAACTTCTGCGAGAACACGCAGATCGGTGCCTGCCTACTGTCAGAACACGCAGATCGGTGCCTGACCCAACACGGCCTGACCTGCCTGCTGTCAGCTCCGGAGCCTCAGTTCTCCTGAAAGAACTACAACCACAGTCCCTCCAGCCAAAGTGGAAAGGACCTCACATCGTAATCCTCACTACTCCCACAGAGGTTAAGGTACTTGGGGACCCCAGCTGGCATGACCTCAGCCAAGTTAAGCAGACAACTACAAGTTATGGTGCCAGGTATTCCACCCATGTTGTGGGGCCCACTCGCATTAGCTTTACTAGGGTGCCTCCTGCCAGGCACCCTAGGCCAAACCAGCATACCCAAAATTAAAGCCTCAACGCTCAGACAAAACCCATTTGCGTGGCAGTTTGTGGTCCTGGAAACCTATCGAGGTGTGACCCACGTTGTGGGTACGGGGCACTGTCCTCCTGTAGGGTGTCAGTCTAAAGTCCAAATTAACTTTAACTACAGCGACCTTTGGTTCCTGGAGGGACGTGGAAAAACTCTGACAGATGCAAGTGCCCCTAACCTTTGTTTCCTTTATGATCAGAAGGAGGACTACTGCGTTCAGTGGTCGGAAACGTACGGGGGTTGCCCTTACTACACGTGCGTCATGCACCGGTCCCTTTGGGGAAGTTCCAACTTAAATAGAGACGAAGTTTTCATCACAGATGGTCTAGGAAATTTTCGGTTAAACATTAGGGATCCCTGGGACCCCCGATGGGAAAAAGGTGTTAATGGCAGACTTTACCAAACTATTTCCTCTGCGCGACCCTCTGCAATTTTAAAAATATATAGGGAGTATGTCCAGATTCCACGGGAAATAAAAGACATAGATGTGGCAGCCAAGAGCGGTTTTAAAAATGTGCAGGCTATAGCTGCTTCAGAAGCAAAGTCAGAAACGACATCCAATGACGTTTCTGCATGGGTAAAATGGATCAGGATGATCGCATCAATCATGTTTCTAGGATAAATAACTCACCCTGCTTCCCTCGTGCCTCCCTCCAACGTCCTCTATTTGCTGCAGTTCCCTTGCTAACCTTTTCCCCCAGCAATGAAAGCAGTGACTGCCCCACCTCACTATTTGTCGTTCCATTATTCACTCCCAAAACAGACCCCAACGTCACCCTTTGTTATCAACAACAGGGAGTGCCAGCAGATTTGGCCTGCCATTCCACCCACAATATCACAGGTCTTATCAGAGCCCCTCCGGGGACGTTCTTTTGGTGCAGTGGCACTCTGACTAGGTGCCTCAATGATTCTACCGCCACCCTTTGCCTACCAGTAACTATAGTACCCCAGCTTACCATGTACGGGGGCGGGGACGACAGAGTTCAAATGGCTATGGACCATAGAAACCCGCTTTGCCCCCTGCAACTGGGGTCTCAGTTTTGCCTCCTCCCTAGCGTCAGCAGGTATATCCAGTGGGGCTTTGGCGCACAGCATCCTCCAAACACAGCTTGGACAGGAGGTTCCAACTAGGGATGGACTCTACCTCAGAGTCTCTCACATTCCTACAGTGAAAGCTCACATCACCGGCACAGGTAACCCTTCAAAACCGCCGAGCCTTAGACTTGCTGACGGCAGACAAAGGAGGTACGTGCATATTTTTGAAAGGGGACTGTTGCTATTATATTAATGAATCTGGGGTGCTAAGCAGAATGTAAAAGTTTTTAAAACCATGGCTGACGAGATGAGAAATCGCCGTTAGAAACTTCCTGGTCCCAAAATCCTCTTGTCTCGTGGCTCATGCCACTGGTTGGACCCTTAGCAATAATTTGCCTTCTTTTGCTCTTGGTTCCCTGTCTTTTGAAGTTTCTCCAAAACCAGATGAGAGACATTACCAATTGGACTGTTAACCAGCTTCTTTTACACCCTTATAGCCTCCTGCCTGCTAACCCTGACCCAGTATGCTCTGGCCTGCAACCCCTCATCGGCCCCCATGCCAGCAGGAAGTAGCTAGATCAGAACACGGCGCCCCTTTATCACTTAAAGGCCAGAATATCTGGACTGGACGGAGTCAGGCGGGCAAATTGAAGGGCCCGCCTCAAAGGAGAAAACAATGGGGAGTACAACCTCACGTTCCAGGTCACAGAGCACCGCAAGAAGCTGACAAACGGTTCTCGGGACGGCTCGTCACACCTGCTGCCTCAGATAGTTTCCCCACCCCCAAGCACCTTCTTTTAAAAACCCTATACCCTGACCACCAGGTACGACTTCCCCAACCTGCCTCACAAGGTTGCTGAACCTTTCCAGGAGCGCTTTCGCTACCATAAAGCTGTGCTTGAATTTACTTTCCTCCAATCCGACTCTGGTCTCATTCCAAACCTGTTTACCTTACCAAGGGTTTCTGAGGCAGACTGATCCTCCCACAGAGCGGACAGTGGGTTTCAGTCCACCAGCGCTGTCACCACCAAGACACTAGCACTCCTGGATAAACCCACTGCTGGCTAACTCCAACTCTCCAGTGACCTCAAAGCTGGGAAAGACACCACCCCTCTGCTGACTGGTCTCCCTTGAATCTGGTGACCTTGGTCCCGAAGATGTCCCCCCAACACTGTTCTTCCCTCACCCACTCATTTATTTCCCCCTTCTCCTCGGCAATGGTCATTGCAAACACCCAGAACGATTGCTCTTTCCTCCATTTCAGCTGGTGCCCTTATTTTTTATTTTACTGAGAAAATCAAGGCACTCATCAAGTCTATAAGCTCCTCCTACGACATCTACCCACCCACGAGCATCTGGTTTTCAAAAGCCTCTCATCTTCTTGTGCTCAACAGCAGGCATCGTACCATTTGTGTAACAGAAGGGGGAGGGAAGGCACACACACACACACACACACACACACACTTGCGGGTATATGTTAAAAATATCGGCTGAGACTGTTGTCATGGGGGAGGGAAACAAGGTCATGGGTAGAGAGAAAAGCGTTGCTGTGTCAGCTGGGGACGGCTCAGCCATATGCACACATCCCATCACCTGCACAACAATACATGAAGTGGAATACATGCAGGCTGACAAGAAGTATACTCCTGATGCACTTAGCCTTGACTTCCAAGAAAGCCAACTTGGTGGTCTGCAATGCGTCTTCTGGAGTCACCTGGCCCACACTGTCCCAGCACCTAAGGAGTCAGGCCCGAGTCACACCAAGTGCAATCTAACTGGCAACCTTCATTCTTCATCCCATGGGCCCCAAACACCCCGATCCTAATTTATAAACCTAAATGGAAGTTGGCAAAGTGTAGGTGAAAGTTAAAAAAACCTTCATTCCAATGTGCACAAATGGTAATGTTATCTTTCTTGCATTAGAAAAAACAAAACAAAACCAAAAAAATCCGAACTCTCCAATCCTCAAGCTTTTTTAAGGCAAGGAACAAGGGAGGCCTCATCAATAAACAAATGCCCTTCTCAGCAACATCCGGGCATTTGCCCTCTAAGAGTGGGCTGAAGGTGAGAGCAGCACTGACTGTACCAGGGCACAAACCCCGAAGGCAGCACTGAGATCAGTAATGGGCCAGCAACCCCACATCCCCGGCTAACTCACTTCTCTCGCCACACACAGTGCAGGAAGCTGTCAAGGCTTTAGCTGTCTCAATGGAAACAAGACAATGGAAACAGAAACATGCTCCTCAAACCACTGTTTTTGTTTTCTTTCATAGCTTCCTGGTGGGTTTTGAGGTTAAAAGCGATCATGTAGATTCTTTTGACTTCTACTGAGCTGCCCACTTGGTTTCATTAAATATCCTTTGATGTTGAGCCATGAGCTGGTTTGAAAGCCATTCTGATAGAGGAAGATCTGTTCTGAAATCATACTTAGGAAGTCCAGGCTTTCAGAATGCCTTACACTTCGCAATGTCGCTTGTTCATGCACTCTTACTTCCCAAAGACTTCAGATACACAGCACCTTCTTCACCAGGCCTCCAACCTGGAAGGTAGGAAGCTGTGCAGGTGGAGAGGAATGCTTAAAACACTACTTCCTCAACATCCACTGGGTCTCCCCTCCTGAACCGGTTTGCCGCCTTGTGACCGACAAGGCTGTAGAGAAGGCGCAGGCTCAGTGTTGACAGTGGCTCAGGGAACATGGAAATGAACTTCAGGTCCATTTCCTCATCTGGAAAACAAGGACAATCAAGTCTGCCTCAGAACATCTCCAAGTGCTTTGCTGCCCTCGACCCTGCACACTGTGACCGGGACAGGCAGCTGCCAACACTGCGGCCACTTAGAGGTGGGTGCTATGAGGTGTCCAGAGGAATCTCAGCCAATTCCCCATGTGCTTGCACAGAGGGGAATCTCTGTAGACCTGGGCCTCGCCTGCCTCTGAACCCCAACCAGCCTTGAGAGGGCGAAAGGACCAGGCCCTCAGCTTTGGAAGGAAGCAGTTAGGAGACAAACTGCCCTCTCCCCTGGCTCCACCCAGCCATGGTCAGGGGTTCCAGCTCCTGACCTGTTGGCAGATAAGAGAGAGAGAAGCAGAGGTAGAATAGGCAGATTCTGCACCAGGATGCTCTGCACTCACTTGCTATCTGGGCACTGAGACTTCGCAGAGCTTGTTTCTGCCTCTTAAAAATGGGAGTAAGCTCCAAATTCCTTCTATGAAGCTAGTGTAACTCTGATATCTAAACCGGGCAAGGATCCCACAAGAACTGAGAACTACAGACCAATTTCCCTAATGAAAATCGATGGCAAAATCCTTAACAAAATACTAGCCAAGAGAATACAAAAATATATACAGCAAATAATTCACCATGACCAAGTGGGATTCATACCAAGGATGCAGGGATGGTTCAACATATGAAAGACCATAAGTATTATTCATTACATTGAAATAAATATAAGAACCACATGATAATATCAATAGATGCAGAAAAAGCGTTCCACAACATCCAACACCAATTCCTTTTTAAGACATTCAAGAAGATAGGAATGGAAGGAAAATTCCTCAATACAATACAAGCTATACATGAAAAACCAACAGCCAATGTGGTAGTCAACGGAGAAAAGATGAGATCAATTCTTCTGTAAAAGGGGACTAGACAAGGATGTCCCTTGTCCCCACTCCTATTTAACATTGTGCTGGAAGTCCCAGCTAACAATATAAGGCAAAGAAAGGACATCAAAGGGAATTGCCTAGGAAAGGAAGAAGTGAAACTATCATTATTCGCAGATGATATGATTTTATATATGGAAAATCCTAAAAGTTCCACAAGAGGAGTACTGGAAGCAATAGAGGAATATGGCAGAGTAGCAGGTTACAAGCTCAACAAATAGAAGTCTATCGCCCTACTGTACACATCAGACAAGGGCACAGAAGAAGGGATCAAAAAGGGGTACCCTTCACAATAGCCAAACACAAACTGAAATATCTAGGGATATACTTGACTCGAACAAAAGATCTGTATGAGGAAAACTACAAAACGCTATTAAAAGAAACAAGGATGACCTCAACAAATGGAAGGAGATCCCATGCTCGTGGATTGGCAGACTCAATATTGTAAAGATGTCAATTCTACCCAAGGCACTATATAAGTTCAATGCTATCCCGATCCAAATCCAGCAACTTTCTTCAAAGAGTTGGAAAAACAGATTACTAACTTCACATGGCGGGGGGAAGAAACCGAGAATTAGTCGAGAACTCCTCAAGCGGAAGGACAAAGTCGGAGGGCTTGCTTTATCCGACTTTAGCACCTATTACACAGCCACAGTGGTCAAAACAGCGTGGTACTGGTATAACGATAGATATTCAGACCAATGGAAAAGGATTGAAAACCCAGAAATAAAATCATTGGCATACAGACAACTGATCTTTGATAATGGGCCCAAAAATATCAAATGGGAAGTGGATGCCCTCTTCAATTCATGGTGCTGGAAAAAATGGATACATAGCTGCAGAAAAATGAAGCAAGACCCTTACCTCACTCCATACACAAGAAAAAACTCAAGGTGGCTCACAGACCTTGAGGTTAAAACCCAAACTATTAAGGCCATCAATGAGGGAATTGGGTCAAACCTGAGAACCTTGGCACAGGGGTTACATAGGCTATCAGAAATCGGGAAGGACACCAACACAGAGGAGGCACAAATTGATCAGTCGGACATACTAAAAATAAAACACTTATGTACATCGAAAGAATTCGAAAGAATTCACCAAGAGAGTAATAAGAGACTACAGAATGGGAAACCATCTTTGGCAATGACACATCCGACAACGGCCTTATTACTGAAACCTATAACACACTGCTAAACTACAACAAGAGAAAAACCAATTGTCCACTTGGGAGGTGGGCAAAGGACCTGAGCAGGAGTTTCTCAAGAGCAGAAATCCAAATGGCCAATAAATATATGAGAAAATGTTCCAGATCTCTAGCCATAAGAAAAATACAAATTAAAACAACTATGAGAAACCACCTAACACCCTCAAACATACCCAATTCAAGAAATCAAAAAGAAGTAAGTGTTGGAGGGGATGCGGAGAGATAGGAACTCTTGTCCACTGCTGGTGGACCTGTAGGTATGTACAGCCACTATGGAAATCGATCTGCCGATATCTAAAGCAGTTGGAAATTGAGCTACCCTATGATCCAGCAATCCCCCTACTGGGCATATACCCGGAAGAGACAAAAAACAAACCACAGCCAGACATCTGTGCTCCAATGTTCATCACGGCACAGTTCACAATTGCAAGGAATTGGAAACAGCTCAAATTTCCATCAACCGACAAAAGGATTAAAAAACACTGGTACATACATACAATGGAATATTATGCATCCCTAAAAAAGCAGGGCTGAACTCATGAAGCACATTGCAGCATGGGAAGAATTGGAGGAAATTATGCTAAGTGAAGTAAGCCAAACACAAAAGGACAAGTACTACATGAGTCCGCTACGGTAAGCTCAGAAAAAAGAATTTTTTTTTCTTCAAAAAGTGCATAGGGAAGAAGATGCTGTATACATATGTCCCTGGAGTGAGGTCCAGGTAATATGGCAGGGGCCAGACTAAACCCAGGGATACATATGGGATACATATGATAGCCCATTAAAAGGGAGGAGAGAAGAAGGTATGGGTAGCCAGGGGAAGAGGGCATTAAACCACAGAGGGGTAGGCTGTTTGTGTCTCCACAGGGAAAGAGGGACCAGACTTCAACCCGGAGCTCCAAGACTGGAATGCAACACAGTGACATGAAGCAAGAACTGATGGAGAGGCCTGAGGGGCCGGCCCCATTATCAACTGGGTGCACGGCACCACCCTCCCCCAGTGGGAATTCACTTCAGAGGACAGCACTGAAGCTGCAGTTCAGGAAGAGGTGAAGGGGGACTGGTCTGGTCGGAGCCCATGTGAGCCAATGAGGGGGGAAGGGGAAGAAAAGGAAAGAGTGAAGCACATCCTGGCTCGCTGAGCCCTGGGGACAATGTGCCTGTTTGGAACAGCAATGCACGGAGATGACCACACAGGACACAGCATTCCTTGTTGACCCATCGCACCACTGGGGACAAACGGTGGGAATTGTGCTCGCCATGAGCTCACCACACCAAACGCCAGCCTTGGGGCATGCATCAGAGCAGCGGGGGGAGCAGAGCAGTGAGGTCCTCAGGGATAGAGGCGGTGCTGGGGCATGGCACCCCATCAGACTTGACTGGAAAGCACACGTGAAGGAAAACAAACAGACCCAGAACTATTCATACGGTTATATATGTATGCATGTGTGCGTGTTGTTGTAGCCATTGTTTTACTTTCTGTTGTTGCCTCGTTGCACTCAGTCTGGTGATGTTACATAGCATGTCTACCTGGAAGGGATAGGCGGAATAAACAAGCCAGAAGAGAGAACAACGGGATGACAGATCAGGGGAGCATGGGGGTACAGAAGGGGGGGAGAAAGAAGAGGGCGTTAA
>NW_022109491.1:12954913-12956313 GCF_000313985.2 Echinops telfairi
GCGGAGAAGTGGGTGAGGGAGACGTTGGATGGGGTAAGATATGATAAAATAATAATAATTTATAAATTATCAAGGGTTCAGGGGGAGGGGTAAAATAAGCTGACACCAAGGGCTCAAGTGGAAAGCGGGTGTTGTGAGAATGATGAAGTCAACATATGCACTAATGTGCTGGATACAAATGACGTATGTACGGATTGTGATGAGCCCCTAATAAAATGATTATTTAATTTAAAAATAAAAATGGAGTAAGCTCAACCACCAACCTGCCTCACAGTGCCTCCATAAGGACTCAATGGGCTGATCTGAGTGAACGCATGGGCGACACAGAGCCAGGTATGTGGGAGGGATAAGTGTTGGAAGGAACGTGTCCAGGTGGAGACCAGTTTGCCCCACTTTTCATTCGGTAGGTAAGTTC
Organism: Echinops telfairi; assembly: GCF_000313985.2. Lineage (NCBI taxonomy): Eukaryota > Metazoa > Chordata > Mammalia > Afrosoricida > Tenrecidae > Echinops > Echinops telfairi. The sequence goes on from NW_022109491.1 coordinate 12,955,329, forward strand.
ACACCTATTAAGGCAAGGCTCACCATCACCTGTGCAGCCAACGGCACCGGGCTGACAACAGGTGGAAAAGAACCTGTGTGAGGTCAGACTTGGAATGCGAGCTATCAGGTTCCTGTCCGATGTTCAGCCTCGCCGATTCTGGCATGTGACCACAATGCCATTAGAATCTTATTTCTGAAGGCAACTAGAGTTAAAATTTAAATTCCAATGCTCTTGGTTGCTGGGTTTTTTTTCTTTTCATAAACAATGATTCATTTTGCCTTTCCTTATTTCTGAAAGAAGTATGTCATTGGAGACACCAGTTCTAAAGGCTTAAACCTCAAAAACAAGCAACGAAGGCGCATGGACAAAGTGGAGACTCAAAACCCACCTAAAAGATAATTGGGCAGTCCCTCACAGAAGGGCCACTTGGAAGGGATGATAAATCTAGGGAGCAGTAGGGCACTGATGAAACACATAAGTATCCTTCCTCCCTTACTATTATGGTCTTTGTTTTACCTCATTAATCTTGTTAGACTTGTGTATGATCATTTGTATAATTAAAATCATTTGATGCATGAAAGACAAGATAGATAACCCTTCAGAAACAGTACAGGGAGTAATGATTCGCTGAGGGTACGGGAAGAGGAGGGGGAAAGCGGGGGAAGAGGGAGATGATAGCAATGATGACTGTATGACCCCACTTGAAGGGAACAAATAACAGAATTGCAAGTGAAAGGATACATTGGATGGTGTATGATACGGAGATATATATACATATCTATATTGAGAGAGCGAGAGAGAGATAATAATAAGGGTTCCTGGGCATAGGGTGAGGGTGGGAGGGGATAAAGGGGAGCTGATATCAAACATTTCTAGAAGAACAAAGATGTTTTGAAACTGAGGGTAGCAACTGCATATAATTATGCTTGATCTAATTGAATTATGGACTGTTACAATGTCTGTAAGAATTCCCAATAAAAGAACACATCAGCGTGTGTGATCA
>NW_022109491.1:12957047-12987209 GCF_000313985.2 Echinops telfairi
TCCTCCCTGGGGGATGGACAACAGAAAAGTGGGTGAAGGGAAACATCGGACAGGGCAAGATATGACAAAATAATAATTTATAAATTATCAAGGAATCATGGGGAGGGGGCAGCAAGGGGAAAAAATTAAGACCTGATGCCGGGGCCTTAAGTGGAGAGCAAATGTTTTGAGAATGACGAGGGCAATGAATGTACAAATGTGCTTTACACAATTGATGCATGTGTGGATTGTGATGAGAGTCGGATGAGCCCCTAATAAAATGATTTAAAAAAAATTCCTAATAAAATGATTTAAAAAAAAAGCTTAGGCCAACTCATTATGAGGGGGCTTTGAAAAGCTCGAGGAAAAATTCCATTTTCTTTTCCTTCCATTTTCTCATGAACTTTGGGAAGCCCCCTCCTGTGTGATTGTGCCAGGTCACTGCTTTGTACTGTGGGGCCACCGTTTCCTGCCAGCTCTATTAAGGACACGAGGAGGCAGACAGTTACTCCTTCAGAACCCTTCAAAGCATGGAAGGCTGGCCCGTTTTCCCGTGGGAGCTATTTTCTGTAAATGGCACACACGCTCCTACCTCTGGGTCTTCAGCATCAATCTGGTTCAGGTGGATGTCTCCGGTTGTGAGCCACTGGAAAACAACATCCTGGATTGGAAAAAAAGAAGGGTGGTGGTGGTGTGTGGGATTAGATACAGTATTAGCCACTTGGCTACTTCATAACACAGAGTCAGAACCAGATTTATGTCAATAAAGGGGGAAAAAGATAAAAAACGTTCAAAGGAATAAAACAAAGGTGTAGCCGGGCTTTCTTTGGAGACACCATGTGAAAGCGAGGTTTTCTTCACCCAGTTCCACGTTCTTGTAGTTGTCAGGTGCTGTGGAGCGAGTTCCCTGTATGACAGAAGGCAGCGCTGCTGGTCCCGCACCATCTTCACTGTTAGGTCTGAGCCCAGTGCTGCAGCCACTGTGTCTCCACCTGGTCCAGGGCCTCCTCTCATTAGAAATGTGTAATTTATCGGGAGGAGGGGGAAAAAAGAGGAGCTGATACCAAGGGCTCAAAAAGATAGCAAATGTTTTGAGAATGATGATGGCAACCAATGTACAAATGTGCTTGACACAATGGACGGATGTATAGATTATGATAAGAGTTGTATGAGCCCCCAATAAAATGGTTTTTAAAAAAAGGAAGAAAAGAAATGTATAATTTCTTACGACACTCTAATCACAAACTAAAATTTATTCCAGCTTGTCACAGTCACATCCCATTTCCGGTGCTGAGGACAGTGGGAACTTAAGAGTAAAACTTTAAGAAGCAGAGTGTATCTTGATCCCTGCAGAACGTGTCCATGGAGACGCCAGTCATGTGGGTCCCATCAGAATCAGTTTACAATAAACTCTGCCTGACAGCAAAGCGGCTGACTCCCGAATGTGGCCAGAGAGGACCAGCCAGCAGCTCAATCCACAGATGGATTTTGGGCTCCCACTGTCTTCCATAGCTATCTATAAACTAAGTGTTGACAAGTCAAGCTCTGACACTTTTCCCTTCATCAAATTTGGATCGTGTTACTGTCATCTTGGATCACACCGGCGGGTGTGTTTCTTCGATGTGGACTGAAGTTGATGCCTCACTTGGATGGCTGCTGGCTTAAATATGAGCCTGGGAAGCCCCAGGCAGGACTGTCACTCTTGACAGCAGTAGGAAGCCTCATCTTCCTCCTTCAGGTCAGCTGGTGGGTTTGAATGGCTGGGCTGACCTCATGGTTAAATCATCAAGCAATCCACTACGACAGTTTCCGTAACTGAACACAGGGTCACGAAAGAATGGGCAACAGTAAAAGGTTCTGAGTGCGCCACAAACCAAACGTAATCCAAAACCAAATATAATGAAGCGGGGGTATTTCTGGTAGCGCTTGCCCCGGTTGCAAATTTCTCAGGTGAAAATGGAAACACTAATGAACTAGGAAAGTTAAACACATAGGAAAAGTTAACGAAGCCCTTCATATGCCACCAGGGCCCCTTGTTCTTTAATCGCCCAACTCACTGCCAACTAAGTCAACGCTGACTCATAACGACCCTATAGGGGAGGCTAGAACTACTCCCCTGGGCTTCTGAGACGAATTCTTTAAGACACAGTACAAAGCCCGTCTCTCTCTCTCTCTCTCTCTCTCTCTGAGCCACTAGAGGTGTCGAACTACTGACCTTCTGCTTAGCAGCCTAACTACCAGGGCTCCTTGCTCTTTAAATAAACCCTCCGAAATACCACGCATACCCACTGGCCCCTCCTCTCCAGTCCTCCCTTCACTACCTTTACTCAGGTGCTCAAGTTGCCTCCTCCCTCCTCCGGTGCACACAGCTGAACAGCGACAGAGGGTCCTGGCTCTGCCCAACCTATCTGCAAACCCAGAAGGCGCCAGAGGGCTTTCAGCATACAGTGGGGTGGGGCTCTTCGGCTGTGCATGGGAGGCCCTTGTTGGCGAAGTCCTCACCATCTTTCCAGGGTCACCTCTCACCCCAACTTGGCATGCGTAAGAATGCTCACCACATCACTCTGGACTCGGCAATCTCTCGCCCTTTCTCAAAGGGCCACACACGTTCTAAAGGCAGTGGCAATGCCTGACTCAGCGGTGTATCCTTAGTGACTGACATGTGACTAGCTGGGCCCTGAGTGGCTAAATCCTGAATAGATAAATGAACAGAGCAGCATATCTTAAATAACCAAGTGCTTCAATGACATGAAAATCAGACCTACAACATTACACATTAATCTTATGAAAGGAGAAAGCTTACCATGATTTTGCTGTTTTCTTCTTTATCCAAATACTGGTCACTGAACATGTGGCATGAGCCAAGCACTGCCAGCTTCCCCCCTTGCGTCTGTCGATGACAATCAGAGTGGGGTAGGGCCTCAGAGCCCAAAACGTGCCACATGCATCCCAGTCCCCAAACACTTAACATCATGCTGATAAGAATTCAGTATCAGTTCACACCAAGGTTCTAACAGTCTAGACTTGCCAACTACATTCTAACCTGCCTGTCACTGCAGTCACTTTTATATTTCCTGTCTGACATTAACCAAAACAAACCTGAATTGAGCTCTATAGCACTGTCCCATTGCTCTTCGTCTTACATAAAGAACCTTCCTCTTTCGGCCAAGGAGGGCTGGTGGTTTCAAACTGCTGACCTTTAGGATCGCGTCTCAATGTGTAACCACTACACCACCAGGGCTCCTCACCATCTAGAGATGAAGCTTAGAGCCTTGAAGGGGAGGGGAACCCACCCCCAAAACTAAGGCAATCTGTCTAAAGGGGCTATAAATTCATTTATGAAAACCAAAAATAGTATGTAACTATGAGGCAACCAGAATAGTGGTGACAAGCATGAACATTTTACAAAAGAAATGACTGGTTGGTAAGAAAAACAATTCCAATATTAGTTATTTTAAGGAAATCAGGATAGTATTTTTTGCCTACCATATTAAATATGACAAGCTACTATAAACTGTTGATTAGGAGTTAGTCAAATAAGCTCTTACACACTGTTTTGCCAACACACACACATTAAAGAAGTCTGAAGTGCACCCCCCAGTTTCATATTTATCACAAAAAATTCCAAATAAATTCAAATGTTATACCACAGAAAAACGAGTATGAATGGCACCTCCTTCAATTGATAAATTATGATGTAATATGACAGTGACGTGGTAAGAGGGCTTACAGGAGCACAGGAACATGCCTCTATGCCACACCAGGTTTAAAATCAAGGACTCCCTACACTGTACAGAGCCCTAGTTGAAAACTTTGAAGGAAATAATCAAACTGAGGCACAAGCAAAAGTGGGGGAAAGGTCATTAAAATGCCCGGGGGTGGGGGCCACCCGCAGGGTAGAGCTGTAGGGAGAGTTGTGTTTTTATTCTCTTCCTTATTTTCCAATTTGTCTATGATGAGCAGACAGTATTTTGTTATGAGAAAAACAAATATGATGTAAAACAAGAAGATGAAGCCATTTTTTCTGGCTCGTCCCAGGGGGGCCTAGGCCCAGCTGTCAGGGCACCACAGGAAGAATTATACTAAAGCCAGAGACCACAAAAGGCATCCACCTACAATTTTTTTTTTAAATGACAACCCAAAGGCAAAGCAAACTTTGGCTTGCACCATATTATAAGCAAGTAGCATCACGGGAAAAGCCAGCACAGAACTAGTGCTCTATCATCAACTCGGAAAAACTCAACAGCTACGCAGCGACGCTTCTGAGCAGGAAGCCAATTTGGTAGAATTCTATAGAAAACAGGGGAAATGACCCAGCGAGCTGGGCCGGCAGGGAGGCTCCAGTGAAGCCGCTCCTCACTTTCCACCTCCCCAGAGTTAGGCTTTTGTTGTCCTTTCCTTACTATCATCTGCTTTTCTCCCCCTCGTTCATGCCCAGGAGAGTCTAGGGCAGTGGTTCTCAACCATCCTCATGCCGCGACCCTTTCATACAGTTCCTCATGTGGTGGTGACCCCCCCAACCCTAACATTATTTCCCTTGCTGCTTCATCACTGTCATTTTGCTACTGTGATGAATCGGGTGACCCCTGTGTAAGGGTCGGTTGACCCCCAAAGGGGTCTCGACCCACAGGTTGAGAACCGCTGGTCTAGATTTTTCCTTGAATCCACTTCCTCTGTCCTGATAGAAGCTCTGACCACTCCCATCTGCTTCCTTTCCCAGCCTCTGCCCAGCATCGATTCCATGACTGGCTGTCTACTCCAGGGCCAGTTTCTCCTTTAACACTGAACGAGCCCACCCACCCCAGGAAACAAAGACCCAGAGAGGCATGAACAGCTCGTGGAGTCTGTGGCGTGGGTAAGGAGACAGAGTCCTGGGTGCTGGCCCCGCCCCGCACCCCCTCCATGAGGGTGGGGGGACCGTTAGGAAGTCAGATCATTATGGTCTGTACTACACTACCCGAGGATCCTTAAAATAGCACCTCATCGCCTTGTTTACATAAGCAATTATTAGCTCCACATCTAAAATCATTTACTCCTACTTACATTTTAAATCAGCATGTCTAGCTACTTGGGAGAGGAGGTTAACTACTATAACAGCTCTACAAATTCTGCCTGATTTTCGTCGTCTTTGAAACACAGCATAGACATTTACTCAATTCTTACTGAAACGAGGACAGAATTTTTAAAAACCACTGGGAAAAGAATAGAGATCCCATGCAAGAAAAGCAGGACGAGAATGAACCGGGGACATGTAGCTCCCTGGGGGAAGGTGGAAGGCTGCTGGGGATTTCCATGCTGCTAAGTTCACTAATTAAGAGGCAATGGAAACGTGGCGATATAATAAGGCTGTCGAAGTCTCTGGGTGGCAGAGTTCAGCGCTAGGCTACTAACTCAAAGGTTCGCAGTTCAAACCCACCAGGGGTGCCTCGGGCGAAAAGTCTGGCCATCTGCTTCTGCAAAGTCGCAGCCACAAGGCCCCCAGGGAGTGCAGTTCCACTCGGTACGCACGGCACCTGTGAGGTGACGGGGCACTCTGGACCTGGGCAGTGGAGATGGGTGGACAACACGTGGAATGCCACTGATGCCACTGAACTGGACATGTGGGAAATGGTGAGAGGACCAATGTTTGGGGCGATACATTTCACCACCCGGTGGAAAAACTGCGGATGCGGAACTAGAAGAGCTAGGCGGAAGGCCTGACTCCATCAACGACTGGCCAATTCTGCCTCCCCACAGCTAAAACCCAGATAACAAAGATAGTTCTTGACGAGATGATCCTCTAGACCAGGGGCTCTCAACCTGCCTCATGCCGCGGCCCTTTCACACCGTTCCTCATGTGGTGGTGACCCCCAAACCACAACATTATTTTCCTTGCTACTTCATCACTGTCATGTTGCTACTGTTAGGAATTGGGCGACCCCTGTGAGAGGGTCCTTCGACCCCCAAAGGGGTCGCGACCCACAGGTTGAGAATGCAAAAATACACATGGCACCTCATTGGAAATGGCAAAGCTGTTTTCCCTCTTTCGGCAATGCCAACCGCATGCATGCCCCGTTGGGAGGCAAGCTGTACCTTAGAGTGGTAGAAAGCCAGGATGGGCCGGTTGAGCGGAAAGCAGACGGAGCCTGTGGACAGCACAGCCACTGCTGGTTTCATGACGCTCAGGGTGGCCCCAAAGGGGTAGACGAAGGTCAGAGCCCTGAAAGACAGCGGAGACATGCAGACACCCCAGGTGAGAGGTCAAATTCTGTGGATAGTCTCAGCCTATCCTGAGCGATGTGTCCATGCAAAATTCCCTCTAAGCCTCTGTCTTATGACCCCAAACTCGGGGTAACTCTAGTTGCAAGTGTCATCCAGCCCTTCCAGAAATCCAAGTATCCATTCAGAAAGTGTGATGATTCCACCTGAGAGAACAAAACCAGCCTCTACGGTGGGAGAGGGAAAAAGAGGGGGCCCTCATCGGAGGCCTGAACCAGAGTTACCCCTGAGCAGAGTTCAGGGCTTCAGCTTCTCATCCCCCAGGCCACCATCTGGGGAAGGAGAGAAATGTGAGGTGGGCCAGGAAAAAGTTTACACACTCTGACCGCTCTGAATAAGAGCCTCCTGCGGCTCTGTTAGCTCCTGCCACGTCAGCCCTCAGCTCACGGTGCCCCATGCACAGTGGGGCTAGACCCGTGACATGAAAGGTTTACCTTGGCCTGACTGTCCGAAGAGGCCAGGCTATTCCTCCGTTTCCAGCTCCACTGAACCAGTTCACCATCACAGCAGTACACACATCTCCACCGACCAGCTGAATGGAAGTCACACTTACGGTACAGTGGCTGAGACTGGAACCCTGGCCTCTTGCACGGAAGGTGTGAATCTCCCACTGAACCACCACCGCTTTTTCATTAAAGTCCTTGAGGGAAGTAGATATGGCCGCAACCGGGTTTAAGACTTAATGTCTGCCATCGGCCAGATGTGCCCCGTGGAAGGCTTACTGACTCAAGAGGCACCTGCACTTACCCCACCTTGGTGGGGGCGCTCGCTCGCATGCAGACTTTTCTTGGGACTCCAGTGACTTTCCACTCTCCTGACAAAGACCTGGGGTCCCCGACTGACGCACTTATAACAATACAGGATGCAGGCTCAGCAACAGGCTGCCGCATTTTGACTCTAAGCGTTGACTCTTGAGAGTTGTACATGGCTTTGCACAATCAATCCTTCTGTATCTCATCTACAACCTTAGAGGGTGAGGATCGGAATGAAATACGTTGATACCTGTTGGACACATAGGACGTGCCTAATACCTAGGAAAGCAAAACACCCACCACTGACGAGGAGTGTTGATGCTAGCCTGCAGTGACCCTAGAGGGCAGCGTGGACCTGCCCCACGGGGTTTCTGAGGCTGGCACTTTCTGGAAGCAGAGCTGCTGGGTGGGTTCAAATTGCTGACCGGCTGGCAGCTCAGCACATAGGCAGGGCCCCACCAGCACTCCTTCACAGAATGTCCGGTGGTTTCATTATTAAAGCACCACTATCACAAGTGACCTAGAGCAGCGGTTCTCAACCTGTGGGTCGCAACCCCTTTGGGAGTTGAACGACACTTTCACAGGGGTCGCCTGATTCGTAACAGTAGCAAAATGACAGTGATGAACGAAATAATTTTAGCAACGAAAATAATTTTATGGTTGGGGGGTCACCTCCACATGAGGCTCTGTATTAAAGGGTCGTGGCATTAGGAAGGTTGAGAACCACTGCCCTAGAGGCTCCACAATAAGGAGCCCCGATGGTGTTGTGGGTTAGGCGTTGGACGACTAACCCTTGGCAAGGTCAATGGTTTGAATCCACCAGCCACTCTGTGGGAGAAAGATGAGGCCATCTGCGCCCACACAGGAGCCCTTCATGTAGGTGGTTGTCTATGTAAAAAGCCCCACAAAACCAAATATCTGATTATCGTGGGGAGCAGTAGCAGAGCTGTACAGGGCAGGACTTCTCCTCCCCACCTTTTAAAACGGTTTGAAGGGTTTGGTTTTCCGTGAGAATGAATCAGAGTGGAAAACCATCCATTTTGAAAATAGGGAGAACCCACAAAGAAAGCCACTCTTAAAACACGACAGCCACAGCAGGGGCCCTCACCACCATCACTACCACCCGCACACACACACTCACTCACTGGGCGTTGTTTCCACTGCTTTCCTCGTCGACCACCCCAGGCACAGCCTTTCCGGCAGCTCGGCTAATCTCCCTTTAAGAAACAAGAGCAGCCTATTAGACAACCAAACAGAGAGTAGAGGTTTACACTGCATGTACCAGCCGTTAAGTAGGAACTAGATGCCAGGACTTAGCAGTTTTCAAGTTTCCACTTTTAAAAAGTAAATAATGGTAACCTGCAGGTCTGAGCACTAGAATATCAGAATCAGTTCTTCTCTTTTGAGCACTAAGGACGGGGTCCCCATGCTGGTTATTTCTGTGCCTTCAGGCCCCGGGGAAGGCTGGCAGACAGCAAGCTTGAGCGTGGAATGAGGAGCTGGGGACACAGGGGACAGGTGATGCCGCGCTCTTCTCACACGCATTCCCCTTGTCCACCAGCCCCGAGTTTTTGCTTTGGGATCCAGTGGAGCAGAAAGCAGACTCCCTGGTGGGCTCCTAGCAGGGTGGGGATCTCGCTACCTCACCAGGGCATCCTCAGTGGTTGGCCTGGGCCCGACACACACAGAACCTCCAGGCAGCTCTGGCTGGGAATACTCTCCTATCCGGGGCTGAGGCCCGAGAAGAAGCGGGGAGCTGTGCACACTTCCCTAACCTGTTAACTGACCTCTACCTTGAAGATCAGGCCTATGCAGAGAGGCAAGCAGAGCTAAGACAAGTGCAGAGAAAAAGAAGGGGAGCATCAGTGACCTTGGGGTCTTTCCATCCCTCCCGCCCTCAGCCTGGCCTCTTTCCCATCAAGTCCCTTGATGGTGGAATTCCTTTATGAAGCAGGTTTTCATGTGGAGCGATTTCCCAAAGTGGCAGGAAGATTGTTTGATGGGGGAGAAAGGAAGGAGGGCTCCGAGAAGCCTGGGGGGGAGACTCAAGAGAAAAGGTGAGCCATTGCAGGAACAGCGTGCCCCCCAACATGCTTACCTGTTCAGGACGCCGTTGGAAACGAGGGCTTCTTTAGGATGAAAATACTTGTAGTACACATTCCGAACCACAGCATCTTCAAGGAAAAGGACAGAAAAACGGAAGGTGCATTTGTAGATGAGAGGAAGTGTTTCTGGAAACCCACCGACTGAGCAGGAAGGCAGCCTGAAACTCACTCCCCAGCACTCCCCATCTTATAAACAGAAGCAGCTGAGCTTGGTCCACTGGTGAGGTCAGAATGCAAGCTCATGCACCCTCAGCCCACGGCTCCCCTGGTGTGAGAGCTGCAATGCCGGTGAAAGACAGGGAATGACCTCCTCCGTTTGTTTTTATAATTACCATTATTAACCATGATTCCATATTCTTCTAGTAGAAAGTTAATGTTGGTGTCAAATCTGGACTCTCCACCTTCTCCCAGCATAACAAGGATATCTCCACCACCATCGAGATATTTCTTCAAGACTTCAAACTGTACAAACGGGGGTGGACAAAACCCTTTGAATGTAACCAAGAGACCTTTGACCAATGCACTAGGAATAAGACCTTTCAAGCAACTGAAAAGTCAACATTCCAGGTCCACGTCGCTGTGGTGAGGTGTCGTCCGGTCAGTGCCGACTCATGAGAATCCCAGGATGTCACCTGGGTCCATGCGGCGCTCACAGGCTTGCTCTGTGGGAACCACGGTGGCAGCACAATCTCTACGGTTCAAAGTGAGTACAGAACCGCTAAAATGCTCACACTGAATGTGTACTTTCAAAGTTGACCCTGCACAGCAAACTCAAAGTAAACTATTAGAAGCTCCCACCTACCCTGCCTGATCCTCCCTGCCCGGCGCACCCCAAGATCAGGCTGAACTTTGACTACCGGAGGTCGATACATCATGTGAAGGCTTCTCCACAGCGTCAAGTGGTATCAGAAGTAGGTGACACCCCTGAGGCAATTCACTGTATCAGGGCTGTGGCCTGAGTTAAGGGTGTTGCACTTGCCTCTAATCTGATCCCAAATAGAGATGGGCTGTAATCGCGGTGTGTTAGCCAAGTCACAGGAATGACTAGTTCACTGACAAGCCACTGCGAATCCTGGTCCAGCCAAGTCGACACCAAATCTTAACTCACACAGACATGTTACTGAATTTTTTTAAAGCTGTGATGGGTTCTATCACCAATGCAGCCCCATTGCGAATGCAGGTGATGTTCATCTGATGGGGCTGGGAGGCACGGGGTTGGGTCACGTGGTCATTGAGTGGAAACTGAAGACCACCACTACGCAAGATTGATGAGTTAATGTAACTGAGGTGCAAACCACAAAGACTCTTCAGCCTATTTTCTAGATTGATCTAAGTGTCACTGGATGGACAGAAGCACAGCTTCCAAAGAACTGCATGCCCAAAAGGCATCACAGGGTTCTTGAGGAATGAACCAAACCCTTTACTGGTCCAAGGAGGCCAGAAGCAATGACTAGGGAACCAGTGGTCTCAGGAAGACCTTAAGGAAGGCCTCTGCTAGTCACCAACATAGGCTCACTGGACGAGTGAAAAGCAAGTTCAGATGGGTTCTCAGAAAGAAGCCAAAGGCAGGAGAGCTTGACATGCCTCAGGCTGGGGATCACACTGGCCCTGGGCCACCTCACCCATCCCACAGCCCCCCTGAGCACAGGGTGCTTCCTCCGAGTCCCTGTGGGAAAGAGTCTTGCTCTGTCTGAGTCCTCCTTTATACTCTTCACCTGTTCCATGAAACAGAACAACAGGCAGCTTGATTTTGAGACTTGTTTGGAGGATCTAGCAGGGGAGGGAGCGCAGCTACTTGTACACCCTTGACCGAAGGATGGTCTTCCTCCTCTCCTCCTCGGGAGGGACGCACATGGAACAACGGTGAAGGAGGAAGGGCACAGCTGGCTAGCCAGCCAGATCAGCCGAACCAACCCTGGCGATCAATAAGGTGACAGATGTCACAGCCAGATCGCCCTCACATCCCAGCAGTTTGATTTTAAATTGAATTTTCCTACTAGCAAAGCAAAAATATATTAGCACAGGCTGGGTAATATTTAATCAACCCTCACAACGTTTGAGCTGTTTTTCATGGATGCTCTCAGCTAATCACAAAAACTCTGTGATGTATTCTTAGTTAGAATTATCCCCTTTTAAAAGGAGTCTTGGTGGCATCGTGGTTGCTCGCTGGACTACTATCCACAAGGTCAGCAGTTCAAAACTAACAGGCACTCTACAGGACAAAGATGAGACTGTCTACTTCCAAAGACAGTGACCGTCTCGGAAACCCACAGGGGCCGTTCTACCCTGCCCCGTAGAGTCGCTGTGCATCAGACTCCACTTGATGGCACTGAGTTTAGGTTGTTTTCTTTGTCTTGTTCAATCACTGCATTTTATTTATGAAGAAACCGGCTCCGAGCGGTACAGTGACTCCCTTTAGGATCTGAACAGTCAATAAATGCTGACGTGGGATCTGCGTTCCAGAAATCTTATTTCAGAGCCCCTGTTCTTAAGTGTCTCACTCTCCTTTTTACCTCGGCGGCCGTGAACTTTTCCCGCGGCCCAGCTGTGATCCACAGTTTCACCCCGATGAGCTTGTCGATTGTGATTTCATCTTTTAAGCTAGAAGAGGATTTGAAAAGCAAGAGTTAGATTCTTGATTTAAACCAATGTATGGATTCTTCCAGCTTCTAGACTGTGTGGAATCAGAGGGTACAGAGGCTCCGAGAAGAAGGGACTTAGCGGTACCCGCGTCAGCCTTTCTCCCAAAGTGAGAGTCTCCTCTAGAGGTCTGCCCCAGAGCCACCAGACCCCAAGCCCTTCCTATGAGCCAAGGTATCCAAGTTAAGCCATGCAAGGGCACGGCAAAGTCTTCCAGCTGCTAATAGAGTCAGCTCTATAATCAGCTATATACTGACATATCCTTACCATTACCAAAAAAGTGCGTGAGTGTGTGCCGTGTGTGTGTGTGTGCGCGCGCGCGCGCGCGCGCGTGTGCGCGCGCACTGAAGCACTAACCCACGTTAAAATAATTGCACGACTTTAACAAAAATTACCAAAGACCCTGGTAAAACCGTAAGCACTTAAAAAACCTTATATCTACAATGAGAATATTTTTTTGCTTTGTCTCTTAGGTGACAACTTAATATGCTGACTGCCAATTTACAAAAGAGATCTTTTCATAATAACATTTATTTCTGAACAGTCTACAACGAGCTCCGATCACTTCCACTGTCCAGCTTACAGGAGGGAGCCTTTCCAATTTTACCAGCAGACTACAGCTGACGCTCTGGGAAAAAAACAACCAACAGTAGTCACCTCTGAATCTTCCAATTACTGCGAAGTCTTTTCTGCATAGATTTATAACCACTGTTGGTGGTGAAGACCTCCTTTTTGGATGCATTGAAAATGATGGTGCTGCGAAGCTCTTTCTCCATGGTTACCTTAAAGAACAGAGAAGGGATCAGGACACAGAGAATAAACAACACTCCAAAAGAAAGAAATATTTGCCTCTGACTTCTTTTAATTTATCAAGAAAGTGTACACAGCTGCCACACAGCTGCGAAACCCCGAGGATGAGACACATCATCATCAACCGCAGAAACGGGAGGCCAAACCGTCCTCCCCTGCTGATGCCACTTCTCTCCTCTGCGGGCCTCCCACCACCCCACCCCTAGCTCTCCCCACCTTCTGCTTCCCTCCTTCCCTGAGATCATGCCTTCAACCTGACGTCTCACTGCTAACCATGAGTAGGTTTGGGATACAGTCTTCCTTCTAGAGTCTTTCCACACACGATTGTGTTTACACAAGAGGATTGTCTCATCTGTGCTGTTCTGCAGCACACTTTCTCATCAAACCTTGTCCTCTGACCACCTCTCCATGCCAGTACTTAAGTATGTGTACAGCTGCAAAGTAGTGCAGTGTATAGATGCTCAGCAATCTACTTCATCAGCATATACTGATGGACGTCTTTTTTCTTTCCAAATTTTCACTAGTAAAACATTCCACAAACAGTATTCTTGAACACGATGTATTTGTGCACCCTGCATATCTACAGAATAAATTCTTACCTGTGTGTGTGCTAAAAAACAACTTATATTTTGCCGAACACTAGGTATATTTGCTTCCACACAATCCCAACCATTGTCAATCATCTTCATGTTTGCCAATAAAAAGGTAAAAATACAAAAATCCACCAAATTTAGTTTTGATTTTTTCTTCCTCAATGTGGAAGTCAGCCAACAGATTGCTCTTCATCTTGTAATTTTTCATTGTTTTTGACATGTGGCTCACATATCATACAATTCAACTGTTTAAACACGTTAAAAAGAGTGCAATCATCACCATCATTAGCGGTAGTCCATTTACACTTTTGAATAAATTGGTAAGTATAAGGTAGTCGAGAAGCGCCAGAGACCAAATCAGTCAAATTAGAACAAGCAGGCTTTATTAGGGAGAAAACCCCAACCTGGGTGGAGTCCCACAGTCCACAACATCCGGGCTGGGGGAGTTGCACAGCAGGCTACAGGGGTGATGCTTATATGGACAGGTATGTCTGGCTTTCTGGAATGTAAGGTATCTTCCTGGTTCCCGGTATATTCGTGCCAGGTGCAGAGCAGTGAGCAAGAACAAAGCAGGAACTGAGCCAAATGGGCCATGCCGAGTGCAGAGTGGAGGGTTGAGAGCAAAGTGGGCACTGAGCCAAACGGGTCGTGCCGGTGCCCGGTGCAGAGCGGCAGGTCGAGAATAAAGCAGGCCACTAGCCAGCTCTAGTCAGCTCCGCAGGTGTGTGTGTGAGATTCAAGGCCACTTGCTGCTAGTTGTTTCAGCTAGCTCTGGTCAGCTCCCCACGGGTGGGGGAGATTCAAGGTCACTTGCTGCTAGAAGCCAGCCTGGTATTGATCCGGCCATACAGTAAGATGGCTATTTTTCACTATGTATATTGGTTTCTTGTATCTCTGAGTTTCCAGTTCAAGTATTCTGCTAATTTTTCTACTGGTTTTCCTATATTTTGTAATTGATCTTTTAACAAATTGTTTTCCGTTCGCCTGTCTTCAAACTTACTGTAGCTTCTGGTAGTTTGGTCTGCTTTTGTTTTGAGGCCATATCACACGGGATTTTGAATTTTACAGAACCAAAATAGAGGCTTTGGACAAGCCTAGAGTATAAATACAGCCAATACTCTTTTCCTTAGTACTTTCTCTGTGCCTCTCTCTCAGTATTTGAATACGGGCCCACCTGGATTTTATGAGGACTTCTGTGGGGCACAGATGATTAAGCACTCGACTACGAACCAAAACGTTGGTGGTTTGTGATTGGAACCCACCCGAGCACCTGCAAAGACCTGGCAGTCCGCTTCTAAAGGTGGCAGCTTTGGAAATCCTCGGGAGGACACACTCCCCTGGAGTTCCGTTCTGCACGCATGCGGCCACTGTGAGCTGGAAGTCAATTGACAGCAATTGTGTTTGCTTTTACCTTCTCTTGGTGCTTAAAGTGAGCTTCGATGTCGTTCTCCCCGCACCCCCCGCCCCAGAGTAGGTATGAGAAAGGAGCCCTGGTGGCGCAGTGCTTACTCACTGGGCTCTAACGGAAAACTCAGCACTCCGCAGTCACCAGTCATCCCTCGGGAGAAAGACGAGGTTTTCTACTCCCATAGAGTGCGACAGTCTCAGAAACCCGCAGAGGGGCCTCTACCCTCTCCTGGAGGGTCACAATGGGCTGAAACCCACTTGATGGCAGTGCATCTCAGTTGTTTTTAAAGCATCCGAAAGCTGCCCAACATTAATCTCCACTGCCAAACGGGCCTGCTACCCTGACTACATAATAAATTCTTAGAGTGAAACCCGTGAGAGCCACACTCAACGGGAAGACAGCCTTGCTTTGCCGGGTCTTGCAAGTTTTCCACCTTTGACAGGATGCAGTCTTACCACTTGTCTGTGGCTCTCTACTAGCGGAGGGTGTTTTTTTGTTGTTTTTGTCCTTCTCTTGGCAGACTTCAGCCTATACAGGGTCTGCTTTCTGCAGGTTGTACAGGATTGGGGTCTTATTCCCAACTCTGTGAGCTGTCAAGTTCGGGAACAAAACATCACCTGTTATTTCATCACAGAGAAACAGCTTGTCCTTGGATGCTCCGGCCCATCCACACTTAGGCTTATTTCTGGCTTGTCCGGGTAACTGGTGGCACAATGGGTTGGGCTGCTCACTGCAAGGTTAGCAGTTCAAAACCACCAGTCACCCCGAAGGCTGAGGCTTTCTACTCCATGAGGAGCTACAGTCTCTGAAATCCACAAAGGCAGTTCTACCCTGTCCTATAGGGTTGTTATGAGTCAGAATGCACTAAAGGATAGAAAGTTTGGGCTTGGCTTCATACAAGTACCATCATATTCCACTTTTTCCAATTTCCTGAGAGGAAGCCTCCCTGAAGGTTTGTGGTGGTGTGATCTACAGCATAGCTGAGCCATAATGAACCACTGCCTGCACTGGACACTCTTCTAACTTTTGGCCGCCACAGACTCTCCTGGAGTGGACCCTTTCCTGCTTTTACCATTGATAGAATATTCCTTTAGGGCACATTCCTAGGAGCGGGATTCCTAGGAGAAAGGAATGAACCCCTTTTGCCTTTTGGTTGACTCTTCACGGGAAAGAGTAATAAGCCAACAGCACCCTGGTGAGACCAGCAGATCTGGATTCACTGTCTGTCAGAAAGACCCAGAACTTAAGTTTCCCTCGACCTAGCAGGGAGCTGGTGGGGGTAGATGGGTTAGTGGTTACTCCTTGGGCGACTATTTGAAAGATCAGTGATTTGAAACTACCTGTAGCTCCTCAGGAGAAAGAGGGGCCTTTCTACCCCCATAAAAAGTTACATTCTCAAAAACCCACAGAGACAGTTCTACGCTATCCTATAGGGTCATTAGGAGCCAATGAGCAGGGAGTTAGTTAGAACTAAAAGGATCTCAGCAAGCACAAAGATCACTCACTGCCCAGTCACTTTCTCTTCAAGAATCCTGCACATCAAAAGTATATTTTTCCATATGACAAACAGAAAGACCAAGGACAACAATGTGCTTTGTCTCACTGAGCACAGACCCGAAACAAAAACAAAACACACCACACACTGCCGTCCAGTGGTGTTCCACTTATAGGGCAGGATGGAACTGCCCCGCGGGTTTCTAGGGCTGTGCCTCTTGTTTTCTTTGGGGGGCGGGGGCTGTAACTTTTTACGAGAGTAGAAAGCCTCTTCTTTCTTCCGTGGAGCATAGACTAAGATCTTAAAATGCCCGTCCAAAACAGCAGGGACAAACCTCGGTGTAGCCAGAGGAGATGCAGGCGGGGGCCCTGTCCACTGTCTAGGATCTGGACCTACATCCTCGCCTTTACATTGGTGGGCTTCGAATTTTCCCAAACTCCGGCCCAGGAGGTCCCGAGGGCAGTTTGGCGAAGTGCTCGCCAGTCCCCGGCCGCCCACCGTCCCGGTTGGCCATCGCAATCGGCGGCTTTCTCACCTGGGACCCGGTGACCACCATCTTCCCCTAGCGCCATCCAGCATCAGGCGGCCAGGTACCCAAGCGCCGCTTAGCAACGGCGTCAGCACCGAGACGCGCAGGGACGCTGTGGACGCGGAGGTGGCGCTACCTCCGGAGCGACGTGGTGACGTCAGAACGAAAGTCGCCGAATCGCCTCCGGCTTTTGCTTTCCGGAAGTGCGTCACGGGGTGAGATTACGGGTAGGGGCGGGGCTCACGTGAGGCCATATCATTATTTTAGAGGAGCGTAAATCCCGCCGCAACCATATGCGTTGATATTTTTGTAAACACGAGCCCGCTTTATTTTATTATCTAATATTAGCCCTTTTAAAACTTATAAAACTGGCCCATCCGGAAGGCCCAAACTTCTCGCTGCCCCAAAAAGAATAGTGAAGCCTTCCGGCAGCGGAGCGGGAGGGAGAGCGGGAGGACGCAGCCAGCCTCGTTTCCGACGGCGCAGGCGCAGAGCGGCCGGGCGGGTCCGGGGGCGGGGCTCCGCCCGGTGACGCCCCTCGGGCCCGCGCTGGCGCGGTCTATGGTCCCAGAGAGGTGTGCGGTGCCTTCGAAGTCAGAAAGCCCCCAATAAAATGATTTTTTTTAAAAGTCAGAGTCGGAGGAAGCGAGCAAGGAAGAGGGTGGGCGGCCTTAATAGTCGGCAGGTTGGCACGAGTTCATTCCGTCTCTTACTATCCCCGCATCACTGAGAACCCAGCGCACCGCGCCTAGGGTGGGGCGGTGCAGTGAGCCTGTCTCCGAGGCTCCCACAGGTGCGCGTTGGGCCCCTGCCAGCTCCCACCAACAGGGAAAACACCCATGGCATTAAGGGAGCTGGGGGGACCCCTGAGCTGGCCCGGAAAGGCGCACCTTTTGAGCAAAGACCTAACGACGAGGAGTGGCATTCATCAGCCGAGAGCGCCAGGGAAGGTCGCTCCAGGAGGACGGAACCCCTAGTTGCAAAAGAGCCTGCCCGCATACAGGAAGCCCCGGCCTAGCCTGGAAACCGGGGAGCCAGGCGCCTGCAACCCCAGACCCCCATCGGTCCCTACTGGAGGCTGCTGTGTGTCAGTCTGAGAGGGTGCCCTCGAAAGCGGACGGCCCACGGTGTTTAATGTCGTTTAGGGTTGCTACCATCTTCACTATGTCCGGACGGAGTAGCCGAAGCCTCCGCGTATTAAAAGCACACAACTCCTGTTGCCTTTTCCCACCCGGGCCCTTGCGGGTTGAAAAGGCGGACCCGGGGTGATTGCGAATTCTCTTCCAGGGGTTGTATGTCGGGCGAATACGAGGGGTGCAGATGGGGATAAACAAGGAAGGGTTGAGCATAAGAGCCAGTCTTGAGATCCTTGCAAGAATATCGACAAAGCATCTGCCCCAGAGGCCTTCACCCACTGTTGGAGTTGGAAGAAAGAGTAAGGGTTTTATTTATTTAAATTTTGGGTTTTTTTTTAAATTTTAGGATTATTGTAAGATTTAGCGAGAAGACATGATAGTAGTGAACGCTTATTTGGGGATGAAAACAAGCCAGGTTCTATGCACAGGTTCTATGCATGTATTCATTCGTTCATACATAGTTACGTCTCCCAGAGCAGGGTTTTTAAATCAGCTGTCCTTCCCACTCCCACCAAGTTCAATGCCTGGCCGGGCCTGGTTCCAGGTGGGTGACTTTGATCAAGTTGTTTAATGTCTCTGATTCTGAGAGCTTCCTTGTTTCTTGTCTATAAACAAAATTACTCAAGTGCTGAGCTAGTATGAGATTGGCCATGATACCTATCCAGCTATGTGCTCCATAAACATAGCGCGGTGTGATCTGTTACCTGGCTTTTCTTCATTTTTTATGTTCTATCTTGGTGCGAAGGATCCCTGGTGGCATAGTGGACCACGTGGTTAGCAGTTTAAAACCAGCCATTTCCCTAGGAGAGAATTGAGGCTTTCTACTCCAGTAAAGAGTTACCAATCTCAGAAACCTTCTAGGGCAGTTCTATCCTGTCCCATAGGGTGGAATCAGACTATATCTTTCAGAGTTCTTAGTGCATGTCAAAGATGGACCCTTGTTCTTCCCGACAGCTTTGCTCTCTGATAGGCCAGTGTCATTGCCTTGCCCTTGTAAGTCCTGATGTGGGGCAGTGTAGACAGAAATAGAAGGAAGGTACAGTGTGACCCAGTGAAGAGGAAAAGTGGTAAAAATCACCAGCGCACATACATTGATTCTCTTAAGCAAGTTCCCCTACATCCCCAAACCTAAAAGGTCATAAGGCCACCCTGAATTCGAAAGAAGTGACTCTTCCACTGAATAAGGCAGCCTGACCCATCCCACAAGGACAGGGCGCCCTGAATTCATGAGTTCTTAGGCGCTCACATTTTGTCCAGCCGGCAGTACCTGAAGAAATGACTCATCTTGAAATAGGAAGCTCCACCGTTGTCTAGGAAGTGCTGGTTCCCAAACCTGTACCAGCCTCCAGCTCTGTCCAAGGCCCATGCTCCCCAGGGGAAGTGGTGCACAGCAGGAGCTTGGCAACCCGGTTCAGCCTGGGAGCATCCAGTTGAAGCATCCTCTACCTCATTTGTTGCAGCCAGTTCTTGCCGTGGCCCTTATTGGCAATGTTGATAGTCAAATGCCTTGGCATCAGCAGGCATTCCCAATGGCAAGTGACAAAGCTGACTTTGACCAATTAGCAAGAAAAGGAATGTGAAAAGAAAAAAAAGGATGCAAAGTTCTCTACACCATGGGGAAAGCTCAGGATGAACTCCCCAGGAAGGACACCCAGAACTGGTGGGATGAGGAAACTGCCGCGGTGGCTGCCACTGAGGACAGATTGCTACCGTCCACTTTTTTGTTGCCACTTCGACATCAGAACGCAGTTTGGTGGGTGCTGCAACCGTCTTGTGTAACTAGCTCTTGATTCAAAGTCTGGGACAGGTTAATGCCTGGGCCACATACCTGGGCCTCGCTGCAGGGGAGGCTGGGAAAATCAGTATTTAGCAAGTCCAGCTCTATAAGTGGAGGTAGTTATTACCCTTTATCAAGTCTCGGAAAAGTAGAGAATTCCCTGAATATAGGAAGGGGTCCAGATGCTGGGCAACCAAACCAGATAACAACTGGCACTACCCACAACGGAGAAAGGCAGCACCAATACAGACAAATAAGGAAGCATTGTCTAATACCCTCTGGGTTTGGTACATTGCTCTTGTTTTACACCTAACGCTCAAAATCCGAACACTGAGACCCCCTCTGAAAAGAGTGTCTATCCCCTGCCCCTCATGCTTCCCCTCTTGCTCGTCTCCAAACCCTTACGCTCTTGGAGGGACTGATGTGCCACCTCCTCCAGTTAGGGTGGGACCGCTGATGACATGGAAGCAGAGGTCATTGCACAAGGCTTCCAGGAAAGCTCTTCAAAGGCGCCTTTTCCTCTTTCCCCGCTTTTCCCTGCCCCGAAATCACGAAACGATGACGAGGGCCCCAGAAACGCTTTGTGATCATGAAACAGCTCTAATAGTGGAAATCATTTTTGCAGAGCAGAGACGCCTTTGTGTCGGATGACCGTGGAGCTGGCAGAGCTGCCCTGGACGCCCTGACACCATTCCTCCATGGAGGTGGGGGAAACATCTCAGCGAAGGCACGGTTGCCTGGAGTCTGTGATGAGCAGCTGAAGGTAACTCCTTACTGACACCAGCTGTCTTGAGTGGTTTCCCAGGTGCCTCCACTTCTAGCTAGCTAGACGTCATCCTCCTCTGGGGCATAGGAAAATCCCAGGAATGCACTTGAAGCCCCCGCACTGCTGGCCAGAGTGTCTGGAGTGCAGCCAATCGACTTTGACACGACTTCCTTGGTGAACTCAGGGTCAAAGTGTTTCAAGTCAGCAGGTCCTGCCTGTAAATATAAACCAGCAGTGAGAAAGGGACACTGGGGTCAGAGCTGCCCAAGAAGCCCACATGCCTTCGAGAGGAGGGCAGCGCCCCCTCCCCCTCCAGTCCCCTTACTTAACTGTCACCTTGGATTTACATCAGTCACTTTACCCCATCTGATCCACTAACATATCCATTCCTCTAACACACTGCCACTTGGCCTGCTCCGCACCAATCTAGGGGCCCGTCATCAGTCCACAGATACCTACTGAATCCCTATTGGACACTGCTCCTGACCCTGGACACACAGGCCAGGAGGAGCCCCTGTTTCCATGGAACCGAGATTGTGCAATTGTTGAAGAGCAAGGGTGTTACTTGGAGGACTACGGTGTGCCTCACAGAAGCCCCGGGATTTTCAATTGCCTCAAAGGTCTATGAAAGTTGGATACTGAGTAAGAAAGATGGAAGAAAAATCGATGCATTTGAATTGTGCTGGCGAAGAATATTGAAAGTATCATGCGCTGTCAAAAGAGCAAAACAGATCTCTTTTGGAAGAAGTACAACCAGAATGCTCCTTAGAGGCAAGGATCGTGCGAGACTCTGTCTGATGTACTTTGGACACGTTATCCTGGAGACGGGACCCTGGAAAAAGATAGGACCGCATGTTAGGAAAAGTAGAGGGGCAGTGTAAAAGAGGAAGGCCCTAACAAGACGGATGGACCCGGTGGCTCCAACAACGGGTTCAAACACGAGACCCACTGTGAGGTGGCACAGGCCCAGCGGCGTTTCATGCAGTTGCCCACAGGGTTGC
Source organism: Echinops telfairi (assembly GCF_000313985.2). Classification (NCBI taxonomy): domain Eukaryota; kingdom Metazoa; phylum Chordata; class Mammalia; order Afrosoricida; family Tenrecidae; genus Echinops; species Echinops telfairi. The sequence goes on from NW_022109491.1 coordinate 12,978,297, forward strand.
TCTGAATCCACGCCGACACAGCAGCACCTGGCATGACAACGTTGGGCTCTCTTACTTTGGACACGGCATCAGGAAAGACTACTGGCTAGACCAGGACATCGTGTGTAGTGAAGCAGAAGGCCAGTGGGAAGAGGGGCATTCTCAGGGAGATGTAGAGACTCCAGAGCTTCAACAATGGCTCAAACTCTCTAAAGACGCTGCCGGAGCCCCCAACGCTGCTTTTTGTTTTAAGTGAAGATGCCAAGAGTCGGAGCCGACTCAGCAGCCACGGACACCAACAACAGGAAGATGGAGGCTGAGCATGTGAACAGATCGATAAAGATGTCACTTCAGCTTCATAGGGTGGAAAAAGAGGATACGAGGGGAGGGTAAAGACGACAGGCTGCCTTTTCTATGTTTGAGGAAGCCCTCTTTGGGAGATGGCAACGATGGTCACAGATTCCTCATCTCTCAAAACCTCCCTTGAATGGGGGCTGGGGGGAGGGCTTGTCTTCTCTCCCTGCACTTGAAACCTGAAGTTCATAGGCAGGTGAGCAAGAGCAAGGGATCTGCTGTACCAGGGCACTCTTGAGCTAGGGGACCACACATACAGGGTGTCCAGATCCTTAAAAAGGCTGAGTTGGTGTGGCCCCGGTTTATGGCTCAGAGTTTCAACTCAAAATATAAGTCCTGGCCCTGGCCTTGTTAGCCTTGTGGCCCTAGACAAAGCAGGTGTTTTCTGTGTTTTATAAAGGAAGAAACTCACGCTAAACAAACTTATTAAAGGTCACTCAAGAGACAGACAAAAGCACCGGGAATTTACACCCCTGGTATGTCTCTCTCGTTGGGCTGCTAAGCAGCAAGTTCAGCAGTTCGAAACCACCAGCTGCTCCTTGGAAGAAAGGTGAGGCTTTCTGTTCACATAAAGATGTACAGCCTGGAAACCCACATGGGAAGTTCTACTGTGTCCTGAAGGGGCGCCGTGAGTCAGAAGGGACTCCACGGTGGTGGGTTTTTCGGAGTGACAGCTCCAAAGTGCAAGCACTGCATTATGTTGCTTCCCTGTGAATCATGCTCCCTCCAGGGTGTAGGTTCGGTCTTATTGTACTTTCTCTTCTTCCTTTCTTGTTTAATCCCAAGATAGATAGGCTTTTCAAATACTTCTACGGAGTGTACTCCATCAGACAACTGTCATCAGGAACCTGGCGCTCAAAGAAGAAATGCACATTGCTGACACTGGCGGGTCTCCCGGGCCCACTGCTGGAGAGAGGCAGGTTGACACTGTTTCACACTGCCCTCTGCAGGTGGCTGAGGAAACCTCAAATGCCCATCTAACGGGCTCCTTTCATTTGTGTAAAAACCTCACTGTCGGCAATCGGTTCCAACTCATAATGAGTCCATAGGACAGGGCAGAACTGCCCATGGGTTTCTGAGACTGTAAGTCTTTACAGGAGTAGAAAGCCTCATCTTGCACCCGTGGAGCAGCCAGTGGTTTTGAACGGCTGACCTTGTGGTTAGCAGCCCAACTGGTGACCCACCTCCCCACCAGGACTCCTACCTACCATGGCTAGTCCACATTTAAACAAGAACCACCAGGTCCATCCAAACGGTCAGTCATTACTTTCAAACGAAGAAGGGGCTGTCAAGGGGAAACTAGATGAACAGAATGAACAACCAGAATCGAATGAGCGAGTGGGTGGGAGCACTGTGAGATGTCACCAGTGTCGCCGAGCAGCCTGGGTGGGAATCGTTGACCAGGAACATGACCCACTGTGTAAACCTTCCCTGGAAACACAATGAAACAGTATCATAAAAGTAACCACTTCTAAGATAAACCAGCGCTATCCAAAGTGATGCCTTTTTTTAAATTACCATATTTGCCACGTAGAAAACAATGAACAGTGACAGTGGTACAACCTGCAGACGCAGGGCTCCCATGTGAACCCAAGGGACCCTCCGGTGGGAAGTGGATACAGAGTGGGCAGGCAGTATGAATTACACCAAGCTCACTGCCAACTCATAGCCATGAGTCGGTGTCGACTCACAACGGCCGGTCAGGACAGCACAGAACTGCCCCTGTGGGTTTCTGAGACTGACTCATCTTTCTCCCGAGGAGCAGCTGGTGGTTTTGAACTGCTGACCTTACAGCTTGGCAGCCCAACGAGTAACCACTATACCACCAACGTTCCACATTTTTTGACCTACTATATTTCCTTTGGAAATCCATCATAATAGGATTCTGGGCAAAGACATACCTTCAAAGAGGTCCATCTGTATGGGATGATAGAGTAACAAGAAGTGGAAGCAATCAGAAGTCCACCACTAGGAGTGTAGTTGAGTACATTAAGTTACCAAGGTAAGATTTCGATACACAGACACAAAAATTATAGTTTTCTTAGACATGGAGAAATAACTTTTGTTTTGCAAAAAATGAGAAGGGTACAGATGTAACTATAAAGTGTGAGCTAGCTATGTTTAAAAAAATAAAATTTAAAGGAGCAAGAAAAAAAAACTAGAGGAAATATGCTGACAGTGGTGTCCCTTGGGAAGTGAGGCAACAAGCGTTTCTCCCAGGGACTTTAAACTTTGGTGTACTTTACCCCCTCTCTACAATAACAGCATGCCATTTCTTCTTATCAGGGGAGAAAAAGTTAAAAATAGAAAAAGATAAAAATACCTTGCAGGGCCTGGCTCTAGCTGGGTGTGCTGCGTGACACCCACCCACTGCTTCATGACCCAGAGCCGATTAAAAGCTGCAAAGCGCTTGGCAAGAGGTGTTATTGGTGCTTAAGGTACAGGAATGGAAGGTGTGGCTCCTCACACCGCCCTGAACTGGCGCCCGCTCCACTTCCAACATACTCTGTGGTCTTCCACAAATCACTGAGCCCCTTGGGCCTGGTCTATCCAAAGAGGGTCAGCCCAGACACCCCCTGTGCTCCTTCCAGCCCTGGGAATCCAGGACCTTACTTACCACGTTGGGGTTGAAGGGTGGAGTCAGCCTCTTGTGGTACAAGTCATCCCAGTTGATGGGGCTGAAGAACACATGGTTCTTTATCTCCAGCTGCAGGAAGAAGGTGCAGATCAGAAGCAGCTCGCCTCACAAATGCCCCCACCCTACCGCCAGGCCCCAGAGAGCCCAGGCTCTACCCACAGCGGGCCTATCAAGCCTGAGAACCTCTCACTGGTTCCGCAGCCAGGTCACACCCTGGCGCCATCACCTAGAATCCAACCCCCCCACTCCCCTGTACCATCTTTACTGAGCACCTGCTCTCCGCCAAGCAGCCCTGGTGGCACAGAGGTGAAGCACTTGGCTGTGAAATGGAAGGTTGGTGGTTTGAACCCACAAGCCGCTCCATAAGGAGAAGTATGAGGCAAACTGCTTGCGCAAAGATTCCAGCCACGCAACGCCCGTGGGGCAGTTCTCCTCTCTCCTAGGGTCACTGCAGTCAGAATCAACTAAAGAGCAATGAGACTTGGTGCCTCAAAATACCACACAGCTTACACCTGTCCCCCTCCTACCACAGAGCGCGTGCACTTCCTAGTAACTCACAGGGGCCGCTCAACCCTGTCCTACAGGGTCGCTATGAATTGGCGGTGAGTTTGGCTTTTGTTTTTTGCTTTTGCTTTTTTGGGGGGGTCTCTTGGAGGTGTCCTCCCAGCTCTGTCTCAAACAGTGAATGACTTTTCAGCCACGCTGTTACATGTTCACATAGATCGAAATTCAAAAAGCACATACACACAAAAAACCCACCCAATCCCTCAACTCGGAGAGAACCTCTGTTACCAGTGGGGTGGGGGCATCCTTCTAGGGCCACTTTGACTTCTTTTTCAAAAAAATTTTTTATCATTAGTTGGGATTTAACACATATATCATATTTCATATTTCAATCACATCAAGTAGAATTGTACCATTGCTACCAAAATCAGTCTCCAACCATTCTTTTTTCTACATGGACTCCTTGACACTGTCTCCCTTTTATGCCCCCCGCCACCACCACTGTACCCCCTCCCCATGAACCCCTTATTCTACTTGCTGTCCCCATAGGTTCATCCATCCTGGGTTTCATGTACTGAACAATGGAAAAGCCTGTAACAACCTCCATTGACATACTCCTCTGAGATACACTCTATTATGAATAAACAAAAACCACACAAAACAATACAAACCAAAAATACAAACATTTTTGGAAACTAGATCAGGTCTAGCATGCATTATAGAAGAGATGTGCTGGCAAAGCTTTAACTGTTCGGGTCAGATTTATGCCTTTGGTCTTCTGTATTCCTCTCTCCCAAGCACCCTATTTAGTAACCACTTTCCTCCCATCCCTCAATTTCAGACAGGGGGACTTCTCCGGAGGCTCATTTCCTCAATGTTGTTCCACTAATGGATCTTGGGCTCCCAGTGTCATCCGTCGCCTTCTGCACACTGGATTCTCACAGTTCAGGCTCTGATACTGGTCCCTCCTTCGACTTCAGATTATATGGATCCCAATCCTTCAGTGACTGGTGATGGTGTGCTTCTTCCACGTGGACTTGGTTGACATCACACTTAGATGGCTGCTTGTTTGGTGACAAGCCTTTAAGACCCAGACGCTGTTTTACCTGATAGCGGGCACCATCTAAATTCTTCACCACATTTTGCTCGAGCACCCATATGTTCTGCGTTCCCTTCCTAAGGGCGAGTATTGAGCAGGGCCATGTTGTAAGAACAAACTGTTCTTAAATTGGAGCTAGGATTTAGTGTGAGCCCCAACCCATTCCTGGATCTATGTGTTTTGTTTTTTGCTTTTAATTTGCTGTAACTTGGGAGTTAAGACATACGTCATATCATTCCACAGTTCAATCACGTCAAACAGAATTGTACGACTGCCTCCATAATCAGTCTTCAAACATACTTTACTTTCCTGGACTCCTTGTTATCAACTCCCCTTTTATCTCCGCACCCCCCCCTCTCTCCCCCCTCTCTACTAAGACTTCTTAACAAGCCCAAGGACACAGGACTGAGAAGCGCCAGGTGAACGGTCTCAGGTTCACTGCCCTCCTCTCCTCTCAGAGAAGACCTTGCAGCCCAGGCCAGTAGGATGATGCCCCCTACCCACTTGCCCTCGCCCCGCTACCCCATGACTGCTCACCTCCAGCACATCGTTCTTTTCTTCCTGACACTTGCCACACTTTGTAATAATGAAACTATCGACTGTTGGTTTGTTGTCTGCCTGTTGCACACAGAAACCCGAGCACCTAGCTTAGTGACAGGCACCTAGCAAGCACTCAGCCCACACAGGGTGAATAAAGGACTTGATTGGCCAAGAAAGTGGCCCAGCTAGTCAGGGCAGGATGCCCGAGCAGAGCCTGGCTTCCAAGGACGGGTCACCTACAAAGTCTTCTCTGGAGCCCAGCCGCCGCCGCTGGTCCTTGTGCAGCAGGCCCTGCAGAAGGTCGCAGGCGGCCACCGTCAGGCCCATGGGGAGCTGCAGGGGCTGCTGCAGGATGCTGTCATACATCTGGGACACGTCCCGGCTGTAGAAGGGCGGCTGGTGGGAGAGAGACAGCGGCTAGTAGAGACCTGAGCGAGGCTGGGGGCTCAGCCAGACTCGTGTCTTTGGCACTGGTTCATGGAAGGGACTGGAGAGAGACAGAGGCCCCAGGGGTGGCTCCTGGGGGGCCTCTCCTGTTCCCCCTCTCCTCATATGATCTCCAGCCGGGACACTGCAGTTTGCAATGTTTACACCACCCCCTTCCTCCTCTCAAGGAGCCCTGGTGGTGTCGTGGTTACTAACTGCAAGGTCAGCTGTTTGAAACCACCAGCCGCGCCATGGGCGAAAGACGGAGCTTTCTACTCTGTCGAGAGTTCCAGCCTCGGGAACTCACAGGGGCAGTGCCAACCTGTCCTAGAGGGCCGCTAGGGTCGGCATTAACCCAATGGCAGTGAGTTTGGTTTGTTGTTTTTTCATCTCAGCCCCACCTCGCCTCCACTCTCTGAGACAGGTGGTAACCTCCCGAGGAGAAGGCAGGCGCAGTGCGGTTAAGTCAAGCCACTCCGCACCAGAGCCGGCCTCAGAGTTTGTGCGGGCTCGGCCGGCTGCTCCTTCAACCTGCCCTTCATGCCCTCTGAGCTGGGCAGGTGGAGCCACCCAGAGCAGCACCTGGCTGGGGGCCTGTCTCTCCATGTGGGTCCACTAAGCAGGAAGCTCAGGTCTGGACACAGGGCCTGGCTTTCCCTGCCCACCTGCCTGGGACCTCCCAGTGCCATTTGCCCCCAGCAGTAAAATCAGAACAACTCTTTCCTGAGGTGCCAACCTCCAAAAGCTATTTTATTTTTTAAGATGTGGCATAAGATACATAACGAGACCCTGGTCGTCCCAGTCGCCTTCCAGCGACCCGAATTACATGCGCGGTGCTAGGCAGCCATCGCCACGGTCTACTTCCAAATGTCCCTCAGCCCTTAGACGGTCCCCCTCACAGTCCCTGGTAAAAGGAACCGCTGACCTTGCAGGTAACGGCCCAACACCTCACCCACTAGGCCACCAGGGCTCTGCGGGCACTGGTAACCACCGGTCATGTCTTGTCTATGCAGGGCACCTGGTAGCACGGAGGGTTACTCGCTGGACAGCCAACCCAAAGGTTGGTGGTTTGGATCCCAGCTACTGCACAGGATGAAGCTGAGGCCACCTGCTTTGGTAAAGATGGAGTAGAGTAGGCCTTGTGGGTTCCCAAGGCTGTAAGTCTTTATGAAAGCAGGGGCCAGAGCGGGGAGAGTGCCGCCTAGGGTATCCCCACAGCCAGAGGTCCCTCAGCCCGCCGGCTGGTCCCTGCCCCCCAACTCACCAGGCCGTGCAGCATCTCATAGAGGACGGCCCCCAAGCACCACCAGTCCACCGCCCGATCGTACGGCTCCTTCCGCAGCACTTCAGGAGCCAAGTACTGTGGGGGGTAAAGACACCTAGCTGAAGGATGCACTCGCAGCTTCTGCCTCCCCATCTGTAAGCAAGACACTCGGAGGGGCTGCCCCTGCTGAGACAGTCACTAGGCCGAGCGTGCTCATCACCCAAGGTCTGCTTTGTACCAGATGCTTGGCCACATGCTGGGGATACAGAGATCGGGCGGGACCCCGTACAGTTGTCCATGTTAGGCACTGTACAAAGTGTCCGTCAAAGGGGCCGAGGGGGACTGAAACCCTGGCTGGGACCCATCCGCAAGACTTTGTTTCTGCTTAAAGGGGATTTTAAAAAATGAGTCCACTCAGACAAGGAGACTGTTACATTTGTACAAAGGCATCCAAAGAGGAGCTGACACCCCAGGCTCAATAGAAATTAAATGTCTAGGAAAGAGTGATGGCAACCTCTGTACAAATATGCTCGATACCATTGATGTATGGATTGCTATAAGAGTTGTAAGAGCCCCCAATAAAATGATCTTTTAATAATAATTTTAAAAGCTATCCAATGGGCTCTCCGTGCCCTGGGAAGAGGACAGTCCTGGAGGCACTCACAGTGCCATGGGGCGACTCATGTAAGGCATGTGTGTCACTGACTTGTCAGACAGGGGTGGGAAGGGGTCCGGGGAGAGGAGGTGGCTCTGGGGCCGATCCTGACAGATGGATGGGCACCATGCATCTACGTTACGTCTTAGAAGAGAGAGGACGTGAGGCAGAGCTGCAGCTTTCTGCCCAAGGGCCTAGCGGCCTCTCGCCTGGCAGTTCTAAGGAGAGGTGTCTCAGCCACAGGCGAGCCTGGAGAGCTGCTCTGGTTGTGCTCCCATTTTACCTCCCGGGGACCCTCCGTTTCCTCATCCATGAAGCGGGGATGCATAACACCTCTGTGGGGTTGTCTTAAGGCTATATCCTGATACACACGCCAGCCCTCACACAACGGAGTCACTGTGCTTCCTTGTAACTGCCCTTCCTGGTACCAGGGCAGTGGCCCCATTGTGAGGGAGGGCAGGCGTTGGGGCCTGCAGGAGATCAGGCTGAGGAGTCACTGCTCCCCACCCACCGTGTCCAGCACGGGGAGGCTGGGTTGATGGGCTTTGTGGAGTCAGTTGTGTCTACGCGCAAACACAGACACTGGCTCGAGCCTCAGAGACGTCATCTGTCCATCAGTTGGCCTGGACTCTAACTGAGGAGGCCCAGCTGGGACCCCAGACCCAGGCTGTCAAGCATAAGGGGGAAAGCACATCGCTAACATCCTGCCCCAGGTCTGGGTGGGAGGAGCATCCCAGTTCTAGAGCCTTAGCAGCTCTGGTCACCCTGGTGTCTGGCCAAGCCACTGGGAAATCCTTTGGATCCAAGGTCCAAGGTCCAACGCTGGTGAGAATTCAAGGACAGGTTTGACCCAAAGGCTGTAGGGAGGCCTTCACAGAACAGACCGATGTGTGTGAATTACTGCTGCCACCCACAGATAGTAACTCTTATGGGGTGGACGCTGTTTTATATGTTCAGGCCTTGATCTTAACTCCCAGGTCAGGCATTCATGTTGCACATGGACTTCACCCGGCAGTGCTGTCCCCTCAGAACCATGTGTGATTATTCAACCTTTGACCGTGAGCCAGCCCAATGGAGAGGCAAGGGTACAATACATATCTGGTCTTTAAGACTCCCCTCTGCCAACTCCCCACAGGAAAACACAAACAACCCCCCAAAAAACTTACTGCCTAATTCTGACTCATAACAACCCTACAGGACAGGGTAGAAACTGCCCCTGGGGGTTTCGGAGGCTGCACGTACTTACAGGAGTAGAAAGCCTCATCTTTCTTTCTTTCTTGGGGCAGATGCTGGTTTTGAACTACTGACCTTGAGGTTAGCAGCCCAACACATAACCACTATACCACCAGGGCTCCCTCTCTAAGACTTAGTTAGAAAAAGGGATGTAAACTATCACAATAATTTGATAGGGGCTGTCTGTTGAAACAGGAGCTCTGGTGGCCTAGTGGCTGAGT
>NW_022109491.1:12987948-12995060 GCF_000313985.2 Echinops telfairi
TGGCCCTGAGGATGACGGAGGGGCTGCAGTGTGGCCTGTGCCACAGGTCTGGCCGGGCAAACTCCCAAGGTCAATACATCAGAGCAGGCAGGGGCTCTGGGGCCTGACGACCCAGGCACAGAAACTCCAGGGCACCATGGGGGGTGGGGGGAGGTGTGAGTCAGATGGCATTCCAGTGTCTGCCCGCCCCATTCCATCTCAGACCCGTCCCTGCAGCCTTGACAGCTCCAGCCTGGGTTTGCTAGAGGAGTCTGGTGGCAGTGATTTCTGTGACAGAGGGCTGGGGACTTAGCAGTCTGGAGGGAAGGTGGCTGATGGAGGTGATGGGCTCAGTGACGGGCTGTCGAGTGCCATGCCCGTCCTCTGCTCACTGCTGGGACAGCTCCGGGGCATGGCTTGCCTCCGGCAGTGCTGGGCCCATCACAGACACAACCCACCTCCAATAACTGGCCCCTGCAGGAACACCAAGGCCCAGGCTGCCTGCCTCCATCAGGGGCGGTGCTACAGAGCCACCCCTGCTTCAAGCCTGCCAAGCCTCTGGGACCAGCTGTACCCTCTCTGTCGTCACCACTCAGGTGAGCTGCTTTCTCTCCCAGGCCGGCTTCCCTTCCCCCCATCCAGGTGATGCTCAAAAGGCCATTTCCTGACCAACCTCCAGCACCCACACCTCCACCTCAGGGTGTGTTCCCAGGGAAGCCAAAGGACGCCCATCGAGGAACTAGAATATCTACACACCTCCACCTGCCCCTGTCCCACCAGACCTCTTAACCTACGTGTGCATGCACACACTGTCTCAGGTGTACTCACTGTACTTGTTCACAGACGGATACATATGCGGGCACACATGCACGCGCATACTTGAATATATCCTCTACCCATCTGCAAGCACGTACATGTGCACACACATACTCATGACACATAGGAACCACATGCAGTCGTGCCCACACACACATGCACCTACCTGGCAGTCCAAGAGAATGTTCTCCGGCTTCAGATCCCTGCAAAACAGGAGAGACAAGAAGAGCCTGTTGGCGTCTCATCATTGAGTGAGGACAGCTGGGGCCTGGCCTCTGGCAGGAAGCACATTCGTGGAGCTCCAAGGATGATAGACTGGCGAGACCCCCTCTTCCTCCTTGATCCATCATCAGGACTTAGGGGTCCACCCCCCTGGCTGTTGGAACAGGAAGTCGCAGGCCCAGCCTGCATGAAGGCCTCACCTGTAGATGATGTTGAGCGAGTGCAGGTAGCCGATGGCGCTGGCCACCTCTGCGGCATAGAAGCGGGCCCGTGGCTCCAGGAACCGGCGCTCGCGTTGCAAGTGGAAGAAGAGCTGAGGGTGGGGTGCAGGGGGCACGTGTGAAAGGTCTTCTTGGGGTGCTCCCAGCCACCAGTGTGCAGACTGGGGCTGCATGAGCTTCACCCTCTGTGACAGCCAATTCACCCCAGTCTGAGCTGAAGTGCACGCCTACCTACCAAACAGCCGCTCGCCACTCACCACCCCACCCCCACCCTGAGCGGCCACAGGTGCCTAACTTGTCCGCAGGAAGAAAGAAAGATGTGCTGAGCACCTACTCTGCTCCAGGCTCACGGCATTGTCAAGACAACCCTCCGCTTAGAGGATGCCTGCAGCTTCAGAGAAGTTACGTGACCTGCCCCGGGCCACACCGCTCGCAATGGACAGAGCTGAGATTTGAACTGGATGATTCAAAGGTGTGCTGTTCCTTCAACCCAGACAATAAGATGACCCGGCTGTCCAACGGAGCCCAGGTTAGATCTGCCCGCCAGCCAACCACTGGGGTCTATTTTGGATGGGCCTTCATCCCCAAGGGGGGAGCCTAAAGGGCCCCAAAGAACCGAAACTTTCGGCATGAGGTGGAAAGGTCACTCAGGTAAAGTTCAGAGTCACTAAAGTTTCTCATCTTGCCCAGAAAGACAGAGCGAAGTCCAGGAGGGACTCTGGCTTGTCCGAGCTGTACCTCTGGGTCACCGTGTGCCTACTGCAGTGACCTGGCCATGCCCCCTCAGAGCCTGTGATGTAAATGGGGGGCACCGGGACCTTTGAACACATAGCCCCTCTAAGCACCCGCCTTCCCCGAGGGCAGCTGGTGAGTCTTTGGGGAGCACCCTTGCTGGGAGCCAGCCAGGTCTGCGTTCAAACAGGGGGCGCCTTGCGTGAGCGAGTCACCCCCTCAGCCTCAGTTTTGGCAGCTACAAAATGGGTCTGTTGTCAGGATGCGATGAGCTCATTCCAGCGCCTGGTACCCAGTGGGGGTGGGGGGGGACGGCCCCAGCCGAGAGCCGGCGCACCTCGCCCCCGTTGACGTAGTCGAGCACGAAGTAGAGCTTCTCGGGGGTCTGGAAGGAGTAGCGCAGACCCACCAGGAAGGGGTGCCGCACGTTCTTCAGGAGCACGCTGCGCTCGGCCATGATGTGGCTCTGCTGAGGGGGACACACAGACAGAGCTCCGGGTCACATGGCCTTGCTGGTGGAGGGGGCCCTGCATAGGACTACCCCATGCCCTGTGTCAAACACCCTCGATGGCTCCCTGTTGCCCTCAAAGGCAGACTGAAGTTCCCTGCCTGGTGTTCAGGGTGCAGCCTGGCCAGCAGCATCCCCAGCCTGTCTGTGTGGGCACAATGCCAGCCTTGGGTCAGAAACCCCTGCTCCTGAGCTGATAAACACATACGATGGCTAGTTCCAGAAATGTGTCCCAAGGAGAATCTTTACAAGAAGTCATACTCCGTACACATGATACCCATCTCCTGTTCCTTCAGCCTGGCAGGACCCACCTGCCCTCAGGCCATTGGAAGGACACCTTCCTGACCACCTGCAAGGCTGCCTCCCTTGGGAAGATGGCCTCTCCCCACCTCCCAGCTTCCCTGGCAGCAAACAGCGTCCACTCACTCCCTTTCCCGAGTCTGTAGACTTGCTATTCAGGCCCCGCTCTGTTCTCCTCCCAGGGTCAGGCTAACGGGTCTCAAGCCAGCGGGAAGGGCCCTTGGGGACTATCAAGTGTGACCCCGGCACTGTATAGAGATAGGTAGTAAGGACGAAGACTTGCTCACCACGCTTCCCAGGGAATGGCAGAGGACCAGGGCTGGGTCCTCCTGAAGACCCTATGGGTGAGGTGGCTTAGCCTGCCTTTCTTGGGCCCCAACTGACCCCTGGCTGTGACCACCACTGGCTGGACTCTGCTCCCAGCCCCCTGGGCCCCTCAGAGTCAGAGCCCATCTTTGGAGGCCACCCTAGGTAAAGGGTGAAGGGGCAGGAGGTACCTCTTTCTTCTTTAAGATGGACTTTTTCTGTAGCACCTTCACGGCATAGAACATCCCGTCGGACTTGCGTTTGGCCAGGAGCACCTGAGCAGAAGCACAGTTGGGAGTCCCTCCGTGTGAGGGGTCTGGTCACCGGCCTGTCTAGGTGGCAGCACAGGCCCTCCAGCTAGCCCCCAAGATTCAGCAGGAATGTGAGCCCCCCTGTCTCTCTTGGCCCATTTGAGCAGCGGGCAGGGGTGCGGAAGCAGGAAGATAGCCTAGATCTTCCACCTGCATCCCCATCACTCACCTTCCCATAGTTCCCCTTGCCAATGACTTTGAGGAAATCGAAGTCGGTGGGCCGGGCACTGGGCGAAGAGGGAAGGAAACTGTGAGCTCAGGGACCCAGTATCTGAGACCGAACCCTAACTTCTTTGTAACTTTGAGGCTGGGAAGTCTAGTGAACTTTCTGAGAATCAAAGCCTGCTGGCTTTTGATGAATGCCTGTTCTCAGTGCTGAAAAAGAGTTGATTAGGATACATAGTGACCCTGTATAGGGCTTCTGAGACTGTAAATCTTTATGTGAGCAGACAGTCTCATCTCTCTCCCTTGGTGGGTTTGAACCACCAACCTTGTAATTAGCAGTCCAATGCCTCGCCCACAGTACCACGGTATCCTTTCTTATGGCTAAGAGAGCGCTTGTAAGACTTGTCCCTGCACCCTGGGGAGTTCAACATCAAGTTAAGAGCAGATAAAGTTCAGAGGAAACCAGACACCGCAGAATAGAAGGTAAGGGATCTAGCTGCCACAGGGATCTTGGAGAAGGGCCTGATAATGCAGCCATTTGTTGGGGGGAGTGTCCCAGGGAGAGGGCCCAGCATGGGCACGGCTGGGAAACAGAGTCGGGAGAGAATCCTGAACTTGGATGGTAGGGCTTTGAACTCTAGCACAGAGAAGTTGGACATTACCCCCACATCCAGGGCAGCGGAGAGGAGACTATTTGAGAGACCAGAACTCACTTTGGGTTGGCTGAAGGTCCCAGGTTGATGTTCCCATTGGCCCTCGAGGCCTAAAGATATTTAAAGACAGCGGTGATTAAGAGCTGCGTCCTCTGCGGATTCCCTTCAGCACCTCCCTGGGCCGGCTTGCTTAAGTCTTCCATCTTTCCTTCCTTTCTTACCACCCATCTCCTCACCCACCCACCTGTCTAGTCACCCACCTACCCATTTACTCACCTACCCACCCATCTCTTCACCTACTCACCCATCTACCCAACCACCTCCCTGCCTACCCACCTACCCACCCCTTCCATCAAACGTTCCCTCACCCATTCACCAGCTAATCTGCCTCTCATAGCACATGAACCTTGGGAGGCTACTGGTTGCTGTACCCATGCTGACGGTGAGGAGCCTGAGGCTCAGAGAGGCACGGCCCAGGGTTTGACAGACAGCCGGGCTGGGATTAGAGCCCAGGTGTCCTCACAGTCAACCCTCTGGATATCCCACCCCGGCGGTGGTCCGCAGACTTCATCAGCTGGGAGACGCGGTGAACCCTCTGGTCGTGGCTTGGGGCTCAGAACTTCTCACCTGTGGACTGGTCATCCCGGCCTGGTTGGGGTTCATTTTATTTTGTCTCAGGGATCAGGCAGACTCTGTGGGCACTGGGAAGAGCAGGTATGAAAGCTAGAACCGAGGGTTCGCCTCCCCTGTCTAGGGCTTCGGATACTGTTGTTCTCTGGCCCCAGGGGCCCTCTCCACCATGCCCACCTCCATGTGGCTGACATAGAGGGGCCAGCACCCCTGCATGGGGCAAGATTGTATGATCCCTTGGCCCAGCATTTCTGACCACATTTCAGGGGTGTGTGGGTGGAAGGAGGGCCCTCCTCCCTCTAGGGGGATCCCACTGAAGCTGGGGTTTTTTTCAGGGGTTCAAAGGTGGGAGACAGCCAGAGAAGCCACACCCTGGTCATCCAGGCCAGGTCCAGAAATCCAGGTGCTGAAGGGTCTCTCATAGAACATAAAGAGGGACACCCCCACTCCCACCCTCCCACAGGTGGGAGGGACTTGGGCTTAGTCAAGGAGAGACCTGGCCTAGGACCACAGCGCTGGAAGGGGCAGGCAGGCTGAGTCCCCCAGACCCTGCATGCCTGTGGACAGTCCTGGGCTCTTTGCTGACCACCATCTCCCAACCTCCAGAAAGGATCTCCACTCAGCGTCCTAGGATGGTGGTTTCCCTGGGGACCCCAGCTAGCCGATGTCTCAGGTCAAACATCAGAGAGTGTCAGCTGCTCTTCTATGAAGCAAGGAACATGGCAGCTCACGGGACCTCCCTGGCCTGCGCTGCTAGCTGGAGAAGACGGGGTGTCCAGGTTCTGGCTCAGCATGCTCAGGGTCCCAACAGCCCCATGCCAGCTTGGGAAATCAAGGCTAAACTTTGAGAGCTCACCTGAGAGAGCAGCTGCTTGTGGGGTCGCTGGGAGCTGTGTACCCCAAGAGAGCAGCCAAGACCCACTGTGGGGCCCAGCTGTGGCTTGGCCTCCCTGGACAGGGGGCTCCACATCTTTACAGGGGACCCACCCTGGGGTCCTCTTGAGAACTGAGAAATGACTGCAACAAGGGAAGGAGGCCCCAGAGAGGGAGCCGCAGGACTGCGGAGTAGGGAGTTGGTCTGGGTACCCCTAGGCAGCCCACTGTCCCTCCCCAGTCCATCCCAGGCTGACCCTGATGTCCCTTGGACAGGCCCCGGCCTCCCCAGCCCCACATACCTGCAAAGTCCAAGCAGAGGCCACGGACTAAGGCAGCAGCTGGAGCCGGAGGATGGGCAGTGGGTAGAGAGCTGCTCTGTTCTCCCAACAAGGGCCGATGTGTCTGTGCTGGCCGGCCGCTGGCCTGGCACCAGCACCACGCTCAGAGCTCCAGCAGCAGCGGCAGCAGCCCAGCGAGGGGGCTGACCGACGTCACACAGGACCCAACAGAGCTGAAGAAGGCACTGGAGACCTCTGTTCCCTCGGGGACATCACCTACCCCTAGGGATGAGGGGAAGAGGGTCCCTCCTTGTCTCAGTGCACAGTACCCAGTACCCAGCACCTAGGACCAGACACCCATGGGTGGCTTAGGATGTGCGTGCCCATACAGTCCAGGCCGTGGTGGGGGGATGCTTAGCACGTGAGTAAATGCTTTGTCTGTAGACGTGCCTCTGTGTGTCTGCCAGTGCAGGATGTCAGTGTGTCTGTGAACCAAAGAATCTGGGCCACGGTGGGTGCGTCTGTGTGGAGAGGACACCGCCACCATCAAGCTGTTTGGCAGCATCACCTGCTGTACCATTATGTCCTTGTGCACCTGCTGTCCCCCGAGAGGGACGGCGTCCAGGGGTGCTGTGTAGGGTCCCAGAAACCAAACACACTGCCACAGAGCCGTTGGTGCCCTCTCAGAGGCACCCTGCAGGACAGGGGAGAGTTCCCAAGCCCCTCACTCTTTAGGGGAGTAGAAAGCTCCACCTGTCTTCCTCGGAGTGGCTGGTGGTTTTGAACTGCTGACCTTGCGATTAGCAGCCCAGCTCTTAACCACGACACCGCCAGGGCTCCTCCTGCTGTGCGGTGCAGTGTGTGCCAGTGCGTGTCGGTTGGTGTGCATTTCTACTTCTACATACGACGGGACTTCAAGAAGTTGGTGGGGAAATTCATGATCCTTTCATTCAATTTTTCCACAAACATTTTGAAGCCTCCTCATATAGTAATGCGCCTGGGTCGGTGCGTGTGTGTGTGTGTGCGTGTGCGTGTGTCTGTGTGAGAGAGAGAGAGAGAGAGAGAGAGAGAGAGAGGTCCTGCCCAGAAGATAATATTATCTCCAGAGCCTGTCC
>NW_022109491.1:12995160-13005329 GCF_000313985.2 Echinops telfairi
TGTGTGTGTGTGTGTGTGTGTGTGTGTGTGTGTGTGTGTGTCTGTGTGAGAAAGAGGGAGAGAAAGGGGTCCTGCCCAGAAGATAATATTATCTCCAGAGCCTGTCCAGGCCCCTGTGGACCATCCAAGGGTCAAAATGAGTCTCAGAGACCTTAGCAGCTGAAGCCTCTCCACCTTCCAGGGCCTGCAGCTGTTTCGCAAAGAGCCCAAGGCTTGGGTGTCTGGCTCAGTCCAGCTAGCCCTAGTTTCCGACTGCCAAGCCCTTGGCCCGCTGGCCCTACGCTTGATGGCCCCTCATGGGTTCTGACCTTCTGGCCCCAAAGCGGGCCTGGTTGGGTGACAACAATCTGCTGCCTAAAGATAAGCCAACAGCATGTCAGCCTGCACCCTGGCTGGTGAAGACCTCGCTGTCCGGGTGGTGGCCCGCTCCTCAGGGTCCCCTCCCCTCCCTAGCTCACGCAGTGATCTGAAGGCATCGGGGACTGGACTCTGTCAGCTGTCTTCCCGCAGCTTCCTTTGTGCCCAGCACCTTCCACCGGCGAGGGCCCCATGGAGCTCAAGTGGAGGGGGTCGGTAAGACAGGGAACTGAGTCCAGTGGTCTGGGAGGGCGGGGTGAATGCCTCCAAAAATGCAGGGGTCTGAGGGTATTGGCAAAAGAAAACCCGAGTGAACAGTATCACAGTTGTCCATCTTTCAACCCAACAGATGTACTGAACTGATAATACACAGGCTGGCCCGGTGTCGTGTTGACAAAACAGGCAGCCAGAACAAGGACATTTCTTTCCATAAGGGGCCCCCAATGGGGCCCTGTGTCCACCAGCACAGCCACAGTGCTCACCAGAACCGTCGGATGGCAGGCTCTTTGAGAGACCCCGTGGGCTATGATAGCTCCTCGCTCAACCTCCTAGCCCTCTGCAGATACTGCTGCTCTCTCTGGCCTCCCTCCAGGTGGACATCTAGAGAGAGATGCCTGGACTCACTAGCTCTGCTCTCTCTCCTCCTTTTCTCTCCCTGAGCGCGCTCCAATCAGGCTTTCATCCCGGCACTCAACACCACAGCCACGGGCCAGTAGCTTCCCTGTGCCAAAGCTGATGCTCAGTCCTCAGCCCCCTGACTTCCTCTGAGCGGGTTCCTCCTCGGAGTCTGACATGGTCCCCTTTCCTTCTTCCTGGCTGACTGCTCCGTCTCAGACGCCCCTCCTGGCTTGTCCTCCCCTCTCCACCCTTCCCTGCTGGCCAGTCTCAAGCTCCATTCCTGGGACCCCCTTCTTCCTACATTGCTCCCAGGTGGTCTCACACAGTGTTATGGCTTTAGACACCTTGGGGGATTAGGCACTGGGCTGCCAACTGCAGGGTCAGTGGTTCCAATTCACCACTTGCTCCAAGGAAGAAAGATGAGGCTTCCTGCTCCTGTAAAGGCCGGCAGCTTCAGAGGCCTAAAGGGGGTGCGGGGGCTGCTGTTCCACTCTGTCCTGTAAGGTCACCAGGGGCCACAGTTGACTGGACGGCAGTGAACTTTATACGCAACAGTTTCCCAACGGCTCTCATGTTCCGATTCACTACCCAACTCTGGGCTCATGTATCGAACTGCTTCCTCATCAGTGCCCTAGCTCTGTGCCTACACACATCTCAATCTTAACATGTCCCCCAAAGAATCTTGATTCACCGTCCTCCTACTCGGTCCCACCTGGTCCTCCTCCTTCAGTCCTGCCAGGCTCAGCAAGTGGCACTACCATCTCCTAAAACGTTCAAGCCGGCAACTTGAGACTAGCATGAGAAAGCTTCTCACCACCCCCACTCCCCAGTGGAAACATATCCCCAGTCTCCGCGGTTCCTCGGCCCTGCTGCAGGGACCCCACCGTGAGCGTTCTCCCCCATCCTATACAGTCACCACGAGTCAGAACCGACTTGATGGCAGTGGGTTTGAGGGAGAAATTGACGCAAAGGGAGGGGTGAAGGCAATGCCAGCAAGGAGGTAGAGGGTGGGCGCAAGCCAGGGCATGCTGGTGGCCCTCAGAAGCTGGACAAGACCCAGAACAGCTCCCCCACCCCCCGCCCCCGTGACGTGAGAGGGCACAACCAGAAAGGAAAGGTAAGCCTATGTCCATCACAATGGGATTGTATGTGTGATACACTGTCAGGTTCCAAAACGATTTCCCCAAACACCGGGTAGAATCACAATAGAACAACAGACAGTCCTGGACAGAGTGTGAGGAAGAACGCAGCACAAAATCCAAAATCATAAAGAAGACCAAACTCACTGGTCCGAGAGCCTGGTGAAACCCTGGCGACTCTGGCCTTTGACCCCTTCAAACCTGGAACTGGACCCGCTCCCAAAGACTACCCGAGAGCCAGACCCCAGCCAGGCTAGAGTTGGCAGGGGAACCCATGAGGAACAGGCTCCTCCAGCAATCCATCCCTAGGGACCACAAGGGAAGGGTTTGCCCCCAATGTTCAGAAGGTGACAATGGGCAGGAAGAAAGCATGGATGGAAACAGGAAACCCCGGGGAGGAAGTGGGTAGAGGGCTGTCCCGTGGATGGGGGCACAATGAATGTCACAAAGTACAGGCGTACACACTGTGATACAGGAGACAAACTGGCTCTGAAACGTTCGCCCGCACCACAGGACAATGTTCCCATCTATATGTGGGTGTAGGAGGGTACCATTTTTGTAAAAGCAAAAAGTCATAAGCCCTTTGGGTACTCGTCGTTAGGTGCCACGGCATCCGTGTTGACTTACAGTGATCTCACGGGACCCAGTGGAAGTGCCTCACGGGGTTTTTCGATTGCAATCTCTTTATGCCAACACATCCGCCAAGTCTTTTCCCTCTCTCAGAGCTGCTGAGTGGATCCAAACCGTCAACCCCTCAGTTGGCAGCCCAGCACTTAGCCAGTGCACCCCCAGGGTCTCTTCGCTGGTAGATGGCCAGAAAAAGCGGGAGAGCCATGGCCTGAGGGCACCGCGGTGTCGCAGGTTGTTCATGTTAGTTACTAGGTGCCCCATGTCGGGCCCACCCACAGGGGTCACAGATACAACAAAAGGAAACCGCACTGGGTGCTGTGCCAACCTCGCCATGGGTTCCATCTTCAAACCACTGCGTTAGTCCGCAGCATCCAGGGTCTTCTTTTGCGCTGACCCTCTACTTTACCAAGCATCGTGCATCTGGCTTAGGCAAAAAAAATCCCCCAAAGCCAAACCCACTGCCACTGAGTCAATACTGACTCATAGTGGCCACTCGTGGGTTTCTGAGACTGTAACTGTGTAGAAGAGTAGAAAGCCCAGCCTTTCTCCCGAGGAGCTGCTGGTGATTTCCAACTGCAACCCCTGTATCACCAGGGGTGCTGTAGGTCTGGCTTCGGTTAGGCTACGTTTATCTCTGTACGACGTGTGAGTGTGACTTTTCTCAAGACGGCGCCGTTGAGGAGCTGTTTCGCAGCGGGTATTGACACAGTGGCAGTGCGTTTGGTTTTGCATTTGGAAGACAGGTGGCAATGTTGACGTGCCCCATGTCCCCAGGGATCCCGCTCCATTCACCTTGACTGCATCTGGAGCCACACATCCTCGGGCAGCTCTCAGCTCCTACGGTTTCTTTCCCTCCTGTTCCACTGTCTCTTGCCTTTGGCCAGAGGCTGGCCATTGGCGCCTTCTCCTGACTGTAGGCCTCCCCTCCTTGACCTCTCAGGGGCTGGCCACGAGTTCAAAGCTGTGCAGCCTGGGCTTGCGTCCCTCTGCGCCATCACTACCTACTCACACTTCCATCTCCCTGGACCTGCTGAGCAGTTCTCTCCTGGGAACCCGTCTTCTAGCCCACCTGCCCCTTTTCACCTCCCCCAGAAGCCTTACTGGGGCGCCTCCTGCTTTTGAGGTTGCATGGCTTCCTGCTACTGTAGCACGTTCATTTACAGGCCTGCCTGCTGGAGCCCAGTGCAGACCACTGCCAGCCCAGCTCACATACCAGCCTGATCTGACTCGACTCTCACAGCCCCCTGACTTGGGAGTTACCATCCCTCTGTGGAGGAGGAGGAAACATCGGCATGAAAAGGCGGCATGACTTCATTGAGATCCGCAGCTAATAAACCCAATCATTAGAATTGGATCGCAGGCCATCTGATTCCAACACCTCTGGCCTGGAATTGCAGGAAAGGAGTAGGAAGTTAGGTAAGTAGGAAGGGAAGGAAGGAAGGAAGGAAGGAAGGAAGGAAGGAAGGAAGGAAGGAAGGAAGGAAGGAAGGAAGGAAGGAAGGAAGGAAGGAAGGAAGGAAGGAAGGAAGGAAGGAAGGAAGGAAGGTGGATAGTTAGGAAGAATGTTGGGTAACTGCGAATTCAGAACATCAGTTAGTGGGGAAGTGGAGAAGGAGAGAGAAAGGGAAAAGCAGCTGGAAGCACAGATATTAGGAAAGAAGGGAGAAGTTAGGGAGATGAGATGAAAAGAAATTGGAGAAGTAAGGAAGGAAGGAAGCTGAGAAAGAGGTTAGTTAGCGGGGTGACTGGTCAATTCAGCAGACTCAGCAGCCAGGAAGGCAGGCAGCTACCCCAGCTCTCACCTGCAAACTCTGGATCCCAGCTCAGGTGCTGGGGAGCAGCCTGGAAAACGGCTCGGCCCTCCTCTCTCTCTCCATGGTCCTTCTCACCTGAAACCCAATCCTGACTTTCTCAGCAACCTTCTCTGCCTGGAGCGACCTGTCACCCACTCACCAGGGCTCCCAAACCGGCTCTAAGCTCCCAGTCCCAGCTCTGCCTGCTGGGAGCTGGCTTCGAGCTCTCCCAGTTACTAATTAACCATTGATCTGAATTATGATGCCGGTTGCACCCAATGGCTCCTGGGCAGGCCCTGCCCTGGGGACCCTCTGGGCATGGAAAGGTACTGCACCGCTGCAGCTGCGTGACCTTGGCCAAGTGACTTCAGCTCTGCTGTTTACATCAGTTGCTGATGGCAAGTGTCCTGCCTTGCACGGAGGGTCTCTGAGGCCCCCTTTCAACACTGTCACTCATTCCCAGTCCCTGAAATCCCATCTCCTAGTCAGGCTCTAGCCCTAGTGGTGGAGTGGTTATGAGTTGAGCTGTGATCTGAAGGGTCAGCAGTTTGAAACCACCAGCCGCTCCTCGGGAGAAAGCCAGAGCTTTCTACTCCAAAGCCCACAGGGGCCGTTCTACCCGGTCCTGTAGGTCGCTAGGAGGCGGCATTGACTCGATGGCAGTGAGTCTGGTTTGGGTTGCCAAGCTCCACTCAAACACGGACTCTTCCAAGAAGCATCCCCTGACCCCGCCCCGCCCCCCCACTGTGGAGCCTCAATCCTTTCCCAGAGACCAAGGAGGGCTGAGGAGAAGAGGTGTTGTCTCAACCCTCTTCCCAGTCCCCTGTGCAGATGGGTTCCTCCAAACCCTGTTCATTGTGTGACACCTCTGATCTGCTTCCACCTCCCTCCCCATCGGACACCCCTTCCCTTCTTCCCAGCCCCACCCCCCCTCTGGCCCGGACTTGCTGTTAGTCTTCCAAGAGTGCATCTTTGGGTGGCAAGACCATTTTTCTTTGTCTCCTAAGAATGGTGTCGGGCAGGATTTGCCTTTAGGAGGTCCACTGACTTTGCTGAGCCTCAAATCTTCCAAATCTGTCCATGTCATGAGGTGTTCAACAGTTTCATCATTGCGTTTTAATTAGAGATGGATAATAGATCATTGTGCGCATGTACCAGAGTTTACCCATCCCTTCCTCCACAGGCCGACTACTGGGTTGTTTCTTTTCTGCCCTTGTTTGGAGCCAAAGCCTGCCTCCCACAGCCCACTTATCCTGGCACTGCCCTGGGAGAAGATTCACAGCTTAATTGAGACCTGCTCTCTCTGCTTTTTAGAAATCCCAGGTCTGGGGAGACTTGCTCCAGGTCTGGGAAGACTTGCTCCAGGTTGACCCCCAGCTGCCCAGGTGAGGAGGGCCGCCAGTGATCTGTTCTCAGGTGGCAACTCGGCCTGATGTTCACCAGGCTTCATCGGGCACTCTCTCATTAAAAGGTCCATGGCGTGCCAATGATTCTACGGCCTTAAAAACTGTCGGCTCTAACGTGCTCCGGAGGATCCCCAAATTGTCACACTCTCCTCCCACTTCTTCCCCAGACACTGGTCTGTAGGTCTGGCCCCAACCCAGAGAGGGGAGGTGGCTGGTCCCAGCGCACAGAACAAATCAGGGCAGAGCCCAGCGCCCCACCCCTTTGCAGGGCTGCTCAGCAGCTCCACCAGGCTCCGCCCCCTTTGCACACACACACACACACGACAGCCAACACACCCACAGTGGTATTTTGTAACCTGAATCACAGCATTCCGGCTCATGTGAAACAAAAAGCGAAAGCTTCTTTCCCAACACATCTTCGACCTCATTTCCAAAGATGACCAAGCCCATCGCTGCTGATTCCGACTCAAAGCAACCTTCCAAGACAAGGTAGCAGTGCCCCGCAAGAAGAGGTGCGCAGGCTAGCATCCTTACAAACCGCCACATCTTCCCCCTGCAGAGCGGTTCCTGGGTTCAAACTGCCCACTGACTGGTGACCAGCCGGGCGCTTAACCACTGCGCCCCACGCACGGCTCTTAGGAGGGGATTCTTGTGAGGTACCATTGAATCAGTTCCAACGCATGGGTCCCCGTGTACAAGGGAACATAAGCAGGGCTCCATCCTGATCACCTGCACAACCATTGCTGTGTGAGACCATGGTTGCAACCACTGTGTCGATCCATCTCTTTGACGGTCCCCCTCTTTTTCACCGACCGTCTACTTTACCAAGCATGACGTGCTTCTCCGGGGGCTGGCCCCTCCAGACAAACTGGCCAAAGGATGACAGATCAAGCAGGTATAGTGGGAGGGGGAGGGAGAGGGGGAAAAGAGGATCTGATACCAAGGGCTATCAGTAGAGACAAAATGCTTTGGAAACGATGATGGCAACATATGTATAAATGTCCTTGATACAATTGATGTATCAAGATTGTTATGAGCTGTAAGAGCCCCCAATAAAATGATTTCTTACAATTTTTAAAAAGACAGATGTATAAAATTTTTTTAAATCAAATAGAACTGCCAGGTCGATTAAAGATAAACGGGTCCCTTGCTTCATTCTTCAGCTGCCTTAGCAGTTTCCTTGCATTGCTGTATCCACGGGTTTCAACAGCACAATTATATTGGCATCCCTCCATCTTTGTCTTAAAAATTACCAAGGGGCTGTAAACTGATGGTGATAGCAACTGCATGTCCTACTTGGCGTGATTGAAATTTGGAACCATATATGTATTAAATCCCAACTAAGAATAATTATTGAAAAATAGTAAAAGATAAAAATTTGGAAATCATCACAGGCATACCATTACCAAGTGGTATGATTCCTGGCATACCTGTGGGCATGAGGTGTCAGCTCTTACCACGCCAACACTTACTTGTGTGACCTTTTACTTTCCCTGAAGCTAACAAGGGTCTCGTTTAATGGTTTCAGATTCTTAAGTTAATAGGGAAATGCCATTCTTTTTCTACACATTGCTGGAAGCCCCCTCATATATGACCCTCTTCAGCTCTATGGGAAAGATGGTCCAACCCTCCTTCGGCCCTCTCGCTCTCATTTTGCTTGTGGCTTCTCCACCTTCCTTCCTCTTGGTCTTCACCCAGCCAACTGCTCTCACTGGACAACTGTCCACGTGCCAACTGGTCCTCCCTGTCCCTGCCACTCTGGAAACCCCCCTTCCTTTGTGGTTTGTCTGTTACCTCCCTCGTTTTATTTTTCATTTACTCTTTCATCCTCCAATGGTTTTCCGAGGAAAGGCAGAAGGGAGGTAACATGGTGAGACCTTGTGTTTGGGAACGGATCACGAGTTCGCTGGGTACAGCCTTCCGCTGTGGAAATGTGGTGAAGACATTCTCTCGCGCCTTCTCATGTCCAACATGGAGAAGCACCAGGTTGATTGATACTCCCTTGGAGGACACCTGCCCGCTCGTCGCCGGCAGCTTCCTGGCTCTCATCATTCTGACACTGCACAAGTCATGGTAGCTCGGGGCCTTGGCTTTCGCAGCCGCGGTGCTGGGCATTCAGTGAGGCCTTTCAGCATAGCGAGTAGTGTTTCTCAACTCTTGACCAATCTCCTTTTTCACTTACAAATGCTCGTTTTCTCTCCCACTGAGACGATTCCCCCCACCCCTTCTTTGCTATTTTCTGTCTTTTTATTCTGCTTCCTGGGTGACAGGACCACCATCTTTCAACCTCTCTGTGGAATTTGATCTCTGTAATCGCATGCTAATTTCCAAGGGCCCTTCTTGCCCCATGATGTTCATTGTCATAGCAGGCATGACTGAGTAGATTGGGTCATCTTCCCCAGAGGGAAGGATGAGGGAACAATGGATAAGGGTGGGTGCATACTTACCAAGGTGGCAAGCATGTGGTGTTTCTTCTGATGACGTCCCTGGGACAAAGGTTATGAGGACATCTACTGAGATGGCAGGGAGATCAGGGGGCAGAGGCTTGAGGAGCATCAAAAAGGAAGTCAGAGCAGGACAGCTGGACAACTGCCCACGTGTCAAGCTGGCCCTTGTACAATTCCTCAATTCCTCAGACATGGAAGCTCCTAATCAAAATGTGAGAAAAAAACAAAAGGGGGACAAGGGGAGGGCTTGGGCGGCATCCTTGGTATTCTCTTAGCCAACTGGTTTGTACAGGTAGCAAAGAAAATAGAGGAATGATGGCAAGAAAAAGGTCAGAGACATCAAATGGGGCGGGCCTCCCAATTCCCTGCCTGCTCAGTCTCTGGGAACCTTCAGGCATTCTCTTGATGCCGCTGGATGTTTCCGCCACCTGACAGTCTGGGGTTTGAGAATATGGAAGACCTCACTCAATGGTCTGCTCTTAGACCTTTATACACATGGTTATTTCACATGGCTCCGAGGGGCCACACTGCTTAGACTCCTCAACCCAGAGAAGTAAGCCTCCCCACTTATCCCTCTCCCTGGTTTCCTGGCTTTAACGCGGTGTCAAGAGCTGATCATTCGGGGCCTTCAAATCATAGCAGAGAGACCACGCCAGTCTCTCCCATGGAGGTAAGACATGAAATCATTCTATGATTGAACCGTGACAATAGAAACAGACTTGGGCTGCATACCAGCCAGTTGACTTGTTCAAGTTTATTTATGTTGTTCCAAAACACTGACAAAACACACCACATCTTGTCATTTTTTCTCCTCCTGTGTGCCGACGACACAGATTCACAAGAGTCAATTGACATCACACCAGAGGATTCTCCTCAGGAGCACATGTTCACACATTTATTCTCCTGCACACACACACACACAGGCAACACAAAGAAGGTAACTCCACCAAAGTGCTTACAAATGAAAGTGCAAAGAAGCTTCGTTTTCCCATCTGCGCCCACTCACTCTGCTTGGGGAATTACACTGAAAGGCTCTTGCTGCCCGGGACTAGGGCTGGGCTGGGCAAGGGCTGGGTGAGGCTGACGGCAGGGGGGGCAAAGGGCAAGTTTGGAGAATCGGGCAGAGGGCACACGGACACCAAACCACCACCAACTCCCTCTTCCTTGCTGCGCTCCCAGGGCAAGGTGCAATGGTTTCCTTGGGAGCACGGGCGGGCGGGAGTGAAGGGAGGCCAGGTTGGGCAGAGGCAGCCTTCTTACGTTCCAGAATTGGGTTTCTCTCCCAGGAGGCGGCATTTGTGCAAAAAGTGCGGAGGCCTCAGCACTTGGAGGCCTGGGGCCCCTTCCTCCAAGGCCATTGGGCCCCCCTGCCTCTCTCTTAGGCAAGCATCGGGAGTGCAGTTGGCAGATCCATGAGGTACATCTCAGGGCCTCTCTTCAGAAGCTCGGCAAGGTACCAGGGCCCCAGCGGTGCAGCCCTGCTGCCTGCTGCTCATATCACAGTCGCTGAGCTGAGGCCAGGGAGCCGCTGCCCCAGCAGCCAAGATCAGAGATGCCCAGACTGGCTCCTCTTCCCCCGTGGTGAAGGGGCCCCAGTGTAGCCTCTGCCAACCCAGCCCTCACCAAGTTGGCTTGTCCCGTTTCCTCCTGGGAAGGCTATGCTCAGAGCTGCCTCTAAAGGCTGAGAGGGGAGGACTGGGTCCAAAACTTGGAATCTCGAGAGAGTTCACCTGGGGCTGAGTGGCTGCCCTGGCCAAGCTGCCTGGGCCCATGCGAGGG
>NW_022109491.1:13005702-13022530 GCF_000313985.2 Echinops telfairi
GGGGTCCTGGGAAGCAGGTTTGGCAGTGGCTCAGTGGAGACTGGGTTCCCCACTAGGATAGAAAGCCCAAGTCCCAGGCCCAGCAGGGACTTGGGTGGCAGTGCAAGACTGATGAGGAGTGGGGAAAAGGGCTGTAAGGGAGCTGGGGGACTCAGATAGAAGATGCTCACCTTCCTGACGCCCAACCTCAAGTCTTCATCAATTTCTCAAGGATAAGCAGTGGACATTTAAGGGACAGGTCAAATGTGACCTCATGGTGCGTGCCTGCTAGACAGAGCACTACATTCTTATGACCGTAGGCCTGGTCCACCTGGGACCCTTCTCCCCTGCTGGAGGACTCTTGGGGCGGGGATCCTTGGCTCGGGAGTGGGAGGCTATGCCCAGCACTGGGAGCCGCCAGGCCCATGGGAGCTATCTCTGGTCCAGAGCCCCAGAGAGTATGCGATGTATCCTGCGGCTGGTCTCCTGGCCTGGTGACCAATCTAGCCTCTCCTCCCCAGACCTACACAGGAAGGGCGTGTGTCTCCTTTGTGGAATTCCCAAACTTTGCCACCTGCAAAGCCAACTCTGCTTACCCACGCTGCCTGCGACTGGAACTTGGCATGGGACGCTACAGTGCCCAGGGTCCAGCGCTGGGCATGCCTAAGAAAGCATCCCGGCCCAGCCAGAGACAGCCCATGGAGGCTATGAGAACAGTCTCCGAGGGGTCTGGCTAAGGGACCAGGCCGATCGATGGCAGCAACACCAGCAGGCGGAGAGGAAGGAGGCTGGTGGGATGAGGAAGGAGAAAGGAAAGAATAGGAGAACGGGGCCTTGGTCAGAGGGCTCTGGCTCTACCACATCGTCCTTGACCGCTAAGCCTTGTGGCAATGAAACAAGGCAGCTAGAGATGGGGGGGTTGCCACTGGCAGGGCGCTGCCCACTTTCTCCGTCAGTAATGCTCCCTGTGCCCCACTGCTGCCTCACCTCTGGGGCTGCTGGCCGCGAGCCTTCCGCAGGGCTCAGTGCCTACGACTGCCCCTTCCCGGGTCTCCTCTGCTCCCATGCGCCTTCTAGGACGCAGCCCTGGAGAGGAGACCAAGTCAGGTGGGAGGCAGGCATGGATGGGGGTGGGGGTGCTCGGATGGGATGTGTGAAGCCATCGTCTCCAGAGGGCAGCGGAGGAGGGCCTGGCCCGAGCCGCGTCGGTCACTTGAAGGTGTCATCGGCGTTTTTGAACATGAGAATGGAGTTATAGATCTTCAAGGCTGGTCCCAGCTTGACGCTCATGATCTTCACAATGTCCGCCTGTGTCAGCAAAAGGAAGGCCTCGCCGTCAATCATCTGAGGGGGCGGGGCAGGGAGGGGACAGCGGAGAAGGTAGGAGGGGCCAAGAGGGCAGAAGGCGGGGCGGGGAGATGCGTGGGGAGTGGAGAGGAAGAGAGGACCATGAATTGGAAATTAAGGATACGTGTGGGAGGCGGGGAGGAAGGCAAGGGTCAAGGAGAAGGGAGGGAGAAAGGAAAAAAGCAAGACAGCAGTGGGGACAGAGAAGGAAAGAAAGATATCCACTGGTTTCCCCTGGTCCGCACGCACGCTCGCACGCAGGCCTCTGAAAGTCAGTGTTTCTATGGGCAAAATGCCTACAGGAGTCCTTACTGACAGCAGCTTCAGGAAGCCTGCTGTGACTGTCCCCACACAGGCCCACCAGTCAAGCTTAGTGTCGCTCAGAGTGGGACCAGCCAACACTGTCCGCATGCCGGTGTGACGTAACACCAAGTCCACAGGTGACCCCTGGGCGGCTGCTCTTGACCGAGAGAGAGGCAGAGAGGTAGGTAGCAAGATTGAGGTTGAAGCTCTCTAACTAAGTCTTTGGGTCTGTTTTCCTGGTGGAGGGACAAGATACAGGGCACCGCAGGGAAGCCACAGGACAAGCACGTTATGGAAGACCTTTCTCTTTGTCGAGAGAAAAGGAAAAAGAAAAATGAAAAGAGACTTCCTAGATTAGAAGATATTTAAGAAACAGAAAGCAGCGTGGATCCTGGTTTAAAACACACCAACTGCAAAAGCTAGTCTGGGACTTCCAATCTAGGCCTAGGACTCAAGGGTCTCAAGAGGTTCCGGGCAATTTGGTAGGTAGGATGATGATATTGTGGTTAGGTTTCAGGCACACCTGCTCAAGTACCTGAGGCACCCTGGTGATGTAGTGGGTTACCAGCTGGCCCGCTAACCACAAGGTCGGCAGTTCGAAACCACTAGCTGCTTTGCTCTCTTGAAATGGGCTTTCTACTCCCCTGAAAACATATGATCTTGGAAACCCACAGGGGCAGTTCTATCCTATCCTACAGGGTCACAAGAGTTATCATCCACTCGACGGCAGTGAGTTTGTTTTGTTCTGTTTGAGGGGGTGGGCGCCGGAGTGGCAGTGAGCTTGGTTTTGTCCGCAGTACTCAGAGGTGCAGCGTGGGGATGACTTTAATCCACTGAAAAATACTTCCTCCCCGAAAGAGGGGAAACAGAGTGGAAGCTGCTGGTAGTCGGAACTATAGGGCCTGGGGTACAGGCTGGGGCGGAGCTTGAGCAGAGAGATGAAGAGCCAGGGTAGGAAATGCTGCATGGGCCTAGGGACATGGGTGAGGGAGGCAGGGGACAGCCTGGTCCCATCTGGAGAAATGGATCCTGGGAAAAGGATCCTTCACCCCCACCAGGGGCCAGATTCCCTCTGAGATCCCCTGTGATGCCAGCAGCCCGTCAGTGCCACCCCCGAGCCCTTGCCCCTTCAGTGGTTGCTTATTTCTATCATGGGCAGACCATGCTGAACTAAGAAAAGAAGCAGATGTTCTGGGGTGATGTGGCCCTTCTCCATCCCAGGGCAGGGCTGGTGGACCAAGCGCTTTGGTGGCTACACAGCCGGCTGTGTCAATTGCACTCCAAGAGACTCCACGTGTGGCCTGTTGCCAGCCTAAGTAAGGAGACTCTCTGATAGAGTCACAGAGCTCTGGTCCGTCTCATGACACATGCATGCTGAAGACATGGCTGAGACACAAAGGCTGGTGAACAGCACCGATGACAGAACCGCGATTTAAAACAACGAGACGGCGGGACCAACAAGATCGCATTTAATAGGGATCCGTGTACCGTTTTACATTATGCTCTGAAATGCAAACTCGGTGGTACAGGTACACGCTGGGAAATTCCGCCTGCAGCTGACGTTAAAAGCGCTGGGGCAGGCTTTCATGAAGCCCCCACGGGGGCAGCGTGTGGCTGTCCTCAAGCGAGCGCACACACAGGCCTCGCTAATAAAAAAGCAGTGCTCTAAGCAAGGGCAAGAGAAAGCCACCTGAATATCCATGCGCAAGAAGTCTGTGAGGGCACAGTCAGACCACAAAACACCCCACAGAACGGCCCGCCGTCCACACGACACGGATGAACCGCAAGAACCACACGGGGAGTGAAAACAAGACAGGCCACCAGCCTAACGCCTGCTGTGTGGTTCTGTTTACATGAGTTCCAGAAAAGGCAAGACTGAGTTGTCCGTGGGGCTGGGGCTCGGTCAAAGGCTCCGAGAAGAACGGGCTCTGGTGTTGCGGGGACGTTGTGCATCTTGGTGGACGGGTTGGGTCCAGAGCCTGCACATGGACACAACTTGCAGACGGTGTTACTAAGATCTGTATATTTCACTCTGTATACTTCGCCTCAACTGAACGCATCGAGGGGACCATGGCGCAGGGCGTGGTTGGTGAGAAGGAGCTGGAACACAGACCTCGCTGAAGGTGGCCAGACCCCGGAAGGGCCGGTGAGGAGCCCGGGAGAGGACTAGCTGAGGGCATCGGCTACCCTGCCTGGGTGAGATCCCTTCCAGGAAAGGGTGGCAGACTTGAGGCTGCCATCTGACCTAGCCTGGGAGCGGTGGGCAGCTGAGCACACACCTTCCTGCGCGGAGGAGATGCTGGGTCTCCCTGTTGGTGCAGAAGAGTCATGATCAAGGCCTCTCTTATTTAAGGACCACTGTGCATTCCAGTGAGAGGAAGAGGAGGCTGTAACAACATATCCTATTAGGGTGGCTGTGAGTTAGAATCCGTTCCGTGGCAGTAGGGTTGACTTGTTATTACGCATTAAGAAGCGGAGCTCTGGTGGCTCACTGGTTAAGCAACTGGCGGAGACCTGGAATTGTCAGTGGTTCAAAACCACCAGCTGCTCCGTAGGAGAAAGATGACAAGTAGGTACCGCCCACCTTGGGGACCCGAGGGGCAGCGCTACTCTGTCCTACAGGGTTGCTGGGCCTTGGAATGATCTCAGTGGCACTGGGTCTGCATTGACAAACTAGAGTCACCGTGACTTTGTTTCTGTCTTGTTTACTGAGCTGCAATGAGCATAGCACACAACTCAGTGGTTCACAGTTCACATCCAGGGTCACTCCACCGGGTGAGCCTGCACAGAATCCCCAACACACAGTGGCCGGAATGGACAACCCCCCCACGCCCCCAAACCCATGGTGAGCACGATAAGGTGATTTTAGCCACTGGACTCAGTCTTTGCTTCTTTTTATAAATCTCAAACTCTTGTTGATCTTATATGAAAACACTGATAGATTCCATTGTTTCTCACTCGTAAGGATTTATGATGAGGCGCTTGTGACAAACCTCACGATTTAAAAAAAACTAGCAGTTATATTGGCACGTAAGTCGAGGAGCCGTCCCCGGGCTCCCACTGAGTGACAACGAGGGTTAGTACGCGGTGGCGGGATGATGTGTGCCACCTAGTCGTACACAGGAGGGCGGCGATGACGCGGACGCGGGAGTCAGGACGCCATCGAGGCTGGCAGGGGCTCTGCCGTTGGCCATCACCAGACCCGTTGTGACTAGGTATCACTTAGTTGGTTTCAACTGGGAGCAAGGCCACGTGGCCGAGCGGAACTGCCCCTCAGGGTTTTCTCCGGGGGCATCTTTACAGAAGGTCTTCCTCCCCGTCTTTTACACACCTGCTCTTTCTCCCAGGTTGGCTGCTGGGTACGTTCTAACTGCTAACCTTTCAGTTCGCAGTGGGACGCTTAACCACTGCGCCACCAGGGCTCCTTACAGCTCCTTTTTTTTTTTTTTCCAGTTAAAATTCCCAGGCCAAGAGACGGTGGACAGTGGAAACTGGCAGAGCTGGTGTTTGAACCCAAACTCACCGAAACCAGCCTTCTTTCAGCTACAACTCTCTGCCGCTTATCTTTGGTAATGCTTGGGTCCTGATCTGTCAGGGCGTGCTAGGATGTACTCAAAAGAGGCTTTCAAATACGCAGTCCCTAGTGATCCAAAAAGTCCTTAGTTCGAAACCACCAGCCGCTCCTCGGGAGCAAGATGAGCTTTCTACTCCGGTACACAGTTCCCGTCTCAGAAACTCAGGGGGCAGTTCTGCCCTGTCCTATAGTCACCAGGAGTCGACATCGACTCCATCAATGGTAGTGACAGAGGGACTCTGCTGGTGGAGGACAAAAGACGGGGCCAGAGGACTGAAGAAGGAACACAATTCCGTCTCCCTGAGCGTGTCTCTGCCCCAGGGTGATCGCCACCCAGACCTCCCCCCAGGAAGGTGGGCTACTCTGACTCGTCTCATCCAGGTGGGGACAGAGCTGGTGGGGCACAGACCCCCCATCTGTCTCCCACTCTGCATGTGCTCCTTACCTCATCTCTGAAGAGTCGCGCTTGGTCCTCACAACCCGTCAGAGTCTGAACAAAGCCGGAGACCTTGGGAACCAAACAGAACATGTTGTTAAGGGGCTGGGGCTGGGGAAGAGGTTCCTATGTCTGGGGGGTGGGCGGGGGCTGAGTTTGGGGCTAGTCTCCCCGCTGGATTTCCAGCTACTAGCAGCACACTCAGGGGTGTGGCAGAGTGACTACACGTTGGGCTGCTGACCATAAAGTCCGTAGTTTGAAACCACCAGCCGCTCCGGAGGAGAAAGATGAGGCTTTCTACTCCCATGGAGAGTCACAGGCTCAGAAACTCCCAGGGGCAGTTCTACGCTGTCCTCTAGGGTCCTTGTGAGCCGGCATCCGCTCGATGGCAGCTGAGTGAGGGCAGCACGCCCCACTCCTCAGCCAGCAGCCCCCACCGGGTAGCTGGAAGGCGCTGTGGACTGCCGAGCTGAGCTGGCGGTTGTCTCAGGCTCTGCCAGAGGGCCCCTCTTGAGCCCCCCCGCACCAGGGGGGGTCGGGAGGTGGAGGACAAGCAGAAGAGCAAGTGCCCCGCACTCCTCACCTCATCGATGGTCCACTTGGCCACCGCCGAGGCTGAGATGCCCGCCACTCCGGGCAGGAGTTTGCAGTGCTGCTCCCAGCACACAGAGAGGGAACGGTCGGGGTGCGTGGACAAGGCCGACATGAAGAGGGACCGGTGCATGGCTTCCGTGGTAAGCGCTGGAAGGCAGAAGCAGAGGCTGGCAGGGCTGATGACTCACCTGATCCCCCAGGTCTGCTCCTACCCACACCACTGGGGAGACTGACAGGACCAGAGTCCTTTTCTGAGATGATCTCTTGCAGAACCAAGTGGGTGGTCTAGAGCTCACTGCTTCTTGGGGTGGGCCCCTCGCACTATCAGGTCAGCTGGGAAAGGAGCCGCCTGCCATCTCTCTGAGCCGGCAGTTTCTGGAGGGTAGCTCCCACCAGCCTGGCCCCCGCAGTATCCCAGAAGCACTATTCTCTAGATACCATGCCTTGAAATGGCCCCAACGTCCGAACGAGCTCCTTTTGGGGCTCAATCAGCTTCGTACCCTACCCTCCGAGCCTCAAGGCCCCCGCTTCTCTCCTGGACTCCACCAGCCCAGTCAATTTGGCCTCCGGACACTCCCATCACCTACAAGGAGATCTGTCTGACCTCCTCGCCAACTTCATGGGTGCCTGTCACTTTCCTTCCTGATCTGTTCCTAGAATCCTTAGCTCCTGGCCGCCAGCTTCCAAGTTCTGTGCATCTGGTGATGATGGGTATAGGTGTTTGGCCCTCTTTCACCAGGCCTGGAATCTGCCCACCTGAGCTGTGTCTACCGCTAGCTGTTCAGAAAGGCTTGGCCCTACCCCCATCTACTGGCCATCATGGAGCTTTGCTGCACTGTGGTTATTGTCCTATGGGGCTTGCCCAGCTTCTACCACGGTCCAGAAGAGCTGGCTCGTTCCTGTCCATATGGTGCCAGCTCGAGACACAGGGGAATATGGCCCCTCCATGGCCCTCTTCTCAAAGACCATCACTGCCCCCCACCCCCACCTCCCACCCTGGGCCATCTTTCTCTTCAGTCTCAGCCTCTCCTCTCAACTCTTCTGCATCCCCTGATCATACCCAAAAGGCCTAAAATCCCTCCACCAAGCCCAACGGAAGCTTGGGTAACTCTTGCTCCTTGCTATCTTCCCTGTCCATCAGGCCCAAACCTGAGCTCCTGACCCCTGTGCACCCTCCCACCCCCACCCCAAATAATGACCACCTTCAGCACCACCAAGGCGTCTTCTGCCTCTGGACCAGTTTGGGGCACATCAGAGCCTCCCATAAATGCCACCAGCACACACACTCCATTCACCTGGCCACAAGCCTGCCCCCCACGACCCCTGGTGCTCCCTCCTTGGAGCTCGGTCTCTGGTCTACCAGGAACCTTGGGGTGGGATTTGGATTGCTGGGAAACAGGTTGCAGGTAGCTTCTCTCCGTATCCTTCCACACCAGGGCCCCACACAGAGGCGCTCACAGGAGTTAGGGTCTCTGGTCTCACGGTAAACCATCTAGCTGCAGGTCAGGAGAGTGTCCCGCTCTTTCAAATGCCTGGCGCTCTTGTGGCTCGAATGACCCCCACAAGTAGAGTGAGGACAGTCAAGCCCTGTCCTCTCCTAGCGATCTAGCAGCACACCCTGGTGCCTCTGCAGAGGTTGACCCTGGGTGCGTGAGAAGACGCCTCTGTGGCAGAGCCCACAGCGACCAGTGCGAGAGAGGAGCAGAGTGCTGGCCAACGTGGGCTCTTGCCCTTGCTTGGTCCAGGGGCCTGGAGACCTTAGGCAAGTCCTTCCTCACTGTCCCTGGGCCTCCGCCTCTGGAAAGACTTGATGTCCCAACAGTGCTACTGGGTACTTCTGGATAGAACCCAGTAGTCAAGAGCCCTCTGCTGGTCAGAATGGGAGTTGACCTGGATACCAAGGTGCTGTCAAGTCAGTTCCGACACATAGCGATGCCTCGTGACCGTGTGCAAGAGAGCCACACATTGCCCAGTCCCGCGCCATCTTCACAATCATTCCTATGTGGGAGCCCCCTGTTGCAGCCGCTGGGTCAATCCATCGTGTCTAAAGCAAGTGGACTCCAGGGATGGGTCTCTCCGGATAAGTCCTGTGTGTGAGATGAAGTCTAAACAATTCTAGCTGTACATCTACCAAGGCAGATTCAACAACCTGGCTTCTAGGGAGCACTCTAGCTGTACATCTACCGAGGCAGATTCGCTGCTTCTTCGGGCCACCCGCGGTATGCCATGATCTCTCAGCACCCACAATTCAAATGCATCAATTCCGGTCTTCCTTGGTCCACGTCTAACTTCCAGATGCAGGTGAAGTAACTGAAAAATGCCACGGCTTGGGTCAGGCGCACCTTAGTCCTCAAAGTAGCACCCTTGTTTTAAAGACGTCTTCCATCGTCATCGTCGTCAATTTACCCAATGCAGTGTGTCCCTTGGTCTCTCGACTGCTGCTTCCCCGAGTATCGATTGTGGATCTAAGCAAGATGAAGTCCTTGACAACTTCTATCTTGTCTCCACTCATCACGTCACATACTCATCCAGTCGTGTGGATTTGGGTCTTCTCGAATGAGTTGCCATCCATACAGAAGGCGGCAATCTTCATCTCCATTAAAAGATGCTTCAAATCCTCCTCACTTTCAGCAAGCAAAGTTGGGTCATCTGCATATCGCAGGTTGTTAATAAGCCTTCCTCCAACCCTGATACTGCGTTCTTCTTCAGATAATCCAGATTCTCTGATGACGTGTTTAGCATACAGAGTGGATAAGTATGGTGAAAGGACACAACCCGGACACTCACCTTTCTTTATATTAAATAAAGTAGTACTTACTCCCTTGTTCTGTTCTCAAAACCGCCTCTTGGTCTATGCACAAGTTCCACATGAGCACAATGAAGTGTTCTAGACTTTTTATTCTTCTCAAGGCTATCCATAATTTGTTATGATCCACACAGTCAAATGCCTTGGCATAGTCAAAAAAACACAAGTAAACATCTTTCTGATATTCTCTGCTTTCCGCCAACATCCAACTGAGAGTCAAGGAGAAGTCTCCTCACCAGGAGGGGCCTGGAGGCAGTGGCCTGCAGCCTGGTGGTTCGGGTAATTGCTTGCTTCCACCAGGAGGAAGCAACAGAAGTCAGGCCAAGGGCTAGTCCAGCAGACAGCTGTGCTCAGCACTCTGTGAGTTTTCTCCTTTAATCCCTGGGTCAGCCTGAGGTAGGGACGACCACCATCATCATCTGCATTTTATGAATAAGGAAGCTGAGACCAGTGAGGTGGAGTCACCTGCCCAAGGTTGCACAGCCTGTCGTGGGTAAGGTGAATTTTCCATCATGATACTACATATGGCCCAGGTCACCAGGGCAGCTTGGGTCCCACTCAGAAGCTGTGCGATGAACCAGATCATTTGTCCTGCAGCCTTAAGAGGAGAAGCAATCAATTCAACTGAGCCAACCTCCCCGGCACCTTGCTGTGTACCAGGACTTGACGCTAAGTGGTTAAACAGAGGAGGCCACCATCCTGGAGGGGGATCGCTCGGCCCCTCTCCTTGAGGAGAGTGAGACAGGAACTGACACGGGGGTCAGTTCTTCTCTATGTCCAATACACACTCCATACCTGAGTTATAAGTGAGTTATATCCACTGCTGTGTGTCTACGTGGGAACAGGAGCGTCCGGCTCTTAGTTCACCGTTGTTCTTAGGAGAAAGAGGAAGCTGTCTGCTCCCATAAAGCCTGACCCTAGAGAGGGTCACGTGGATCAGAGTAGACTCGATGGCTGTGAAACCCTGCTGGCACAGTGGTTAAGTGCTCAGCTGTTAG
Organism: Echinops telfairi; assembly: GCF_000313985.2. Taxonomy (NCBI): domain Eukaryota; kingdom Metazoa; phylum Chordata; class Mammalia; order Afrosoricida; family Tenrecidae; genus Echinops; species Echinops telfairi. The sequence continues at coordinate 13,015,740 of NW_022109491.1, forward strand.
CCAAAAGGTCAGTGGTTCAAACCTACCAACCATTTGGTGGAGGAGAAATGTGGCAGTCTCTATCTGTCAAGATAGATTGCCTTGGGGACTATGGGACAGTTCAATCTCAGAGCAGTTCAACCTAACGGTTCAACCTAACCCAGGGACTGACTGTCCCAGCGATACGTGGCAGGAGTCAGACCCGAGGGCCAGCTCTGCCTTTCCAAGCTGAATGCCCTGGGGCTGGTGCCTTGGTGGCCGAGCCACACCTTCCGCAGCAGGTTATCTGGGAGGCCAAGAGCTACAGGGCGGGATGCCTGTGAGATGGACAGAGTCCTGGTGGCCTGGACGGGCTGCTAACCACAAGGCCGGTCCTTCCAACCCAGCAGCCGCTCCCAGAGGAGACCACGGAGGCTGTTCTGTTCCTGCAAAGTTTTCCGAAGCCGCTTAAGCTCTGAGTGGGGTCGCTATCAGTTGGAATCAACAAGAGGGCAGCGGGGTTGTGGATTTTCAGGTCACAGCCTGGGTTGGTTCCTTGTGGGGCCGCTGACCTTGATGTCTGACCCTGCCAGCTGCTCGGTGGGAGAAAGGAGGCTGTCTGCTCCTGCGTGGACCTGTCCTCCGCCCTGTGAAGCCCCCGGGTCCGAGCTGACTCGATGGCGGTGGGTGGCTATGAGAGCTAGAATACAGCAGTGGCCGGCCTGCTCCGTCCACAGGAGCCGTAACTACGATTATGTCACGTGGCTGAACCTTCAAAAGCAGGTGTGTTAGCTGCTCTCAAATGAAGAAACGAAGGTTGGCTCAGGGATGCTGAGTGACTGTCCCGAGGTCGCACAGCTAGGCAGCGGTGGCCACAGCCTCCCTCCCAGGAATCCTAAACTCACAGGAGCAGAGCAGCGCCAGGGGGCACTACCTGCTTCACCGGTGGAGAGCAAAGCCCAGGGAGGCTGGGCACCTTCCCTGCAGACACAGAGGGGGCCAGAGATGCAGCTGGCTCTCATCTGCTTGGTGGAAACGCTCCGGTCAGGCCCTCAGTCTCAGTGAGAAAGAGGTGCTCACGAAAATAACCCAGGACTGCGCCGCACCATGCTGCGCAAGACTGTCCCCTAGAAGCCATGCTTGTCACTGTTCTAGCTTCCAACGTATCTCAAACGAAGAGGCCGCCTCCTCACCCAGCTTCTTGTCTGGGGTCCCCTGAGCCTTCAGCCCAGCAGGGACCGAGCGCGCCCTGTGAACCCTTTGTGGCCAGGAACTTACCCTGGAAGTCGTCCTGCGGGATCTTCCGGTACTTCGGTGGACGTCCAATCCTGGAGGGAGGGACCAGGAGCACGCAGGGAATCAGAGCCTGCCAGTCCTGGGGCACCCCAGGGCCCTGAGCCCCTGCCTGCCTGCCCGCCTCCCGCACCGGCCGGGATGGCGGGGCTTCTTCCTCGGGGAGAAGCCCGACAGGTTCCTCTTTCTTGCCGAGGGCTCCGAGTCAGACAGCTCCGCCTTCAGCCGGCTCTGGTTCCTCTCGGCCAGCGGGCAGCCTGAGAGGCAATGGTGGGCTGTGAACTTGCCTGTGACGTGGCCCGAGCCATCACAACCAGGAGTCGGGCACTTCCTGGGGGAGGAGGCGGTGTCAGCAGGGCTGGCTGGGCGCACTGGTCCCCACAGAACCCAGCCCCCACCTCCCGTTGGGGTCTTGTGGTGCCTGGTCAGCTGGCACACGGCTGTGCCACACAGAGCCTCCTGCCCACCACCCCGCAGGGCTCCGGGGGCCTGCACGCACCGCTGATGAAAGCTGTGCTTGGAGGTCCTAGTGTGTGGCGGGCTCTTAGAGCTGAGAGGGGGGCAGCCTCCAGGGGAGGCCGCGCTGGGCTCTCTGGGCCCTGGAGAAGCAGGAAGCGAAGAGTCAGCAGAGGGCTCTGGGGTGGGGAGAAGGGAGGGCAGGTTGGTCCAGAAGTTAGACCGCAGGTCCAGGGTGCTGTGCCAGGCTGTGCCCCATTTCCTGCGACTGGCTGTGTGCCGGGCACTTGGGCAGGATTCTCACGGGCCGTGCCCTGTCTGAGAGGACCCTCCACGGGGAGAGTGACCCACAGCTGGCATGATCAGCTGCACCACCCAAGTCACACCAGGCAGGTTCAGCCTTTGCTCTGAATTTTCTGTTTTCCCACTTTTAGCCCTAAAATCTTGCCAACTCTCTTCCAGGTTCTGGCTAGGCGAGGAGTAAGAGAATGACCATCCCTGGGAGACAGGGGTGGGGATGGGGGGGAAGGTGCTTGTCGAGAAAGCCCTGAGTATTGGGGGAGTCCTGAGTGTGGAGGGACCCTGAGTAGGGGGGGGCCTGAATGTGGAGGGGCCCTGAATATAGGGATCCCTGAGTGGAGGGAACCTGAATGTGGGGATCCCTGAGTGTGGAGGGGGACCCTGAATATGGGGACCCCTGAGTGTGGGGAGACCCTGAATGTTGGGGAGCCCTGAGTGTGGGGGAACCCTGAGTATGGGGCAACCCTCAATGTGGGGGGACCCTGAGTGTGGGGCATCCTGAATGTGGGGAACCCTGAGTGTGGGGGAGCCTGAACGTGGGGGGCCCTGAATGTGGGGGTATCTGAGTGTGGGGTAGCCTGAATGTGGGGGGACCCTGAATGTGGGGGCCCCTGAGTGTGGGGAGACCCTGAATGTTGGGGAGCCCTGAGTGTGGGGGAACCCTGAGTATAGGGGAACCCTCGGTGTGGGGTGACCCTGAATGTGGGGGCCCCTGAGTGTGGGGAGACCCTGAATGTTGGGGAGCCCTGAGTGTGGGAGAACCCTGAGTATAGGGGAACCCTCGGTGTGGGGTGACCCTGAATGTGGGGGCCCCTGAGTGTGGGGAGACCCTGAATGTTGGGGAGCCCTGAGTGTGGGGGAACCCTGAGTGTGGGGGAATGCTGAGTGTGGGGGGGACCCTGAGTATGGGGGAGCCCTGAGTGTGGGGGAACCCTAGTGTCAGTGGAACCATGAATGTGGGGAAACCCTGAGTGCGGGGGAACTCAGAGTTTGAGGGGAGCCCTGAGCATGAAGCTGTTTGAGGGGTCCCGTTCTGTGAACCCCGCTCCCTGGCTATGCAGAGGCCCAGCGTGATCTCTCAGGAGTCACACACTGCGTGGCTGTGTGGCTGCGTGGCTCTGCGAGAAGCTGAGGAAACTGCCCGGTCCCTAACTGCCTCCTAGGCCGTGCTCTCAGGGAGCTTTCCCCGTCACATTCAATCCCTCACTGGCCGACCCCTTGGGGAGACAGGGAAGGGCCCGCGTGCCCTAGGGGTACACACGGAGAGGAGCCTGCAGGGGGTGTCCGGTCTTGGAGCACCAGCCTGCGGGGTGGATGTCGGGGTGGTCGGCGTCCATCCAGAAGTCGTAAGCGTGGCTCCAGCCGTCAAAGTGGAGCTGGGGAGAGAAGGCCCCCAGAGGTCAGCGGCTCCTCAGGGAGCCCAGCTTAGCTGTAGCCACTCAGGGCTCCGGGAGGCTGTGCCCACCTAGGGCCCACCCACAATAGCCCTGCTCAGCTGCCATGCTTCCTACAGATATCATTCAGGGTACTACTGGCACCTCCCGCCATCCTTGGGTGGGACAAGGGTGATGAGCCCATTTTCCAGATGTAAAAGTTAAGACTCAGAGAGAGGAAATGCCTGGCCTCCATCCTGAAAGGTAGGTCAGAGACGGGGTCAATACAAGATCCAAGATCTTCAGCTTCCAGGTTAAACTCTCCTCCACGAAGGTTTTAGAACTGATGGTGCTGATAACTGTGCAGCTCTATTCAATACAACTACTGAGTAATATGCTGCATGAACTACATGTCAATAAAAAGACTACAAAGCCGAAAGCGTAGCAGCAGCAGGGATGGGAGCGGATCAGAGCACGCGTAAGAGCCCGTGAGGATAGAAATATTCCAGGTTTCAAAGTGGCCACAGGACTCAGACGTGTTGAGAGAAGCCTCCAGAAGGCAGTCTCCAAAGACTTACTGATACACAGCTGCACAAGCTATGTCCCGTGACTGCCCGGTGGCATAGTGGAAACAGATTGGGCTGCTCACCTGCCAGGTCAGCAGTTTGAAACCACCAGCCCCTCTGTGGGAAAAAGAGTCTTTCTACTCCCATAAAGTGACAGTCCTGGAAACCCACAAGGGACAGTTCTACCCTGCCCTCCAGGGCCGCAGGGCCACTGTGAGTTGGAATCAACTTGGTGGCCGTGAGTTTGGATTTTGTTTGGTGAATTTTTTGGCCAGGTGCGGCATGGAGAATCAAACAGACTACGGATTCTAGCTGGAACAGAGGCTGGAAACCTTGGAAGGAGTTGGAGGCAGTGACACAGGTGCCAGATGTTTACAATGTTCTCGCATAATGAAGGGTGGTTTTGGATAATAATGTAATACTGATTCGTTAATGCTTCACGTCATTATTTTAATAAAACCTGGAAGTTTAGCAAAAAGTAAGTAAGTGAAATAAAAACGAAGCAATCTTCCCCACGATGCATGGCCGCCCTCCTGTCTGCCACTAGCCTTTCAGCTCTGAGCACTTCCCAAGCCTCCTTCCCAAGCAGTGGGCTGTCCACACCCCTGCCCAGGGCTCTAAGACCACCTTGATCCGGTGATCCTCCACATCCTCCACGCTGGCCACACGGATCAGGGCTGGGTTTCTGCGGTCCACAGCCTCCAGCTTCATGTTGACCAGGAAGTTGTGGGGAGGTCGCTGTGGAGGGGACAGGGGGCTTCAGGCCAAGGTTGAGATCCAGAGGGTGGGGGTGGATAGTGGGGGCGGGAGGCTGCAAGTGTTCTGAGGGAAACGCGGCCTGGCCCAAGAGGAAGGCAGGGTCCCCTCTTGGCTGTCTCCATGCGCCGTCCTTCTGAGCACAACTTTAGGGGCAGAGAGAGCTGACTCACCACTCTGAAGGCCCAGGTGGGCACAGCGGAGGTCCCGGTTTCTTCCAGATATTTCTCCCAGGAGAAGCTATCAGGGTCCGGGTAGTCTAGGGAAAGGGGTGAGACCACCCAGTGAGGCTAAGGGAGCTCTTGGCTTCCAAGACCAGGAGCAAAGGGCAGTGGTCCTTGGGGCACCTGCCCCCTGCACCATCACCACAGGGTCCTGATGGGCACTAACCAGACTTCACTCGCAGGGCAGACTGGAACCCTGGATCCCATTTCCTTCTGGGCCAGTGGCTCCCAGCCCAGCCCATCTACCTGAGCCCCAGGATTCTACTCCTTAGCTTTGGGCTCCCAGCTTCCTTGCTGAAATGGTCAGCTAACTTTTTCCCCCTAAACCTCAGTGGGGCCAGGGTTTGAGGAGGGTTCTTCTAAAATAACCCCCAAAGTATAAAGGGTTCTCTACTCCCAGGCCAGGAAGTGGAGGCTCCAGGACCTGCCTGTCCCCTCATCCTAACTGGAAGCCCCAAGGAACGAAGTGTTGATGGAGGATCGGGGCAAGAGGTGCAGGGGCCTGGCCAAGGCGTCTGCTCAGGCTGTAGGGTCACCTTGTGGAGGGGTGAGGGGCTTTCCTTGTTTCTGGCACCAGCCCACCGGGTGGATGTAAGGGCTGCTGGCATCACACCTGAAACCCAAGAAGACCACAGGACCCAAGGTGACACTGTGGCCGGGCCACCAGCCTCGGGCAGCATGGCTTCAGGGCCCCCCTCATCCTCCTTCTGGGCGAGCCTTAACCTGAGGGGAAAGCTGCACTAAAGTGGCGTTACCTGTGGGGGTGCTGCTCACCTCCGCCTTGCTGTTTCTAGATGAAGCATGTAAATAGTAAGCTGCGTTTCTAATGCTATCGATCAAATTCGTGAGACAGCCAGTGACGCCCCACCTCCCCTGGCCCAAAGTGAGATCTGAAAGGCAAGACTGGGCCACAGGTGTCTGCCCTCTGAAGGGTGCTGTCCCCACCCCCACCACCCTCAGCCCCCACCCAGCTCAAGGCGGGGACCCACTGACTACCAGTAGTCGTAAGTGTCGTCCCAGTTGTCAAAGTGCACCAGAAAGCGGCCGTCCACCACGTCGGTCACGCTGGCCACGCAGATGAGGGACGGGTTCATGCGGTCAATGGCCTCCAGCTTCATGCCCGCCTGGAAGCCCAGTGGTGGGGGATTCTGGGAGCAAGAAGAGGGGTTGCAACTCGAAAGGTTAGATAAGTGCCCAAGGGGCCAGTGAGTGAGCCCATGTCCTGGGGGAGGGGAGCCACTCAGGAAAGGAAGGCTGTCACCACTTTCGCTCAATTCTGCACGTACAGACCGCTGCATGGGTGTGGGGTGTGCTGCACGACGTCCCAAACAACAACAACAAAACCTACTTAAAAATGTATACATTTACTCCCCCAAAATGGAGGAGGAGCCTTCAGAGTTGGGACTGGCATTAGCCAGAGTTCACGGGCTGACTGGGAAAGGAGAGGTTCTAAGTGCCATCGCTGGGAGACAGGGCTGGGGGCAGGCAGTGGGAACAGGCGGGGAGAGAGGGTCTCTCCGAGGCAGGGTCATACTCCAGAGGCGCCCAGGAAGTGCACGGCAGGGTGTCCGCATGTGGCGGGAGCAAGGTGGCCAGCAGGGTGAGCTCAGAGGAAGCCTCACGGGTGACAGAAAAGCAACAGGCAGAAAGCTATGCATTCACCCGGAGGCCGGCAGGCTGAGCACAAGTCCTCCCCTACCCGGGGCAAGGCTGGCCTGGGCTCAGGCAGTCGGGTGATGGTGGGTGAGGACCAGTGTGGACTGGGCGCCTGCTGAGTAGCAGGTATAAGCTCCAAGATGCTCTGTATAACCACTCCCTGTAAGACCAGGATGATCCCCTCTGGTGTGCACGTTAATTCACCTGCC
>NW_022109491.1:13022691-13028105 GCF_000313985.2 Echinops telfairi
GCCAGCCACCTAGAAACCTAAAAGTATGGCCTCTAGGGGAGTGGGGGCTGGGAAGCAAATGCCTTTGCCTCAGTGGCATGGTGGTGCCCTTGGCTGGCGGGGGAGGTGGATTTATGATGTAACTATTTCTAATGGGAAACCTGAACTGCTGGCAAACACGGCCCGTGGCCTGGGACACGGGAAAGCAGGCGGCAGCTGTTGGGAGGAGCGCTGGTGTGTGCTGGGCAGAAGGAAGGAGGACGATGTTCCCTGAAGAGGAGCTCTGACCTGGTGCCACAGAGCAGAGCCGCAGAACCCAGCGAGACGCAGGCTCAAAACCGCAAGGCTAGGGGTCGTGAAGGGAGATGGTGGACAGGGTTTCTGTACCAGGGACAGAAGGAGGGAGCTGCCCCCAGAAGCAGTCCTGCTCCTGGCCTCTGCCCCGGCCTGGCTGAGCCCTGGTTTGGGATGAGAAGGCACCGACAGTCAGGTGCCCAGGCAGGGCAGCCTGTGGGGACTCCGTCCGGGGGAGGGGGGTGACGGCACTTTGCTCAGGGCACTCACGTGGCTCTGGCTCACAAACAGATGCTTGGGGGCAGCCTGTGCTCCTGTGCTGTGCAGGTACTGGCTCCAGCTGAACTCCTCCTCCTTGTAACCTGGGCCCCTCGGGGGGAGGGGGACAAACAGAGTGCTGTGCAGACAGAGGTGGGCTGCGGCGAGGGTACCCCACATGAAAGCAGCCACATCAGGCAGGTCTGAGGACCCCACAGCCCCTCAAGCACCTGCCCAGAGTGCCCCTGCAGAGCAGGGCAGGACCTGGGGCAGACACTCAACAGGCAAGGCCAAAGCAGAAGTCCTGGGACTTCTGGTCCACCTGGTCTTGGGGCAGAGTCCTGGCCGGACACAATGACAACCAGGCTGGCTTGGGACAGGGCCCACAGGGCTCTGAAAGCACAAAGCTGGAAGGAAGGGGGTTGATGGGTGGAATCTGGGGACTCACTGCCTTACTTTAGGGGGTGAGGCCTTACCTTTGGGGGGCTGCAGCTTGTGCCCAGTCTTCTCAAACCAGCCAGCAGGGTGAATGTCAGGGGAGTTGGCATTGATCCAGAAGTCGTGGCACTCCGAATACCCGTCAAAATGCAGCCGGAGGCGGTAGCCACACACCTGGCCCCATGGGGGATATCACAGAGACTCCAGTGCCAGCCGATGCCTCCTTTCTCCCTCCCCTCCCCTGGCCAGGCCCAGCCGGGGGACCTGGGAACCTCTAAAGCTAGCAGGCTCCCCAGGCTCCGTCTTTCGCCACCCTTGTCCCATTCTCTCCCATGCACCAATGAAGACAGCGCCCACCAGTTCCTGCCCTCGGAGCTCTGGGTGCCAGCCTCTTGTGAAACCCGGGACACCTGCCAAGTCTCAGGCCCTCGCAGGCCTCCTCTGATGCCCCTTCCTTCGGTATCTCTCGCTGCTCTCCACACACCTGACACTTTTGCCTCGGTAGCTGAACTAATGGCTGCTCCTTGGCCCTGGCGGCCTGTCCCAAGGCCCAGAGCCCACCTGTGCTGGTACTGCTACTGCTGCCACCGCCGTCCCACCCACTGCCTGGGGAACACTGCTCCTCGGCTCCCTCCCAACCCTTCTGGGCCCCTTGGCAGAACTAACCACTCTCCGCTGTGCCTCTTGACCCATACATGTCACCAACCTTGTACTCCATCACCATTATGATGACCTGGAGTATTCCTTGTGTTAACTCCCAGAACAGTGGTTCTCAACCTGTGGGCCGCGACCCCCTTGGGGGTCGAAGGACCCTTTCACAGGGGTCGCCTGATTCATAACAGTAGCAAAATGACAGTGATGAAGTAGCAAGGAAAATAATTTTATGGTTGGAGGGGTCACCACCACATGAGGAAGTGTATGAAAGTGTGGCATGACTAAGGTTGAGAACCACTGTCCTAGAAGGTCCCAACCCTTGTCTTGGGGTGGTTCCTCGCCAGGTGGCCCCCTCCAGTAGTCTCATCCTATCATGACCCTGTACACACCATGTGTTCTTAGTTTATTTCTCAGGCTTCTGAAGCCCCGACAAGACCACGCTTTCCAAGGTCAGGGCCATGTCTTCCTTCTCCAAGCCCACATTCTCCAGGGGCCTCCCCGGGCAGACTCAGCGATCGACCAAGTACAGTGTAATCGGAGGCTGAAAGACTACTGTGGTGGTACCAACCCTGGGCTCACCTCGGCCACAGTGAGGATGAAGTACATGGATGGGTGCTGGGGGTCAATGCCTTCCAACTTCATGCCCAGCTTGAAGCCATTCTTGTGATGGGTGACCGCCTGGTACTGTCAACCAACGCACAGATTGGAGAGGACCCCGTTTCCCTCCAGGGTGATCTGTGACCAGTGGGCTTGGGGTGGAGGAGCTGCCTTTAGCCCCCACCCACCTGGTACTGCCCAGAGTCTGCTTCTGACACAGGAAGGGACAGGACAACTCCCAGACCCCTTGGAAAACATGGGCTGCGTCAGGGGCAGACCGAAGGACTTCCTCCTTCCAAAGGAAGGGAAAGATAGTGTGCAGAGTTGAGTAGAAGGAACCAGAATTAGAACACTGGGGAGATGAGTGAGCATGGGGTCCACCTCTGTACTTCTTCCCACCCGAGCAGCCCCTGACAGTGTGTACTCCTCAACTCTGGGCCCTTCGGCAAGCTGCCCCTTCCATGCTGCCAGATCACGGGAATTTGGTGCCGAGTCCCTGGGCTGGGGAGACACGCTCTTCCTAGGTGGAAAGTGTCCAACTCACGTCCCGGAAGAGGCTGAGAGGGGCAGTTATGGCCTTCTGCTCTTCCAGGTAGCACTCCCACGACCAGCCTTCCTTCTTCCCACCTAATGAGGCAGAGAGGAGACCTGCGCTCGACTCCGGGGCAATGATTCTCCCCAGATAAGCTCTGTCTTCACTGCAAAATAAGTCTGTTTGTAGCCACCTGGTAGCCCCTGGCTCCACCCAGCCATGAGGATGCCAGATACCAGGGGTTCAGACCTGAAACTATCTCAAACTGCTAGCAATCCCCACCCCCACCCCCCAGGGCACTATCAGCACAGGTACTTTGGGTTATACAGCAACTAAGAGCTGCTCAGTATGATCAGCGGCTAGTTTCAGCCCCGGGGTGGGGGACAGTCCTGTTCTGTGTCCTCAGCCATGTAACATGGTACTTGAGGACTTCGTCATAGTGCCACTGTTATGGGCGAATGACACCCTCTTAAAGTATATGCTGAAGCCCTGGCGGTGATGTGGTGACGTGGTGGGCTGCTAATTGCAAGCTCAGCAGTTTGAAACCACCAGCAGCCACTGGAGAAAGACAAGGTTTTCTACTCCCATAAAGCGTTGTGGTCTTGGGAACCCAAAGGGCAGTTCTATCCTTTTCTATAGGGGCCCTATGAGTTGGAATCTCCCCGATGACAGCGAAGCTTTGTTATATATATATATTCACACATATGCATGCCTACATAGATATCTATATCTCCTGTAACTCCTAACCATAAAACCTATAATCCCACTTGGGAAGAAGCTGTCTTTGTTATGTTAATGAGGCAGGATTTGTGTAGGGTGTGTTTTAAGTCCATCTCTTTTGAGAGCTCAGCGATTAAACAAGGAAGCTAGAGAAGCTGAACGGTGGACAGAGAGATGTCAAGTTGAAAGGAAATCACCTGGGAGCAGCATCCCAAAGAGACAAGGCCCTTCCTCCAGACAGAGACACACAGAGAGAGAGAGAGAAAGAGAGAAAGCGTCTCTCTAGAGTCGGTGCCCTGAATGCAGGCTTTTAGCCTCCTAAATGGTGAAGAGATTAATTTCTCTTTGTTAAAGCCACCCTTGTGTGGAATTTCCATTAACAGCGGGCTGGACCACAGACAGTCATCTCCGCTCCCAGAGAAAGAGCAGGTTCAAAAACAAAAGGTAAGCGGGGACAACAAACACTGTTTGATTCATCTTCCCATGAACATGTCTCTGCCCATGGAGACACTAGCGTGCACACGTGTGCTTGGTGTGCCCAGAGTTCACGGGTTGGGTCCACAGCCCCCTTGGGCATTCGCACTGTGTGCTCACAAGCACCCAGCCTCTGTGTTACACGGTCATCAACGCCCTGCAGCCCAGGTCCTGCCCAGAGCTCAGAGTCTGTTTCCCTGGAGGGTGTCGCCAACTTCAGTTGAAGGCCTGCCAACTTCAGTTGAAGGCCACAGGCGACAGGAGCTACTGCACAAGAATGATCCCTGGCTCTCTGTCCTTGGAAAAATGCAAGGGATCTCATCGACCACGCAGGTTCATCCTTCATATGACCTTCCTACTTTCTTCAGATCACTGCCCACTGAGCTTACCGCCCGTTTCAAGAACCATACCCTCCGTGGGGATGCCTTTCTTCTCTCTGCCTCGCTTTCCCCAGATGCTCGCATGAACTCAGGGCTAGTTCCTTGTCAGGTGACTCACCTCAGGTACATCTCAGGCTGTTTCTGGGTCTTCAACGTGAAGTTTACCTCCCAACTGGCCAAGCTCTAAGCTCCCCATGCCACGGCAGAAAATAGCATGGATCAATATCCTTCTCGTCTTCCCCTACCCTTATCCCCACGTCCCTCCCTGGACCTTTAATAACTTTGCCATGCTCACTAACTAATAGTCTTGGAATTTACCAGCATGCACTGCTTCCTTTTAGCTAAACCAAACTGCTGACTGGTTTTGTTGGTACCGCTTGTGTGTGCTATGCCTGCTGCCACGGGGCACACAGAGATGCCTCAGAGCCTGCACACACCTTGTCTTTCATCTTCAAAAGGCCTGGTATATTTGTGACCTCTTTCACAATCCGAAAGCAGATGAGATGTCAACTAGACAGAGGCCTAGCAGCTCTGGTTGGCGGAGTGGTTCCACATGGGGTTGTGATCTGTAAGGTCAGCAGTTCAAAACCAACAACCGTTCCTTGAGAGAAGGATGGGGCTTTCTACTCTCATGAAGGGTGGCAGCCTCGGAAACTCACCGGGGCAGCTCCACCCTGCCTTGTGGGGTCACTGTGAGTCAGTATCAACTCCAGGGCAGTGAGAGAGACCCAACACTATACCATTTTGCAATTGGATTACCTCTGTGCAAGCCCCCAGCCGCTTCCTGTTCCCTGCAGCTTCTTCCCTGGTGGAACAACTCTAATCCCAGATAAGGACAGGGCTTTTGCCAATGGCTGTGTAATTGGATACGGCTGTATTGTTTGTGCACTGTTCATAGATGCCCAGCCAAGGGCTTGGGGGGGGCGGGTCCTGAAACCCTGCCCAGGCTCCCTGCCAAGTGATGGGCTGAGTGTATAGGAAGAAAGGTGACCCTTTCCTGCTTGGGCTTCTCAACAGAGGGACCTTGTAATAAATTAGACAAGGGCACCGGAGCAACTAGCCATGGCACGGATCCTCCCTGGATGTCT
>NW_022109491.1:13029024-13047667 GCF_000313985.2 Echinops telfairi
TGGTGGATTCCAAACACCAATACAGTGTTCCTCTCCCATCTTCGCATTAGTCATCTCCCAATGGCGTTCATCAGCTCAGGACAGAACATTTGCAAACGAGTGCCTTACAGCCTGACCTTTCACCACCAGAGACCAGGACAGCAGCAGAGATGAACAGCATGCCAACATTCCAGAACAACGGGTCACCAGGAGCCCACAGGGCGTCACAGGACGCTGCTTCTGTTTCAGAGGTGCTACAGACATGTCCTCATATTTCTATTTCTTCTGTTCATAGTTGGCTCATATGGTTTACTCTAGAGCTCCTAACTATAGTGCTTCACATAGGCCTCCCAGGATCCAGGCCTGGGGAAGCCTTGATTGAAGAGGCTGTGACCTGGTGAAAGCTATGCAACGGCCATCCATTTCTATGAAGTATAAATGGACCTTTTTGGAAATCTAATGAAAGCCAGTCTCGTGATTCTAAACAGAAGCCGTTCGCAAAATTTCTGCACGGAAGTCTTGCTGTCGGCAAACCCATCAGTACCATCCACGCTTCTTTATGTCTTCTCCTGGGTCAAAGTTTTTATTTCACAAGTCTTATTTAATTGAATATGTTTTATGTAAGTTTTACATGTCTTCCATTTGCTGCCCACCATCAGAGACACCTTAGTTTCTCCAGAGCTTGTAAAGAGTCATCTTCAACAGAGGCCTTTGTAACCCCCTGCGGAGGTCAGTATCGATTCCCAGAGAGCATCGGGGAATTACTTCCATGGACTGTACCGTCCAATAGTCATTCATCTCAGGCCTTGAAGAATCAGCACAAAAGCAAATGCATTTTCCTGACCATAATGATAAAGCTTAGAGAATATGTAGAGCTTTCATATTCTTCTTAGTGCTGATGGCGGCAACTGAGGTCCCCAATCAGTTGAATGCTAGCCAGGTGGCAAAAACACTTAGTGGGTCATTTTTATTTTTATAGTCATGCCAACAGCAAATCGGTATTGCATTCTGGAAGCCTGAGGACTGGCAACTACAAGCCACTCTTTGCTAAAAATTTTTTTAACTTGTTGTCATTCCAATCTACGCTTGAATGAAATTCCACACAATTCTTAACTTGTTTCCGAATTCCATGTAGTTTTCCTTCTACTTAAATTGTCATCTACGTCCTATAGAAAATGTTTGCAGGTAAATAAACAAGTATTGTTACTCCAGCTCCAGTTGATACAGACCCAGGTCTACGCCAAACAAAAACACGTTTCTGCGATAGGCAAGTGGCTACAGATAAGTTCTTCCAGTAATGCACCTGTCTTGGGAGAGGGGCGCATCTGATCAGAGCACGCAGGAGCAAACAAACAGGGAAGGAGAGTGGAACACATCCTAGTCCACCCAGCCCCAAGCACTATATTCCTGCTCAGAGCAGCCAATGCACAGAGAGGACCATAGGGCTGGCCACACTACTAGACACAACATCCCTCCCTGACCCATAGCGCTACAGTGGACAACACTGGAGACAGTGTGGGAGTTGTGCACGATCTGACCACACCACACCGAGGCAAAACACTAAGGGCATGCAAGAGAGCAGCAAGGGGAGCAAAGCAATGAAGTCCCTAAGGAATACCAAAAATAGACTTTGGGGCCAGGGCGTGACACCCCATCAGACTCCACCGGAAAACACTCCTAAAGGTCAACAAACAGACCTGGAACTATTTATAGACCTTTTTTTATTGTTGTTTGGGTTTTTTTTATTTGTTTTTGTGATTATTATTGTTTTTGCATATCTATCTAGATAAGATAGGCGCGATAAACAATCTGGAGAAGAAAACAATGGGTCCAACAGTTCCAGGGTGACAGGGGGGAGGGGGGGGTGAGGAAAGGAAGAGGGGTGCCAACAAACCCATGGACAAGGGTACAATAAGTGATCTAAAATTGATGGCCATGAGGGCATAGGATGCTGGTGGGGCTTGATTAAGTGCAATGTAGCCAAGAGGAATTGCTGAATGAGGGTTGAACATGATAGTGGGACAAGAACATGATAGTGGGACAACCTGAATGAGGGTTGAACATGATAGTGGGACAAGAGAAAAGTAAAAGGAAATAGAGGAACAAACTAGGAGGCAAAGGCCATTTACAGAGATTTAAATATAGGCATGTACATATATAAATACATTTATATATAATGATAGGGGAATAGATCTATGCACTTACATTTATGTTAAGCATTAAGGTATCATGAGGTGTCATCAAAGACCCAGAACAAAAAATTATATTGATTTGAATGAGGGGAAGGATGGAGTGGAAACCCAAAGCTCATCTGTATAAAATTGGACATCCCCTCACAGAAGTGTCACAAGGAAGAGACGAGCCAGTCAGGGTATAGTATAGCACTGATGAAACATACAACTTTCCACTAGTTCCTAAATGCTTCCTGCCCTCACCCCCACTATCATGATCCCAATTCTACCTTACAAATCAAGCTAGACCAGAGCATTTACACAGGTACAGATATGAGTTGGAAACACAGGGAATCCAGGATAGATAAACCCCTCAGGACCAATAATGAGAGTATCGATACCAGGAAGGTAAGGGGAAGGTGGGGGGAGAAAGGGGGAACCGATTACAATGATCGACATATAACCCCCTCCCAGAGGGGTGAACTACAGAAAAGTGCGTGAAGGGAAACAGTGGTCGGTGTAGAACATGAAAAAAAACAATAATTTATAAATAATCAAGGGTTCATGAGGGAGGGAGGGGTGAGATGGGGTGGGAAATGAGCTGATACCAAGGGATTAAGTGGAGAGCAAATGTTTAGAGAACAATGAGGGCAAGGAATATACAAATGTGCTTGACACAATGGATGTATGGATGGATTGTGATAAGAGCTGTAAGAACCCCAAATAAAATGATTTTTAAAATAATAAAAAAATAAATACACCTGTCTTAGTCTTAGTAAGCTACTTCCAAAAGACCAAACAAAAAAAAAAAGCATCCAGCCAGTGGCTTCTTAGGGGACTTGCTGGGTCAGTTAAATTCAAGGAAGAGAGACCAGCTCAGACGGTGATGGAAACCATTCCTGGGGGCTCCAGAGAGGTGGTCTTGATAGGTTTTCTCAATCAAGGGTGATCACACAGGGGTTCCTCAGGGAGTTTTACAAAGCCTGGAAATTGCATCGGTGAGAAAAAGGCCATGACAGTTGCAATGAAGAATTCTCCATCACAACAATATGCTCGTTCTTCAAGGGTAGCAAGGGCTGTCCTATGAGAATTTTGTTGGGAAATCTTACCCCACTGCCCCACAGCCCTGGTTTTGCTCCTTCGGACTTCTTTTGGTTCCCAAAACACAAAGAACATTTAACGGAACATGGACAACTCCTGGAGGATGTCAAAACTGCCGTTTGGATGTGGCATAAGAGGAAGAGGGCAACATTCTCTGGGGAAGGGCTAGGGAGATGGAAATGCCACTTTCAGAAGCGCACAGACCCCGGTGCCGGAAACGTCGATAAGCAATAGTTTTATATTTCGCTACTTTGGTTTTATAAAAGTTTCAATGGTGACAATGTCAGGAGCTGGTGGCACAGCAGGCTACATGTTGAACTGCTAAACCACTCGGTCACTGCTTGGAAGAAAGATGAGGCCGTCTGCTCCTGTCAAGATTTAAAGTCTCGAGGAGCCCTGGTGGCTTAGTGGTTACATGCCAGGCTGCTATTGCAAAGATGTAAAGTCTCGGAAACTCAAGGGGTAGTTCTTTCCTGTCTTTTTAAGGTCACTATGAGTCAACATTGGCTTGATGCTGGTAAGCTTTCTTAAAGATGATTATGTGGCAATCCTTTTTGACTTTCTCTCACGTGAGTACAGCACTTTATAAGAAATTTGTTAAATAGGGCACAATTGCAAATTAAAACTTTATGCTCTTCAAAAGGCATCGTTTGGTGCAGAATGTGATGGAGGACCAGCATACAAGTAGATTGGGAAAAAATATTTAGCACACACACATTTGACAAAAGATTTACATACAGAATACAGAAGAAGAAGATAAGCAACCTAAAGAAAACTGAGAAGAAATGTATGTCAGAATTAACTTTAATCTACCCCCGCTCCCACCCATGCCTAATTCACAAATTCACCAAAAATTTCATTAAAAAATAAAATGAAAATAATGTAACTTGAAGAGGAAAAAGAACAGAATACGTGTAGGGTTACTCTGAATCTGAAAAACCTCTAAAAAGTGGACTACAATGAGAAGAGGGCCTCCCTGACACGAGCAGAAAAAGGGAAAACATAAGGCTATCACTAGTTGTTCAAATGACCGATTTCCCTACCAATAGATAAGGTACAACACATTTTGCAATGATGGGTGAGGAAGCAATCGTTCAAACCAAAGGGCTGTTGAAAAGATGGAGTTAAGCGAGAGACTAAGAAGGCAATGGAGAAGCCTGGAGGGCCGGAGCTTACTACCAATGACTTCTATTCCATTTTGACTAGAACAAAAGGTTCTGAAGGGGGGGAGGGGGTGTCCAAAGAGCAAGGTCAGAACACTGAAGCCTTGCTCCCCCACCAAAGGGTTCCAGGAAAGGTTGCTCACGTCTTCAGATACTGATGGGCAGTGAGGCCAATGCACAACTAGACACCAGGCTCCACAAACACACGATACAACCCCACGGACACACAAACCAGAGTAACTGTCCCATTCTCTCCCACACTAACCCATGCTCCTCTACGTACCCAGAGCGCAGTCACAACCATCACCCCCACACGACTATGCACACAGGCCACCGTACCAGGCTGGCTGCTGCTCCACTCTTCGCTCTCTGGGGTGCTAGTGGGGGGCTGTCCCTCTGGATCCTTTTCTTCTTCTTGCTTCTCCTGTGGAAGGCAAGCCTGAGCCCAGTGTCCTGCCCTCGGAGGTGGAAGCGAGCCTGCCTGGCTCTCTGGCTACAGAGCATTCTGCCCGAATGACTGGCAATGTCTTCTAGGTCATTGAAAGCCAACAACCCCCTCCCACCTGGGCCCAGACTAACAAGCACACACAACCGAGTTACACAGTCTGTCTACAACTCCCCTCACTCCCAGGTGGGGAAACTGAGGACACACAGGCCTGTCCTGGGTGGACTTCGCCTGCCCCCTAGAACTGCCAGGCACAGTGTCCGCCAGCCTTTCTGCAGCTAGAGCCCCGTGGACCCAGCCTGCAGTGCTGGCGGCTGGGCCCCAGGGACAGCGATCACCCCCAGCACCCACGTCTACCTGTGGTGCCAGCTCCTGTGACTGCACCTTAGCTCTGGCAAGCCTCCAAAGAGCAAGGGAGTGATTTATTCCTTTCCCTCCGAGCAGAATCAGGACCAGATTCAGGATGTCCACCCCACCCCCAGCCCCAGGATGAAATCTCTGCGGGCCCTGTCCTCAGAAGACCCGGATTGAGCTGGGGCTGGGGGAAACTGAGGCATGTCCTCTGCCCACTTCCCACCGGGACCTCTGGCTCCGACTCGTCCTCGGATGGGTTCTGGTATTCCCGGCACTTCCGCTTCTTCATAGGTTTGAGCAGCTCCGAAGCGCTGGCACGCCCGGAGGAGGAGTTCTCCACTATGACAGACCTGGGGGAGAGAAACACCTGCCCTGGGCCCCTCGCCTACACCGCGGCCAGGAAGGGACTCCGCGAACCTACGGGCAGGGCAGCTGAGTTGCAGCCCGCTCCTCCTTACCGCTCCTGGAACAGCGGCGTGCAGCCCGCATTGCTGGAACCAAGATCCGGGCCGGCGCCTGGCTGAGGCCCGCACGCCTGGCACTGACAGGTGGGGTCCTCTTTTGGGGGGTCCTGGGAGCCAACTTCAAGGGGGTCCAGGGGGAGGTCAGCTGTAGAGGCCACCAGGTCCCCAAGGACACGCCCCCGCCCAGGGCCCGCCCACCTCAGAGCCACGCCCCTCGAGTTTGGCTTCCACCTTGGCCCCACCCCCAGGACACACCTGCAGGAGCACCTCTTGGCCCTGCCCCTGCCCGAGGCTCCTCCGGGTGCTCAGAGAGCTACTAGGCCCTGGGGCCAGGGGCTCCTACCCGACCGCTGGGTGCCTGCCTCGCCCCCTCCCGCCGAGGGCCCGCCGTCTGCGTATGTGGCCACGCCTTCGCGCTGCAGCTCGGGGCTCGGGGGCTGCTCCGCTCCCACCGTGGCTAGTGGCGTGTACTCGCTGATCCGGAACTGGAGAGGGGAGAGTCAGAGGACCAGACTCCTGGGCCCGCCCTGGACACCGCCCCCCCCACGCCCTAGACCCCCCTCGGGACCTCCCCCAGGCCACGCCCCCAGAGCCCATCCCTCTTTCTGTCCCCGCCCCCAAGCTATGCCTTCAGGTCCTAAAGTTTAGGGCCTCAAGTGCCTGGTCCCCACCGCACCCGACTCGGAGCAACATCCTTAGAGCCCTGCAAATGCCATCCCCAAACTACCTCACTCCAAGCCACGCCCTCAGAGCCCCTCCCTCAAAGACCCACTCCCAGGATCTCAGTCGCCGCCAGAGTGCACACTCGGCTTCAGGCCCCGCCCCATGGATGCAGCTCCCGGGGGCTAGCCAATCCCCGCAGACACTGACCCGCAGGCCACTCCCAGGAGGAGGGGCCGCAGCCTCGGCCCACTCCAGGAGCCGCAAGGTGCTGGCGCTGGAGCTGGTTGCTGGCCCCGCACTTAGCTGAGGCAGCACGGCAGCCGTGACGGGTTCACTGCCCGCCGTCCGCTCCGGGGCGCCCACAAGGATAGGCTCTCGAGGGAAGCAGGAGACATCCAGGGCACTGCTGGGCAGGCCGATAGTGGCCGAACTGGCTGCAGACGGACACATGGACAGACATCACATAGATGAGCCTAGTGGCCTTGCCTCCATCATACCACGCATGTCTGGGCAGGTGAAAGAGTCATCCCCTCCCCAGGATCAACTGCTGAAGCAGGTAAGGGGTGCTCCTCCCTGGTACCCTTGGCCCACCTGGGATGATGAAGGCAGTAGTGGGCAGGTGGGGGCTAGAAGCGGGGCTGTCTCTGGCCACCAGGTGGACGCTGACCTCGCCTGTGGCAGGCCCCGTCAGTGTCCTCAGCGTCTCCATTTCGGCATGCCCTTCCATCCTGGAAAGCCTACAGGCTGAACACAAGCCCCACCCCAGATCAGAAGAGCAGAGGGGTTTCTTTGAGGGGGGGCTGGCCACCCCAAGACCAGCAACCTATGGAGACAGGCCCCAGGTGCAATGAGATAGGGTGTCTCAGGAGACCAGATTCAGATCTGGCTTCTGCCTCCATCTCCACTCGGAAGTCTCCAGCCAGGACCTGCACTCCTCCTCTACCCTCCTCTATAAGGTGCTTTGAAAACTGGGGCATGCAGAACTCACTCTAGGGAGCATGGCTCAGGACAAGGTGCTGTGTGCTATCCTTAAGACACAACCCAGGCCAAGTTCAAACTTACCTCCTTCTAGATAGCCCACCTCACACAGGACTAGAGTCGCTTCGGTCACCCTCTGGGGATTCGGAGCCGCCTTTCAGGTGCGGATTTCATCGCCCAAGAAGGTGGAACCTGATCTTTTCTGATCAGGTTCTTTTACGCCCTTAGCCCATCACACTCACACAACACCAAACTTCTGTTCAATGAACACATGCATTTGAAGGACCAAGAAGTACTCTACAAGAACCCAGGCAGTTCTTGATTTTGATGTGAAGCAGGGACAGTAGCAGCACTGAATAAAGAGTGGGTTGAGCAGGTGAACCAGCATATGTTGGGGGACGGGGGGGGGGGGGGCGCACGGCTTAATGATGTATCAAATATACTCAACATCTACCATTTACTCAACTCCTAAGATGTGGCAGCCACCTCACTCACTAGGCACTCTCCAATAGAATGTTCTGTGATAAAGGGGATGCCCCGTGCCTGTGCTGTCCAATGAAGTAGCCACGTGCCACCTGTGGCTAGTCTGCCTGAGGAACTGAATTTTAAATTTTATTTCATTTTAATTATGTTGAAAGAGCCACCATGGCCAGTGGCTACCATCTGGACAACACAGCTTTACATCATTCATTATCCTTAGTCTATTGTCTCCATCTCCCAGACACATCTTGATAGCCTCTTCTCTCCGTCTGCAGTGCCACCATGCTTGTCCCAAGCACGATCAGAATTCTTAGACTTCTGACAGTACCTCCTAATCCAGCTCCCTCTTCTGCCCTTCTAGAGGCTGTTCTCTCGCCACAGAGAGCTTCGAAAACACACCACATCACATCGCTCCCCAGTTTCATCCTGGATTAAAATGCTCCAGTGGCTGGGCATTGTCATTACAATGACGTCAAAATGCTTTACCTTCCACAGTCTGAGCTGTCTTCCCCTCTGACCTCAGCCTCCACGAGTCTCCATTCCTTCTATTGCTTGACCTGCCATCCTGTCTCAGTGCCTTTGCTGTTCCCTCTGCCTGAGAGGCTGGTCCCACACCCTCTGTTTGGCTGGCCCACTTCCACCCCCTGGGGCCTCAGCGCACACAAGCCTTTCTTGACCATCGATTTAAAGCCACACCCCCACTCTCTCTCACTCCTGTGTTTATTTCCTTCTCAGCTTGTACCATGTAACAATGTGCATTTCTCTGTTTGCATGTGTGTCTGTCATTGCCGCATGAATGTAATTTCCTAGAGAGTTAAAAAAATAAAGGTATACTGTTCACTGCTATATCGCAGCACCTAGAGGAGTGGCAAGCACACAGGGTAGGTGTTCAGTACGTTGGATTTCTGTAATTCAAACTTTTAAAAGTTTGCTAAGTGACCCATTTCCGAAGAGAATGAAAATCCCCTCCATGAAGAAGCAGGACTATAGGAAAGACATATCAGTTGAAGAAGCACTATAGGAAAGACTGATATCAGTTGAAGAAGCACTATAGGCATGATTGACGTCAGTTGCTTGAAAGTGCTAGCAGTCCTTGACCATGACTTCTGGCCGCTGGGTTAAAACAAAAACAAAAAATCCCAGACAGACCCTGGGCTGAGGCTTACAGAAGAAATGGCTTAGAATCTCAGCTCGCCCACTTGAACACCTATGTGAGTCAGGATTTACCCTCTCTGAACCTCAGCTTCTTCGCGTGTAACACAGAGGTGGCGACAAGGTCTATCTCAGAGGAGGACAGGGTGACAAGTAGATGGAAGATACTTGCAAATCCACATACCAAGAGGCCCTCATCAAACACCACTCCACTCCCGAGAACAGAGAGCTCAGTAAATTCGGGAAAAACAAACACACATGTAAGCTGATTGCTGGAAAAACTGGCTTGCCATGCTTGCTGTTCCCCTCCTTCTCTCCTTCCCCGTGAGTGCTTGTGGTATTCAGCCCACCACGATCTAATCATGAAGATACTTGAAGCTGCAAGTATCTTGCAGGCCTGTGGCAATAACGCCTGGTGTGGAGATGGCCCTCAATCGCCGCTGAATGACTGAGTGAGACAGCTGAGAGCAAAGAGCAGTCAATAAATAAGAGGGGGAAACAGTATTGAGAACTGGAAGTGGCTTAGCCTTGGTTTGACTCCAGACAAGAAGATGATTCTGTTTGGACGTGGGCCAGGCGGGTACAAGACATCAAGTAGTCTGGTAGTGGTAGCCCCCCCACTGGGTTCCTTGCTGTCCCAGAATGGTGCTCAGACAATAGAGTGCCGCCCCTCCCCCCAGTGCTGTCCTTTGGGGGCAACCATCCAATGACTAGTTGGCATGAAGTACAAGGGCCCCCATTCCTTGCTTTGATTTAGGACATCTGAAGGGTCATCGTGGACCCCTGGTGGTACAATGGTTGAGGGCTTGTTGCTAACTGAAAGGTCAGGGTTGGAATCCACCAGTCACTTCTCAGAGGAAAATGTGACAGCCTGTTTCCTTCAAGTTGAGCATATTTGGAATCCCCATGGGGTAGTTCCACTGTCCTACAGGATCACCAGGAGTTGAAACTGACCCAGAGCAATGGGTTTGGTTTTTGGTATGGGCACAAGCAGCCATCCCTGTTCCAGAAGTGTCTTGGGACAAGCTGAGGCCTCTTGTTGAGGTTACACTGGCCGTTCAACTTCTCCATCTGCCCAGCCCTGTTGTCTGTACTACCGCCCAGGGCCAGTCCTACAAACCTCCTACTAACACGTACTCTCCCTTGGAGGCTTTCCAAGAAAGCGCTGTGTCCACAGCAGCGTCTGGCGCGTAGTGGGTGCTCAGTAAATATTTCTCGAATGACTACACCATGTTTATTTTTATCGTGGTCTGCCAAGGGCCAGCCGGCCCCAACCCTGTAGTCTTCAAAGCCTTGTAAACAATTGATGCCTCATAAATGCCCTCCCCCAAACAGGGATTTCTACTCCCACAAACAGTGACGTCTCAGAAACCCACAGGGGATCGCTATGAGTCAGCGTTGACTTGAAGCGGTGAGTTTGGAGTTGGGTGATGGGTGGGGCGGGGTGGCACCACAGACAGACACCTTGGGGACCACAACACATGGGGCACCGTTGGGAGACTGAGCACCACAAACTTGGGGCGTCGGGCCTGCCCAGCCACAGCGATGAGGCGGTAGGTACTGCGGCCTTGAGCGCGGGGCAGGATCCGCTTCCAGCACCCCTCCCACCCCGTCCTCCCAGGGCGGGGGGCCACTGATCCGCCAGCTCCAAAAAGCGGTTACTTTTTTTAAATGCCAAAATGGCGGATTTTAAAAAAATTCTCTTTATGGAAAAAATTTTCCTTTACGTTATAAAAATCAAAAAATAATAATAAAATAGAAAAAGTTTGCTAAATGGCTAACTTCCTTAGAACACCAAAATCCCGCCCTCGACACCTTCCCCTCCATGAATGAAAAACTCCTGATTGCATTTCTCTACAAATAAACGAAGCCCCCTCCTTCCCCTGCCCCCTCTGCTCGCGTCCGGATCCGCTCCCCCCACCCCGAGCTCGGCAACCGCCCGGTACCCTATGCGCTCCGCCCAGACCCTCTCCACTCCCGTTTTCTCGAACATCCTACCTGCGCGCGGTGCTTGGAAGGAGGGCGGCACCGAGACTTGATACCCGAGCACGCGTCGCGCTGGGCAGGCGGTGGAGTCGGGGGCGGGCGGCGGCCCAGGCCGGGGTCCAAGCCCACTTGCCCGCGGGCTCCCTACCTGCAAGGCCAGCCCGTGGCCGCCCCGCGCCACCCAGTCGTGGTCCGAGCCCTGCGCGGCGCGCGCCTGCGCGCACAGGGGGGCGGGGCCGCCCCCCTGCAGGACGCACCGGCGCGGAGCTGAAGCGCAGAGCAGATTTGGGGGTCGCAGGCCCGGGCGCCTTAGCGCTTGCGTCCTCTCGCCCCTCCGCCCGACGGAGGTCTCGTGAGCCTAACGCCCCACCTCCCCCTGGGCTGGTTCGCTCCGCGGGCGTGGCGAGTCCAAAAGCTTCCCACCCTCCAGCGCGCGGTGGGGCGCGGGAACCAGGGCTGGACCGAGTCGCCTGGGGACCCGAGCTGAGTGGTAGGTGACCAAAGACCGGGCTAGCACCTGAGCCAGGTGGATGCGCTGCGCTGCGCGTTTGGCCCCGCCTGGGGAAGGGGAGCCCCGCAGGGTTAGAAACCAGACTGGGAACAGGAGAGGCACGTGCGGATCAGAGGACCAGACGCGGGGCGCAGCGTAGGTTCGGGTGGAGGCCCTTCCTAGCAAGAAGGATGGCATTCGTCGCGCCTGGGTTCCAGTTGTCACTGGTGCGACGAGGACTCCCCGTTATTTTTTCCTGCTTCTCCTACTGGTAAACCAGGAGAGACTAGCACTGACTTCGCGGCAGCGGGCGTGCTTTTAGGAATGGCTTTTGTTCGATTGCCTGGAGCCAGCCCCTGGTCCTCTGTGTTAACTGTCTCCGCAGACTGACTACCCAATTCTTGGAACTGGTTCTCCTACACAAAAGACTCTTCATTACACAGGTCATGGCTCTATTTTCTCAGGGAGGTATGTCATTGGAGAGGTTAGGAGACAGCCAGCCCCAGAAGGGAGGTGAATGCATTGCTTTTGTGAGTGCTTAGTATCTTAAGGAAGCCACTCTCCACTGGCCAGGCAGAAAGGTTTGCACCCTGATGCCTTGGGCACTCTGTGGATCGGTTCACCCCATCCTATGGGTAGACTTGCTGTTAAATCGAGGACAGCCCACCCTGGGATTCTGGTTTGGTGGTTCAGTCTACAGGCATGGTCACAGGAGAGACCTCCCAGTCACACGAGGAGTGGGGCAAACCCTTCACATGGTTGTGATCATTGGGTTTCAGTTTATGCGGAATTTAACGATTCTGGTTGCCACGCCAACGCATTCCATGTGTTCTCCCCTTACTGCAGTGTCAATTTTTAATCACAACTCATATTATTGAGAACAGGATTGCATCAGGGGAGGATGCTGGTTGCCGTAACAAGGAGGCCTCTTTCTACACACCATACACACACAGCCCTCTGCTCATTTGCTCCCGGCCCTTCCCAAGCTTGGTTCTGGGTTCCAGGAGGTTTAATTTCGGAATTTGGAAGATTCAAAGAAAATGGTGAACCTACCCAAGCGCTTGGCTCCTGGACAACAAATGTATCCTGTAGTGTTGATTACAACAGACAAGTGGAAGCTGAGCTTGGGGGTGGAGGGGGTGACCCAGGAAGAAACCACAGACACTATCTTAGGTTGCCAAGGCATTATTCGCTGCCCTCTGGAAACAGTATTTCAGTGGGCTTCATATCCGGCTGGCTGGCTCCTTCAAGGAAGGAGAGCCCTTTCTAAACTGATTTCGAGAACGTTCTGCCTCTTAAATAGGCCGGGTTTTTCTTGCAAGTCGCGGTGTCCCCTTAAGGAGCAAGCAAACAAGTCCAATCCTTCCCTTAAGCAATAGTGTCTTTTTCTTTACTTCAGTGTCTTTTTCAAGTAACTGATCCAAGAATAGACCGCCAACATTACGAAGTATTGAGTAGAATCAGACAACGGTGCGCAGTGCACATCTTTCTGCCCCTACAGAAACTTCAGCTCACCGTTGGGGCTGCCCATGGCTTTTAGGAAATTCATCAGAATGCTCTCTTGATTAACTTGTACAAATCTGACTCCAGCAACATGGTGGGCTGTGCTAACACTCACTGCCACCGAGTCAATTCTGACTCTGTGACCTTATCAGAAAGGGCCGAACTGCCCCTGTGGGTTCCCAAGACTAACTACTGCAGCGAAAAGCCTCATTTTCCTTCTGGACTGTGCTAAAGGGAATGCCTAAAAATCCTGGACTAGACTGTAAGGAAGGAAGAAGGAGAATTCAGGGCAGAACTTGCAAGAAGAAGGAGTCCTTTGGAACCCAAAACAATGAGGAAAGTAAAAACAGAGCAACCCTCGGGGTGGGGGTGGGGGCCTGATAACCCTCTTGACTTGAAGACAGACGGGCCTTGGCTGCTAGGCACTTGGAATTTACTACGTACACCGCAGGAGGTGGGGGCTTAGGTCAATGCCATGCTGGAGAGGGAACGAAAGCCCTGAGTAAAGACTGAGCACTCTACTCCCCATCCCTATCCACGCAGTGCAGAAAGTTCTAGAAAAACTTAATACACTCATCCAGGGAAACAGAAGAAGCTCGTTTCTTCCTGGGAGCTCAGCATCTAGGGGGTGGGGGCAAGTTAACCATGTAAAATCAAAGCCCTAAACCTACACCCAGAGTGGGCTGGAAATGTAAAATTGTACCGTACCCCTTGGCAGGCGTCTTCAAGCTAGAAAAGCAAGGCAAAGATTGGTCTTGGACAAGCCAGACTCTCTCCGCAAAGGCCCAATTGTTCTGAGGAGACATTTCCACATGACTCAGGTCAAATGGGATGGGGCACGATAGAGAACCACATGGCCATCTAGAAAACCCTGGGCCATACTCCACAGCGAGCAGGCTTAACCAGCAGAGAGACTAGCACCCACAATGATGAGAGAAGACTGCCGTTTGCAAGTGTAAGATAAACATCCCGGAACCTACAGTAATAGGAATGAATTCATCCCTGGGAGTAGAGGGGCAAATTTTCCTGTGCAGAATTCCAAATGTCTGATAGTGACCCTGCCTGCAGAGAAAGGAACACAATTCCCCCTTCCTAATGTGAGCTGCCAATGGTGACGTCTTCCAAAGAGAACTTAGCAGAAGGCAAGAGGAAGCAGTAGAGACAAGTAACTACCCACGAGCGCTTTAGCCAAGTGACCAGAGTCAGCATCAGCAGACAGAAACTGTGTTGACAATAATATATATAATTATATATATTTTATATAGATATAACTTGACCTTTGATATAATGTGATGAAAATGACATTTGACCTCTGTGAGCTTTCTCCCTACAATCAGAATATTCATTTTTGCCATTTTGAATACTTGGGTTCTCAAGACCCATTCTTGAATAATAATAATAAAAACCTAGAGCTTCCCATCCCCTCTTCCTTCTTTGCTGGTTTCCTTTCTTCTTTCCCTTCCACTCACTGCTCCCTCTCCCTCCTTCCTGCTCCCCTTTATAAATTAGTAGCAGCTCGCTTATTGCACTGTTGTTGTCATCACCGAGTTGATTCCAATCCCAATGCCCCAATGCACAACAGAAGGCAGCACTGCCCCGTCCTGCCCCATCCTCACAATTGTTCCCATGCTTGAGCCCATGGCTGTAGCCACTGTGTCAATCCAGCCTGTTAGAGCCCCTCCACTTGACCAAGCATGATGTCCTTCTCTAGGGACTGGTTCCCTGACAACATGTCCACAGGATGTGAGACAAAGTCTCACCATCATGGCCTTGGTGGAGCACCCTGGTTGTACTTCCTTCAAGACAGATTTGTTTGTTCTTCTGAAAGTCCGCGGCACTTTCAATAATCTTCGCCAGCACCACAATTCAAAAGCATCAAACTCTTCTTCATTCGTTGTCACAACTACTTATACTTAGATTTTGCCTACATCAGAGCACCTCTTTACCATCTCTCCTGGGTTCCTGGAACCACACAGGAGCCAGAGTTTTCTCGGGTGTAAACATCCAAAAGCTTCCCATTGCCATAGCATCTCCATGGGCTAACAGGCCCAGCTCCTGGTTCTTTCTTCAGTAAGATACATTTACCTCTGTCTCTGGCCTTTGAACTCACTGCCTCTTATATCCAGAATGCTTTTCTTTGGATTGTCATATAACTGCCCTCTCAACATTTTAGTTCAAGTGTCATCTTCATTGGAAAGCCACATCTCTGACCGGTCTGTCAAAGCACATTCCAGCCCGATCACTCACCTATTGTTTGTTGTTGTTGTTATTGTTTGACGTGAACTTGTTTGTCGCAAGACTCCAAGTCCATTTCAGGTTCACATTCCTCCTTTTGTCTTTAAGCCGCTGTGTAGGTTTGAGGGCTAAGGAGTCTGAAGGGGTCACCTATTGTTTTTATGGTCTTCAAAGCACAGATCATGAACTGGAATGGTTTGTATGTTTGCCAGCTGTCTCCCACCAAGAAGACTGAGATCTGCTCCATCACGTATCCCTGTGTCTCAGTGTTTGGAACAGTGGCTGCCTGGCACATGATAGGTGCAGGACAAGTAGTGGCATTTTTATGATGGCTACTGTGGTAGTTACATAATCTGGTGTCAACTTGCGACTATTATGAGGGAAGGGGTGGATGGTCACAGTTTGATGTCCTCATTTAGAGACACAACGGAGTTAAATAGCTCACAGGAGGCCATACACACTCTCTGCTTCACATTCCTGTTGACAAGCCACATGGAGCTGCGCTGATGGAGCCAGAGCCCTGGAACTGGAGGAGCCATGTGGAGACCCATGCCAGTGCTGAGATGCTTCCGCCACCACTGGATCCACACAACTTTCCACCCACTGGCCTGTGATCTTCCTGCAGTCAGCATCATTGTATGGCCACATGAGTGCACAGAGGAATTTATGGACTAGTATCGCCATATGGGACAATATCGGACTTATGGACTTGATCTAACTGGGCTAGGATGTTTTCTTAATGTTCAATTGCTCTTTGATATAAAGTTCTCTCGTACACACGAGTGTCTCCGGATTTGTTTCTCTAGTCAACCCGGACTAACACAGCTACTTTGATGTGGTGCTCACGACAAGAAGCTCAATATGATTGTATGTCCTGTTACGCTAGTAAGATAATAAGATAAAAATCTAATGTGAGTCAATTCTGGCTCATAGCAACCTTCCGCCAGCAGAATAACACTATATAGTGTTTCAAGGAGCCCTAGTGGTGTAGTGAGTTAGGCTTTGGGCTGCAGTTTGAAAGGTCAGCACTTTGAAACCACCAGCTGCTTCACGGGAGAAAGACTTTCTACTCCTGTATAAACTTATAGCTTGGAAACCCACAGGGCAGATCTACCCTGGCTTAAAGGGCCATTATGAGTCCAAATCGAAGTGAGGGCAATGAGTTCGGTTTGCTATAGCCTTTCAGTCTTTACAGAAGTGGCTGCCACGTCTTTCTCCTGTGGAGTGGTTGCTAGGTTTGAACTGCCAATGTTTGGTTAGCAAGCTAAGTGCTTTAACCACTCACTGCCATCAAGTAGATTCTGGCTCACCGCAACTCAATAGGGCAGGGTAGGAAACCCTTGTGGATTTCTGAGACTCTAACTCCTTAGGGAAGTAGAAAGCCTCATCTTTCTCGCAGACTATGATAAAATAGACTTTATTTCCCTTCTCAAAGGATTTCCTCTCCAAGGAAGATCTTCCCAGTGACAAATGCCACTTAGGAAGGATGGCCCATGAGTTCAGAAGTCTCTCTAGAACCTATCATCTTGTTATGCTCTGGTACGGTGTACCTTGGGCAATACCTGATGTCACCTATGAGGTACTTTCATATCCCATAATTAGCTGCTCACAGCAGGGTTACTAGGCAGTTACTGCCTAATCGTCTGCACTCCACTCAGGGAACACAGTAGCTTTCTGGTACAAACCAGGGACCTACACACTTGGACTGTGTCAGTCAAATGAGGGCGCCAGGGGGCTGGCTGGCCTCTCCTCTTTAAGAGCTAATCTACCAAGAGGCAAGAATAGCATTTCTTGGTGTATTTTACTGCATCTTCAGCAATCATTCTCAGTAACTAGACTCTTGACATTCCAGAGAATGTGGACTTCACTCTGAGGGAACACACAAGGATTGTGATGGGCCCCAGAGGATCCCTGAACAGGGACTTCATCACACAAATGTAGAACTCAGTCTCCTGCATAAGGACAAGCAAAGCCTTTTGGTTGACAAACAGTAGAGAAATAGAAAGAACCTGACCACAGCTTGTGCTGTCTCTAGTCCCGTGCAGAACGTGATAAAGGGTGTCCAGTGGGCTTCTGATACACCATTCAGACTTCCCCATCCACATCCTTCTTCCAGGGGGCGGGCCTCCTGATGAGATCTGAAATGCCTTGGATGAATAATGGCTCTGTGGGACTTGGATGTGGCCAGGTGTTGCTTGTCTTGTGCCTCGAATCTAAGGAAGATGAGAACGTTCCTCGGTCAAATGCAGCTTCTTGAATTCTGTAAACCACAACAATTAAAAACAAGGTTATTGGGAACATTCTGGATGATGTCTATGTCCCTGCAGAAAGGAATCGTTCAGCAGGCTGATGAGTAAGGCCTAAGAAATTGTGTATCCACATAAACAAGAGGTCAGATGATTCAATGACAGTAGTTAAGGTGCGGTAACATTCATCTAATGACTCCCCCACCCCACCCCCGTGCACTTGTTAACTCAGGAAACCTTTTCTGGCTTATTTTATTTTTTCCTGGCTTTTGATAGCGAATGAAAAGACGGGACTTTTGTTAACTCGGCTTCATCTCCAACACAAGTATTTTATAGTCATTGATTTGATATGTGAAGTATTCGCTGTTAGGTGCCGTCAGTCAGTTCTGACTCAGAGAGACCCTATGTACAACATTAAAAAAACCACAAAGCACTGCCCGATGCTGCACCACCATCACAATTGTTTTTGTATGTGAGCCCATTGCTGTAGTTACTTTATCAGTCCATCTTGTGGAGGGCCGTGCCCTTTTTTGCAGGCCCTCCAGTTTTCCAAACATGATGTCCTTCTCTAGGGACTGGTCTTTCTTGACACCATGTCGACATGAGAAGTCTATCTTTGCCTCTAAGGAACCTTCTGGTTGTACTTCTTCCAATACAGATGTGTTTGTTCTTTTGGCAGTCCGTGGTACTTTCAATATTCTTCTCCAGAGCCATGATTCAGATGCATAGATTCTTCTTTGATCTTCTTAATTCACTGTTCAACTTTCACATGCAGATGAGGCAATTGCAAAGACCATAGCTTGTGTCAGGCTTACCTTAGTCTTCAAAGTAACATCCATGCTCTTGAACACTTTAGAGAGATCTTATGCAATGAAATTTATTGTTTGATCTCTTGACTGCTGAACATTGATTGTGGACCCAAACAATGCAAGATCCTTGACGACTTCAATCTTTTATCCATTTAACTGGATGTTTTTATCTAGTTGTAAGGCTTCTGGTCTTTTTTACACTGTCATAATATATACTCAAGTTTCAGTCTCTTCCGACACCCACCTTGATCCTTTTTTTTTTAGTCTTTTTATTAGGGGCTCACACAACTCTCATCACAATCCATACATACATCAATTGTGTAAAGCACATTTGTACATTCATTTCCTTCATCATTCTCAAGGCATTTGCTCTCCACTTAAGCCCCTGGCATCAGCTCATTTTTTCTTCCTCCCTCCCCCTCCC
>NW_022109491.1:13047997-13057216 GCF_000313985.2 Echinops telfairi
TGGGTCTCCACTCCGCACTCCTCCTCATTTAAAGTTGTATGTTTCATCATTGCTACACTGTACCCTGACTGGCTTGTCTCCTCCCTGCGACCCTTCTGTAAGAGGATGTCCAATTGCCTACAGATGGGCTTTGGGTCTGCACTACACAATCCCCCTCATTCACAATATGATTTTTTGTTCTTTGATGCCCGATACCTGATCTCTTAGACACCTCATGATCTCACAGGCTGGTGTGCTTCTTCCATGTGGGCTTTGTTGCTTCTGAGCTAGATGGCCACTTCTTTACCTTCAAGCCTTTAAGACCCCAGATCTTTTGATAGCCGGATACCATCAGCTTTCTTCACTACATTTGCTTATGCACCCATTTGTCTTCAACCACCCCTTGATCTTTTCTTTTTAATGAACCTTTGCTTTCTTCCTGGTGTTCTTGGTCGTCCCACAGCGAATTAGGTCTTCTGTCATTAGTGTTCAATGCAGCAAATTTGTTTTTGAGATATTCTTGAAATTCAGGTGGAATATACTTAAGGTCATGTTTTGGCTCTTGTGAACTTGTTTTAATTTTCTTCAGCTTCCACCTGAACTTACATGAGAGCTATTGGTGGTGTGTTTCACAGTGAGCTGCTGATATTGTCTCTATTTTCTCTTCCAATAGATGTAGTCAATTTTATTTGTGTGTGTGTCCATCTGGAGAAGTCCACAGGTATAGTTGCCATTTGTGTTGAAAAAGCTATTTTCAGTAGTCATTGGTCTTGTAAAATTCTATCATGTGATATCAAGCTTCCTATCACCGACTATATTTTCCAATTACTGCTATTTGTTTCCATTTTTTGCATCTCAATTGCCAAGTTATCAATGCACTTGGTCGCGTTTGATCAATTAATACCAAAGACGTTAGAATCCCTCAATTTCTGCACCATGAGCTTTGGTGGTTGGTGCATACATTTAATTAAGAGTTGCATTGAGTATCTATGAATTCAGATAGATATAGTCTGCTATCATAGATAGCATTGTCCTGATAGATTTTGAAATGTCCTTTCTGAAGATGAATACAAAGCCCTCGCTCATTTCCAAAATTGTAAGTCATATGATTCTTATTCAAAATGGTCAATACCAGTCCATTTCAGCTAATGCCTAGATATTGATTTTTATGTATTCCATTTCATTTTACGACTTCCAATTTCCCTAGATTCATGTTTTGTACATTCCAATTGTTAGATTTTTGCAGCTATTTCCCAAAGACTTTACTTCATTCGTGTCACTGTAGTCAACTCTACTCTGAGAAGGCAGCTCTTCTTCACAGTTTGAGTGCCTTCTGACCTGAGGTGCTCATCTCCTGGTACCACTTCTGACAATGTTCTGACTATTCATTAAGCCTTCCGGATCTAACAATGTTTCAACGCTACCCATAAGGTTCTCAGTAGCTAATTCCTTAGAAGTGAACTGCCAACTCCTTCTCTGTAGTCTGTTCTTAGTCTGGAAGCTCTGCTGTAACCTGTTCACGTTAGATGACCCTGCTGGTATTTGAAATACCAGTGACATAGCTTGCAGAAACATCTAAGCCGCCATAGTGCGACAAACTGAGCAGACAAATGGTGGTGGTGGAAATGTTTACTTACTGCCTGATTCACTGGCAGTTATTAGGGTTATGACAGGAAATAATACACCCCTATTTGAAGAGAATTTAATAAAGGAAGTATAATAAAGGTGTGGGCAGGATGTAGAAAGACCACAGCAAGTTACCCTTAAGACTCCAAATTTATCTGCATCTGGAAGGAGAATGGGCAACACTGTACAGAACTGTATGACCACTGACCAAGGGAGGAGCCCTGGTAGCAGTGGGTTACTCGTTGGATTGCTTACCTTAAGGTCAGCAGTTCAAATCCACCAGCTGTTCCATGGGAGAAAGATGGTACTTTCTGTTCCTGTAAAGATTGAGTCTTGAAACCTCGAGACAGTTCTATTCTATCCCACAGGGTCACTGTGGGTTGACTGGAAGGCAGTGAGTAGCAGCAGCAGGTGGTCAAGGGCCTCAACCAGCTCATCCTTAGTTAACCTATCGAGGAGGGAGCTGTGGGAGTACATATCCCAAACCCTCGCCTTGCTCCCACATCCTGCTGCTGCTCCCTTGTAGCTGAACCCAGGCAGAAACCAGAGGGCACGTGGACAGAACAACTGAGGTTAGTTTTCAGGGGCTTAGCATGAAAGGCAGACTATGGAGGAGCAAATGGAAGCTAAACCTGTAACACTTGCTTAGGCAAAATGGAACAAATACTGAACATGAGCATATTTGGGATATAACCCTGGTCTCATGGACTCTTCTCCAAACCATGATCTACAAAATGCAGATTGACAATTTCTACCCTATGTCATTATGAGGTGGCATCAACTCAATGGTAGTGAGGCTTTATTTTTGGTTAAAGATATAGATGGAACTGCTATGCACCCTGTATAAGCTATTATTGTGAGCCCCCATACTTTGTAGCAACCCCCCCAACACACACACACACAGCTAGTCAGTTGATTTAGGCCGTGGTCTTTAAGCTATAGTCTGCTGGGACAAAGACGAACAGGCAATCTGCCCCCACTTCACTCCTCTTAGTTGGCAGGGCATGTTTTCTCACAGCAATAGCAGGGATTCAGGAGAGCAAGTCCAATATGCAAGTGGTTATAAGGCCCTAGTCATGCTGTATGTGGTTATAACCAATTGCCACACTTACGTGACTTTAAGCAGGTGGTCTCTGGCTTTTGTGACCAGCTACTAACTTAAAGGTTGAGTTTGAACGCATCCAGTAGGGCCACACACACAAATGCCTGGTGATACTACCATCGCTCTATGGGAGAAATAGTGAACTTTCTACTTCCATAAAATTTGAGTCTCAGAAATCCACAGGGGCAGGTCTACCCTGTCCAAAGGGCTCACTGACTTGGAATCTGCTTGATGCCAGTGTGGCTTGCCTTCCTCCTTACATATGCCCTTATGGCGACCCTGGATCCACTTGGACCATACAGGTTAACCTCCCCACCTCCAATGTTGCTATCATACCTGCAAAGTCCCTTTGGCTCTGTAACAGGTTCACAGGTTTCAGGGATGAGAACGAGGGAATTAGGAGGGGTGTCATGATTCAACCTGGCACGTTACAAAGCTGCTAAATCTCATGGTTAAAACCAAGCGGGTAGAAACTAGGCTTGGTGGCTTAGCTTACGCATTGGGCTAACCAAGGCCAACAGTTCAAAACCACTAGCTGCTCCATGGGAGAAAGATGAGGTTTTCTATTCCAGTAGTTACAGCCTTTGAAGTGCACACGGACAGTTCTACCCTTCTTAGTCTATTAACAACTTAACGGCTGCCAATTCTTTAGTTTAAGGAGCTGGATTGGGGAAATGGGTACTTTGGACTGAACTTAACTGGTTACACAAAGGCCTGTGGATAATACTTGTTTTATTATCTCCAATACTGAAACCTCATTTCCGCTTAGAAGAGTCTTGTTACCACTGACTTCTTCAGAAAATAACCTAAAAAGGATATCTATCTTATGAACAAAAGCTCTAACGCTGCAAGTGGGTTATGTGAAGCTGTTGGCAAACATGAAGCCTTGTTCTGTGAATGTTCCCAAAGAAGTTAGTGGTCACGGATTGCTCCAAAGTTGGGCAAAGGTGAATTTCACTGTGACTTCCACCTTCTGAACCATTCATTCCCATTAAAAAGCCTGTTCACCAAGGGCCACAATGGGGGCCAAACTGGTACTGTTAGGCATGCCTGAGCAAACATTTTAGAATGTTTATCAATCACAAATTGTGCCAAATTAGTCCATTTACCAATGTATGTAGGCTTCAGGAATGTAAGATGAGCAGTGTTTAGATCATTGTGTGTATAAATTAATTCTTCTACCAGGTGCTGCCTAGTTGGTTCCCACTCAGCGATTCCACATTATCACAATCAAACTGCTCTAAAAGATTCTGCAATGTCCACAACTTTTTCTGAAGTAGTTTGTCAAGCCTTTCTGCCACTGGCACCTCCACTTCAAATGCGTCTTTATTTGCAATACTTTCCAGTACTACTCATGGCATGAACCTGTCATCACTGGGCATATATGCCAAAAAGCTGGACATATAGTAGTTAGGGACCCTCAGGTTACTTCTGACTCAGTAAGCTTACATACAACACTTTTGTCTTTAAACATTCACAACTGTTTGACCCTATTGTTACTGCCACTTATGTCAAGCCATCTGAGGGTCTTTTCTCACTGCCCTTCTACTTTACCAAGCACCAGTCTTCCCAGGGACGGTTCTCAAAGACATGAGACCCAATTTCACCAGCCCTACTTCTATTAGTGGCTACACTGAAGAGTCTGGGGTTGATATATTTTCCAAACATACTTTTGTACCTAAATCAGTAATTTTCAAGCGTAAATTCAAACTTGAGCACTCCATGTCCAAATTAAAGAAATTAGGCTAAGGACTTTAATAACTGCTCTAGGAAATATTCTAAACCTCAGAAAAAGGTATTCTGTACAAAAATTTGCCAACTGAAAGATTGTCCACTTTACACTAGCATTTAATACTTTCATTGTGGTACTGTTTTAAGTACCTTTTATTTCCATGTATTCTTCTAGTCTTCCACAAACGCTTATCCCTACTGTTAACAGGTAAGGACACTGAAGCAGTGTTGACAAAAGGTAAACTATGCTGAGCCCATACTTCGATCTCTGAACAGCTTGTTTGAAGCTAGGAACTGTTTGCCAATGGCAATCCCATTCCAAAACCCCACTTGACTAAGGATGCTCAACCTTATTTTGTGGTTAGTAGGAACACACACATTCAAACCTTTCATTAAGCATTTTATTGAGAAAAAGCGTAAAATAGCTTAACAAAATGGGAGATGACACTCAGATGAAAGGTGGTGGGTGGGTGGCTAGAGTGGAAAAATAAAAGTTGCAGAACTTAAAATGGCCATAAAGGCACTGTGGCAAGTAAGTCAAAGATGTGCCATCAGGATGTCCCTAACTTACTGTCTCGCCCTTTATCTGCTCTATATTCCACTTAGTCACACGTAGAGTTCAATGTATGGCACGTTCCAATATGCTCACATTTCATGAACAAGTGGGCAAGTAATGAAACATTTTCTTAGGTCAACTCTATGTTCTGATTAATACATTTGTTGTCTAACAGGTTACACAAGGTGGTTTTAATAAATTGGGTCTTTGTTATTACTACCTAATTTTTATGGGAGCAGTCACTTACACAATTACCAACGTAACAGATTAACAATGTGAATAAACTTATTTCTGTATGATTTGCTACCAGACCCCAAAGGACCCTGGATATGCTTGCAAGCCCCATCACCCACACTAATACTTTGTCATTTCCAGTGGCTATAAAGCTACATTATATTCTTTCCTTGAAAACAAGAGAGCGTTGGTGAAAGCCAATTCTTAATAAAACTACTTATCCTTAAAGGTTAATGGAGACTTGCCTTTCCATATATTAAGGATCACTTTCAAATATACAAAAATGGTACCATCATTTCAGGCACCATTGAGAAATTAAAAAACTCAAAAATTCTAGTTTCTATTTTGACTTAATACAATTAAACATCTATAAAAACTTTAAATTCCCTTTGAAGTCAATTTAGACACTACTTTTGTCAAGTATTCCCACTGACACCTAGATCTTAAACTTCTATTCCAACCCACCCCCATTTTATTTGGTGGTATCTCCTGCATAGTGAATAAACTGGCCTAGAACAGAATGCTTTCTCCCACCTGTGACACAATGCCAGTCTCAACCCCGCTGTCTCTTGGTGGCTTACAGTTGACAGTTGCTAGGAAGAATGAGCCCAAGAACCCAAACTTTGATGTCAGACTGAGGTTAATGAGTGCTTCTAAGTGACAAAACCAAAATGCAAACATATATTAAAGTAATTCATTTCTCAAACTCCCATTACAAAAAAACTGGCCCTATAGATGTATGGACTAATCGCTAACCCAATGATGCACGTAAATTTGCCATACCAACAGTAACAATTAAAAAAAAATTGCCGTTTAATATTTTGGATTATACAGCATTCATTACACTTTAGTCATAAAGAGATAACAGATAGTTTATGGTAAACCCCTTTAATTTCTTCAAATTAACTATACATTGTGTAGTTTACACAGTTAAGAATCTCACCAGTTATCTACTACATATCCCAATATGAACTACAAAGGGGGCTGGACTGTTGGGTGGCATTTTACTTTGCAGTAGATTTTTACCAGTATGTTATCTGTAAATGATCTCATTAGAAAAGTTGCCCTTTCTAGTAAGCAAGAATATGCAGACGTTACTTTCATCATTTTTATGTAAGATTACTGAACCATAATCTAACACAATATTACAGACCATTTTCAGGAAACGGGACTACTAGCTAACTAAATAAGATCCCAAGTATTTAGGAGCTATTATTAGAAGAGTTCAATGAAACTTTCAGAAAACTTACATGAAACCAATTAATTTAGGCAAAACTTAACAGATTCAATACAAAGTACCTTTTATTTTTAACTTACTTGGAGGGGTAGTAGACTTTGGCAAATTTGATCAACAGCACAAAATAATGTTATCCAAATCGAATAATTTATTGCTGGTCAGAAGCTTGCCTTGTTTTACAACTTAAGTAGAATTTACATTGTTTGCACAAATAGCAGATGTTAGTATTAAAAGTTTACTATTGACCTATTCATAAGGCAGTCATGTTGGTAGCAAACTTTTATTTTTTACATAACTCAAGCTTTATAAAAAGCCAACATAATTGAAAATTTGAATTTTCCCTCTAAACCCTTAAGTATTCAAAGCTTCAAACAGTTAATTTAAAAATAACCAAACAAATAAAACAAAAAACCTGCAGCAGATTCTGCTGCAAACCTAAGAAAACAAAACGAAACTCTTGACAGAGATTAATCTTTATAAAAGTTATAGCCCCAAAACTATAAAATCAAAGTTATCTTAATTCTACAAAGGGAGAGGGTCTTTGACTTCATGCCACCATTTATCTTTTTCACCCAATTTGGCCACAAATCAAATTGCTGTGAACCTCTTTTTAGGCAATTCCTCTTGCAGAAGAGACAGAGTATAAACACAAAAGAGTAACTGCCTAAGCAAGTAAGAAAGTGTTCCATAACAGTGTGCAAAGACAAGAGTTCTGGGTTAATCTCTGGAGCTTGATCTGGACCTCGACCTTGACTTTGAACGAGACCTAGAGCGGGATCTTGATGCAGCTCTTTTTGGTGGAGACACAGAATGAGCCTTTGAAGGTGGGGCAGGTACGGGTGAATTGGATCGAGACTGGCTCCTCGATCTGGATTTTGACTTCACATCACTTTTCCCATTTTCCTTGGGTGAACGAGACCTACTCCGAGATCTGCTCCGAGATTTTTCATACTTATCCTTAGATCTACTTCTAGAGCGGGAACGGGATGCTCGATCAGACTTGGGCTTAGATTTGCTCTTTGATCTTGACTTCCTGCTTTTTGACCGAGAACGCGATCGACCTTTGCTCCTTGACCTGGATCTAAACAAACAAACGACAATTACATAACCAATGCTGCAACTCCCCCGGCAGTCAGGAAGACAACAGCATATTACTTACCGGGAGCGACTTTTGGAAGCGCTTCGAGATCTACTGCGGCTGCTCCTGCGACTCCTACTTCGTGACCTTCTTCTAGATCGTGACCTACATCAAAAACAAAACAAGCCACAAGAAATCTTAGTCTCAACACAACCCTTTGCCTTTAAGTAAAGGCAACAAACCCACTGTGTCAAAGCACCTATAGAAAACCCAGTTGAAGACACAACCAAAGGAAAGGGTAAACTGAGAAGTGATACAATACATTGCACCATTTCCCTTTGTTTGTGATCAGCTCCCCACCCCCCATGGGTCTTTCAAGTTACCTTGATCTGCTTCCAGAGTAAGAGCGCCTATGGCTTGTTCTCGGCTTATCTTCAATGAGCCGGATGTTTCTGCCATTTATTTCTGTACCATCCAGTTTATCCAAAGCTCGTTTCATGTCAGAGTAGGAGCGAAACTCAATCACACCCTCATTTGTGCGTTCTTTGTGAGCATCCGCGTAGGTCACCTCACCTGCTTGTCTCATGAAATCCTAAATGGCAACCAGAGATTGCTTCAGTTCTAGTATCTAGAAAGACCGATATGCTATGCATGCCCACTAATAAAAGATGTAACAGGAGTCCCATCTTTTAAGCACCAAGCGTACTTATCATTTTAATCCTTCACATAGCACTCACCTTTAAATCTTGCCAACTGCAGCGACTAGATAGGTTTTCTACAATAAGCCTGTACTCTGTACGAACAGGTGGTCCGTATTTGTCTCTGCCAGAGGTTCTCCGACTGCTGTATCCACCTCCCCCACCTTTATCACACGAAGGGAACAATTAGATGCTTTGTATTGACAGCAAGGCATCAAGTTTTTTGAAAGTTAGTACAAACATATCAATTTTTATTTACTGGAGTAGGACTTTGCTATCATATTGCTATACCTTTGATACATTTGTGATTTGCCATAAATTAAATTAAGGGCAAGTCAAATAGGCTAAGCCAACTAAACTTCACCTGCAATCTGTTAGAAGAGTGACTGCTCCTTTATTCAATTTACCTCGCTAAGTTTTATTTTACAGAACATTGTAAAATATAAAACTTAACTGATTACATGCATTTCTACATTTTACAAAAATGTTACTAGTTACACTAAGTACTTACATCACAGTGTGAGGTTTTTGGTGGTGGTTTGGCCACAAAACACGCAAGGTAACAGTCACCTAGTTCAGATTAACCAGTTTTGTCTAACCCTCGGAATCCTCACCATCACCCTGCGTCTAATGGCAAAAGGCTGCTGTCGTCATGGCTTCCGGTAAGGTCAGCCAAAGGGTCATAGGGCAAGGGTCACACAATGTATGGAAAAGCCAAGGCCAATCAGGAAAGGCAGTCATCTTAGCCTCAGTGGACACAGCCTCAGCCCCATTGGTCACTTTCAAATTGAAACATCAAGGACTTGTTAAAAAAGTTTGAATTCAACATGCAACAATTTCAACATTTAACATAACCAACCCCCCTCCCTCCCCTCTCCCCCTCCCGATAACATGCCCCATCTATTCAAATACAGCTTAAGGCACAGCTAGTGTGTGGCACCTATGCCGCACAACTTCAAAACCGTCCCCCACTTGAGT
>NW_022109491.1:13057325-13071977 GCF_000313985.2 Echinops telfairi
CTCGAGCTAAACCCTGACAGGTAAGGGGGTAAGCACGGATACAGCCACCCCTTACGCCCTCCGTGAACAGAGCCCACGGCGGCACTGGCAGCCTAGCCCACCCCCAACTCCGACAACTAAGCAAGCCCAGCCCACCCCGCGCCCCTGGGCTGGCGCGAAGGCGGCGGGGCCCGGGGAGGCCGGAAGCAAACGTGCCCGGCCCCCGCGCCGGCCCGGGTTGGGAGCCGCCTCCCCGCCCCCTCCCCCCACCGCCACGCCTGTGCCCAACCCCCGAGTCCCCTAGACGCGAAACGCGCGGGCGTAGGACTCACTGCGGCTTCCGTAGCTGTAGCCGTCGCGGTCGCGGCGCGGGCCCCGGGCTTGCTCTACGATCACACGCTCGCCGCAGAGCTCCTTGCCGTTCAGCTCGTAAACGGCGTCGTCGGCGTCGCGGGAGTCCTCGAACTCCACGAAGCCGTAGCTGGGGGTGGCGCGAGGGCCCGCGGCGTCGTTAGGCGGGAGCGCGCACGCTCGCGCGCCCCCTCAGCCCCGCGCGCGCCCCTTCCACCCCGCGCGGCCGCCATCTTGAAGGCCCTGCCACGCGGCGCCGCGGCCTAGGTCGTCTTTTCCCTCCCGAGCCCCGCGCCGCCCTCAAGCCCGGGACGCTGGGAGCGGGTGCGGGCGTCCACCCTCGACTCACCCATTTTTAAGGTCTACTTCGAGGAGGCGGCCGTAGCCGCTGAAAAAGCGTTGGATGTCCTTTTCCCGGACGTTGTAGCTGAGGCGTCCTATGTAGACGCGTGGCATGGCCGCGGCGGGCAGAGGCCTGAAGGCTGGCGTCCAGCGGCGGGCAGCAGCGGAGCGGATGCGGAGAGTGCCCCAACACGCGCCTCACACCACCGCAGGCAGCCGAGTCCAGCCACACAATGGCGCGCGCGCGCCAAGCCTACGTTATAAGGGAGATGGGCGGGGCTACGCGTTGTGACGTCACCTCGCAGCCGCGTGCGCGCCCCGCCCCGCCCGTGCGCCCCGGAGTGCTTTGCTCACGCCCAGGGTAACTTGACGAGTCCACCGTCCCGGAGGTGTCCGGGAAGTGCGGTTGTGCTCGCTCACGGAGTTTTTGCCAGCCGTCGCCGCCCATGTTGTACCCTGTCGTCCCTCCAGAGACGTGGGTTCTGATTTACACCTTGAGAAAAACGATTTCTCGGCGATCTCTCCGGGACTGGCCCTTGCAGGCGGGCTCGAAAAGCCGGTGATTTTCATTGGCTCTCGAGGATGTCACACTAGCTCAGTCTGGTCTCTGATTGGCCGCTTCACGACGCCCAACTCCTTCACCGATTGGGTCTCGCTCAGTGGGTGGAGAACGCGCCGTGGGACACAGTTGAGGAGCCGGTTAAGCAGTTACGCATCGGGCTTGGGCCCGGCGTCGTGAGCTCGCGTCCCTCCACCTTCCGACCCTCGGGGTCTCGGCTTCCCAACGCGCTCCTCTCGCCGCCTTCCTTGGGGAGGTACCTGCGTCTTTGGGAGTGTGGAGGCGCGGGCGGGGGTGGGGCGGACGTGGGAATCTAACCTTGGAGGAGGTGCTCACCGCGTAGTCCGGCCAAGGCCCCTGGCTCGCAGGTAGGGTTCACGGAAAGCTGAGCCGGACCGGGCGGGTCAGGAACGTATATTTGTGCGGTTCTCAATGAGAGCACCATTGAAAGCCGAGAACGGGATGAATCCCCCCCAAAGAAAGAAATTCCCGCGGAGAGTGGAAATTTCGTTGAATACGGGAAACGAGAAGGTGCCCTGGTGGCGCAAAGCGAAGAAGTTGGCGGCCGACCTGGAAGGGCGGCGGTTCGAACCCACGGTCGCTCCCCGTGAAAAGCCCTGCAATGTGCTCCCGTGGAGATTGCAGCCTCGTTATACTTTTACAGTGACTCGGCAGGGTCCTGTAG
Organism: Echinops telfairi; assembly: GCF_000313985.2. NCBI lineage: Eukaryota > Metazoa > Chordata > Mammalia > Afrosoricida > Tenrecidae > Echinops > Echinops telfairi. The sequence continues at coordinate 13,059,242 of NW_022109491.1, forward strand.
GACAGCGTAGAACAGGATTTTCAAGGCTGCAATCTTTACAAAGATGAGGCTTCCTGTTCCCAGAAAGCCACTGGGACCCTTCTCCCCTGCCTTATAGGGTGGCTATGCGTCAGAATGGATTAGCGATGGCAGTACTTTTGGGGGTAATCTTTGCTGAGGGAACCCTGGTGGTGTGTGGGTACCACCGGGCTGCTAATTGCACTGCTGTCTTCAGGAAGAGCATGAGGCAGTCGCTCCTCTAAGGATTCCCAGCCTTGGACACCCTAGAGAGCAGCTACAGCTACAGCTCTAATCTGCCTGTAGGGTCACTGTGAGCCCAAACGAGCTCTGCGGCAGTCTTTACAGAAGCAGACTACCACATCTTTCACTCCCACCCATAGTGACCCTGTGCACAATACTGCAGGGTCCAGGGCCATCGTCACCATGGTTCCTGTGCCCGAGCCTATTAATGCCACTACCGTGTCCGTCCGTCTCCCAGAGGGCTTTCCGCCTTTTCCCTGCCTTTCCCCTTTATCCAACGTGATGTCTGGTCTCTCCTGACAACATGTCCAAAGCATTTAAGACAAAGTCTTGCCATCCTTGCCTCAAGTCCTCTGGCCTTACGCCTTCCATCACATCCGCCTTCCATCACATCCGTTTGCCCTTTGAGCGGTCCATGGTACTTTCAGTATTCTCTAAGCAGCTTGCTGGTGGGTTTGAACTTCAGACCTTTAGATGGCAGCTGAGCTGATCTCTTCCACACCAGGACTCCTCCTCATCAAAAGGAAGTTTCATAACCTAAATCCCATCAGTGGAAGAATGAGTGAGGGAGCCTTGGTACACAACACTGCATACCTACAGAGAACAACAAATAGCTTAGAGAACCACCTCCGGGCATAAATGTACCTGGAGAACATTATGCTCAATAAAACCAGTCTATCATGATAGAAAAAAAATGTTTTGTGTTAGTCAACTGTTGATAAAAAAATCAAGACAAAGGTTTTCATACTAAAGGCAACTGACTTCCGTGGTTCCCAAGGAGAGTGGGTGGCGAGGGAGGGAAGAGGAAGCCACAGGCTAGAGGGTAGACAGGTGTTAACTGGGGGCAGGGGAAGATGGTGTTCCACGAGGGGGCAGAAGAGAAGTCAAACGGGGAGAGGAAGAGCAAGCTAGAGGGGGTTGGGGGGGTTGACAGGTAGTTATTGGATGGAAAACTGCGGATCCCAAACAAGCCCCGACTTAATTCTCAATAAAACATAAATACAAAACATACCATACTACACAGGTGCCACGCCTTCATTGTCACCGTCTTAGGTGCCCACCAGAGTTGGTTCTGACTCAGAGGCCTCGTGTATAACAGAACACCTGCCCCGTGCCCGCCACCCTCAGTGGTTCTCAAAGGCAGTCTGAATGGAGAGCGCACAGGAGTAGGTCTCCTCTGTCGCTGTGAGTCCGCATGGACTCGATGGCGGTGAGTGAATCCTTTGGACGTCATTCCGCTCTCAGGCTCATGGGCTCCCTCATTGGATGATTTGTCTTTTTTCCTGCCCAAGACTTTATAAATGGGTCTCTATCAAGTATGTTTGAGTTTGGGCCCTATTTCCCCTCTAACGCAGCAAAGGTGATTGGGAAAGAATTGTGAAAGCTAAAGGCAGAGGAAAACAGAACCCGGCTGCACGAGGCAAGGGTTTCAAAAAGGCAGGAAATCCTAAAACCAAACCCCAAACAGTCCAGCGCATTCCAACTCCCAGTGACCCTGTGGACAAGGTAGAGCCACCCTGGAGCGTCTCCCAGATGGAATCTGTACGGAAGTCAACGCATCTGTCTCCCCATTGGGGTTGTTGGCAGCCTCAACCCACTGACCTTGTGGTTAGCAGCTCAGTAGCCCCACTACCAGCGTTCCAGCGACAACAGTCGCAGTGTTTTTAGAAGTAATTTTAAAAACAACCCTGTTTCTAAAAATGGTGGAAAATGTACACAGCAGAACATTCACTTGTTCAGTAGTTTCTGCATGTACACTTGAGCAACGTTGATGACATCCTTCAGATTGGGCTGCCATCTTTTCCGAGGGGTGCCTTCCTTATTAACACAGACTTCCTGCCTCCCAAGCACCCTACCTAACCCCGGGCGTTGCACAACAACTGGTTTGAGTAGTTGCAGTATTGAGTCATTTGCAACAAGCCACCTGGCATCTCAAACCTAAACTATATGCTATGTGGACTTGGAACAATGTCTACGGTTTGTTGTTAAGTGAATGTTTCCTCTTTAATATATTAAGTTTTAGTATACAAGGGGGTACCCCCCCCCCAAAGGGGGGGAAAGCCTCTGCTTGGTGGAGCTTTTGTAGTACACATTTTTCCGGCTAGGCGAGTATCAAGCAACTCGCTCTGAGTTAGTGCACCCAGTGGCACAGCCTGGGAAGGTTCTCTCGGGTCACAGGAATTTTTTCGTAAAAGCAGTTTCGCTGGAACCACTTTTTTGTAATGGCTGATTTAAGAGGACAGCGTACAGCTGTGAAATTTTGTTTCCTGCTCAGGAAAAATGCCACAGAAACTGTTGTGATGTTGAACACAGCTTACAAGGACAGCGCTATGGGGAAAACTTAAGTGTATGAGTGTTTTTCTTGTTTCAAAAAAGGTGAAATGTCAATTGATGACAAACCTCGTTCTGGACATCCATCAACTTCCAGAACAGATGGAAATGTCTAGTTGTAGTGCATTTGGAGTTGGTTCCACCAGGCCAAACTGCTAATCAAGCTTTCTATTTAGAGCAGTGGTTCTCAACCTTTGTAATGCCCCCACCCTCTAGTGCAGTTCCTCATGTGGTGGTGACCCCAACTATAAAATTATTTTTGTTGCTACTTCATAACTGTAATTTTGCTGCTGTTATGAATCAGGTGACCCCTGTGAAAGGATCGTATGACTCTCAAAAGGGGTCACGACCCACAGGTTGAGAACCCCTGATATAGAGGTTCTAGGAAGATAGCGTAACAGTAAATCTGAGTAACAAAGGCCTGATTTGTGCCAGATGGGGGACTGGTTTCACCACCACGACAATGCACATGCTCATGCAGCCATCTCAGTGTACCAATTTTTGGCAACAAACAGCATGCAGCTCGCCCCATGCACCTTACTCACCTGAACTCGCTCCATGCGACTTCTTTTTGTTTCCACAAATGCAGAGGGACATGGAAGGACAGTGATTTGATGATGCAGAAGAGGTGAAGAAAAAAAACAACGGTGGTGCTGTCAGCCATCCAAACATGAGTTTGAAAAATGTTTCCAAGAATGGACTCACAGGTTGACAAGTGTATTAAGTGCAATGGAGAGTACTGTGACGGTGTTAAGGTTGTTTTGTACAACAACTTAAAGACAAAGCTTTGAAAAAAATTTCTGTTTTGGGAAGTACCCCCTCATATATATGATGCGGGTTTTGTGTACCACCCACCACTACCACCTGAACCTTAGACGGCCTAACTTTTTATGTATGCTTCCTGTGTTGTGATTGTTGTTTCTGATCATCAGTGGGGTTAGCTCCTACATGATCATATTCTTGCCAAACTCTTGGACTTCATCCCTTACCAAGCCTCATCCCCCTACTTCTTGCAGCTCCTAGCACATGCCAACTGCATCTCATGTATTGGAGCTTACATTCTGAGCATGAGGTTTGCAGAAAGTTAGGGTTTGTATGGGGAGTCCTAAATCTATTTGAGTCTCCACATTCAGCCTCCATCTTGTATTTTCCAACTTTTGACTTGGGTATAAAAACCTGGCCCTTAGGCACGGTGTGTTTGTTGTGGCCAGGGAGCAGGGGAGGGGGAGCCCGGATGTGGCAGTATAGACCTCAGACACTTGCCCGAGTGTGCCATTGATGGAAAATGGGGTGCCAGGGCCACATGGACCGGAGGACTAAGGTTTGCCTGACCCAAGCCAAGATATTATCAGTTGCCTTACATGCATGTGAAAGTTGGGCAGTGACTAAGGGAGAATTGATGCATTTGAATGATGGCACTGTCGAAGATTGACGGTACCTGGACTGCCAGAAGAAGAAGCAAACCAGTTTTGGAAGAATATGACCCAGTGTGCTCCTTAGAAGTAGCGATTGGACATTGGAACCCAGTGAACCATTTACTGTGACTCTTCTAGTTATGGCTTTTGCTAATCCCACCGAATGACCTTCCTTTTCCTGATGGGCCTTGGTAAGAAGGTGAGGGAAGATACTGATTGGATTTCTATGATCCAGCTAGGAGTGCTTGTTCACAGGGTTCATGGTGATTGCCATCCTGTTGTGTATAAAACCAGCCATCTCAGAAGTGAGAGCTGGCCACCAGCTAGTGGTGGGCCTCCTTGATCTGGGAGACAGCTTTAACACCAGAGGAGTGGTAGCAGTAGACTAGGAGCCAGGGCATGAGACAGGGCGTGGACCTTCCAGCCTGTAGAGCGAGTGAAGCGAGTGCTTTGGGGCAGAAGGCTGGCTGTGGACGGGGTGCCTCTGGGCACTTCATTGAGGGTACTGGGTTTTTGGACTCAGTGCCTTTGAGTGGAGGCCTATGGTGCAGCGGGATGTCCGTTGGACATTTCTTAGCAGCCCTAGGAGAGCTTTACAACACTGCAGAGGTTTGTAACAGGGCAGAGGCCAGGCCAGGAGGCTGCGGGCCAGAGAGAGGCCTGCTTGCGGGCATGGTAGAGAAGAAACTGTCCTCACTGGACAAGTGTATCCTGAGTGTGTGAGTCTGGGTACATTAGAGAAACAAAGTCATAAACAGGCCTATGTGTATAAGAAAGAGCTTCATAGACAAGAGCAGTTGATATTGAGAAAACACCCTAGGCCAGCCCAGATCAAGTCCATAAGTCTGGTATCAGCCCATGTGTCCGATACCAATCTACACATTCCTCTTCAGATTCATGAAACTCATGCCACAATGCTGAATGCAGGAAGACCACAGGCCAGTGGGTAGAAGGTCTTGTGGATCCAGTGGCAGTGGAAGCATCTCAGCGCTGGCAGGGGTCTCCATGTGGCTCCTTCGGCTCCAGGGCTCTAGCTTAGCTCCCTGTGTTTTGTTAGCTGCAGTGTCTTCCAGGCAGTGCGCCTGTGTCCTGCCTCCAGTGAGCTCTTTATCTCCTTGTGCCTCCAAATGAGGTCATCAAGCTGCAACCCGACTGACAGAAAAAACCCCATCCCTTTACTCGTAAGTCTCAAATTGACAACATGATGTAACTACCACACTGAGCATGTCTCACCTGAATCACGTAACCTGCTGACTTCCGTAATGAAACTCCGTAACCGTGAGCATCGCCTGTGAGTTCTGCGCCTGTGAGTTCTGCGTTGCCATTGCAAGGAGCCAGAAAACCCAGCTGAAAGGTGGAGGGTGCTGCGAGGGACACGCAGACGTGTTCTGGGGAGAGACCGCTCGCTGGGAAAGGATATTCTGCTGGTCAAGTGGAGAGTCAGGGAAGAAGACGAGACCCTCAATAAAATGGGTCGACATAACGGCAACAGCGGGCTCAAACCTGACGGCGACTATGAGGATGGCCTGGCGGCACAGGGTCTCACTGTGAGGCAGACCAGACTCCGTGGCACCTCACCACAGCGACAGGGCCACGTGGTCCTGTGTTAGGCCCTGACCATCGCGGTCAGGGGGCCCTGCACCAATCCTATCCACAATGGCGTGTGTCTCCCAAGCATGGTTGCCGCCCTGCTTCTGTCGTCTGCCTGCAATGTGATGGATTGATCTGCCCACAGCCATGAGTTTCCTTAGCTTTGTGAACCCTGGGGGCACCTCGTGCTGATGGTGTCCCTCACACAGGTGATTCCCCTGTGTCTCTGTCTTCCAACTTCCTGCAGAGGACTCGGTAAGAGAGCTTTTGCTGGGGGCAGGTGGGGGTTCTTTTCCCCCCCTATAAACCTCCAGCGTTTGCCCTGCGTGGCTCATGTCGGGAATCCTTTTTTAGGTTTATTCCCTCACTTTTCTGGTCTCTTGTCAAGCTGCCTTATTGGAGAGGCTGCCCGATTTTTAAATCATCCGCTCTATCCTAGACTCTATAGACTCTATAGCAGTGTTTCCCAAGGTGTGTGTGTGTGTGTGTGTGTGTGTGTGTGCTCGCGCGCGCGCACGCGCGCGCGCACACACCGGAACCATCTGGAGGGGCCACAAAAGCCGGCGGCTACACTGTGCCTGGCTCACGGACCGAGCACAGCGGGTCTTCATGGCCAAGGCCTGCTGAGTCTTTTTGTCTTTCTGAAAAGGGGCAGTCGGTCAGTAAAGTTTGGGAAACGATGTTCTCTAATCTCACTCTATGGAATGCTGCCTCCCTTGACAGATATTTACTGGCTGCCCGAGTCCCTTCCCTCCACCCCTTCCCCTGCAAAAGTATGTCCGCATCGGCAGACCTGCGGTGCTGGCTCTGCTTTGCTCCACCCGCGCTTAGGAGCGCTCCAGGCCCACAGTAGGTGCTCCAGGAGGGCAGCACTGTGCTGGCGTTTGTTGAGCCCGTGTCTCAGGAGAATCTCCTTGTTCCACCGGGGCAGCAGGGAATGCCAGTGCCCCACCTTCCCTGCTGCACAGACACAGCCTCTCAGAGGACCACTCCCCCCACCCACCCCTCCCCTCCTCGTCCGGGATGCAGGCATGCTCAGCTCACAGCAGATCTCACCTTTCTTCCGCCAGGACCCCAAGGAGCCCACAATACCGAGTGTTGGTGAGGCTACATCGCCACGTGAAGGCATGTCGTGCTCACTACCCCGGATTCTGGGACCAAGGAGAGCGGCTCCTGAGGGTTTCCAAGATTGTTGGTCATCAGCAGCTTTCATCTTTCTCCCGAGGTGGTTTGAACCATTGACCTCGCAGTGGGCCCACCCATCATCCACGGCACCACTACATTTTCTTCATGGATCGTGGGTGGGATCACTTTGATGGTGTCCGTGGAAGGGGAACATTTCCATCCAGCTTCACCCAGCGATTCCATACCTGGGTGAGAGAGCCCACATGCACACACACCACCTCACCCCAGCATTCATAGCCAAGCTAACCCAACAAAATAGAAAAGACCTGCTGTCCTGGCGCAGAGAGACGAACCCCCCTACACTGCCGGGGGGGGGGCTGTAGAATGGGGCACCCCCTGTGGGAAGGGGGATGGTGCTTCTCCCAACGTTGGGCATACAGATACCGTACACCCCTGGCCCCCAGCAGTCCAGCTGCTTGGAATACATCCTTCAAGACACACGAGCCACAGCACAGAGAGCTACATGCCACTCTGGTCCCCAAAGCACTGTTCACAACAGCAGACAGCCACATCTTCAGTCCCTGGGGGAAGGACGGGTAAACACTGTGGTCCAGACACGACACATGGCTAACGCAGCCAAGCAATGCCTCAGCGAAGCGCCTCCCAACACGGACGGACCAGACGACACCAGGGGAGTGAAATTAGCCCGTCGCAGAAGCACAGAGAGTGTCAGAGGCCCTGAGTAGAAAAAGTCAAGACAAGGTTTTCACATTAAAAGCAACGTTGACAGCTACCCTGTTTCCCCGAAAATAAGACTGTCATATTAATTTTTGCTCCCAAAGATGTGCTAGGTCTTATTTTCAGGGGATATCTTATTTTTCCATGAAGAATACGGTACACATTGTTGAACAACAAAAAAGGAAAGTTATTTTACCTGTATATGGTATGGTAGTTGTCATCACAAACCAGCTTAACCAGACACTGAATTCTACAGTATCAAGAATTTCTTGTTACTACCATTATTTCCATGTACAGCTATCTATGGTGCATTTACTCACAATTTATGGTATATTTACTCACACTTCCTGTTGCTCCAGCTGCGCTGCGGCCAACAGTGAGCTGCACAGCGGCGCCTGCCACTACGGTCCAGAGTCCAGAGTTACGGTAGCATCAGGGGGCCTTATTATCGGGGAGGCCTTATGTTTGGGGAGGTCTTATTTTCAGGGGATGCCTTATATTTCAGCGAGAGGCAAAACTAGGTCTTATTTTCGGGGGATGTCTTACTTTCGGGGAAACACGGTATCAGGATGGGAGGGGCAGGGAGAGTCCCGAAGTCACAGCGTGTTAACTTGGGCGGAGGAGAGGGCAGTGTACGAGAGGGAGGCTGGCAAAACACAACCGAGGCAGGGCAAGGCTTGGGAGGTTTACAAGGGGCAAAGGCAACAGAGGCAATTACTGTTATATACACATTCCCAGGCCGTAGTGCTCAGCCAGACATTTGAGCTGAACCAGTATGGGAGGGAGAGTGAGAGTACGCACATACACACGCACAATATTTCTCTTCATGTATATTTACCTTGTTTGCCAACCTATTCATGAATGTGGAGCATACAGGAGGCAAAGTTATGAAAACTTGTAAGACATAACCAAATTCCTCGAGGGAAGGAGTCCCTGGGCCTGGGGCATCAGAACTCCATCCTCAGGGGACACCAAGGTCTCTTGGCACATCACCAGTGCACAAGGACAATGCTCTACATCCTCCTCGGCTGAGTGGTGGAGCTGGGGCTCACGGACAGCCATCTGAGGGGGAGCCATGGATCTCTCCCCATTCAGAAGAAAGGAGAGTGACAAAAACCAAGACGTGAGAACAGTGAGCCCAATAGGCCAGGCAACCCCAGTCTTCACAGCCCGGGTCCAGAAGGACTAGATGGTGCCCTGCTGCCTCTGCTGCGGCTCTGAAAAGGAGCACAGGAGGGAGAACAATGCAGATCAAAACAAACCCAGGACAGAGAGGAGCGTACTAGTCAGAAAGAGAGGTGGGACTGTGGCCCTTAGTCACCGTCTGGACTGAGGTCGGGGACCTGAACTCATCCCTGTGGTAGAATAACCAACCATTTAGGGTCAAAAGGGCAGCATACTCAACCGCCAAGTTCAGAGGGTTAGGAACGAAAGAGGAAGTGAAATGGGAAGCCAGGGAGAAAGCAATGACACACTGAAGGGACTGCGGTGGGTGAGCCGAAACCAGGGGAGCCGGTGACTGTAAGACGGACGATCTGCTCTGTAAGCCTTCATCTGATTGTGAGCAGTTGGAAAGATTACAGATTATCCTGTGGAAGCCCCAAATCCATTCGCAGGGTCCCCACCTAAATTAAACCTTCAGCGAATCTCCTCTGACAATCGTCAAGGGATGGGAATGGCTTTGCCGTAAAACATTGTCCATTGTAAAGTGCACAATGGCAGATGTCGTTAGGTTACATTGTAACACCTTATCATTTGATCTCCCCTTTGGCCCATTTTAAATACTTTATTTCGTACGAGCCCCCTATAAAATGATTTAAAAGAAAGAAATGTAAGAAAAAGAAAAATATATTAAAAGATCATTTTATTGGAAGCTCTTATAGCTCTCTTTTTTATTAAATACTTTTATTGGGGGTTCTTACATCTTATCACAATTCATACATTCACCCATTGTGTCAAGCACATTTGCACATATGCTGCCATCATTTTCAAATTAAAATTTTTTTAAATTTAAAAATTAATTTTCATATCTTACACTGAATTCTGTCTCCCTGTACTTTCTGAGATTTTTTTGACATTGTGTGTGGTCATTTTTTGGTGGTTTGCTTGCTTCCTGTTTGTGTTTTATATGAGTTTCTGTATGTGAAATCCTGGATAGAGAGCGCTATAGAGATTTATTGGATCTGATTGGCTAGGCGGATGACAGGGGAGGATGGGGGAGATGGGGAGCTAACAGCAATGAGTGTGAGAAGATAATATTTTGAAATGGACTGTGGTGATGATTGCATGAGTCTTCTGAATGTGATCGAATGATTAAATTATGCGACAGAGAAAATATATACCCATAAAACTGTAGCAGAGCGAGATCATCACTTAATCCACACTCAACTTTAATTAAAGTGAATAAGCCTTTATTGGCAGGCGGTCAAAGGGTGGCTAGAGCCTAATCTTCCCTCTACCCAGAGTGCTTAAAGAGGGAGGTTTTTATCCTGTGGAATAAACAAGGCATAGGGGCATGTGGCATCACACTGTACGGAGAGAGGGCAACTTGGATACAAAGGCAGGTGGTGTTCTGACATTGGGGAACATGGGGCCTTACAACAATGGAACGGGGGCTTAGATGCACCAACCGAAATTTCAAGCACAGATGGCAATGAGCCAGCAGTTACAAAAGGAATCACAGATATGACAAAAATAATTTATAAATTATCAAGGGTTCATGCGGGAGGGGGGAGCAGGGAAGGAGGGTGAAAATGAGGATCGGATACCAGGGCCTCAAGTAGAAAGCAAATGTTCTGAGAAGGATGAGGGGAAAAAATTGTACAAAAGTGCTTGACACGATGTATGTGTGGATTCTGATAAAGAGTTGTACAAGCCCCCAGTAAAATGATTATAAAGGAAGAAGGAATCACAGTGGCTACAAAATGGCTACCCTCAGGCTAATGAATCCCAGTATGGTCACATTGGGATTAATTGTGGTGGGTTTCTACAAAAAACAATTAAAACCAAGAACACAGCCACCAAGACCCTCTGGTGCAGCCCTCCTCTGTTAACAGCCCCTCCTCCCTCTGTCACCTGTAACTGGCCCCTGGGAGCCGGAGGGGGCTCAAAGGCAGCTGACAACCATCCCACAAAAAAAGGAAGAAATGCACACTCATGCTCCTGAGAGAACCCTGCTGGACATTCATCACAATATTGTGTGCAGTAGCCCCTTGTTGGAGCCATCTCGCTGCCCATCCACAGGGGAGTGGAGAAAGACACTGGGGTGTAGGGAGAGTGAAAAACAAGAGCACTGACACCCACAAATGAAATCGTGGGGCACAGGGCACACACAGGACATGTTTGGTATCAGCTACCATGACTGAGCATTTTGATCCAAGATTCCATAGAAGGATCCTGATCAAAAGGAGGAAAAGGCAAAATGGAACTCCAAGTTCTCCTGGACTCCAGACTTTCTGGATGAACCCTTGAAACTGTTGCCCCTCCCCATAGAGCCCCCCAAATGTCCACAGACCAGGAACGGGACTGCCCAAGCCCAAAGAGCAGACAAAGCTTCCCCTGTGGATCTTAGGGGCTGTGCTTCAGCGGAAATGTAGCACCTGTCGTTCGAGCGCCCTTTGGACCATTGTGAATTTCTTCTGAATTTTCACTACTTTCTGCTTTTCTCTTAGACTGAGGCCTCTGTTTTCTAGGATCACTGTTGTTGGTCCTTGTTTTATCTGTGTAGGGGGAGACCTGGGTGGGTGGGTGTGGGAAGACAGGAGCTGGGTTCATGGTTGCCTGGGGGCAGGGCAGGGGATGGGAAGCCGCACCAAGAGATGCAAGAAGAAAGAAAAGGTTCCTATGTCGGTGTGGTCATGATTGCACACCCTTCTCGATAGGATGGACCGATTGAATTGTATGGCATGTTAACTATTAGATCAATAAAAAGAAAAGACCCTTGTCCCCAGCTCACCTGTAACCCTTAAACCAACAATATCCTGTGAAGCCTCTTCTTAAAACCAAACACTCATTTTGCTTAACTAGCAGACGCCACAGGGTTCAAGTAGAGAGCAGACTCCTCCTCCACAGTCTGTTCTTAGTCTAGACGCTCTGCGGAAACCTGGGCACTCTGGGCTCGGGCCTAGGAACAGAAGTGAGGATGGCACAGGACCCGGCAGTGTTGGGTGCTGCAGTGCACAGGGTCGCTACCAGTCACGGCACAGCAGCTGACAACAGTCAAGAATGCCTGCTAGGAATGCCGTGCCTGGTCCTCAGGAGGCCTGATGGTGTCGTGGTGAGGCGTTGGGCTGTGATCCGCATGCTTGGCAGTTTGAAGCCATCATTGGGCTGCAATCGCACCTCCAGAGAAAGACCAGGCTTTCTACTCCAGGAAGTGCTGGCTTAGGAAACACGGGGCAGTTCTAGCTTGTCCAGTAGCATCGCTGTGTGTCAGTATTGACTCCTGGCAGTGAGTTGAGTTTATCTGGTAATCATATGGACAACAGCAACTTGAGACAATTAGACAGGAAGGTTCAGGGGCAGTGAGTTTGTGCTACCGGGGGGAGGACCCCTCTCACTGATGTCCCTGTATGGAGATTACTAGGAAGGGGCTTCCTGTAAAGGATTCTGGGGTCCTCACCATCCTCTGTTTCTTGGGCTGGGTGCAGGTTACATAGGCATGCTCCCTTGGTGGAAATTCATCGAGCTGTGTAGTTAGCACTTGCACCCTTTCCTGTACATATATATGACGGGTACCCACGCCCCCCAAGCTGGAAAAACCTCCACTGGGTGGAGCTTTCATAGTACGATTTCCCCCAACTAGGTGAGCATTGAACAACTCGCTCTGTTAGTGCACTCAGTGGTGTCGTCTGGGAAGGTTCTCTCTGGTTACAGTGAATTTTTTTCATGAAAGCACTTTTGCTCAAACCTCATTTTTTTGTGAAGGCTGATTTATGAGAACAACGTGCAGCTGTGGAATTTTGTTTCCTGCTTGGGAAAAATGCCACAGAAACTGTTATGATATTGAACATAGTTTGCAAGGACAGCGCTATGGGAAAAACTCGAGGGTACGAGTGGTTTTATCATTTTAAAAAAGGTGAAGTGTCAATTAATGACAAATCTTGTTCTGGATGTCTGTCAACTTCCCAAATGGACAAAAATGTTGACTCAGGGCATTTGGGGCTTGGTCCACCAGGTCCGACTGTTAATCAAGCTGTCTATCTAGAGAAAAGATAGAAAAGATTGCATAGCAGTGTGTGACAAAAAAGGCCTGATTTCAGGCTGGTCTGGCCAAACCTAAATAAAAGTAAGATTTC
>NW_022109491.1:13073273-13075167 GCF_000313985.2 Echinops telfairi
CCCTCAGAGCTGTCGCTGGCTTCAAACTGCCAACCATGGGCATCACAGCCCAACGCATAACAACGACCTCACCGGGACTCTTTACACCAATTGCCATCAAATCGGTTCAGACTCCCGATGACCCCACGGGTTATAGAGGAGAACTGCCCTATAGCTGTTTCTGGGATGCAATTTTATACCTTTCTCATGTCACTGTTAGGTAGATTCAAACTTCCAACCTTTAATAACTTAAAGGTTGCAGACTTCTGGTGGGGTCTCTGAAGACTCCTGAGCTAAACCTTCTAATGGTCCATGCCCTTTTCTACCTAGCCGCTTTCTAGCCTTTTCTTCAGCACCCCCTTGGTGGAGCATTCTGTGCCAGCCAGCCATCTAGGCTGGATAGCCCTCACTGTGAGTAAATTGTTCTTTTTATAAAGTAAACCTTTGCTGCCTTCAATGTCTCCCAGCCCTTCTCCTGCCTCTGAGGTTGCTCAGGTAAATTGCATCTCTTTCTCCAAATGGCTCTTTCAGAGAGGGACTGCCCTCAGGACCAAGCCCAGCCCCCACCCCGACATTGGCCTCCCACTCAATGTCCACAGGTGCCCCATCCCTCGCTCCTGCTGCAGCCTGGCCCCAAGTCTGTCCCTCGTCCTCTGGCTGCTGACCTCTCATTTGTGTTTTGTTTCAAGTGTGGCCCTCAGAGCTGGCCTCGGCCTCCTGACTGGCTCTCTCTGGGCGACCACATTGTTCACTGGGCTGTTTGCATTGGTGGTCCAACCAAACACGTGTTGCCGTAGGGTTGGTTGCTGCATGGCCACTTCATGTGTTGTGGAGTAGAAGGCTCCATTGTGGTTTCTTGGCTCAAATCCTTAGGGAAGCCGGGCCTTTCTTTTGGGGTGCTGTTTGGTTGGGTTCGAACCGCCGGCCTTTAGGTGAGTCGTCCAGTGCAAACCATCTGCACCCCACCCCCTTTGGCATGGGGGGTCTTGGATCCCTCAGTCCCAACTCTCCCGCTGCTCGGAGCCAGAGGACTCAAGAAGCGCCTGGAGTAGCCTCGCCCATTGTGTCTGTGTGTCATCAGGACGGGCACGAGCTAGAGGAAAGAAAAGATGCCCAGTGCTTCTGCCCCTCGAGTGCGAGCAGGAGCTACCTGGGGGCAGTCGGAAGTTGCTGAAGACATCAAGTCGTTGAACCCAGAGCATACTTTCATCAGCCCTGAGGTCTCCAAGGCAGTCTGAATCCCAGGAGAGGCCGTGCGGGTCCCGCTCCCAGCTCAGGCCGGGCAAAGAGGCACCTCCCCTCGCTCTTTCTGAGCTGCGGCCCGCAGACGCCTCACCCGTCCTCAGTCCCGCACCATGCTATGCAGGCACACTTAAGCAGCAGCATGTTCCTGAAGGCCCGGAGGGTGCCCCTGCTTTACAACACAGCTCTGATTCTGGGGGCAAGACCTGCGTCAGGCTGTGACCCCGCCTATCATAGGGCAGCAGAAGCCAAGTGCAACGGCGACATCTCAGAGAGCACCCAGAGCTGGTGCCCAGGATATGGAACCATCTCTGTGAGGGTGCGGGGAGCCAAGGAGATCTGTGCCGGGCCCAGGGGAGAGACCACGGGCCAGGCAGACCAGCCTGGAAACGTGTCACTCAAGACTTGAGTGAGCATCGCGTGAATGCTTAGCCGTATGCGCTCCAGCCCTCACAGTGAGAGCCTCCCAGGTGACTGTGAAAAGCCCTGGTAGCACAGCCAGTTAAGCAATGGGCTGTTACCTTCCAGGTCAGCAGTTCCAACCTCCCAGCTAGCTGTTCTGCGGGGAAGGTGAGGCTGTCTGCTCCCATAGCAGTTTTACAGCCTCAGAAACACCGCGGGTCAGTCCTGCTCTGCCCCATAGGCTGCCTAGGAGTTGGGTGGAATGGACTTA
>NW_022109491.1:13084008-13085076 GCF_000313985.2 Echinops telfairi
TTTTTAATGTTGTGCTTCTTATTTATGTTATTTAACTCTGAACTTATTTACTTTGAAATTTCTCTGTCATGTTTTGTATAAAAAGGCAAGTTTAGGGTAAACGCTCGGAGGCTGAGTACAGATTAATTAGTTTTCATTTATTTTTTTAAGGGAAAAGTTGACTTGGAACTGAATCGCATCTTGACGGTCCTTCCAGAGTGGATTAGCGTCCAGGTCTGGGGTTCTACTGTACTGTGGATTGGGCATTGTACTGCGAATGGCAAGGGTAGTTCAATCCCACCAGCAGCTTGGTGGGAGCAAGATGATGCCTGCTCTCTTAAAGATTTAGAGTCTCCGAAAACATATGTGAAGTCACTATGAGCAGGTAGTGGGTTTGATTTTATTTTATCACCACAGTGGGAAATTCGTGCTTAATTCCTCTGGGGAATTGCCTCAGACCTAAGGAAGAGAATGGCTTTTGTCCCACACGAGGTGGCAGGAAGTTGGGGTAATTTACGTGTTGGCTGCCTGGCTGTCCTTGGGTGAGAGCGGCTAACAGAAGCATTAACTCTCTGGCCCTTGAGCTTCCTCACCTGGCCGAGGGTTTGCTCATAGCCAGAAGTCAAGCCTGTGGGCACAGGTGTACGCAGCAAGCAGACTTTGGCATGTGGCCTGTTGACGTGCGTGCAAGGAGGACAGAGTGGTGCAGACAGCCACTCCCTGGCTCCCCTCGCAATTCTGGGTTGATGGCATGTTCCCCTGAGAAGATCGTATTCATGTATCGCTTCTTGTAAACCGGCCTTGGTCACTTCTGTCCTGCAGTGGACTCCTGTTCTCACCCTGCCATCTCCCCTTTGATTACCAACAACTCCTTGGTATCTCAACTTGGACGAGGGCTGCTCTGCCCTTTCCACAAAGGTTTAATAATGACACCGGCCTTGGATTTTGGATTAGCACATGAATGCCTGTTTACCACATGAAACGGCGTTTTGATGTCTGCTGAAGGCAATCGTCCAGACCAGGCTGGGGGGACCAAGCTGGGGTCTGCTCAAAGTTTGCCTGGCAGATGTCAGGAGATGGGGGTAGGGT
>NW_022109491.1:13085995-13087917 GCF_000313985.2 Echinops telfairi
GAGGGGCTACAGGGAGGCCAGAGGTCCATGGCATCCCAGAGTGTGGCCCGCAGTCACCCTGCAGGTCTGGAGCGGAGGTCCCTCCCCGCCCACCCCGTGTTAGAATAATCAACCATTGGAGCTCAAAAGGCAGCATGTATCCCAGGACAGCGTGCTGGGGGTGGGGTGAGGTGTAAAGCAGGAAACACCTGGTCGAAGAGGGAGAACCGATAGTCCATGGAGGGCCTTGAAATGGATGAGTTGAAACAAAATGTGTATAAATTGTTGAATGTGAAACTGATCATCTGCTCTGTGTACCTTCATCAAATTCACAGTGGAAAGTTAAAAAAATAAAGTAAGGAAAAGAGAATGCATCTGGCCAAGTTCCCGGAGGTGTAATCGGTTTGCAGCCTCACTCTGTCTAAGGGCCACCACTTGTCTGTTGGTTGCCGGACTGTGGTGGCTTGTGCGTTGCTGGTATGCTGGAAGCTCTGTCACTGGTCTTTCAAATACCAGCAGGGTCACTCAAAGCAAACAGGTGGCTGTGGAGCTTCCAGACTTAAGGACAGACTGTGACGAAGGAGTAGGCTGTGCACTTCAGAGGAATTAGCTACCGAAAACCCTTTCGAATGGTATCGAACGAAACCAGTGCCCCCTGAAGGCCAATGACCTCTTCCTTGGTTTGCTCCACACTTGCCTGAGCGTGGACACATTGCTGGTTTATGGTCAGAAAGAACCCAAGTAACATCCCCTTACAGAAGGGTTGTGGGGAGAAGACGGGCCAGTCAGGGTGCAGTGTAGCACCGATGAAACATACAGCTTTCCTCTGGTTCTTTAATGCTTCCTCCCCCCCACTATCATGACCTTAATTCTACCTTACAAATCTGGTGAGACCAGAGCATGTGCATAGGTACAGATAAGAGCTGGAAACCCAGGGAATATAGGACAGATAAACTCCTCAGGATCAATATTGAGAGTAGCCATACCAGGAAGGTAAGGGGAAGGTGTGGGGAGAAAGGGGGAACCGATCACAACAACAGACAAGGGGGTGGGGGAAGACATCGGACAGTGCAAGACATGAAAAAATAATTGATAAATTATTAGGGGTTCATGAGGGAGGGAGGAAGAGGGAGGAGGGAAAACGAGGAGCTGATTCCAAGGGCTCAACTAGAAAGAAAATGCTTTGAAAACGATAATAGCAACATACGTACAAATGTACTTGAGACAATGGATGTATGTATGGACTGTGACAAGAGTTAAACGAACCCCCAATAAAATGATTCAAAAAGAACGAACAAACCCAAGTAACCTCTGAACTTTAGCGAAAACTCAAAATGGAGTTAGGGTACCCAGCATACGCTGCAACCATCCACAAACCAAATGCCTCCCGTTTGAAGCTTGATGACACCTCTCAGAGGGAGGAAGTACTGCTCACTTATCATCGATTTTCTTTGAGGCTGGCACAGGACCCGGCACACAGTAGGTGCTCAGGAAGAAATGCAACCTATGCTCCAGGGAAGAGCGTGGCCTTTGGAATCAAGCAGAGGTGGGACTCAGAAGGACTTAATCTCTACGTGCCCCTGGCTAAGGTCGGTCCCTTCTCTGACTGCAATGGTCATCTTCATCATCACGATCCCCATGGTAAAGTTGTCTTTCCAAGCCATAATGGTGTACTGGATTATTGTCATGAATGGATGCTCAAAAAGACTTTCTAAAAGGAGACAGCATGAATAGGTCTTCACCCTCCATGATTTAAAAACCGTGGTCCTTTATCCTCAGCCCGCTAAGAACTGAGGAGGTTTTTTTTTTTATTACATACTTTTATTAGGGGCTCTTACATCTATCACAATCCATACATTCATCCATTGTGTCAAGCACATTTGCACGTATGCTGCCATCATCATTTTCAAAGCATTTTCTTTCTACTTGAGCCCTTGATATCA
>NW_022109491.1:13088855-13090640 GCF_000313985.2 Echinops telfairi
ACCCCCTGCAGTCTTCTATCCCAGGAGAGAGTGCTGGGAGTCAGGCTCTCTCCTTCAAGGATAGTCTCAGATTTCCAAGTGTGTCCTTGTTTTCACCAAGAAGAGGATGAGGAAAGGAAGGAAGGACAGGTGTATCTCGTGAGTCGAGTTCCCCAGAGCAGTGGTTCTCAACCTTCCTAATGCCGCGACCCCCCAACCGTAACATTATTTTCGTTGCTACTTCATCAGTATCATTTTGCTACTGTTATGAATTGGGTGACTCCTGTGAAAGGGTCATTTGACCTCCACAAGGGTCGTGACCCACAGGTTGAGAACAGTTGCCCTAGAAGCTGGCCCTGAGACAAGGACTCAAGTACGAGATGATTGGCAGGCCATCTCCCGAACTGCCATCAAGTCTGTACTGGCTTCCAATGACCCTGTAGGGCAAAGTGGAACTGCCCCTGTGAGTTCCCGAGACTGTACCTGTGGAGGGGAACAGCCTTTCTCCCATGGAGCTGCTGGTGTTTTCGAACTGCGGACCTTGCAGAGTGCAGCCCAATGCGGAATCACTGCTCTACCAGAGCTTCTACTAGGAGCGCTAGAGGAGGGGGCAAAAGAGTTTACGTGCTGTTAATCAAATACTGAAATGTAACATAGTTTGGGATTTGTTGGCTGTTGAGATTCTGTTTGTTAAAAAGGACCCAGGATGTAACCGCCCTTCCCTTGTAATAACAAAATTCCTTTGAAATCTGTCGAGAAGGATGCTTTAATTCAGGAAAGGGGAAGCAGGACATTTTGATAAGCATGGAGGCTGAAATCTTAGAGGGTACCCGTCTGACAGCCCTTGGAGTAATGAAGATAGCAGTTGATGGTCTGATAATCCCTCAGGGGAAATGTAATCTGTTTCCTACGAACCTGCTTTGTTGTCTCATTTCTTGAAGGTCGTCTGATCTTTGTAAAGCGTGTTAATTATCTCCTGGACTTGTTGCAAAACCTGTTAGTTATTTCCTCCTCACAAGCTGTCAACAAAGTTTCAGGTATAGTACTTGTTAGATTTTCACACAGTATCTTGAAACAGTTTGGAGGTAGAAACCCCACTAGTTTCTTTTGTCAGCCCTTGGAGTAATAAACTTAGAATTTCTCAAAACAAACTCATCTCTGTCTTTGGCTAAAACAGCAATGGGCATCTCGGGCCTTCTCTGCAGGCAACAGGAGGATGGGGAAGTGAATCGGGGATGAGAAGAAGTGCATTAGGGAATTGCCAAGCCATTGAGCCTTCTGACTGGAGCCGAATCTCACACGAGGACTCGTGTGGAAGGTTAACCCATCTGAGGGGTGAAGGAGTGATGTTCACCAACCCTCTTGGATCGTTGGCTGTTGGTGGCCCCAGGGTCTTAGGGATTCAGCACCTCCAGCCCATCTCATTCGAAGGCAGAGAAAGTCTTTATGGCAGGAAAGGTAGGTGTTGGCATCTGGTGTGCCTTGAGATGGCAGGACCTGAGCACCCGTATCTGCCACACCAAATATTGGGAACCTTCATGGCCAGGCACATGGCATCTGGGATCTCACTGAACCCTCACTGAGCTCCAGGGCTGCATCTTGGTCAACGCCTCTCTCCCCAACCTGCATTCTCAGGGTGAGGCGAATGAGGTACAGAATTAAGGGGGCAATATTAAAAATCAGGAGACACAGAAAGAATGCATCAAGTCCACAACAGATAAAATCTCAACATTCAAACGCAGACGAGAGCAGTCGCTGTGCCCTGTTCAGTCCTATGAAAGGCAGGCGGAGGCAAAAAGAACCGAC
>NW_022109491.1:13094933-13102391 GCF_000313985.2 Echinops telfairi
CACACTATTACGCAATCTTTCAGAACCTCTAACTAGAAAGCTTGATTAACAGTCTGGCCTGGTGGACTCCAAGTGCACTCTCCCCCCACATCAACAAACAAACAAACAAACACCCAAGTGAGCACATTCTTGATCTTTGATCTCACTTGACAACTTTTTTGGGGAGAGGTAGTGATGGCATCTTCCACAGGCTTGTCTGATGTTTGCTTTTGGGGTCCTAAGAATAACACCAGGTCTTGTCACCAGTTATGACCTTGGGACAAAAAGTCTGGGTCGCTTCAGAGCTGTTCTTTTAAAGCACGGCATGTTTCCACGTGATCTTCTTTTCTCAGTCAGAATCCGAGGCACACATTTTGTAGCAACCCTTCTCATTCTCAAATCTTTCATTAAAATTTGCTGAACCGAGCCCCAAGATAGTCCAGATAACGTCCCCATCTCTTCAATGGCTCCTCCTTGGTCTTCTAGCCCAAGTGCATGAGTTTTGTTGATGTTTTTGTCTTATCGGGAAGTTGACAGATGTCCAGAATTAAGTTTTTCATCAATTGACATTTCACCTTTTTTGAAATGAGAAAACCACTTGTACACTTGAGTTTTTCCACAGTGCTGCCCTAGTTAGCTGTGTTCAACATCACAACAGTATCTGTGGCATTTTTCTCCTGAGCAGGAAACAAAATTTCACAGCTGCTTGCTGTTCTCTTAAATCGGCCATCGCAAAAAAATGAGGTTTCAGTGAAATTGCTTTTACGAAAAAATTCACTGTGACCAGAGGGAACCTCCCCAGGCAACACCACTGGGTGCACTAACTCAGAGGGAGTTGCTAGATGCTCACCTAGCAGGAAAAATGTGTACTGTGAAAGCTCTGCCCAGTGGAGTTTTTTACATTTTGTGTTCGGGTACCCCCTTGTATTAACAGAGTATTGGCAGTGAGTGGTATTGACCAAACATGGGGGCAAAGAAGATTATTTCTGGTCAACCTGTTCATTTACAACTGAAATGCTATTAGAATGTCATTGATTCTTTGAGGGTGGAAGTGCTGTTGGAATCTCATTGGTTAATGAGGGTGTCCTGATTACAGGACAATTAGACTTAAGTTTTGGTAAAGACAAGTGTGTCCACTTGACTCCCGAGGCCATTTGGTTAACCACATGACCCTATTTTGATTTTACTTAGCAACTCTCCCTGGGGAATGGGCTTTCTTTGTTAATGTTAAGAAGGCAATCTTTGTGTCGGCTGTGTGTTCCGTCAAACTCTTGAGATCTCGGAGTAGATTAAGCAAGCAAGTGAGCACAAAAGAATGGGAAAATACATGCCACATGATTGCTAGGGTCCCTACGAATAGGAGCCGCCAAGAAGCCAGCAAGGAGATCTTCTCTGAGGATGGGCAGAGAATGTCTTTTCCAAGAGCTAAAAGTCTAGCCTCCTAAATTGTGAGAAAATACATGTTTGTTCATCAAAGCCACTCACGTGTGGTATTTCTAGATAACTAAGGTACAAGGCGCTCGGCCGGAGGGCCTCAGGTTCTTGCCATGTGAACTGTTTAGTTGCTTCAGTGTCCTCCTGAGAAGGCATCCCCCTGGAATGAGTGGACCCCAGAAAGGATGATGGGAGTTGTAAAATGTTTTATTGACCTGGCCTTGCAAGGCACACTGTGTTATAGCTGCAATCTCGTGTTGGCCACACGGATCAGCCATGCTCTCTGAGAGGCAGGGGACCAGATCGGTGTGTGGTCACTGGGAATCAGGAATGGCCGAGGGCCATCTGACAGCCAGGGTGCTCCAAATAAGTTCTCTTGGTGGCGCCCCCTGCTGCTGCAAGGGGTCTGGGAAGCCTGTCAGTCAAAAACAGAGACCAGGTTGATTCGAGAAATTCTAAGTGTATTCACCACAAGCACTTGCAGAAGGAAAACAGTTTCTCCTCTCACCTGTTTCTGATCTCGAAAGTTAATATCCAAGGAACAAGTTTTCTTTTTTACAGGATTACACACAGAGATGAGCAGGTTTTTACAAGGATATAGGAGCTAGTGGATGCTCTGCGAAGGCAGGTTTGGCCATGATCAGTAGGAAATTGTCCATACCTGCATTTCCTCCTGGCCCGTGAGACCCACCCCCATCCTCTGAAGCTCCGTGCACTCTTGTTTTTCTGAATGAGGGCGCTGCTTTGTGCCTGCTACTTAACTTAATGACCTTGTTAGCCTCCTTCCTGAGTTGGAACATCCCTGCTGATTAAGTTTAAAAGGAATTTTTATTGTAAGGGAAAGGGGCTGTTACCTTTTGGATTTTTTTAACAAACTAACTCTTCACTTAGGCTATATTTCTAGGATCAGTCCCACTCTTCCGTGCCCTCCATCAGGGTGAGCAATAACACTACTCTTTTGAAGTCATGTGGATAAACGACACTTGAGATATTGGTAACGATGCTCACACAGTAGGAAGAGCTCTGTGCTTTCCTGCTGGTGACAAAGTCCCAGGTACTGGCTCATAGACTCAGGTTTAGATGAGAATGCAATGGTAAATTTCCATGAGAAGCAGGTGCAAATAAAGATGTGAACTTTTTTTTTTTTTAAATCCACGGACCTCCTGAATTGTATCCACCTTAGTTAAGAACCTCTGGTCTAGAGGACACATTTGGTACTAACATATAAATAAATCGGGGCTTTAGAATGAAAGGCCTGGGTTTGATCCTCAGTCCGTCACTGTAATGATTCAGCCTTAGTTTCCTTAGTCTCTAAAACGGGGAGCGCCACTTCCCAGGACTGCTGTGGCGATTAAGTCAACGGTGCACTTAAAGCACTCTAGGCACCAAGTGGAGTGTGTGTGTGTGTACGTACTTCACAAGGCCCCCTCCCAGCCCAAGTGCCTATAGGAATCTCTGCATTTGAGTGGCTGAACAAGCAGCACATCTCGCCCCAGATGGCGCTCCTGGTTCATCTTTATTTTTAGTTTCTGTCGGGATGAAAGATTTGCAAAGTGTACACCAGGCAGAACAAATAGAATCATGACTCACTTTTCATAAACGGTGTAGCGGATTTCACATACTTTCATGCTTGATTTTCCACCACATATCAAACCGTTAGGAGGAAAAAAAAAACTTTTCCCTTTCTTCTGGGCCTCAGGGACCGGTGTCCCAGGAAGCCGGAGGCCTGTGTTTCCCTCCTTCCCTCTGTGCCTTCCCCGTGGTGCCACAATCCCACAGTCGGAGGGGGAAGCTCTCTCCCTGTCAGCCTGGGAGCTGCACAGGACCATTTTTTCCAGCTCATTAGAACCTGGAGCTCAGATAAAGGAGGGCAAAGCCATTAGGTAGCAATTTATATGTAAATGTGGAAGTTGCCAAAGAAAGGGTTGCCTGATGTTCTTTGGGAAACAAGTTGGGACTTTTCTGGGAAGTGGGGGCCTCAGCTTCTTGAGCTCTGTAGACGGGAGCTCTACTGAACTTTTCTGCACCTAACACCCATCTTCCCTGCTTACCTACCAATCCCCCCTCCCACCTCACAGGTATTTTTGGTAAATGCACGGTACCGATTGTTTTCTTTTTGTGATGTGTTAAAAAAAACAACAAAAAAAAACACTTACGAAATATGCCCTGGGAGGACAGGGAGGGGTTGGCAAACAAATGCAGGATGTGAGTCTTATTAGTGTAAACACAAAAAAGGTAACCTTCACCACCCCTTTGCCAGGCTTGAGATGAATCTTAGGATCCTTTGGCTCTATGTCAGCTTGGCTCAGCCAGGTATCTCTGTTGTTGGGCAGTTGAGAAGTTCCCCAAGTTGTTTTCTACCACAATGTAATCAACTCCACGATGGAATCACTGTGAGCAGCCAAGTAGTTGTGGGAGAACACCACGTTGTGCTCACGGGGAACTTGTACATGGATCAAGAGGCCACTGGGTAAACAGAACAAGGGTATCCTGCGTGGTTTTTAAGACCAAGAAAAGTGCATGTCCGGGTTGTAGGCTCTCACCACACTTATTTAATCTGTATGCCGAGCAAATCGTCAGAGAAGCTGGGTTTTACCAAGAAGAAGGCAGCATCAGGAGTGGAGATATGCAGATGACACAACCTTGCTTGCTGAAAGTGAGAATTGAAGCACTTGCTGATGAAGGTCAAGAATTGTAGCCTTCAGTATGGATTTTGACTCAATGTAAAGAAAACCCAAACCCTCACAACTGTACCAGTAGGCAACATGATAAACAGAGAATTGAAATTACCAAGGATTTCATTTTGCTTAGTTCCATATCAATGCTCACTGAAGCAGCAGTCAAGAGATCAAATGATGTGTTGCATTGGGTGAATCTGCTGAGTGAGAGCACTTTAAAGTGTTGGAAATCAAGGCTATTGCTTTGAGGATTAAGATGTACCTGACCCATGCCAGGGTATTTTCAATGTCCTCATCTACATGTAAAAGTTGCCTATTGAATAAGGAAGACTATGGTGGTTACATAATCTCAAGTCACCTTGATAAATAAGAGTGAAGGGGTGGAGTCTAGCTATCAATCAGGTCACAGTCTGATGATGCCTCCTTGTGGGTGTGGCCTTCTCATGAGGGTTCTGGGACCTTCCTCTCTGTTCTCCCCGGAGGTGAGCCACACACTCTGCTTCACTTTCTTGCTGTTGAGACACTCAGAGAGCTGGAGGAACCACACGGATATGCATGCCACCCCTGAGATGCTTCCACTGTCACTGGATCCACAAGACTTTCCACACACCGGCCTGTGATCTTCCTGCATTCGGCATCATTGCATGGCTGCGTGAATCTGAAGAGGAATTTATGGACTAGTATCAGACATATGGGCTAATATTGGACTTATGGACATGATCTGGACTGGGCTGGGATGTTCTCTCAATATATACTTGGTCTCGTATATAAAGCTCTTTCTTATGCACATATGAGTGTCTCTGGATTTGTTTCTCTAGTCGACTCGGTCTAACACAAAGACCTAAGAAGAACTGATGCATTTGAATTATGCTGTTGATGAAATGCTCTCTCAAAAGAACAAACATGTCTATCTTGGAAGAAATACAGACACTTGGGTTAATGGGTTAATGTTGGACACTTGGGCTTGGGCAGCCCTGGGTTGGGATATTTTCTTGATGTGCACTTAAACCCTTTATATAAAACTCTCTTATATCTATCTATATGAGTTTCTGTGGATTTGTTTCTCTAGTCTATCCAGACTAAAACACCAGTCTACAAGAAAAAAAAAAAAAAAAAAAGAAATACAGACACAATACTCCTTAGGGGCAAGAATGGTGAGACTTCTTCTCACATACTTAGGATATTGGCCAGGAGAGACCAGTCCCTGGAGAAGGATATCATGCTTGGTAAAGTAGCGTGGCAGAGAAAAAGGAATCCTTGTGGACAAGATGGATTAACTCGGCGACTGCATCAATGGGCTGAAACATAAGAACAGTTGTGAGGATGATACAGGACCGGGTGTTTCATTCCCTTGTATGCAGGGTTCCTATCAGTCGGAAGCGGCTCATTGGTATCAAACAACAACAACAATGCAGAGAAAAGTTGAGAAGGAGCTAAGGGGAAAGGTTAGTCCATTAAATTTTTTTAATTAAAAATTTTTTGTGCCATTAATATTTAATTCGTTATTGTGCCCAGTCTTACCTTGTGCATAAGTGGAGGACATTCACTAGCAAAGGCACTTTTTGGGCTCAATCCTAAGCCCCTTGTCAAAGGTCAGAAATGAATTGGAGAGTGTTATCAAGACCAGAGTGGAAACTTCTCCCTAAAGCTAAAGAAAAGCTGCTGATCCCCACTCCAGGCTTTTCTTTACTGGGCTTGGTAGCTTCCAGCCAGTCCTCTCCCCACCCTCTCCAGTGAAGAAAAATAAAATTATTATTTTAATGTTCTGCAGTGTCGTAGTTATCTAGTACTGCTATAAAAGAAATAGCACAAATGAGGGGGGAAGGGGAAGTAAAAAAAAAAAAAAGAAATAGCACAATGTTATAACATTAACAAACAGAATTTTGTCCTCTTATAGCCAAGGAAGCTGGAAGTATGAATTCAGACACAGGCTCTAGGGGAAGGCTCTCTCCCTTTGTTGGCACTGGGGGAGGTCTTTGTCCCCTTTCAGCATCTGTAAACCCAGTGTTCCTTGGAGATGTCCAGGTACCTTGGCATCAGTCTCCTGGGTCTAGGAGGTTCTCAACACAGAGATCCAGGTCCAAAGGGGACACTCTGCTCTTGGATCTTCCTTCTTGGTTTCAGTCAGGTCCCTCCTCTCTGCTCATTTATTGCTTGTGAGATAATTGGCTCAGGAAAGGGTGTGACTTGCCTTGCGTACTTGAGAAAGGATAGCAACTTAAGTAAAAGTTGGATTTGCCTCATGCGCTCCTGTAAGGCTGCAACTTGAGATATAACCAACCTGTGATCGTTAGATATTGCGTCAACTTAGCCGGGCCAGGTTTCTCAGTGGGTTGGCATTTAAGACAGTAATTTCCTATGACATGATCTAATACAGGATAATCACTTTCATAATGGTATCTTCTACGAGAAGTCCCTCAGTGGTAGAGAGATGACAGTGGGATGCAGCACTCTTACTCCAATCACAGCCTTGAGACAATCAATATAAGGGACATTTCCCTGGGATTTTGACCTGCTTCCAATATAAGTGGTAGCTGAGGAAAACCTTGCCCTTTTTTTTTTTTGGCTGGGGCTGGATCCAGTATCTGGCTCATCAACCTAATTCTTTGGATTGAGCCAAAGGCCTGCCATACTGTCTGCCGATCCTGGGAATTGTCAGGAGTCTGCCGTCTGACCTGCCCATTTTAGATTCATTCATCTCTGCAGCCACCAACCTGTTGTCTTTCTGTTGATCTGGAGTTCGTCAGCCCAAGAATCAAGAGAAGCCTCTAGTGTAACATACGACCCATGGCCTTGAGACCTGCCTGGACTTGGCCTTGCCTGTTTTTTACAACTTCCATTAAGTTTTAAAGTATATTTTAATGGGTATAGATATCTGGGTTGGCAGTTTTTCTTCCAACATTGAAAAGATTTTATTCCATCATCTTTGGGCCTCCATTAGCTGTAATGCAAAGTCAGACATCCTTCATACCATTGTTTCCAGTATACAAATGTGTAATTTTCCTCTGGCTCTTTCACAATATTTTCTTTAGCTTTGGTTTCCAGCAGTTTGGGATGTGTGATATGTGTTACTTTTCTTGTATGTTTTTCTTTTGGAGTTCTTTGAGCATTTTGGACCTGCAAGTTTATGACTTTCACAAAAATGGGGAAAATTTGGCGATTGTTTTTTCAAAAAGTTGTTTTCAATCTCACTCCTCTTCTTCTAGGGCTTCAAACAAACATACAAAGGGGTACCCCCCAAAACCAGAATTGTGTTGGGCAGAGCAGAGCTTTTGTAGTACACATTTCCCCCTCTACATGAGCATCAAGCAACTCACTCTGAGTTAGTGCACCCAGTGGCATCGCCTGGGAATGTTCTCTCTGGTCA
>NW_022109491.1:13103699-13104929 GCF_000313985.2 Echinops telfairi
TACCCCCTCCTATGTAAAATGTTCAATATTGCCCTGCAGGTTACTAAAGTTTTATCAAAATGTTTTAGTCTTTTTCTTTCAATTCTTCCGTTTGGACAATTTCTATGGATCTATATTCAAGTTTGTTAAATCTTCTGTCACTTCTGCTCTGTTAAACCCATCAATGAATTACAACAAAAATCTAAATGTTGCATTTTCAAATTCTAGAATATTTATTCAACGTTTTCTGTAGTTTCTATTTATCTGTTCAGATTTTCTATTATTTACTTGAAGCATATCTTTCTTTTGGGTGGTCCTGAAGCTTAGTTAGCCTGCCAACCAAACCCACTACCATGGAGTCAAATCTGACTCATAGTGACCCTTTGTAAGTTTCCAAGACACTACGTTTTTATAAGAGCAGGCAACCTCACCTTTCTTCAGTGGAATAGCTGGTGGGTTTGAACCATTGACTTGGCAGCTAGCATCCCAGTGACTAACCTACACCACCACTAGTTTCTGATAGTTAGAATAATTGCTTTAAAATCATTTTAATACTGGTTGGAATTTCTAGGAAGCAGATGCTGAGACATAGTTAGATGTGCACAAGACTTATGGTGGAGTGACCCCCGTGAAAGGAAGTGGGAGGAAGCAGGATGGGGAAGGGAAATCATTATGTCATGATACTCATACCCCAACATGGTCCCTGCCAGCCAGTCGGCGATCTGGAGCAGCAATCACCTACTAAAGAAACCCCTCATTGTACGGAAATGGTGATTCTAATGTCTTGCTCAGTCATTGACTAGAAGCCACCTACCCAGAGAAGATCATGACTTTGACTTCAAAGCTCAATCAGATCCCAAGGAGTCAATCACTTATGGCTAATAGTTAACCAGACTTCTTACAAGAATATTTTTTTGGAAGGAGCATATTAATGGAAGGAGCATATTAAAGGAGCATACCACTGGGGTGGCTGAGTGGTTAAGGCATTGGACATAAGATACAATGGGCTCGTGCCCATCTGGGGTTGAACCTCACTCAGAGTAGAACAGTTTAGGATCCCTAGTGGCATGGTGGTTATGTGTTAGGCTGCTAACCACAAGGTTTGAACCTACCAGCCGTTCCAAGGGAGAAAGACTTGGCTTTCTACTCTCATAAAGCGTTACAGTCTTGGAAATCCACAGGAGCAGTTCTACTCTGTCCAATAGGATCACTAAGAGTCAGAATTAACTTGATGGCTTTGAGGGTTTTTTT
>NW_022109491.1:13106142-13127710 GCF_000313985.2 Echinops telfairi
GGTTCATTGATGACTGCCAGTCTTCTGTTAAGACATCCAGAAAAGTGTTCTCTGGCCTTTCCAAACTCTGCCAGGTTCCAGAGTGGCGGAGTCAGCCCATGTCATCAAGTTCTTGGTCTTTTAGCCATCAGGAAAGCTCAGTAGTCTCTTGCATGGTCTATGGATCTTGAAACTCTAGCTTTTCCATAGATAGACCACTTTTGGTCCTTACAACTACATTGCTCACGCAGATTGTACAACAGGGAGGGAGCTTCACAATGGTCCTTTATGAGGAGCCAGTCCTTGTTCAGAAAAGGCAATAGGCTGGAGCTGGGGTAAGAAGGAATGAAAGTCCACTTTGAATTCGTTTTCCCTCTGAATCCCCTTGTCAAAATACAGCTTCTAAAACGTTAAACACTTGTCTCTCATGCAAATAGAAAGTGAGCAAGTGTCAAAGATTTAATTAACTCCTTAATGAAGGAACCAGTAAGACGGCATGGAGAATAGAAAAGCACGATAAAGGAATGTTTCTAGTCACTTGAAGAACATTGGCCTATGATCGCAAAAATGCATATGAAAGAGCTCTGTAGGCTTTGGGTCCATAAATCGTGTAATCTTTAAAACATGTTTTCCCCAGCAGTTTTATTCACAAGTAATTTACATAGCATATAATTCAGTAGTTCAATCGTTTAATCATATCGTGGAGAATTGTATAGTCACCCCCACATTCGTTTTTGAACATGGAATTTTTTGTATAGTTATTGGTTTTCAACAGGTAGGCTGGTGACTCTTTCAGATGCGGAAGCCCTCTGAAATCGATAGCAAGTCAAACAAAACTGCATTAGAGCATGCTGCCCAACAGAAATGTAATGCAAGCCCTCAAAGGGAGCCACATCGGCAATTAATCACTTCATTTAACCCGGTGCATTCAAAATAATGGCGTTTACACATGTAATGTGAAAATTATTAACGTGACTTTGTCATCCTTTTATTTTTCCTTATTAAGTTTTTGAAAGCCACCATATACTTTACCTTCATTTCACATCCAATGTGGACCAGCGAAGTTGCAAGTGATAAACAGTCACTTGTGGCTAGTGGCTACCGTACTGGATAGTACGCAACACCGAGTCTAACTCCTGGCAGCACCACATGTGTCAGAAAAGCACTGTCCTCCCTAGCGTGTTCCGTGACTAAGTGCATCACCAGGTCTTTCTTCTGAGGCAGTTCTGGGTGGCCTTCTTTCAGTTAGCAGCCAAGCACATGGACATGACCCCATCCAGGGGCCTCAACCTCCACTGGACTCCATTGGATGGCACAGCTCCTAGATAACCAGACAGCGAGGCTGATGCCATCTGTCTAGCAGCACCCAGCGCTGTCATATCTCTGCCCCTTTTCCAAGTCCCTGACGAGTTTCCCTAAAGTCCTCTTGTGTTCACGCCCACTCTGGAGCCCCAGGCGGTAGAGAAGGAGAGACAAGTTGAGAAGACGCCAAGTGAGAATGAGCTCTGAAGGAGCAGGGGTGTCTGGGGGTTTGAGCTCAGGGGCCAGGGCCCCCCACTTCCGATGACATCTTTGTTCAAACTTGAAAACTAGGCTCTTCTTGGTGGATGCCTTAGAAAAATCACTCACTTGAGTGTCTACGGCTTCCTGCCAGGGGGCAGGATTTGTCGGGGAAAGCTGGGTTGGATTCTAGTTCCCACTTGCCCCTTGGCCAGATGCCCATGTGCAGGGCACACACTGCACGACCTCACTGGCCAGACTTATGAGGGTTGACAAGCAGCTTCATTGGCGAGTGATGAGCCGTTCTCTATCTGGCTGGAAGGAGGGTGGGCAATGAGGAGGCATGGGAAGCAGGACCCGAGGAAGACCGCGGAGGCAGGCGGAGACGGTCTGCTCATTGGCATTCTTTTCCCTGCAAAGCAAGAGGAGAGAATCAGGAGGATCAGGAATTTGGTGGGAGAGGCTGATTGGAAACAGTTTCCATGAAGAAAGCATGGATACAGACCAAGGAAAGTCAAAGGCTTGTTGAGCAATGACAAGGTCTAGGGCAACAGACCTTCCTGAGATGTAGGCTGGAGTGTTGACGGACGACCCCTCTGGTAGCTAGAGATCAGACAAAGCTTTTGGCTTGCATCAAATACTGTGTGCCAAGCCCCTTACCGAGGCGAAGTCATTTGGTTATAAGCTCCCAATAGTTACTTCTGCTCAGCAGGTAAGAAGGCAAAACCTAGCCCTGCTAAGTGACCTAGGCCGTCTGGCTCCAGACGCTGTAGGAAAGGCACCCCTTTGGTCCTGACTTCACCGCCCTCTAGATGTGGGGTGTTCCCTTCTGACTCGTCTCCCAGGGTGTCTGTGAGGGGAGAGAGCAAGTCTTAAGGAGGCGTGTGTTAGAGCGGGTTGACTGGAGAAACAAACCCAGAGCTCATATGTGTGTGAGAGATGCTCATGTGTGTGACAGTACTTTACGTGAAAGAGCAATTGTATATTAAGAAAACATCCCAGCCCAGTCCAGATCAAGTCCTATAGTCCAATAGTAGCCCAGATGTCCAATAGCAGTCCATGAATTCTTCTATAGACTCACACAGCACCTGCAATGCTGCCGGAAGCAGGAAGATCACAGGACAGTGGATGAAAAGTCTTATGGTGTGGATTCCGCATGGCTCCTCCAGCTCCAGGGCTCTGGCTCCATCAGTGTGTCTCTGTGTGGCTTGTCGACAGGAACACCTTGCAGGGAGTCTGTCTCCCGCCTCCAGAGAGGAAGACAGGAGTTCCCAGAATCCTCAGGAGAAGGCCCACACAGGGGCCTCATTGGGTGTGACTTGACTGACAGACTAGACTTCAACCCTCTGCACGTTGACAGATTATATAATTGCCACAAGGGTAAAGCAAGTTTTTGAAAGCCCGAAAGGGAATCCTCTATTTTGTTGGTTTGAATCGAACTGGTTCTTATGTCACAATGCCCAAATTCCATGCACTCTGTTACCGGCGATCTGGGATCTGGAGGCAGGCCTGGGCTCAGAGACAGACCCGGGTGTTGTGGAGAAGAAGTTGCGTGGGGGCTGGGTACTGGGGAGTCAGGAGTGAGCCCCGCCCTCCACGTCCTGTCCACACATGCTGGATGGAGCCCTTCACCTCCATGAAACCGTCTTTCTATTTTCTTTCTTTCTTTTTTTTTAAATTTAGGAAAACATGCCCAAATCAGCTTTATCCCAGTCTCAGCCCTCATTTTATAAATCGTAACATTGCCATCGACCCTACCGAGCAAATCACTTCTGTCAGCCACCAGCCTTGTCAAAAGGAATGGATGCGTTTTCTGTGCCCATAATCACCCGTCCTTGGGAATGAGGTCGATTCCAATGACTATCTAATAAGGGAATAAACTCGGCATTAAAGAAAGAAAATCAGAATCCCTCAGAACCTGGAAGCAAAAGGCAAAGGCACTTGATCTGATGGAAACCAAGAGCTTTTAAAAAGGACGGCTTGATCTTTTTCTCCCCTTGGAGACAAAGTGGAAGGAGTTGTTATTCGGTGTCGGAACATCGCTTCCTCCCCCTTGACCTCTTGTGACCGAGTACATCTGCCCCAGAAGGTTTCCTGGGGGAGGGAGGTGGGGGGCACTTGCTGCTGCAGGAAAGACGGACGGTCTCGGAACCCCACAGGGGCAGCTCTCCCCTGTTCTATAGGGTCGCTGAGCTGGACTGGGCTCTACGGCCGTGGGTCGTTTTGAGTTTAATCTTTATAGGAAGAGAGCATGTGTTTTCGCTTCTGCAAATATGCTGGGTGGTTTCAAACCACCGGTCTGTCAGTTAGTAACCATTGAGCCCCAGGGCTCTTGAGGAATCGAAGATTGTTAGGCACGATCGAGTCTGTTCCGACTCCCAGCGACCTTACTCACAACAGAAGGAAACCCTGCCCGGCCGATGCCACCTCACAAACGTGATGATGGAGACCCTGTGTCCGTCCAGCTAGCCGAGTCCTGCTCGTTCTCCACTGACCCTCTGTTTTACCAAGCATGATGTCCTTCTCCAGGGACTGGCCCCTTCTGACAACATGGGGCAAATGATACAGCTGGCAACACCCCACTTTTCTGACACATTCTCAATCGAAAGGTCAGAGTCTGTTTTAAGTCTGGGGTTCTGTCATTCTGGGGAATTACCTGCAATGAGACCAAATTGAACAACTCTTTCTTCAGTCTGTGGTCTCCAGACCCAGCGGGGAACTGGCCTCCCCAACCTGATAAGGGTGGCTTGTAATTAGCATATCAATTGCCCTGGTGACTTACACATTTCCTGATCTGTGCACAGCTCTGGGTCCCTATCAATCAATGTCCCGGGTCTCTTAACATGGCTGGCACTGCACAGAGAGTCTGAAGGTATGGAAACGAAGGCTCAGGGGGAGGAGCGTTCCCCCTTCAAGGTCTCAGAGTTCTACTCGGGCTGGACCACATCTCAGGACGACCCCCGTCTGGTGCTCTCAGTGGTGTGTGACCTGGAACGGGGCAGATGGTACATGACATTATTAATAAAAGAAGGGAATGTCTGGAGAGGTTATTAGAAAATTGGTCTCAGCTGCCTTTGAAACATTTCCCCTGTAATTTTACCAACTGTTGATTTGGCCTCTCTATGGAATATCGTGTGCCGGGTAGTTTACAAAAAGCTGCACGTCGTCGCCTCACTTAATTAACCCAATCGGCAGCTTTCGTTTGTGTTATCATCAGCTCCAGTTTACATAGGGGAAACGGAGACCCAGAGAGGTGAAGCAAAATGCTGGAAACAAGGGATTTCCACAAATTCTCTGCTCCCAGCATTCTTTGTTGTTGTCTGGTACCTTCCAGGTGATTGTAACTCACAGCTACCCCGTGGACGGAGTAGAACTGCCCAGCAGGGCTCCCATCTTTAGGAAACAGGCTCCTTTGGGTGAACAGGCTAAGGCTTCACCACCAGGCGTCCGCAATGTCTCGAGATTTTTTTTCTCGGTGCTCCAAGGGCAAAAGGAATACCTAACACAGCGGTTCTCAACCTGTGGGTCTTGAACCCTTTGCAGGGTTGAACGACCCTTTCACAGGGGTCACCAGATTCATAACAGTAGCAAAATGACAGTGATGAAGTAGCAACAAAAATAATGTGATGGTTGGGGGGTCACCACCACATGAGCAACTGTATGAAAGGGTCGCAGCATTAGGAAGGTTGAGAACCACTGCCCTAACCAGCTATATGTCTCTGTAAGTTACAAGTCTTTGTACGTATTTATGTCCTAAACGCTTAGT
Organism: Echinops telfairi; assembly: GCF_000313985.2. Lineage (NCBI taxonomy): Eukaryota > Metazoa > Chordata > Mammalia > Afrosoricida > Tenrecidae > Echinops > Echinops telfairi. Next base: position 13,111,388 of record NW_022109491.1, read on the forward strand.
AGTTATTTGCAAAACAAAAAACTACTCCCAGCGTTGGGAGAAGGCCCAGTCTTTCCCTCCATTCTGAAACAACCGGGAAGTACCGAGTGACCGAACGGGGTGCCTGTCGGGAAGTGCGCACGTTCCCAGACCTCAGACTCGGACCGGACATCTCCACCTTCGTTTTCTGCTCTGCACTGATATTCTCGCGTGCTTGCTTTCTCTGCATCGGGGGTGCGGTGCCGGAGAAGACGACGGGAGGACCCCGACTGCTGAAAGCACAACAGATCCGTGTGGGAAGAAGTCAGGCCAGAGCGCTCCCAAGAGGAGCGAGACTTCATCTCCCATGCTTTGGACATGTTGTCAGGAGAGACCGGTCCCTGGAGAAGGACAGCATGGTTGGTAAAGTGGAGGGACGCGGAAGAGAGGAAGGGCTCGATGAGATGGACTGACCCGGTGGCTGCAGCAGGGGCTCAGGCAGAGGAACCATGGTGCGGGTGGCGCAGGACCGGGCAGCGTTTCCTTCTGTTGTGCACAGGCTCCCAATGGGTGGGGGTGATTCGATGGCACCTAACAACAACAACAACAACAACAACAACAACAACAACAACGGCTTGCTTTTTATCACTGCAACCATTGAAAACCCAACTCTGTAAAGCTACCATGTCATCAGGAGGGGTGGCGTGTGAGCTGAGGTTGAAACGGTGGATTTGTTGGTGGGTATCTGAAGGTTGTTGCTATGTTTCAGGTCAAGGTCAAAGGAACCCATGCCACTCCTCCCCCCTGTGTGCTTGCTGAAGTGCCCAGGGGTGTTGGGGTGCATTGTTGGGAAAATGGAGGCATAAGGGGTGGAGCTAGTGAGTGGTGGAACGGGGACTTGAACTCTAGCACTCAACTCCTCAGCCCGTGTACTCGGTGCAAGGCTAACTGGCATTGCCTAGTACCTACCAGCCGCTAACTGTTAACTACCTGCCAACCATGGTGACGCTGGCTCGTGATGTGCGTGTTGGGGAGGAACTGTGTCCCTGCTGAGTTTGTGGAAGTCGGCCACCAGGTCTTTCTTCCGAGGCGCTGCTGGGTCAACGTGCCTCACCAACCTTTCCGCCCCCTTCAGCACGTGGGCTCATGTCTTCAGCAGACGTTTGCTGAGTGCCACTCTGTGCCAGGCTGGGTGGGGCCGGGGTGAGGAGGGGACAACGAAAAATGCGTTCTGGGATCTGCTTTCGAGGGGTCCCACTGTTGAGGGAGAGGGACATCAAATGCAACTCGGCTGGGAGGTCAGGAAATGCGAAGTGCAGCCTTAGCGGGAGAGGGGCCCTGGCATGGGACTGGGGTGGCTGCTGTGGTGTACGTGCCGCCATGCGGGGGACACCAATAGAAATATGGATTTGAGACTGAAGAAGGTGACTGGCCTTTCCTGTTCTGCATGAAGTCAAACCACCCCAGCATTATATTCAGATATTCAAATGGAGAAGAATCAGACCCCACCGATGTGGGCAGAGCAGGGGGCTTGGGCCAATAACCTTGTGATGAAGCAATTGGGCAAAACAAAATGCCAAGCACCCCACTGTATAGGGAAGATGTGTGGCAGAGGCCAGCGGGCCCTTGGGGTCCCACCTACTCCAAAAGGGATGATTCTAGGAAGCCTGTCTTCTCAGCATCTATACCTGTCTCTCCTTGTTGCTGAAAATCCCATCTGCCCGTCCTTCCCTTGAGATCCTGCTGTCTTCGAACTGGACTTTTTTTTTTTTTTTTGAGAGAGCAAACTAGCCCACAGGCCAACATTTATTTTTTTCCCAGACTGGACTATTTGAATGCGGATTTCTTGTGGTTTATTTCAAATGTGTTTATCTTGGGAGCTCAGTAGCATTCTGAGGTCAGGGGGATGGGAGATAAGAGGACCACCTGCCTGACGTGCCTCAGAGTCCACAGGTCCTGGATGCTTGCTGGAGGTGGAGGGGGCATCTGGCTCCCCTCCCTGCTGCCAGAGGGACCCTCATAAAAGGCCCACCTCACCACGGTCCTCTTCTGGTCTGATTCCTTCAGTGATACCCCCTCTCCCCATTGACTTAGATTAAAGTCCAAACTTGGCATTAGAGCCCCTGTGGCAAGATCTCTGCCTAACCCACTGTGACTTGTAGGTGAGTTGTGGTGCTTGGAAACCAGAGTGATCCCCAGGGTTATATGATTTTGCCTATACTTGTGGGGAACTGAGAACCAGGAAGAGAATGTATGCAAACACATTCTCTACATTCATAATTAAGAATCTGGGTGGCTGAGACTCTGGGGTAGGGAGGCCTTCACACCCCTGAGTTGGAGATAAATCCCAGTCATATTCTCCTAACTAAAACCTACCTCCACAATGTTACCCGCCCCTCCCCACCCATAATAATACCAATCTGAAGATGCTTCTTGCAAGCTTATGGTTGCTTACTGTATATGCTTGAAGGCTATCTGCTGCAAGGTTGTCTGCTGGGGAGAGTCATCAGACCCTATTGTCTGCCCCACCCTAGGCACAGCCAACTCCCTTCTGATATTGATCTCCTGATCAGATTATCCCCCTGGAGAGGAGCTCAGAGACACCAAGCCAGGTCAGCAGCGGCCAAGGTTAAGTGTCCATCTTAACTCTAGAACTCACCCACCTTGTTCCATATTTGCCTTTCTGTCACATGCACCCCCTTCCTGTTACATAGGCACTTACCAGGGCTTGCTAGCCCAAGACTACGCAAGTGTGCTGGAAAATACATTAGCTCTCTCTTTCTCTCTTGATCTTGTCCTGGTCTCCATGGAAGGGGTGAGCCCTTGCATGCCTTGTCTGACGTTTCTTTAATTCACCCTTCCATTACACACCCGCTCTTTAAGACTCATTCGGTTGTGGGGGCTGCTCCCCACATACACTAGTCCCTCTGTCTGATGGACCTTCCTCGTTTTTTCCACCTTCAAATCCTACTCTTCCTTATAGGTCTGGCTCAGCCCTCTCCTGTGTTACAGAGGGCTTAAAACATCAATCATTTAAACTTATGATTTATTAAGATGGCAGTGTGGGCTGGGCTCAGCTGGGTGGCTCTTCCGGTCTAGACTGGGCTCCTTTGTTTGTAGTGTCCTGGTGAGTTGACTGAGGCAGGCTGATTTATGATGGCCTCATCTACTGGAGAAAGACAGAGCTTTCTACCCCACTGAAGAGGTAGGGCTTGACCCTGTCCTACAGGATGACAGTGAGCTTGTTTTGATTTTCATCTAGGATGTCTGGGATGATGGGAATCGCCGTCCAGATAGGGTCACAGGACGACTGCTAAGAGCTTCAAAAAAGACAAACCCCACTGCACAGGGCTTTTGAAGTCTTTGCTTGCATCATGTTTGCTAGCATTCTTTTGGCCTAAGCAAGTTACAAGCTGAGCTCAGAGTCAGAATGCGAAGTAGCATAGCAGAAGGAAGTGCAGCTAGAGCAAGGAGGGAAGTTGGTACCATTTGCACAACCATCTGCAGCTGGTCAGCCTGGGCCTTCTGATACCAATGCCGGGGTGTTGTGGGGATTGCAACCAAGGACATGAAACAATGTATGTATTGAAGGTTGAATGGAAAACCGACGTGCTCTGTAAACCTTCACCCAACTCACATCTTTACAGTTTGGGGGTTTTCATTAGAAGTCCAAGGGTTAGACTGATATTAATTAAGATGACCCTGAAATTGGGATCTGCTTGTGTGTCTTTCTGACAAGGGTCTGCTTGTGTGTCTTTCTGACCCAGTAGCTCCTGGGGGCCTTCATTCAAGGTGCCCCAGTTTCCCAGCCCCTGGTACAAAGGAATTGCTCAGAGACGACTGCCTTCAGCCTCAGTGCCCACTAGGCTTAGAGGAATGGTCACAGAACCAAAGGGGAAGCTGCAAGCAGGTCAGAGGAATAAGGTAACAACAAGAGGGAGACAGACGGTCCTTTCCAAACTTTTACTCAGCAGCCCAGGGTTGCAACTTTGCCCCAGAGAACGAGCTGATTCGATTCAGCTACAGTCTGGTCTCCACCTTTAAATGCTGGGAACTGCATAAATCAGCACATTTCCCCCAAAGCAGAGTCTATATCCAGCACCACCAGGCTGCTCGCCATAATTAGGCCTCCAGCAATGATTGTTTTTGCTCCCCGTGTTTTATCACCAGCCTCCTTGCGAGGGAAGGGGGCGGACAGGGATCGGCACCAGGATGCTTGTGTGCAGACCTAACATGGGAGGACTCGGGGCAAGAGAACAAATGGAGGTTCTGGCCTGCGCTTCATCTTTTCTTCCCACGCCCAGCTCTGTCCTGTACCGAAGGGGCTACCTCTACGTGGATAGTCACCCTGCATTCCCTAGTCCTCCATCTCCTACAAACAACCTCCTCTCTGGCTCTGCGGCCCGGAGGGTGCACACGGGCATGTGTGGGATGACGGAGCCCTTTAGCAGAGGGCTTTTACAGGCCCTGGAAGCAGACTCTGGAACATTTCGCTCTTAGGTGTCTGCAGTGCGGCCTGAAAGTGGAGTGGCCATCCCTTTGGTCCTGCGGATTCTTGCCCTGTGGAGAGGTGGGCATGGCTTGGGAAGGTGTCAGAGAAGAGCCCTCTAAAGTCAAAACACAAGACAGGGAAATGGGTTGCCTGAGTCTGAAGGTGGTTCCCTTTTGCGTGTGGGTGTGCAAAGTTGGAAAGGCATGGGGTGGGGGTGGGGTTCTCAAAAGGCTGGCTTTGTCACACTGGCACCAGGCCCGGGCCTTCTGAGAACTTCAGGAAGTAGCCAGTAGAGCCGGAATTCTGGCCAGAGTTCAGAATCCTGGTCGCAACAGCTCACAACAGCCATCATTCTCACGTCTGCCCAGCCAGCGATGGACATGAAAGGCACTCACACCGGTTTCTATCTGGCTTCCACTGCTGGCATGGAGAGGGGCTGCGGGGGGAATAGCTGAGCAAACGGAGGGGATGTGAGTGGCCACAGGTCACACACCTACCAGTGGTGGAGCAGGGCCCTGCCCAGCAGAAACGGTGGACTCCATAAATCGGTGCTCCTGCACCGAATGCCCAATTTCAGGATCATCTTAATTAGTATCAGTCTAACCCTTGGACTTCTAATGAAAACCCCCAAACTGTAAAGATGTGAGTTGGGTGAAGGTTTATAGAGCACGTTGGTTTTCCATTCAACCTTCGATACATACGTTGTTTCATGTCCTTGGTTGCAATCCCCACAACGCCCTGGCATATCTCCCACTTCTGCCCTGTTTCCTGCGGCCTTTCCCAGCCCACCGAACTTTGTCTTTAGGAAACAATGTGGGGTTCTCGGACATTCCCTTAGTGATGGCTATCCGAGTCGTGCGGAGTCCTTCCCCAGAATGCAGCGAGTGCTCCGGCACGGTCCTGTGCTCCAGGACGGCGTTCTCCTTCCATACAACGGGGGATGGGGCGGGTCATGCCGGCTATTTGAGAGAATGAATAAATGAGGCATGGGGATGATGATGGTTGTGGTGGTGATGGTGTTGATGATATCTGGACTTCCTGACAGGAACTGAGGGCCATGATTTATACACTGGGCTCTGGTGAGGGGTGTTTGGTCGAGGCACCATGATGAGATCTTTGGATTCTCCCAGATTAGACTCAGACTTAAGGTTCCTGCGATCTCACCTAGGCCTTCAGTCTATCTGCACTCTCTCTCTGAGTAGCCATGGCTTTTCATGCCCTATAGATACTAATGACCCCCAGTGTATTTCCTAAGCAGGGCTTGCCCACTGCGTTCCTGACTCATCCATTCAACCTAAGGACTCTGCTTTAACACGGCTCTGCCCGCACGTCGCCATCTTCACTGCTGTCGCCACCCCACCATCTCTCTGGCCCGGTCCATGTCCAAATCGATTCGACTGTAGGGAGTTTTTTGGCTTATATTAAATCCCTCTGGTTTTAGGAAAACCCCTGTGCATGTTCTTCCAGGAGTTGCTCTAGCTCTCTTCCCTTCCGTGTCAACACTCGTTACTTCGTTCTTATCATGTCCATATTAATCTATGTTTGTTTAGTCTGGGGAGGGAAGGAAAGAGGATGGGGAGTGAGATAGTCCACAGACTTACTGTATAGCCTCGAGTAGTAACCGACCCAAATATAAGTCGAGGCACCTTATTTTACCACAAAAAAAAAAACTGGGAAAACTTACTGACTCAAGTATAAGCCTAGCGTGGGAAATGCAGCAGCTACTGGTAAATTTCAAAATAAAAATAGATACCAATAAAATTACATTAATTGAGGCATCAGTAGGTTAAATGTTTTTGAATATTTATTTCAAAGAAAAACAGTAAACTAGCTCTGTAAGTGGAAAAGGTCAACAAAAACAATATGGTATCAACAATAACTATACACTCTGGGTTACTGCATGTGCGGCATTACTACATATGCTGCCTTACCGCATGTACGCAGTGCAGCTTGTATAGGCCTAACGCAGGCTGATGATATTCCAGAATGTGATGACCTGCATCGAGCAGCCTGTGTTAGGGCTCATAATCTCCTCTACATTGTGTACGCACCGTGTTACTGCATGCGTTGTGTTACTGTATATGCAGCATTACCGCATATGTACAGGAAGTGCTAATGCAATACATGCAGTTAACACAGTGCATACACAACGCAGCATATATATTATGAGCCCTAACATAGGCAGTTCTATGCAAGCATAGTCAACACTGGGGCCAGATAGGGCTGAATAAGAAAATAAAAAATAAAATATAGCAGACTAAGTACTGTAAATAAACATACAGTATATCGTAGACCAGAGATATACCGGTACCTGTATTCAGCAATGCTTGGACGGAGCAAGGGGGCTTGGCCAAGCACCGGTAAGACTGTAGAGGCTCCGTCATTGGTCACAGCCCGGGAGAAGAGCGGCTACATCCCACACTCATCTGACAAGGATGCGGTGCGCCCAGGGTACCAGCACACAGGAGCGGCAGGTTCTTGCCCAGTACGGCACAGACAGCACAGAAGAGCGGCGATGTCAGCAGTTATCGGACCACCCACAGAGGCTGCAGGCGCCCGCAGATGAGCAGGAGAGACCGGAGAACACCCGCACTGCACCGGAGAACAGGTAAGTGGGACCCTCACTCCAGTATAAGCCAAGGGAGGCTTTTTCTGCATCAAAAAATGTGCTGAAAACTCGGCTTATACACGAGCATATCCGGTAATTATCCAGTGGAACGATGGCTATGTGGAAACTCATGAAGACAATTCATACGACTTCTGTATACATTTGAAGTTTTCTGGAATGACATGTAAAAAGTATGCAAAGTAGAAGAACTGATCGGCTGTTGTTGGCCCCTGAGGTCTGATGTTGGCTTGGCCGAGTTGCGCTCCCTGAAGGCGCCAGCAGATGGCACCGTCGTTTCTTCTTTGGCAGCTGCCGTTCAGAAGCCCAGCTAGACTCCCCATGTGCCGCAGGCCACCAGGGCTCCCCGCTTTCCACACAACGCAGGGTGCGGAGAGTGGACACCTGGGGCCCGGTGTGGATTTTTCCTTTCTTGACCCCCATCCTTCAGGGCTCTGGATACTGGACTCATCTGCCCAGGCTGAGGGAGGGGCCCTGGTACTGGTTTTAAGTTCCTACCCCATTGTGCCCACTCTGGTTTCCTAAGGCCCACAGTGACTTTGGAGCCTTGAGTGGGGTCTCAGCTCTCCCCACACCTGGGAGACCACTTTCTGGTTCCCACCCCGGGTTTTGGGCCTACAATCCTATGTCCTGCCATGGTGGGTCCCCCATTTCCTCCTTCTAGACTCCCCTTCCCTTGAGCAAGGAAGGGCACCCTACCTCCCCAGGTGCACAGCCCTGGTTGGGGCCAGAACCGTATCTGCGGTGGGCTTGGCTGTAGTACTGAGGCCGTGAGCACTGGACCGGGTGTTAGATAACTTTCGTCTCTCCTTCAGGATTCCCTTGGTCATCTTGAGAAAGTCATGCCCCCTTTAGGAACTAGAACAATGTTTTTCTTAGCGTTCTAAAGAAACGGAGCTCCGTTTTCAGGACCACAATCCGTAAGAACTGTTGAGGTGGTGAATCCTGGACCCACGTGGGGGAGTTCAGTCACTTGGATATCCGGATCCACAAAGCCCCACCATCCATCTATCTATCCATCCATCTGTCCCATCAATAACAGTTCTCTAACATATGCTGTGCTGCAATCCCAGGACTGCAGCCCGGCAGAATGGATATGGTCTTGCACAAGCCTAGACCCGATCTGGGACATACTGTCCAAGCAGACGGCTCCAGGTTCCAGGACCTCAGAAGTGAGAGTGCCTGCCCGCATGAGGAAGGCAGGGCTGGCTTCTCGGAGGAGGTGACATTGGACCGTCTTGAGAAAAGCTGAGCGTAGAAGGCCCTGAGATGCTTTCTTTCTTGATAGATGCACTCTTGTACTGGGAACCCCTCCGAATGATAGGATAGAGCAGTCATTCTGGGGCGGGGCTTGAGTGGAGACCACGTGACCATTGTCCATGTCTGGCACTTTGGATTGCACCCCCCCTAAAGGAGCAGCTAGGCACCACTCCGTCTGAAGTGCCACCACAGGATGTCTGCAAGGAAACCCTCACGCCCCACGGAGGGAAATGGCAAATAATTGGTGATGCTGAGGACATGAATGGTTTTGTGTGCCCCCAATGAAAGGCTGTATCCCAACCATTTCTTCTGACTGCTGGGGGTGGGGGTTCCGGGGTAACAAGGTACCAAGATTTTAAGTCCCCTTGTGTTAGTCAAGATTGACTAGAGAAACAAATCCAAAGACACTCATATACATGTAAGAGAGAGCTTTATATCAAAGAGCAATTGAATATTGAGAAAACATCCCAGTCCAGATCAAGTCCGTAAGTCCAACATTAGCCCATTATACCAATCTATAAATTCCTTTTTAAACTCACGCAGCACATGCAATGATACTGAATGTAGGAAGATCACAGGTCAGTGTGGGAAGTCTTGTGGATCCAGTGGTGGTAGAAGCATCTCAGCCCTGGCGGGGGTCTCCATGTGGCTCCTCCAGCTTCAGGGCTGCATCGGGGTAGGTCCATGTGGCTTCTCCTCAGGGATGGTCTTGCAGGAAGTGAGCCTTGCCAGCTGAAGCAGGGAACTGGCTAAGGCAGCTGCACCCTGGTCTGGCCATCAGAAAGAAAGAGACCCGAGAACTAGAAAGGCGAGACTCACCGCATCATTTATCCCTCTGCCCTTCAATTAACCCCATGTATCTATCAGCCAGGTTGGCACAATAAACTAACGACCTCAGTGCATTAAACTGTTATTATTTCGAGTGAACAAATATAAAACAAGATATTTCACTTAAGAGATGGGACACTTTGGAGCAGGAGGGGTAGGTGGGACAACCCTGAGGGGGGAGAAGAAGAAAGTCCCAGACTGAGAAGAAAACAGATCCCAGATGGGGAAGGGAGGGCAGGTGAAAGGCGGACAGATGCACAATGAGCCAAGGGAAGAGAAGAGAAGCAGATGGTAGGGCCTCGTGCCTACTCTGTTCAGAGCTTGCTCTAGTCTCTAACCTAAAAACCAAACCTCCAACTCTCATTGACCCTATAGGACCGGGCAGACCTGCCTCTGTGGGTTTCCCAGTCTGTACATCGTCATGGGAGCAGACGGCTTCCTCTTTCTCTTGGGGTAGTGGCTGGTGGGTTCGAACTGCTGACCTTGCAGTCAGCTCAATGCATCACTCCCTCTGCCACCCGGATTCATGCTATCCTCTAAGACTCCCATCTTTTTTGGCTTTGTAGCAGTTAATGCCTCGCTTATCTCTGCTTGGCACTTGCCATCCCACACATGCCCCTGGCATCCTACTGTTGGTACCCACCATGCTCCACCAGGGGCATTTTCTTAGCCCCAGGTGCTTTGGCAGTCTGGAGATTCCCCACGGGAGGTCCAGGATAAATACTCCATGCCCTCCTTCCACTCTTGTGCTAATTCAGAAGTGCATACTCCACACACTCTCCCAGAGGTCCTCATGGGGCTGAGCTCTAGTTGCCCACAGCGGCGACTGGCCTGACAATATGCTATGAACCAGCTTCCTTCCCTCCCTACTGTTCTTCCTCCTCCCTTACTGGAGGGAGGCCCTGGGGCATAGTGAGAAAGACGAGACTTTCTACTCTTACGAAGATTTACAGACTCACAAGCCCACAGGGCAGTTCTCCTCTGTCCAATGTGCCCCATGGGTTGGAATTGATTGGATGCCAGTGAGTTTGGTTTTTTTGGCTGGTTCCCCTGGAACTTCCTGGGGTCATGTCTCCAGTACATTTCCTGCACTAAAGGTTTTATTTTGAGGTCTCCTTCTTGGGGAACCCAACCCTAAGAATGACTTTTGTGGTTGTTACACAAACTCGTGTCAACTTGAAGGTATTGAGAAGGAAGGGGTGGAGTGTAGCCTGTTAATCAGGTCCCAGCCTGAGGATGTCTCCTGGTGGGCATGGTCTTCTCATGTGGATTCTAGGAACTTCCTCTCTCTCTCTCTGCCTTCCTATTCCCGTTGACAAGCCGCACGAAGACTTGCTGAGACCTGAGAGATTGTCCCTCTCTGCTCCATCTTCCTGTTAAAAAGCCACACTCAGAGAGCTGGAGGAGCCACATGGAGGCCCGTGTCAGCACTGTGATGCTTCCACTGCCATTGAATCTGCAAGACTCTTCACCCACTGGCCTGTGATCTTCCTGTATCCGGCATCATTACATGTGCTGTGTGAGTCTGAAGGGGAATTTATGGACTAGTATTGGACTTATGGGCTGATATTGGACTTAAGGACTTGATGTGGACTGGGCTGGGATGTTTTCTTAACATACAATTACTCTTTTCTTATACATACGTGAGTGTCTCTGGATTCGTTTCTCTAGTCAACTCGGTCTAACACACTTTATTTATTAAGCTTCCATTTGAGGACTTTGTTGAGGACCTCAATCGCCACCCAGTCAGCTCTGATGAGAACTGTGCTCCATAGGGTCCTTGATAGCCGATATTTGGGGAATTAGATCAATAGACCTTTCTATCAAGTGCCTCAGGGTTGACTCCGTCAAACTTGAACCTGTAGTCTTTTGATTAGCAGCCAAGTGTGTTAACCCTTTCCACCACTCGGGATTCCTGAGTTTGGCCAGACCTATTTACAAGGTATGTGACTATTGTCTTATTCTCTGGGTTCACGGCAGGATTTCTGTGTCGAGGGCTTACTTTCTTATTGCAGTTTGATACTTGGCTCTCTCTGAAGGACACGCGAGGAGAAGATGTTGCAGTGGGACCTTTGAGTTAGGGGTCAGTTTATGTGCAGTACCTGATGTTTCCATTTTCAGGTCTGAAGATTCTGTTTGCATCAACCCTCTAGGACACCTGGGATGAGAACTGATAGTGTGTTAGATGTATCTGCTCAGCTTTGCTTATCATCCCCCTCACTCCCCACCATTCACTCCTTCATCCATTCATCCCTGGGACACACCTGCTCCCCCACACCCATACCGTACGCCAGGCATTCTCTGCCCCTTGACCTTGCAGTGTGGGGCAGCCTGGAATTCCATTTCTGATGAGGTTTCTATTCACCTGGTCATTCATTCCGTACTACCCTGTTTCCCCCAAAATAAGACAGTGTATTATATTAATTTTTGCTCCCAAAGATGGTGCTAGGTCTTATTTTCAGAGAATGTCTTATTTTTCCATGAAGAAGAATACGGTACACATTTATTGTTTATTGTTTTATTAAGAGAGACCTCGCACTTCCTGTCTGCTCCGGCTGTGCTGAGGCCAACAGTGAGCTGCGTGGCAGCACCCGCCACTACGGTCCAGAGTCCAGAGTTATGGTAGCTTTTTTTTGGGGTGGGGGGCTTATTTTCGGGGAGGTCTTATTTTTTGGGGGAAGCCTTATATTTCAGTGAGAGGCAAAACTGTAAATAGGTCTAATTTCGGGGGATGTCTTACTTTCGGAGAAACAGGGTAACTGGATGCCTCTGGATGCCTAGCACAGGGCTTGATCCCGGACACAGGCATTGGCCCCAAGTGGATCCCACACCGAAACGGAAAACATCCAGAACTTTCACCAGGGTGATATCAAAACATGAACTGAAAAAAAAAAAAAAGTCTCTCTGAACCCAAATCAACATAGAGAATCACTACTGGCTTTTGCCTTTCTCTGTTTGGTTGGGTGATAATTCTAAGTTGTGAGCAAGGCCATTGGACCATTGATGCTTACTTTGCATGTGGCGCCCACGTAGGCGGAGGGCTGCTCTGGCACCTGGCTGGTAAGGGCACAGTTCAGTGCTTCAGCAGGTGACACCGGGCAGCCTCAGCCACAGGTGCTGACTGCTGTTTCCCGAGATGGCTCACAGGCTAGTCTGAGGTCCCTATCTCCTCTTGGGGCTGAACCTCATTCACAGTCACCTGAGCTATGTCCAATGAGGACGAGGGAAGTGCCCTGCAATTGAGAACACATGAACCCTAACTCTAGGAGAGCTGGAGAAACAGCGTCTCGCTTGGGACAGAGTTTCACGTGAACAGGAATCTGGCAGGTGAGGGCCAATGTGCCTTACTTACATTTGAAATATGTGGTAGTTAAATTCCAGACGTCAAAAATAGTGTCACCTCTCTAACGATTCCATTCTTGTATTCAATCTCAATGTAAACAGACGATCACACGTTGTCCCTGCGTGTTGACATTTCACTTTCTCTCGCAAATCAAATGCTCACCCATGCCAGCAAGTAGTGGGAGGCAAACGGAATGTTTCCATTGGGACCCACAGTTGTCTCGGTGAACACAACGTGATGGCAGCGCCGTGAATGGAGCTGCTGCTTCAGATTGTGCTGGGTAAGTGTACGAGGCGGTTAGAACGGGGGACTGTGAGTGGAGGAAACCCGCAGCCCCTGCAAGTGCAACTTCGAGGTTATTCGGACTTACTGATGATACCGGCTCAGAAATATTTTACTGTGTCCTAGCTCTGTTGATCCCTGCACATGCCTTTATGCATACTATTGTCTTCATATTATCAAAGGCTGACTTCTTTTTTCCATATTGTAACATGGTGACTATAAGATATTTCCTAAATAGAGGGAAGAACCTGGAGGCAAAGGACATTTACGGAGGTCTAAATACAGGCATGTACAAATGTAAATATATATATAACAAGAAGGGAATAGAACTATGTACTCATATCTATATGTTAAGAATTAAGGTTGCAGATGGACATCGGGCCCCGATTCAAGTACTTCCTCAACACAAGAACACTTTGTTCTAACAATCTGGTATTCTGTGATGCTCACCTACCCAACATGATCACTGAAGACAAAATGGGTGCATATGTAAATGTGGTGAAGAAAGCTGATGGTGCCCGGCTATTGGAAGATAAAGTGTCTGGGGTCTTAAAGGCTTGAAGATAAACAAGGAGCCATCTAGCTGAGAAGCAACAAAGCCCACATGAAAGAATCATATTAGCCTGTGTGATCATGAGGTGTCAATGGGATCAGGTACCAGGCTGCTAAGACCCAGAACAAAATCATACCCAAGGTGAATAGGGGGAGGCATGGAGTGGAGACCCAATGCCCATCTATAGACAATTGGACATCTCCTCACAGAAGGGTCACAGGAAAGAAATGAACCAGTCAGGGTGCAGTATAGCACCAATGAAACACACAACTTTCCTCTAGTTCTTTGGTGCTTCCTTCACCCCACTATCATGACCTCAATTCTATCTTACAAATCGAATTAGACAAGAACATGCACACTGCTACAGACAAGAGCCCGCAACACAGGGAATCCAGGATAGATAAACCCCCCCATGGCCAACAATGAGAGTAGAGATGCCAGGAGGGTTAGGTGAGGGTGAGGGGAGAAAGGGAGCATCGATCACAAGGATCAACCTAGAACCCAAAAGTGGGTGAGAGGTGACGGAGGACAATGTAAGATGTAAAAATAATAATCTATAATGTATCAAGGGTTTTTGAGGAAGGGCGGGCGGGGTGGGGGGGAAGGGAAGAAATGGGGAGCAGATATCAGGGGCTCAAGTGGGAAGAGAATGCTTTGAAAATGATGATGGTGGCATATGTGCAAATGTGCTTGACACCCTGGATGAATGTATGGATTGTGATAAGAGATGTAAGAGTCCCCAATAAAAGTATTAAAAAAAAAGATATTTCCTAATGTGACTATTACTCGTATCTCTCGAATTCTGGTATGGGACAAATCAGAGACGATAGAGACCGAGAATTTTTCAAGTATAAGAAGATAGAAAATAAAAGGAGGGGTAAACTTTGCAACACAGACCTGGTCGGAGGCCGTGATTGGCATTTAAAGCACGCCTGAGGTCTCACCATTCGACTGAACACAATGCAGTGCAAAGTCCGAAGGCCAAGGGGATCGAAGAAAGGGTTCCAGATTCACAACATAAAAAAAAATGAGACGTGTGTTCTGCTGTAGAATGTGTAAACATGAAATTAGATGAATAAACAATGGTTGATGCATTGGCTGAATTCGTCTTTATTAATGGTTGATTGTGTTAGGGAATTGAATATTCAAGATTCTGTCACATTTTAAACCTGGTGATTTCTTCAATCGCTCAAAAGTTTTTCAGTCAACTCGGGGAATATTAGGAATACAATAGCTCACTTGTCATTAAAATGTAGCTCCCATATTTGTAGCAATCTAGAAAAATGGCCGTTCTCGTTGGAAGTGGAAGTGGCCAGTATTTGAGTTGGTGCATTTGAGGCGTTAACGCGTAGTTCACACAAGACCGTAAGAGATAGCTGCTGACATGGGGAGGAAAGGATTCACAGAAGGACACACAGGGCTGTACGTAGGACACACAGAGATGGGCTCCTGGGATTACATTGGTTAGTTTGCTCAGATGTGATGGTGAAATTGAAAGTCAGATGTCAGGGCAAAATTACAATTTTGGACACTTGCAGTGTGTGCTGACCCTCAGACATTAACTGTTGCAAAGCGTGGTGAGAGCAACAAGATTTATAAGAAAAGATCAACGGGCATGAAGTGTGTTGCATAGGCCCTTCCATTAGTTATTAAAGAATGTAATAAAAGATACTGAACTGGAAGACTTTTTAGGAGACTGTCATAAACTCGTTTGAATACTTCAGATTTCGACATTGGCTACCAAATGTTTAGAACGTCCTTTCAGAGAACGTTACTGGACTGCCTAACAAGATGGCACAGTATGTCTTAGGCTGGGTTCTGTAGAGAGGCAAAACCGGTGATGCTTATAGATTTTCTTGTTAGGTGCCAGGGAGTCAGGTCCAGCCTGTAATGTCCCTATGCACAGGAGCATGAAACCCTACAGAGTCCTGCGCCATCCTCACAATTGTTCCCCTGCCTGAGCCCACTGCGGTGGTCATGATGTCAATTCATCGTGATGAGGGCCTTTGTCTTTTTCGCTGTCCCTCTAGTTTGGTGGGATAGTTGTCTGTATGCATAGACTTTTATATCCAGAAAATGTTTTACACAGTTGTCAGTCTGAATTCAGACAGGTTCCAAGTTCATGGGTCAGACGTTAAGCTGTTGACTCCTGACTTAGGGGCTGAGGAGCCCAAGATTGGCAGAGAGACGACAGGCCGGTGGCTGAAGAGGTGAATGAGTCCAAGGTTGACAAGTCCGGTGGCAGGCCAGATAGCAAGTTGCTGATGGCTCCCAGGTCTGGTAGGCAAAATGGCAGGCTGTTGGTTCAAGTACAAAGGACCTTAAGATGATGACTCAATTGCAGAATGAAGATCTAGCAAAGAGCAAGCCAGCTTTCCTATAGCATCCACGTAGATAGAAGGCATCCCACACTTTCAAAGTCACTTCCTTTCAATTGCATCAGGGCTGTGACCTGAGTAAGTGGGTTGCATTCCACCGGAATTGTCTTACAACTGATGGGTTGCTCACACAGATTCCGTTATGGAGTTGATTACATTGTGATTGCGTGTGTGATGACATATTGCGAAGAATTACTAGGCCTTAACTGTCAAGCCACTGAGAACGCTGGCCCAGCCCAGGGAAAGCCTCAAAAGATGCAAACGTCTCTGCAGTGTGTTGGCTGAGAATTCTATGAAATATTATTGCAACGACAAATGAGCATATGTCAAATTAATTTTGGAAACTTTAAAACCACTGGAGAAAGTTTTGGTAAGATTGTGTTGTGAACAATTAATTGTGATTGATGCTTTTGGTATATGGGTGGAAACTAAATTAAAATTAAGAACTTTTAATAGCACGCTTGGAAACACACAGACATTTAAAAAAGTTATCATTGAAAATGAGAGCATATTTTGTCATATCTTGCCCTGTCTGACGTCTCCCTTCACCCACTTTTCTGTTGTCCGTCCCCCAGGGAGGAGGTCACATGTACATCCTTGTAA
>NW_022109491.1:13129446-13131018 GCF_000313985.2 Echinops telfairi
ATGTACAAATGTGCTTTACACAATTGATATATGTATGGATTGTGGTAAGAGTTGTATGAGCCCCTAATAAAATGATTTTTAAAAAAGTTAAAAAAATATAAGTCTTGGAAACACACGGGCAAATAATAAATAAAAAAATATGGCTGATTGCAGTTGATGTTTTCTTAATGAACTATGTAATTGTATATGGATGAAATCTATATTTGTAATGAAATGTCTATTTTATGTAATGTTATGGCAAATCTTCAGCTTAGAACTAGGGTGATTATGAAAGTATTAAATATTTTATTATGCTTTGTATTTATGTATTGAGATATTAAGTATGATACTGAACTTTGCATTTCTAGAATATTTTGTGAATGAATTCATATCAGTTTATGTGATTATTAAAGGCTGTTAGTGAAATGTTGCCTACATCAAAATTAAATTTGTTTTCAGTGTAGTTTATAGAATTAAGTTGAGAATTTCCCATTCAAAAAGTATCTTGATTTTCAGTTTAATATTTAGCTGTATGTAAGGAGTGTTTTTTTGTAATCACAATAGGATTTTTAAAAGTGACAGTGCTACAGTGAATTCTAGTATATTGAAAAAAAGAATTAAAACAATATCATTTTCATTATGCCTTTTTTATATCAAAATGTTTTGAGTCACTGATGAAAATTGAGCATCATTTCACCTAAGATTTAATTATTAATGAAGGTGTAGAAAGAAATAACTTAATATTGCTACTTTCAAAACTAATGGTAACATTTTGGGTTGATCAAAATTCGAGTTCCTGTAATATAAAAGTAGGATATTTGTAATATAAGAAACAGTTTTGGAAGCAATATTTCTTCAGATGAAATTGCCCCAGGTTATCAATTTGCAAAATATAAATTTGAGATGAGAGAAACAGGTTTGAGTCTGTTCAAACTGCTTTAGTTATGGCCAACAATGTGCAGACTACATGGAAATGAATTTTAAAAATTTTGTTGAACTGCAATGATGAAGAGGAGAAAAATTATGGTTTGAAGCCAGGCCTGGCCATACAGAGATGGCTTGACAAGGCCTTTAGGTTTCAGAAGACTGGCAACCAGGAGGGTGAACTCAACGTACTGTGCATTCTTTCTCCCTGGGAACAGCTGGTGGTTTTGAACCCCAGACCTTGTAGTTAGCAGCCCAAAGAGTAACTCACTATACCACCAGAGGTCCTAGAAAATAGTTTAGTTCTATAGAACTGAGAACCACTCACCAATATTTGTATCAATGGATTGCCTAGAGGCTGACCGAGCCTCTTTGTACAAGAGACTTCCAGGGGTCCTCAAACTTTTTAAACAGGGGGCCAGTTCACTGTCCCTCAGACCCATTGGAGGGCTGGACTATAGTTTTAAAAAACAGCTATGAACAAATTCCTATGCACACTGCACATATCTTATTTTGAAGTAAAAAAAACCAAACAGGGCAAAAACACCCGGCGGGCCAGATAAATGTCTTTGGCGGGCTACATGTGGCTCGCGGGCCGTAGTTTGAGGACTTTGAGGATGCCTGTCACTTGATAGTGAGGAACAGAAAGTAGATTAAACTTGGGCAGAG
>NW_022109491.1:13132449-13142978 GCF_000313985.2 Echinops telfairi
CAGGGGATTCAATGTCAAGTTGGAGGGTTCTCATAGGGGATGGCCGTAGGGGTTTCTCCAGTCTCTCTTAGATCAGTCGGTCTGGTCCTTCCTTTTCGTTTTTTGGTTTGAGAGTGGTTCCACACGTTTTAGCCCATTCTAGCTGGGACCTTCGATTGCGGTTTTGGTGCTAGTAGGCGGTATTGCTGCGGGGCACCGTCTGAGTTCTCCTGTTCGAGGAGGCTGTGGCTTTGGTGGGCCACTCATTAATCTTGGGGACTGATAACCTCCCGAGTCTTTGCTTTTCTTGATTCCTCTTCGTTCCAGGTGGAAGCAACCAAGACTTGCTTCTCCGATGGCTGCTCATCAGCTTGTAAGACACCAGGTGCTAGTCACCAGACAAGGCTGTAGAACATTATATTTATGGACTGGGTTTGGCCAATTGATGTAGATTTTCCCTGAGAACGCTGGTTATAGTTCTAGCACTTACCATACTGGTCCTTTCTTCATACATGCTTCTCAAAGTGCTCCTTGATCTCCGTCACATTGCTGCCACCCCACCCCCATTGTGCATTGCCTTTCCTTTCACCATAATTGTATGTGTGGGAAACTAACACGGAGGGAAATAGGATGAGGACTATATTCCCTAATTTAGAGGGAATCTGGAAAGCCAGTATTTCATGGTAGGAAAGCCTCCACTTTGATAAGTTAGAGGTTAAGTCCTAGTACGTTGTCCTGCTTTAAATATGCCCACAGATTCTTCCCTAAGAGCTATGCTGCCTTAAAGTGAGCACATGGTTGATTTTATCCCCCTATAGAAGCAGACATCCTTTTGCTCTCTCCTCCCACCGTGACACCCCGCCCTCCTTGTACCTTCCCCCAGTGCAGTTATTCGGGTTCCTCACCTATCAGCCCATGGACCTTAATGCAGATACCACCCACCTTGTGAAACATGGAACTACTGAATATGCATATCTTATGGCGACCTATCAATGTCCCAAGATAGTAAAGAAGCTCTCTCTTCTCCCAGTTCCACATGGTCCATCAAGAGGGGCTGAGAAGAGCATGCTACCAAAGAATGTGTCCGACTCCTTTATTTTATTTTCTCTCCTATCTTTCTTATTCTCTATGACTTTACTATAACTTGTACTATGATGTTATCACCGTACAATTGCATCTACTGACCTTTTGGTTGTTGG
Organism: Echinops telfairi; assembly: GCF_000313985.2. Classification (NCBI taxonomy): domain Eukaryota; kingdom Metazoa; phylum Chordata; class Mammalia; order Afrosoricida; family Tenrecidae; genus Echinops; species Echinops telfairi. Next base: position 13,133,628 of record NW_022109491.1, read on the forward strand.
AGGCAGGCTTCCTCTGACATGGATGATCTAGTTATTGATTTTCTCTCCTCCCAGCCCCCATGACTGGTAACTATCAAAGAATGTTTCTGTGTGTCCACCTATTCTTGAGTTTTTATAGTAGTGGTCTCATGCAGTATTTATTTATCTTTTGTGATGAACTGATTTCACTCAGCAAAATGTCTTCCAGGTTCATCCATGTTCTGAGGGGTTAAGCACATTCATCGTGGTTCTTTATTGTTAAGTAGCATTCCATCGCATGTAGGTACTGCAGCTTGTTTATCTCTCCATCTGTTGTTGAACACAAACTGTTTCCGCCTTTTTGCTATTGTGAGCAAGACTGTGATGAACATAGGATGTGCCTCTGTCTAGTCCTGACAGAGTTCTTCTGTCTCTTGGATTTACTTATATAGGTAGGCGTGGGATTGTTGGATTGTATGTTGTTTCTGTTTTTTCAGGAAGCATCAACAGGGCTTCTTAGCAGTCACGCCATTTTACGATCCTACCATCAATCTGCAAGAGTTCCCATCTCCTGACAGTCTCATCAGCAGCATGTGTTCTCTGCTGTTTGGCTGGTTGCCGTTCTTGCTGGGGGGATGCGGCAGATCCCCGTAATTTAGAGCTGCATCTCTCTAGTAGATGGAGCTTGAGTCGCACTGTGGGTTAGGTGTTGGATTCCTAACTGCCAGTTGACAACTCAAACCTACCAGCTGCTCCTTGGGGAAATGCGAGGCTGTCTGCCCCCACCAAGATTCACAGTCTCAGAAACCCAAAGGAGCAGTTCTACTCAGTCCTATAGGAGCGCTGTGTGTTGGAATGGATTGGTGATGGTGGTGTGGAATGGCTGGCAAGAAGCCCTTGTGGTGCCGTGGTTAAAAGATGTGGTTGCTAAAACCAAAATATTGGTGGTTTGGATCCACCAACTGCTTTGTGGGAGAAAGAGGTGGCAATTTGGTTCCACAGAGATTTGTAGCCCTGGAAACTATGTCGGGAAGTTCACCTCTGTTCTATGGGCTCCCTCTGAGTAGGTATTACTTGACAGTGGTTGGGTAGTGGCTAATGAGCATAAACATCATGGATAAGTCTTTTAAGTCCCTAATTCGATTGTTTCTTAAGGACCGAAGCTTGGGGGGTGCTATTGTCATTGGTGTTGCCGTTAGGATTTCCCTTTGTTAAGAAGAGGGCTCTAAGAACATTTTTGTATGTGGTTCTTGCACCCTGCTGCTTCGCCGCACTCTCTCTTAGTCCCAGTAGCTTTCTTGTGGATTCCCTGCATATAGTACCCTCTCCTATGAGGCTAGAGGTGGGCTCACTTCTTCCTTCGCAGTTTGGTTATCCTTCGTTTCCTTTTCTTGCTTTCTGAAGCTAGCTAGGGCTTTCGGTACAAAGCTGACTGAGTTGGTTTCCCCTTCTCAAGTGGGAATGCTTTGAGTCTCTATCCACCGAGGGGAATGCTGGCCGTTGATTTTGGATATATGTCCTTAATTATGTTGAGAAATGCCCCTTCTATCCCTATTTGCTGAGAGTGTTTGTTAGGAAAGATGGTTGGCTTTTATAAAATGCCTTTTCTGCATTCACTAAGATCATCACGTGACCCTCTCCTTTGTTTCATGTATGTGATTAATGGCAGGGATTGGTTTTCTAGCCCACTTGGCTATGATTCTTTATTTGGACACACTCTTGAATTTTACTGGCAAAAATTTTGTCGAGAATTTTTGCATCTGTGCTCATCAGAGATATTAGTTTATAAAATATATTTTTAGTCGTGTCTTTGCCTGGCTTTGGTATCAGAATTATGTTGGTTTCATTGAAGGGATTTGATAGTATTACTTCTTTATTTTTATAGAAACCTATTCCTAGAGTCATTTGAGGAGAATTGGTGTCAGCTCCTCTCTGAATGTTTGGTTGAATTCTCCAGTGAAACTTTCTAAGCCAAGGCCTTCTTTTGTTGGGGTTTTTAAAATAACCTCTTCAATTTCTTCTTTTGTCCCCAGATACTTTTTAGTTGTTGGCAGTGTAGAGGTGATTATCGTGGGGGATGGATATAGGTTCTTTACCAAAGGAGGAAGTGTCTGGAGTCACAGCTATCCTGGTATATATTTCTTCTTGAATTTTTCTCGAACTCCTGCATTTCTTATCGACGAGACCAGTCTTTTCCTTTTAGTAACTGCAGTGCTTTGACTGTCAGTACTTCCTCTTCCTGCCCCCCATGCGGAAGTTTGCTATCCGTTTGAGATATTATTGCAAATGACAGCCATCTTCAGCAGCCTTTGCCACAGAGCAGATGGGGGAGAACTTTGTAGAACAACCTCTCTGAGTTAAGGCTGAAGATGGCAGTGCCACCTCTTCCTGTTGACTTCTGAATGTTGTGAGACGTAGTACCCTCACCCGTGGGCAGTTAGTGTGGGGAAAGGGACTTCCCCTTTCTTATTCGAGCATTTTTTTGTTTGAGTTAGGTCAGTTGCGGTTGTAAGTCAAAGAAACTTGGAAGTGGTTAGTAGAACATGATGGCAGCTGGGGGCCTGAGAAATCTCACAGTGCCAACCCCTAGAGAGGGACTCATTCAATTCTTACCTTGTCCCATGTTCAAAAAGCCAGGGAAGGTAGTCATGGGTTCAGTTTAGGTCAGGTATCCACTCCAAGCCAATCAGCTTCAGGTATCCACTCCAAGCCAATCAGCTGTGGCCAAAGGAGTGATGTCATGTTATAGAAAATGGTTGTTTCTATAATAATCCTGTGAATGATGAAGAAGGTTCTCAGAGAAAGTTCTTAGACAGGAGGAAAGCTCATTGAAGAAAAAAAAAGAAAAAGAAAAGGACACCAATTTATGCAGAATGCTTATTGGGGAGGAGGTCTGGGGATGCTCGTGCCTTGGCCCCTCAGCTGCTTTGTGTGGACTCCCTGTTATGGAATGAGCCCCTCCAGGCTCTGACGCATCTCATGACTACTTTGGACATCAAAAAGCCATATCAACCACCTAGCAGGACTCATGTTGCTGGGCTTGTCTTTGTGGGTTCATGCACTAGGTTGGTCTCAAGCCTGGCCTTCCCCCATTCCTCCTGCCTATGTTTAAGAAGACATGGCAAGCAGAAAAAGCTAGTCTCTGGTGTCTGACTGAGCCCAGTTCAAGTTCGGCCTCTGTTGTTACTAAGTCATAACTTGGACAAGGTCTATCCCCTCTCTGAGAGGCAGTTTTCTTATTTCTGAAATAGAGACAGAAGTATTCACCTTGCAAGGTTATGATGAAGGTTAGAGACAATTGCTACCGGTGGTTCTCAACTCGAATGTGCATCAGAGTCATCTGGAATGGACGAGGCTCGTAAGAGTTTCTGACTTGGTAGATTTCCAGTGAGGTGGCTGGTCTAGGGCACTATGTTTGGAGAACCCCTGGTTTTAATTTGTAATGCTTCTCAATGGAAGTGATTTATCCCACCTCATTCCCACGTGCACGGGGCATTGGCAATGTCCGGAGATGGTTTGGATGGCCACATCTGGGTGGAGAGCGGCTACTTGAATGTAGGGGGCAGAGGCCAGGTATGGTGAACATCCACAATGCACAGGATGGCTGACCACAGCAAAGAGCGGAGCCATAATGTCACCGTGGTGACCTTGGGAGCCCCTGGCCTTCAGTAAAGCTGGGGTCCTGGCTGTCCTTGGTAGTGTGTTACCCTGGCAATGTTATTTCCCTTTTCTAGGCTTCTGTACTGTGCAGAATGAGTTCTAAGAAATGTTGCAGCTCTTGCATCCAACTGCCTCCATCAACGAAGTCATTCAGTACCCAAACAGGCACATCACGGTGCTGCTTCCACACACGGCTCTTCTCGGAGAGGGTGCACTAGGCAAAGACTTTGAAAATATGGTTGACTGTCTAGTATGATGGGTAACGGCTGCCTTACAATCCTGCCTGAGTATGTGTTTCCTTCCTTGTCCTGGGCTGATTTAGAGAAGCAATGCCAAGGCCTCTCTTTAGGGTTGTTTCTATGTCAGAAATGCAAGCGCTAATGAGGGCTTTAGGGGCACGTGCTTGCTAATTGGTGAGGATAACAAAGAGCATATGTATAAACCACCATCATCAACGTTTTTCACACTTGGTTAATTGCAGGCAACAGTTTTTGTTTGGAAATTAATAAAAAATGTTTATTGTAATTAGTTCTCATCGACACCATTGTATTAATTAACAGTAGCTCTTGGTGTCTAGCTCACTGAAGTAGAAAGGAGGGACTTGCAGGAATGAAACAGGCAAGGGCCTTCCTTGGGCAAGCGCTTGGTTGTCGTCTTTGATTTCTCAGCCCCTGTTGGTAGGAAAAGAGGTATCTCTGCTGGCGTGGTCAGCTCTCCGGGGTTTCTCGGGATTTGTCCAGGGACAGCTCCTTAGCCCTGGGTGAAGTCAACCTCGATGGTTGGCAACCCAAGGGGTGACGGAAGACAGGCCAGTAGGAGATACACCCTTTGCAAGGAGACCAAGAGAAGATGGAAAGCGACAGACAACTGCTTCCTGACTTGTTTCCTAAGATGATTGACAACGGGGCTGGAAGAATGAGCAGGCAGAGAGAGGGAGAGATGCTGGTGGAGGGGACATATCGATGAAAGGGAATTGCTCAGGCAAAGACCCTCATGAGAGCGACAAATGGAGGAAGCTTGCATATATTGAAGTGGGGGTCGTGATTGGGGGTAAAGGGGTCGGAAAGGTAGGATTTGAGCATCTTTTGACGTGAGTAGGAAAAATATGGTCTCAGCGCTGATTCAGCACGGCTGTAATAGAAATACATGTATCAGGCGTCCTCAAACTGTGACCCGCCGAGGACGTTTATCCAGCCCGCCGGGTGTTTTTGGCCCGTTTGTTTTTTATTTCAAAATAAGCTATGTGCAGTGGGCATAGGAATTTGTTCATAGTTTTTTTTAATATGGAATGCTTCACGAATTTACATATCATCCTTGCACAGGGACCATGCTAATCTTCTCTGTATCGTTCCCATTTTAGTATCTGTGCTGCCAAAGCGAGCACCATGTTTTTTTTTAAAACTATGGGTTTGAGAGACAGTGAACTGGCCCCCTGTTTAAAAAGTTTGAGGACACCTGGTGTAGATGGCTTTAACCAACAGAAATGTGTGTGCACAGCGTTGAGGAGGCTGGGAGTGCAAATTCCTGGTGCTGACTGTGGGGGAAGCCTTTCTCCCTCTGCAAACACTGGAGGGAAGGCTTTGTCTCATCTGAGTGTCTGCTCCTGGCAATCTTCACGTGGTCGCTCGCGTCTCACCTTCTGGCTTCTTTTACTTGCCTTTCAATCTCTGAAGAGATTGTTTTAAGACCGTGTGTAACTCTACTCTCATGAGCCCATTCCCAAAATGGATTATAACCACCGATCTAGTGGTTAGGATTTACAGCATATAGATATATGTGTATGTGTGTATAAATCATTTTTTTGGGTGGGGTGCAGTGGGGTGGGGGGATGGGGGCACAATTTAGTCTATAGCAGAGAGATGGTATGATCGTAAAGCACTTTAATTACAAAAATCCCTCTGCTGGCTAATGCGATCCCGGAGAACGGGATTTCAGGAGAGCAAGAAGGAAGTAAAGGGAACAGTAGGAGGGCACTGTGGTCACGCAGGAGAGAGGGAGATGGCTGGGTCATGGTGGCCGGAGAGGCGGTGGGGAGAAGAGGAATTTGGGAACCAGTGGGAAGAATCCTCCATGGGACTTGGGCACTGGTAGGGTCTGGAGGGGTTTTTGGCTCCATGGGTTGGATGGATGGAGGCACCATTGGGCAGCCCCCTGGGTTACAGGGGTGTGGTGTGGATGATGGCTGAACAAGTTGGGTAGAGAAGATCGAGAATTCAATTTGGGATAATGAAGCTTAGATATCTGGGAGCCTCCCAGTGGGCTTGTTGAGAATGGAGTTGGATATTTAGTATTGGTAGGACTAGAGGTTGAGGTCTGGGAGTCTTTGGTGTAGAGATGTGAAAACACGAGATGCAGAAAACAAGGACGTAATGAGGAGAGGAGGCTCTTTGCAAAGCATAGGTGAGGAAGTGGAGCGATGAGATAGGGAAGATACAGCAGTTTCCATATGTCCATGACATTAAAAAAAATAATTTTAATTGGGTGCTCATACAGCTCTTATCACAATCCAGATATACATCCATTGTGCCAAGCACATTTGTACATATGTTGCCATCATCATTTTCAAAACATTTTCTTTTTACTTGAGCCCGTGGTATCAGCTCCTCATTTTTTCCCTCTCTCCTCGACCTTCCCTCTCTCATGAACCCTTGATCATTTATAAATTATTATTATTTTTCATGTCTTACACTGACCAATGTCTCCCTTCACACTTTTCTGTTGTCCTTCCCCCAAGGAGGAGGTTATATGTAGATCATTGTGATCGGTTTCCCATTTCTCCTCCCACCTTCCCCTTTCCCTCCTGGTATTGCTACTCTTATTATTGGTCCTGAGGGGATTATCTGTCCTGGATTCCCTGCATTTTGAGCTCTTATCTGTACCTGTGTACATGCTCTGGTCTAGTCGGATTTGTAAGGTAGAATTGGGGTCATGATAGTGGGGGGAGGAAGCATTAAAGAACTAGAGGGAAGTTGTATGTTTCAACAGTGCTATATTACACCCTGACTGGCTCATCTCTTCCTTGTGACCCTTCTGTAAGGGGATGTCCAATCATCTACGATGGGCTTTGGGTCTCCACTCTGCACCCATTCACATTGATATGATTTTTTCTTCTGGGTCTTTGATGCCTGATACCTGATCCCATCGACACCTCATGATCACACAGACTAGTTTACTTCTTCCATGTGGACTTTGTTGCTTCTGAACTAGATGGCTGCTTGTTTATCGTCAAGCCTTTAAGACCCCAGATGCTACATCTTTTGGTAGCCAGCACCATCAGCTTCCTTCATCACATTTGCTTATGTACCCTTTTTGTCTTCAGCGATCATGTCTGGAAGGTGAGCATCACAGAATGTCAGGTTGTTAGAACAAATTGTTCTTGCATTGAGAGAGGACTTGAATAGAGGCCCAATGATGTCCATGACTTTTTTTTTGCAGGTCCTCCTGTGAAGAGGTGGTGTCCGTTACCCCCGTTTTAGAACTTGAACTGGCCTTATGACTTGCTTTGACCAATTTAATGTGGCCACAGTGAAGTTGTGTGAGCCCCATCACCTTCTTAGCAGGCTCCCAGTGCCATGTAAGAAAGCTGGGGCTAGATTATTGAGTGATGAGAGTCCACGTGGAAAGAAAGTCCTAGCCAACAGCCAGCACCAAGGCCAGCCGTGAGAGTGAGGTCATTTTAGGCTCCAACTGAGCAGCCAAGCACTGCATCCTCGTTAGTGCTCCTAGGCAGGACGGGCAGAAGAGCTGCCGCTCAGATGAACCAAACCCAACTGGCAGGATCCTAAACAAATCGATGTTGCTTGCTTTCACTTCTGGGCCGCATCGTTCCACAGCAACGGAGGCCTGAAACAGGGTGGAAGAAATCCAGTGGTTAAAAGCAGCTCTACTGTTGGCAACTGGAGCTTAGTCGGGAGAGCCACACAGATGCCTCTGCTTCTTAGGAAGACCCTGCCATTCCCCCAGTTACTGAAGGTCAGGAGTCTAAGAGTAAGGTAATTGAGTGCTCTGGCTCTGATTTTCCTCATGACAGTGCAATCCAGTTCTTGGTTGAGACTGGAGATCCCCTTGTAGAGGGGTCTCGGGGAGGAGACGAGCCAGTCAGGGTGCGATGTAGCAACGATGAAAAATACAATTTTCCACTAGTTCCTAAATGCTTCCTCCCCAACCCCACCATCATGATCCGAATTCTACCTTGCAAGTCTGGCTAGACCAGAGGATGAACACTGGTACAGATAGAAACTGGAAACAGGAAATCCAGGGCGGATGATCCCTTCAGGACCAGTGGTGTGAGTGGCGATACTGGGAGGGTAGAGGGAGAGTGGGTTGGAAAGAGGGAACCGATGACAAGGATCTACATGTGACCTCCTCCCTGGGGGATGGACAACAGAAAAGTGGGTGAAGGGAGACGTTGGACAGGGCAAGATATGACAAAATAATAATTTATAAATTATCAAGGGCTCATCATGAGGGGGGAGCAGGGAGGGAGGGGGAAAATGAGGACCTGATGCTTAAGTGGAGAGTAAATGTTTTGAGAATGATGAGGGCAATGAATGTACAAATGTGCTTTACACAATTGATGTATGTATGGATTGTGATAAGAGTTGTATGAGCCCCTAATAAAACGATTAAAAAAAAGTTCTCGGCTGAGGATGTAGTCTTTCCAGAGTTTGACAGCAGAGTGGGGGCAGGGGAGAGTCCATTTCCCAGCTCATTCACAAGACTGTTGACTGGAGATGTCAGTCCCTTGCCAGGCGGCCTTCTCTATAGGGCACCCACCACATGGCAACTGGCTTCTCCCAGGGCTAGCAAGGGGGAATGTTCAAGAGAGCAAGTGAGGCAGCAAGTGGGAAATCTCAGTCTTTTTACAAGTGGACTTCAGAAGTGCCATCCTTGGGTGACCCTGGCTGGGGCGTGGAGGGTCACTGTGAGTAGGAATCCATGCAGACGGTCCGTTTGGATTTTTGGTGGCGCAAGTGGGTACCTGCTTGATTACTAATGGAAAGGATGATGGTTCGAACCCAGAGGTGGTTCAGAAGAAAGGCCCAAATGATCTACTTCTGAAAAATTAGCCATTGGCAAGGCATGGGACGGGAGACACGGTGGATGATGATTTGACTCTGACACACATGGGGTGGACAAGTATATTCGAGCTTACATCCTGAGCAGCCCTCATTTGCAGAAGGCCATGATGGCAGTGACAGCCCCAAATCCATTTGCAGAGTCCCCACATCGATGAAGCCTCCGTTGACTTTTCTGCTGATCCTTAACCAAGGATGTAAATAATCATGCCCTCTGGTAGAGTACCAGGGAAATCGGATGACCTTCACCCCTCTCCAGCCAGCTCCCTTAGAAGCCGGGGTGGATCCTTGATGGAGATCAGGAGACTGAGGACAGTACAGGGGGGTCGTAAAGTCACAAGCCCTGCCCTTTCAGCCCTGATTGCCTTGGTCAGAAGGCCCTGGACCAGTCTTGGAAGCCCTTCTAGCTAACAATGTCCGTGTCCCAATCCTGGTCTCATTCCTGCTTCTGTAGTCCCACCTGAAACCGGGCTGCATGGATCTGCCACCAGTCATGCTTTTGTGGCAGTTTCCTTGGCCCTGTTTTTTTAAAAAATCATTTTATTGGGGCTCATACAATTCATCACAATCCATACATACATCAATTGTGTAAAGCACACTTATACATTTGTTGCCCTCATCATTCTCAAAATTCGCTTTCCTCTTGGGTTCCTGG
>NW_022109491.1:13144633-13155064 GCF_000313985.2 Echinops telfairi
GTCTCTTTAGCCGGGCACCATCAGCTTTCTTCACCACACTTACTTATGCACACATTCGTCTTCAGCGTTTATGTGGGGAAGGTGGTCACACAGTGATGGTTTTTGTTCTTTGGTGTCTGCTACCTGATCCCTTCAACTCCTCGTGTTCACACAGGCTTGTGTGCTTCTTCTCTGTGTTTTGCCTCATTGGGGTGGGTTCAGCTCAGTTGCACATCCACACTGTGTCTCCGGTGCTGTCCCGTGTAGGGCCATGGGTTAGTGCAGGATGTCGCATCTCGCCGTGGGGGCAGCTATCTGGTCCTCTCTGTACATTGGACCCTATGAGCCCGGCTATCGTCCTCTGAGCTTGGTGGGCCCAGTTGTCCTCCGCTCCTTTCTTCCTCCTTCCTTTGCTTCAGCTTCCTTCTGGGTGTGGTGTGGTAGGTCAGTTCCTTTCTCACACCAGATGATCTATTTCGATTTTCTGTGGTGCTCCCTTCCATGGTGGGGATCGGGCTACTTCTGGTTAGGGCCGGCATATGGTCCAGTCTCTTTGTGGATTCCTCTGCACGTTATGTTGCCCTCCTGGTTTGGCGTGTCATGGTGGGGTCTGTATGCACATTCCAGTTCTGTGGGGGCACAACCAATACTCTCCCCCTGGGTGGGTTAGTGCCCTGTTCCTCCCGTTTGGCCTTGCTTTTGTACAGTTTCCTTGTATAGTTTTTGTACAGTTTCCTTGGCCCGGCCCTGCCCTTTTTAAAGCGTGGTATCTCAGCCAACTCTTAGGTGCCATTTTAACCTCATGCCAATGACCTCCCTCATCTGGATGATGGGGCTGGGGCTGTGCCTTTGGCTCTTTTAAGACATCCACAATGTTCTCCTGGAATTATATTCCCACCGCAAAGCACTGGATTTGGGATCTACTCGATGACACTATTTATTATCAGGCAGACGTAACTAAGCCAAGTTTCTCCTTAAAGGGCGGAGAGACACAGGTGGAGAACTGTCGGAGGCCAATATCATTGGGGGCTGGTTCTTCCCTTCACAGTTCTCTTTTAAAATAAAAAAAATTTTTTTTCCTTTAAAAAATTCTATTGTTGATAATATGCAAAACACACACCAATCCCAGCATTTCTCCATGTATAATTCGACGATGACGGCAGTGGCCTTCTTCATGTTGGGTGACCATGCTCACCCTCCTTTCTGAGCTGTTCCTCCCCCCGCCCTTGCTGGCATGCATTCACTGCCCCCTAAGGTTCCTAGCTAATCTTTCATGTTGCTGTTGTCAGTTGGACCCACTGGGGGCCGTTTCAGAGAAAGCCTATCACACTTACCAAGGGGCACGATAGCTGGCTCGTCGACCAGATGCCATTTTCCAGGGTTGCAAATGGCTCCTGGAGGACATTGCTTATTTTAATACTGAAAGCTCTTCCTCCTTGGAAACCCCTCTGTCCCAGACAAACGGCACCCACTGAGTCCGCGACAAGGGCACAGGTGAATCAAGACACAATGATGCGCTCTCATCTCCCGAGATGAAATGAGATTGTGTAGCGGGATCCAAAATACCAACAATTTAGATGCAGGATGGGAGAAAATGTGACTGAGCATCACTCAGGGAGAATAAATCAGGGGCTTGGGTTTATTCTGAGCTCAATCAGTGCCAGCCGCTTGATGTGGCCATCAAGAAGGCTAATGCAACAGACATCAGGGGGCATTAATGCAAGCACAGCCAAAGGGACCGAGCTCACAACCGCAGTTAAAGCGCAAAAGCCGAGACCTTCGGATGGTGCATTGTCAAAATCTGGAAGTACTTGGCATTGGCATGACAGGATAAAGTGTGTTTTGATAAAAATACGTTCCCAGCAGAAGAAACAGGCCAGGAGAGCAGGCTGCGTGTCACGGATAGGTGAAGGTACGAAGGGCACAAGAGTCTGGTTTTACATCCAAACTCTCCAGGTTGGAAAGACAAGCTATTCTCTGGTCAGGAGCATCTGGGTTGCTATGGTGATGCAGTCGGCCTCATGGGAGGGAGGATGGGCTATCCTCCAAAATCACCTGCTCCAGGGGGTCCTGGGCCGTAGGTGGTGGTGGCCGCTTCCCGGTGCTGTTGATCCAATGTACAAAGGATCGGAACACTGGCCTTGTCCGTGCCATCCTCACCATCAGCACTGTATTTGAGCCCAAAGTGGCAGCTACTGTGCCCATCCATCTCAGGGAGGGACTTCTTTTACCACCGCCTGTACTTTACCAAGCATAGTGTTCTTCCCCAAGGGCTGGTCCCTTCTGATGGCACGTTTTAAGACTGTGAGGCAAAGTCTTGCCCTCCTTGTTTCTAAGGAGGACCCAGATATTCTAACCTCAATTACCCCCTACCCCCCCACCTCTCCCAATATAGTAGCCACTGCTTTGGGCAATGGATCTCAACTTTGAGCCATCAGCAGGGCTTGTTAAAACCCAACATCTGGAGGCCACCTCCCGTTCCTGATTTAGCAGGTCTGGGGTGGGCCCGAGAATTTGCATCCCTAGGGAGTTCCTGGGTGATGCAAAGCCCTTAGGGGGAATCATAAGGAGAACGACTGCTCTAGGGCAACCAGGCACAAATCCACCCAGTACATCAAAGGGAATGGAAACTTCAACTCACATTGGTAAATTTTTCTTAATGCTTTCCTCTCCACTGTGGAACATATGAATGTGTGTGTCCGTGTGTGTGTGCGTGCGTGCGTGCGTGCGTGCGTGCGTGTGTGTGTGTGTGTGTGTGTGTCCTTCTGACCTTGCCCAGTCTTTGTCATCTTCTTTTTAGACTGGAAAGAAAAGTTTTACTATTGAATAAGATTTTATTATTAAATCAGAATATAATGCATCACAGGCAATCTGCTTAAGAGACTGCACAAACTACTCATCATTGTCTCCTTTTAAAAATCCGTTTTATTGGTACACACTCCATATATCATACAATTCAATAATTCATTCATATCAAGAAGAGTTTTACAAGCATTATCAATCAACTTGAGAACATTTTCTTCTGTCTTGTACTCATTGTTTTAGCTTCCAATTTCTGCCTAACCTCCCCTGCCATACCCCGAAGACACCACTAATCCATTTACTGTCTCTATAGACTCACGTATCCTGGGTTTGATATAGCAAAACAAAACAAACCAACCCAAACCAAACCAAACCAAAACAAAAAACACACAAGAACAAAACAACACAAAGACGCTAACAACACTAACAAAATAAAATAGAGAAAAGGCTCAATTGAAAAGAAAGCAGAAAATATTAAAAACTAGAATAACTTAAAAATGTGTCAAAAGGGAGCTCAAATGATAAAGTGTTAAATTTTAACCTAACTACCTCTGCTGTAACCCACTCTCTGATGCGCTCTGTATGTTAGCGAGGGCATTCACATCCCCGCTCTGTGGTCAGAGGGCATTCACCAGAGGTCTCATCCACATGTATTTTCCCTTCCCTCCTCCCGCTCCACCTCCTTCACAACCTTCTCCACCTTCTTCTTCTTCTTCTTCTTCTTCTTTTTAATGGAAAGAGTTTTTAAATGGGTGAAAAGGGAGATCAAATAAGAGTACGTTTTAACCTAACTATTCCTACTCTAATAATCTCTACAGTGCTCTCTTACTGATAACAAGGCTACTCACACCCCTGGACTGTGGTCAGAGGGGATTCACTGAAGGATTAATCCACGTGTGGACCCTGCAAATGGGTTTTAGGTTTCCATTGTCATTCATCGCCTTCTGCAAACTGGGTGTTCCCAACGTAAGCATTGATGCATTCCCTCCTTTAGATTTGGATTACATTATTTATAATCCTTGGATCACACAGGCTGGTATGCTTCTTCCATGTGGACTTAGTTGACACCTCACTTAGATGGTTGCTTGTTTTAAGACAGCGGTTCTTAACCTGTGTGTCGCAGCCCCTCTGGGGGTAAAATGACCCTTTCACTGGGGTTGCCCAATTCATAACAGTAGCAAAATTAGAGTTCTGAAGTTGCAACGAAAATAATTTTATGGTTGGGGTCACCACAACATGAACTGTATGGAAGGGTCACGGCATTAGGAAGGTTGAGAACCACTGTTTGAAGACAAGCCTTTGAGATCCCAGATGCCATTCTTTCTGATAGCCAGGCACCATCTAGTCTCTTCACCACACTTTGTTATAGCACCCATATTTCAGTGATCTCTTCAGGTGGGTGAGTATCAAGCAGAACCACATCATAAGGAATCAGTCTTAGATCGGGGCTAGAATTAAGTTTGAGCCCCAATCCATTCATATATCTATGCTTTATATAGACCTCTGGCTCACCTTAGAGACTTTATTGTCATTTTATGTTAGAGACCGTTATCAATCATCTCCCTGGGGCATAAGGCAATGACACTATTTATAGTGTCATTAATTTAGCTAATGGTACAGACTTTAAGAAACAATTGAGAAAAGGAATATTGACTGGCTGTGAACCACAATACATGAATTATTGACTTGTACAGATTAAACTCCTAGGACACTATTAATAAAAACAACGGGGGTTAGCGACAAGAGCTTTCAATAATATACTTGACAGTGTCAGAACTAGGCTTACCAGATGAATATATATTTTAATAAAGCTAGGAGCATTAAAATAGTAAGTATATGCTAGTCCCAGGGCACGACTCAGCATGAATCCTTAAGGCAAGGGATTTGAACCAAAGTGCAGTGACCATCAGTTCTAGACACTTGATATAGCACAAGCTAGTCTCTTTTTTTCTTTCAAACTAGTCTTTTTGATACTGACACATTGTTAGAAAATTTTGCCTCCTTATGATGTCTGGCATCTACTCATCAAAATTCCCTGATAGAGGAAATATGCATGATGGGTCTGTCTCTACCTAAAACCGACTTGCATATTAGACTCCCTTGGAAAGCTTTTAAAAAATCCCAAGTGTTGGCCCCCACCCAGACCAATTAAATCCACATCTCTGGGGGAAGAGAGAAACATCACACATTTAAATAAATCTGCTTAGGTGATTATCATATTATACTGTGAGGTCTGGGATTTGGATACTGACCTCTTGTTCTTAGAGGGGACAACACAGAAATATTTATACTTTGTTCTGTAGGGTCACTGTGAGTCTGAATTGGCTTGATGCCTGTGTGTGTGTGTTAGCAGTAGTTCTCAACCATTGCTAGTTGCTGCACAATAACATCACCTGGGGAGCATAAAAAAATCCTTATAAAAAATCCTTATGCTCAGGCAATACTCAGATGAATTAACTCAGCCTCTCAGGAAGTGAATCCTAGTCACTTAAGATAGACTAGAACGATCCCATAGGGTTTTCAAGACTGTACAAGGATCCCTCATGGGATGGCTTTGGCTGTTGTTGTTTTAAACATCTCCGCAGAAGTAGACTGCTACCTCTTTCTTCCACGGAGCAGATGGTGGGTTCAAACCACTGACCTTTCATGTAGCAGCCAAGCATGTAACCACTGTACCACTAGGGCTCCTTACTTTGTACTTCCAAAGCCAAACCCATTGCCATTAATTGATGCTGATTCATAGTGATCCTATAGGAGAAGGCAGAGCTGTCCCTGTGGGTGTCTGAGACTGTAACTCTTTATGAGAGCAGAAAGTCTGGTCTTTCTCCTACAGAGCAGCTGGTGGTTTCGAACTTCTGACCTTGCAGTTAGAAGCCCAGGTGTAACCACTACACCATCAGGGCTCCTGGGAACAGGATTAAACCTATACCATCTGCCACGGAATGGATTCCAACTCAAAGAGACCCTACATAGGGTTTCTGAGGCTGTGAATGTTTATCGGAGCGGGTAGCCTCACCCTTCTCCTAGGGAACAGCTGGTGTATTTGAACCACCAACCTTGTGTTTAGTAGCCCAAACAGTGCTACTAGGGCTCCCTTTTTAAAATTTCATTTAAAATAATGTGTGATTTTTGTCTCTCAAGTGCTATGCTGTCCAGATATGGGGTGAAGCAATCTGGAACTGACATTGGAATCATTTGTGCTTGTGGACTGTAAGAAACAGAATAAAGGCAACAGAAATCTATTAGAAGACTACATAGAAGAAAATATTCATTAGTGAAGTAGATACAAATTTTCCACTGAAAAGGGTTGCCAAACAAATTTGTTGCAGGTGGGGGGAATCGACTGGTGAGATATATACTCTGATGAAACTTGCTATAATTGGTTACAATTGAATCACTTCCTATTGATGGCGGCCACGCGTGTGCCGAGAAGAGCTGCTTCATAGGCTTCCCAACACCGTGGCCTTACTGGGACAGATTGCCAGGCCTGTTTCTGAGGTGCCTCTGGGTTGGCTCACACCTCCCCACTATTCAGTTAGCAACCGAGCATGTTAGCCATTTGCATGACGCAGCAACTCCCCGAGTGAAACAATGACGTTTTAAACCAGAAGGGCAGGCGCAGGTGAAAGAGGAAGATCATCTTTGAAACAAAGGAAAGCAAATAAGGATGGCTTCAGCATTCCGACTCCTACTTTGGAGTTTCAGAAGACAATGCAGCAATGAAGGTGATTGAAGGAAAAAGGATGAGATTCCAAAATTTATGCCCCAAGGGGATAGAATAACTCAAATATGCAAAACACTAAAAGGTATGCCATTCATATGTCTTTATTATTTCCTTCTTGAGGGGAAGAGAGAAAGGAGGAAATGCTTGTTTTGTGTTTCAGTCAACCAAGAGATGAATCTAAATAAAGAACTCTCACGAAAAACATCTATTGTTCTTGGAAAGTAGTTGTACAGTGGTGGCTTTGAAACTACATACAATTCAATCTAAATAACTATGGGAAAATGATATAAAGCAGAAGGTAGCTATCGTAAGTCTTAAAACAAAATGTATGTAATAGAAAACAGTAATTTCACTATAAAAGACAGATGAAAATTCCCAGAGCACACCATTGAAAACCAGAAGGTGGAGGCAAAGACAGAATGCAGAAGAAGACTAAGGGAGTGGATTTCCTTTTTTTTCATAAGGGAAGTTAACAGGACATGTTTCACGTCTGAAGTTGCTGATTTCAGATATCAGTAAGTTAGGAGTGAAAGCTGATTATTTAAAGAAATGAAACTAATTCACCAGTAGACCTGAAAAACACTTGTGATGTCAAATTAGCAGAAAGGAGGAAGAACTAGGAAAGAAGAGGTAGAATGAACATAGATAAGCCATAAAATATAAAATAAGGAAGTGGACAAGATCAAAGAGTCTATTATTAAAGTACACATAAATGAAAACCAAACCAACCCCCCAACAATCCACCTGTTGAAAGAAAATGGCTCTGAGACTGGGTGAAGTCACCCCCAATCCAAGTATACGTCGACTTCAAAACAAGGAAGGCACACAGTCGCAGAGATGCCAGCCAAGTTGCACTGAAAAGAAAGCAGAGGCTACACTACTGAAATTCAGGTAATTTTAGATAAAGAAACATCACGTGAGACCAAGAAGTTCACTTCACAAAACTGATGGAGGATTTAGCCCACCACCGAGAGACAATAGTCATGAAGGCAACAGAGCATATCAACACAAACTGGAGAAAAGTTGAGACATAATGGGGAATTGACAGAAAAGTGATGGTTGAGAACCTTGAACATGTTCTTTTGGCCCTTGGCAGGTCCTAGGGATACAGCTATAAAGTAGGCTACAGAGAGGATTTCAAGAACAGAGGAGCTTGAATGATGTCCATACACATAGACCAAAGCCAGCCTCTTTTAGGTTCTAGGGGTCTCTGGGGCCTCGGCTCACTCCACCTCCCTAATTGCTCTTGGTAAACTGAGTCCCGAGTGAAAGGGGGCAAATTGTCACAGTTAGTGTAGCCTTGAGCAAAAATACTTCGCCTCTCTGAGCCTCAGTCTCTTAATCTATAAAATCGGTACTACTCCATCGCCTTGAGTTCTGGTAAAAATTCAATGAGGTCCTCCACCCTCTCTAGGGAATGTTCAGGGCTTGACCACAGCACTCAAGCAATATGTGTTTTCTTGCGGGTTAACAAATGAGGCAGGAGTTCCCGAGACATGACAAGGCGCTGGTATCGAAGAACCAGTTTCAACCAGATTGTTGAATGTGCACATGCCAGGACCAGGCCAACTTTTCCTTTTGATGAACAGCCCTGACATGGGGGTGGGGTGTTGGGTAGGGCCGGTTCCAGCATCTTGTCTTCCCAGCAGCTATTTTAGGTTCAGAACACTCCTGTGAGCACGTGCCAACCCAGACCCACCCTGAAGCCACACCATCTACTCAACCTCAAAGGTCTCCTCCCTGTTGAAGAAGCTTCCTCAGGTTTCATGTCCCAGTCAAACTCCCAAGCTAGTTGCTTAGTAGCACTGTCTTGGTGGAACAAATCTTGGTGTGCTCCACACTTGGCCAGACTAGTGATGCCTGAGCTTTCAGGCATGGTAAGCAAGGCCCGAGCGAGCGCTAGCTCAAACAGCGGCTACAGTGTGAACTGGATGGTGTAGTCAATCGAGTTCTACATGCCTGTGTGCAGAACAGGGGCTCTCAGGCTCAGCATCCCTGACGTTTGACCCGTGGGATTCTTTGTTGAGGGGCCTCGCCTGTGTACTGTAGAATGATCAGTAGCAGCCCTGCTATTGACCCACTAGATCCCAGTGGTAGACCCTCGCCATTGTGACCGGCCAATGTCTCCAAACAGTGGCAGATGAGGGCAAAATCACAGTTGGTTGCCAACACCGGGGCCGAAAGAGACGTGGAAGACCAGTCATCCGAAGGGGGTGATTCTTGTCTCTGGCTGGTACGATTCGGAGGGGGTTCCCCTTTCTTGAGCCTGTTCTGCCTTTTTGAATAACCCACAGAGTACATGCACAGAGGTGGTCCATCAACTCCAAACAGTCCCTGCTTTATTTTATTCCGATGGATTTTGTGTACCGAGAGGCCAAGCTGACCTCCTTCGGTTCTCTTACTCGGGCTTGGGAACCAAGACAAGACGTGCATTCAAACCGATTTTGTGCGTGACCGTGCAGTTGGCAGGTACTACAGCAGTGGTTCTCAACCTGTGGGTCATGACCCTTTTGGGGGTCGACCGACCCTTTCACAGGGCTTGCCTAAAACCATCAGAAAACACATATTTCTGATGATCTTAGGAACCAAGAAACTGCTCCAGTATCTGTCTCCAGGCGGGTGTACCTACATGCAGATATGCCCACATACGAGTACCTGGCATGAAGACTGTTACCCATGCTGCATCATGCTTCAAGACAAAATCTCATTTATTTGTAATTAGTAATAAACATTTCACAATATATAATTATATCTTGTTTGTGATTCATCACTATGCTTTAATGATGTTCAATTTGTAACAATGAAAATACATCCTGCCTATCAGATATTTACATGACAATTCATAACAGTAGCAAAATCACAGTGATGAAGTAGCAATGAGAATAATGTTATGGTTGGGGGGGGTCACCACCACTTGAGGACCTGTGTGAAAGGGTCGTGGCACGAGGAAGGTTGAGAACCGCTGTGCTAGTGGCTCGGTACAAGTGCGCTTCCTGGTCCTCCACTCGCCCTTTATTCAAAGCCCTTTATTCTTACTGGAAGAGAGAATGAGGTAATTAGCACCGTCTTCTCTCCCAGGGTGAATGGACTAGGACGGTCTTTGTGCAAAGAAGTCAACAACTTCATGATTTTATTTGAAATGAGCAGACGTGCATTCTGTTGACAAAAACGGAGCCAAGAAACATGTGGTAGGCAGTAATCCACCGGAGCAGCTCTCCTTGTGGCAAAAATTCCAGGGACCCCAAAGCATGGCATCATCATGTTTCCATCACAGCTCTGAAACGAGCGCAGAGTGTGCTATTGAGGCTGATTTTGCTATTATCCCGTCGTGCTCTGATTTTTAAAAGAGATCAAAATTCCATTTTTTCCTGAAGAAAGGGAGCTCAGATTCACAGATTTCATTACCAACTTAAAACAAATTGAGCAAAAAATGAGGGGGGGATTTCCACCCCCCCCCACTTCTTCCTACCCAGCAAGGCCTCCTTTTAAAGCCAGAAAACATCTGTGCACTGAAGTACCTTCTGTGAAGGTCTGAGGAAGTCAGTTTCTAGAATGTGTGCGAGTTCATTGACTCTGCCTCACTTTCCATAACTGAATAAGCAATGGAGAAATCATCCGTTAGCTTTTTGAAAGTGCAGAACAAATGACACATCTGCTAAGAAAGTTATGGGGCGTTCAGATCTTATACTAAACCGATGCTGAATGTGGCATTGGCTGGAGCTGGGCCAGACACGAGGATCTATTTGAATTTTCTGTTGCAAGTTTTTATTTATTTAAGGATCTACATATAACCTCCTCCCTGGGGGACGGGCAATAGAAAAATGGGTGAAGGGAGACGTCGGACAGGGCAAGATATGACAAAATAATAATTTATAAATTATCAAAGGTTCATAAGGAAGGCACACAGTCGCAGAGATGCCAGCCAA
>NW_022109491.1:13155750-13157887 GCF_000313985.2 Echinops telfairi
CCTTCAGGACCAGTGGTGTGAGTGGTGATACTGGGAGGGTAGAGGGAGAGTGGGTTGGAAAGAGGGAACCTATTATAAGGATCTACACGTGACCTCCTCCGTGGGTTGGGGTGGCCAATGTCATTGAATCCGGGTCCACATGGATGCTGGCGTTACAGTAGACCAATGGCTCTCAACCAGGGCCAACTTTTTGGTTATCCTGACCATGGGAGAGTGGAGAAAGGTGGATGGTGCTACTGGTATGTCATAAGTAGAGGCTAGAGATACTGCTAAGCATCTTAGAATAACAGCTGCCAACATCAAAAAGTTATCCAGCACAGCCATGAATAGGGTCAAGGTTGGGAAACCTTGCTACTAGGTGGTTGGACTTGGGATGCAGAGCTAGACTGAAGGAACGGTGGAAGGAGGGTAGTTAAGAGAAGGGTGAGGATGAGGAAGGGACATGACGCTGTACCCGAGCTTGAGGGCACCATGGCTCCGAGGAGCAGTGAGAAGCAAAGTAGGGTCCTATGGATAGGTGTGGGTGGTGGGAGCCAACGCAGCCCATTCGGGAGAAGGTGAGTGAAGTGGGGTTTTGGGTTGGGACCGAGGTGCAGATGCTGAGCATCTGTTGATGTGGTTAAGCAGAGGGGTGTTTCTAGAGGAGAGGCCCAAGGAGAAGGTCCACGCGTGAGGGAGGTGAGCAAAGGCAGGCCAGGGTAGAAAAAGCCAGGCGTTGTGTGGGGATGACGAGGGAGGCAAGTACAAGTGTGGACAATTAAATGATTGGTCCCGATTCATCACCCACCTCTAGTAGTGTTGTTTATGTAGGAGGTCGGGTCGGGCGGGATGTATATCCAGAGTTGGATATCAGGTCCCCAGCTTGGTGGTATGAGGTATGTCAGGATGGTGGGCGCAGTGACCAGAGGAGCTGTACTGTGGGTGGCATTGGTGTTTATGTCCAGTGGCCCTGCCCGGGGAGTGGGCTCTGGGCTGGGGTGTTCTGGCTTCTGGCTCTACTGGTGGGACTGCATGTGTACAGGCAAGTGGGGGTCAGAGAGCTTCCAGTCCTTGTTCAGGGTCTGGCAGTGAGGACAGCCCCAAGCTCAGGAGAACAGCCGCCTTACATCATCGCTGTTAGCAACACGCATGGATGGGTGCAAAAAGCAAGGCTTTCCAGCCAGGCAGTCCTGGGTTCAAATCTCTGTTCTGTCACGTATCGACTGGGTGGTCTTGGCCAAATGACTCATCCTCTTTGAGCCTGGCGGGGTTTTTCTGGGAGAGTGCAAGGAGATCCGGCATGTGGCCATTAGGCATCAGGCTTTCAGCAGCTGCTTTCTCCAAAGCGGGCAACCGATTGCTTCTTTGTTGTCTGTTTTTAGTCTGGAAGCTCCGCTGAACCCTGGATGACCCGGCTGACATTTGAAATACCGGTGACATGACTTCCAACATCACAGCCATGCACAAGCCACCACAGGACGACACACTGACAGACAATTTGAATTTCAGTGCTAGAGAAGACTATTGAAAGTACCCTAGACTGTGTAAAGGGCGAACAACTGTTTTTGGGGGGGTGTCTTGGAAGAAGTCTGGTCACAGTGTTCCTTAGAAGTGAGGATGGCTGAGATTTCATCTTGGGACATGTTGTCAGGAGAGACGGGTGTCTGGAGAAGGACGTCATGGTTACAGGCAAAGGGGAGGGGCAGTGAACGAGAGGAAGGCTCTCAGGGAGGTGCTTGGCCACAGTGGCTCCCACAATGGGCTCAGGCATCGATGGGAGGATGGCGCAGGGCGGGGCAGTGTTTTGTTCTGCCGTGCATCAGCGTGCTGTGGGTCAGAGCTGACTCGATGGCACCTAACAACCACAACCACAACATGCGACAGACCTTGACCAACAAAGCAGGAGCTCCAGGTGAGGAGCTCAGCCGGACCCTTGACAAGGACACGGAGATGCCCCTCAAGTTTCTGAGCGCCGGATGCTGACTGGCTGCAGCCAGGAGGGCGACGTGGAAGACGTTCTGGGTTTGAAATGCCACCCAAACAGGCTTGCTGCCTGTGATATTTCTGAGCTTTCTGCCCAACGCTGAGTCAGAGTGAGAACAGCTGAACGGACGTGGGGCCTTCACGCGCGTCCTCCCAGCGCGCCCCAGAAGGCGGT
>NW_022109491.1:13158983-13160371 GCF_000313985.2 Echinops telfairi
CTGGTCTCTCAGGCCATGACACAGACGAGGCCTGGCTCCCGGGAGGCACAGCAGGAGCCGTGCTTATTAATCCAGCAAGGGCACATTCTTGAGCACTAAAACCCAATCGAGTGGCAAGCCCTTTGGTGCACTGCTCTGGGACCTCAAGGGGAAGCCTTAGCACCCCTCCTTCGCATCCTCTCCAACTGGAAATCTTTCCAGAGTCTTCCCCAGCAGAGTTGATGAATCTCCACTCCATGCTTCTGCCAAGCCTGGCGCGATGCTCCGAGTCCCACCGTGACCACAGAGCGCACCACCCGGTACATCTGTCCTTAGCCATCTCCCCCACAGCCTGGAAAGGACAGCTTGTCCCTCAGTTTGGTAGTCCACCAAGTCTGGATGCAGAAATGTTCTTGAGGGAATTCCTATGTGTACCTTCCTCCATAAGGCAGTTTGTGCAAGTACTCCATGAATGGGTGTGCCTGGAAGGGTCCAGAAGGGAGAAGACACTGGATTTGGAGTTGTTGAGGGGGTACAAGGTTAAAGGCTTGGCTGCTAACCCCAAAGTCAGTGATTCGAAGCTACCCGTTGCTGTGCAGAAGAGAGACGTGGCAGTCTGTTTGCTTAAAGATGACAATCTAGGAAGCCCTAGGGGGCAGTTCGACTCACTCTTCCAGGGTCAATATGAGTCAGACTGAGTCCCAGTAGACTCCATGCCAATGGGTCTGTTTGCTTGGCTCTAAGAATGGCTTTTAGGCAGAACAAAGATTTCTCGAGAAAACTCCCATTATGATCTCTCTGGATTCAGGCCATAATAACCCTGTAAGCTTGGTATTAATGAATTAAAAAAAATCAGTAACTGAGTCTAAGAAAGAAAGAAAGGTTTGCCAAACAAATTTCTCCCATTGAGCGAATTGCCAGACCAGGATGGCTAGGAGAAGCAGCCCCCCGCCCCTACCCCCCTGCAACGTCCCGAGAAGTCAACTCTACTTCTAAGCCTGGTTCTCTGTCCATTTAGCACATACTTTGTGGAAATCTGATGCAATGCTCTTCGAGTGTGGCCCTTGGATCAGCAGGATCCCACCACCTGGGAATTGGGGTAGAAATGCAAATGACCGAGCCTCCGTCCTCTCAACATGGCCATGGAGTAGACGCTGACCCATAGACCAGCAGAATCAGAACCTCTGGGGTGGAACACAGTCATCCACTAGCCCCTCAGGGATTCTGATGCACATTAAGGTGTGACTGCTTCAGGTCTACTGGTTTGTAGATGCAGGGAAAGGTGAGACTAAAGTGGGGGAGGGACAGACGGGTAGCCAATGAGCATGAGGTTTAGCTGGGAGGCTGTTGGAGGAGAGAGGCGATGGCCAAGTGAGTTAGTTAATTGTGCCAGCCTGGCTGATAATCAC
>NW_022109491.1:13160960-13162515 GCF_000313985.2 Echinops telfairi
ATGGGAGGGGGAGAAGGACAATCTTACACCTCTCTCTCTATCAGCTCCCCTAAGTTTTAGAACTTTCAACCCAAAGGGAGAGCTAGTAAGGGGGGAATTCAAGGTCTCAAGGACAATGATGGCTAGTGGACAGGGCCCTGTTGGCTAGGGTTGGGGCCACTGGATGTGAAGGCCAGTGCACCCCCCTCGGTAGTCAAACTCCATTTCTTTCTGCTTTGGGTTGAGTGGACCCATGGACTTGGGGATTGCCTCCTTGGGACCAGCCAGAGGGTGGTGAGAGACCAAGATTAGATTAGGATTTAAGGGGCGGTTGTGGTCCAGATTGCTATCGTTTTCGGTTTAGAGGTGAGTATAAGGTATTGACATATAACAAAACGCATCAATGTTGAGTTTGAAGAATTTTGGCAATTGTGTACACTTGAGTGATCACCCTCAAAATCAAGATACAAAGCATTTCTAAAACCTGGGCAGCGTCTTCGCTTTCCTTTTCTGCCCCTTTGCTTCCACACCCTTTTTTCTTCTTGCTTTTATCACCACAGATTTGTCTTCTAAGCTGTGTCTTGGTAGGCTGATCTGGTTGGCCCAGGCCTTTTCTGATTTTAGTACTGAACGCCCTGTGTCTGGGAATACCCTTAAACCTGGGGAAATCAGGATAGTTGGTACCTGCTCCAATCTGTCCCTCTTCCTCTGCTTCTTTAAATCCACAGCCTCTGATAAAGGGGTCCTCTGATTTCTCCTGGCTGCCTTTCTGGGTAGCCCATCTCCCTTGGGACTCATATATTAGGAGTTAGACATTCCTGGCTGTCCTGACTCTACTGCATCTGATCCTACCAATGCTCCTGTTTTCACTTGCAAGGAGGACGATGCGGCAGAAGGACCAGGTAGCGGCTGACCATGAACAGGGCCGAGATTTGATACTCAGAGTGTGGCCTGTGGGCCAGCCGCACGGTGACCTCTCAGCACAACCCCGCGCACCTCCCCACCCCCCCCTTCTCAGGGTCTGCATCTTATTCGGCATCTGTATATTCACATTTCATCCTTCACCTCTGGGGATCACGTCCCCCTTACTAACCTCAAGCCTGGGGGTGCCCCTCACAGCAAACCACTCACAGAGGAGTCACGGAGGGCTGTTGCTGGGTGCTGCCCACGGCCATGGAAGACTCTTCAGTTTATTGTACTCAGGATCTGATGAATTATTGAGCCAGGTGAGGATTCTCTCCCATCTCTCGAAAGTAGGTTGGAGAAATATCCCGTGCATTAAGCCCTCTCTCCCTTTGCATGTGATCCTGGGGTCAGCTGTGGTCAGGGCGAGGAGGCAGCTGTTAGCCTGGGCTGATGCGCTCCTCCACGCTCCCCAAGGACAGAGAACCTTTCCCTCATTCACAGCCCTCGGAAGTGAATGTGTTACTGAAATCTGAGAGATGTGTATTAGGTCCATCGTGCAGCTTGGGGGGACCCCTGAGGGCGGTGGATCAGAATACACAGCCAACCTCTATCTTTCCTTGAGATGTTGAAACAGAAAGAATGTGCACAAAGAATGAAGCAGCGATGTAGC
>NW_022109491.1:13162979-13173049 GCF_000313985.2 Echinops telfairi
ACAATTGATGTGTGTATGGATTGGGATAACAGTTGTATGAGCCCCTAATAAAATGTTAAAAAAAAAAAGAAGGAAAAAAACCCAAAAGAATGAAGCAGCATGCCTACCGCCAGGGTGAGCATGACTCACATTTTGTAGCATTGACTTCAAGTGTATTTTAATTTTTTTTATTAATCAGTTTACTTGGGGGCTCTTATAAATCTTAAAACAAGACATCATTCAATTGTATTAAGCACACTTGTACATATGTTGCCATCAACATTTCCAAAACATTTTCTTTCCACTTGAGCCCTTGGTATTAGCTCCTCTTTTTTCCCCTCCCTTCCCCTCCTTCCCTCTCTCCCTCATGAATCCTTGATTAATTATATATGGTTATTGTTATTTCGTATCTTGCACTGTCCATTGTCTCCCTTCTCCCACATTTCTGTTATTTGTCCCCTTTGGGGGGTGGGGCTATATATCCAATCTTGTGATGGGTTCCCCCTTTCTCAGCCTTCCCCCTCCCTGACCATTCCACCTACCGTCATGATATTACTACTCCCATGACTGTTCCCGAGGGGTTATCTTTCCTGAATTCCACGTATCGAGTGCTCTTATCTGTACCAATGTGTGTTCTCTGGTCCAGCCAGATTTGTAAGTTAGAACTGGGTCATGGTATGCAAGTGTATTTTTAATAAAAGTCAGAATACCTTACAGGTAAAGTGGAAGCACCCTCTGGTCAACGCCCCATTTCCAGAGTCAACCGCTCCTGTGAATTTCATGACTAGCTGTGCTTCCACCTGGCCAAACCCTTTTTACATATATTTTTAGACTTTTGCCTTTCTAGGTAGGTCTACGATGCTTTACACATAATAAATGGACGATGCTTTGTGGGAATGCGTTTAAACACTTACATGCATTTACTCCGGTTCCCTTGACACCGTGCCTTTTCACAGAAGCCTAATTTTTGACCTCTATTCTTGCTGATACATTTAGCGCTAATCCATTTATTAGGACTGCTGCAAGGTAGTCCAGGGTGCACACAGGCCGTTCTTTCCTTCTCAGTCCCCTCCTGCTACCTATGGAGATGGTTTCCATTAGTAAACAATGCGGCAGTGAGCATCCTTGCCCTGGCCCCGTTGGGTGCACGTGTGAGAGTGCCTTTGGGGGCATGTCACCAGAAGTGGAATCATTATGCTGGGTGCTCTGTCTGGGCTCTTTCCATTTTCTGAGGCATTGCCAATGGCTCTCCAGTGTCTTCACAGCAATTTACATTCCTACCAGCACTTTATGAAAGTACAATTTCCTTGACACCCTTTCAGCACTTTGATATGGTCAGACTGTTTGGCTCTGGCTAGTTCCACAGGAGAAAATGGTACCCTTCTGTGTTTGGAGCTGAGGTCAGTAGACTCGATTCTTGTCCGGCTCTGCCATCAACTTGAACTTGAACTGGGACAAGTCCCTTCCCCTCTTTGGTCTTTTTTTTAACAGGATGGTTGTGTCAGTGGACAGGGCTTTAGGACCTGTGCTGTTTTGGAGATGACATTGATAAGACTGGTATGGAAGCTTCCTCTGCCACTCAATACCTGTGTGTGAAAGTCAAAATTGTGGCTGACTCTGGAAAAGGGGTGTGGCTCAACATTTGGGGTACCTTCAAAGCTCACTTCAAACTTCAATTCTTGAAGTGGAGAAACAGCTTCAAATGGGAACTCAGGAGAGGTGAGGCTTTGTTCTTGGCTTTAACATTTATCTAAGGTATGAATGGATGGATGAGGAACCCTGGCGGGAGAGGGGGTTATGAATTGGGTTGCAAGGTTAGTAGTTCAAAACCACCAGCTGCTCTGTGGGTGAAAGAAGAGGCTTTCTGCTCCCATGTAGATGTATAGCCTTGGGGACCCACAGGGACACTTCTACTCTGTCCTTTAGGGTCACTATGAGTCAGAATCAACTCGATGGCAGCGAGTTTAGTTTTTGTTTTTTATAGTGGGATGATCCCGTGCTGACAATTTGGTAGGGCTCACTGCAGTATCAATGTCTACCCCAAGGGCCAGGAGGCCCACCCTCGGCAAGTCCAGTTTACACCAAAGAAAGGCCTTCTTCCGACAGGGACTAAGCCCTAGACTGGCCGTAAGACCAGATGCAACCCTAGCCAATTGTATTTCTGGAAGCTGACTCTTTTTACACTTGGCTTTGGCTTAATCAAGGAGCCTTGATGGTGCCATCGTTAGAGAGCTCAGATGCTAACGGTTGGTGCTTTGAACCCACCAGCAGGTCTATGGGAGAACAGTGTGGTAGTTTGCTTCTGTAAAGATGACAGCTATGGAAACTCCGTGGAACTCTCTATCCTACAGAGTCGCTGTGATTCAGGCTCTGCTTGGTTTTGTTTTTAGCCCGTGTGGTTCTTCAGTGGAGGAAGGGCCTTCACCTGGGATTACGGTTCCTTGGCTGCTTCAGGGTAACAGGGACTTGGCTCAAGCCCCTGGAGACTATCGTAATGGGAGAGTGTGGAAGGTGGTCAGATTTAATAAATAAAAATAAATCTATGTGCATAGGATGGATTTATAGTAAAAAAGATAGATTATTTAATTAAAATTCAAATTTAACAGGGCCGCTCATATCTTATGTGACACTCTAGGTAGGAGAAGACAGGTCACCAGTCTAAAAGTTAGTGAAGAAGGAGCAGTCTAACTTGACAGGTAGTGAGCTTCTTGTGGTTGGAGGTGTATAAGCAGAGGTTGTGTGGGTGATATGGTCTGAAAGCTCTGCTTATATGACTGGAAGGGCAGGCACTCAGTGCCACTTGAAACAGTGTGTGGGCATCTTGCATGATGAAAAAAGGTAGAAGATTGCTCCGGCCATGGTGAAGAATGTGGCCGTGAGCATGAAGGGATGAGTATTTGTTTGAATCCTGTCTATCAAGTTGTGAACTTAGGAAGGGATTTCAGGGTCACATGGTAGTGCTACGTGTCACTTGTTTAGAAACCAGCAAAATGTTTTGTTCCAGAGGCTGCACCATTTGACATTACCTTAGCAATGGCTGAGAGAGCCCTAAGGATAGTGGGCTACGTGTTGGGCTATTAACTGTAGGGTCAGCAGTTTGAGACCGCGCAATGGGAGACAAATGAGATTTCACTTCCATAAAAAGCTATCAGCCTTAGGTGGAGAGCAAATGCTTTGAGAATGACGTGGGCAATGAATGTGCAAATGTGCTGGACACAATTGATGTATGTATGGATTGTGATAAGAGTTGTATGAGCCCTAATTAAACGATTAAACAAACAAATAAACAAAAGCTATCATCTTGGAACCCCAGAGGGGGCAGTTCTAACCTGTCCTTTAGGGCCACTGTGAGTGGAATCGACTCCGTGGCCGTGAGTGTGGTGTTTGGTTAGCGATGGCTTAGGGCTCCCGTTTCTCTCATCTTGCTAACACGGTGTTTTCTGTGTTTCTGTGATAATAGCCATTCTCCTGGGGGGAGTGGTCTCTCCTGGTTTTGACTGGTATTTTCCCAAGGAACTTGAGCATCTTTGCATGTGCTTATTGGCCCTTTGAATGTTTTCTTGGGATACATGTCTGTTCAAGTCCTTTGCTCATTAAAAAAAAAATTGGGTTGTTAATCTTTTGGTGGGAGAGAGTTTCATTTTTAATGAAAGAATTTTTAAGCACCTATTTGGGTCAAGCGTGGAAGAGAAGCCTCAATTTATGCCTCCAAGGAGTCACAGTCAAATGTAATGTTTCCCAAAGTGGGTAATAGCACTCTTGGGGGGCAGTTTGAAGATGGGGGATGGGGTGGGGGCTGCAAAAGAAGAAACCTACACTTCATCCTGGATTATGGGCTATCGTATGGGCATTTTTAATTGCCAGGGAGCCACTGAGTAATTTATTTTTTTAGGCTAAGTAAGTTTGGGAACCTTCAGTCTAATGGAGAGACAGATAGGCTAAACCAGAGACTGCTGGGCAGGCTGTCAACCAAGGGTGGAGACAACACAGAAAAGGGAGACCAATTCTGACTGGGGAGGATGGCACATGGAGCGTGCAATGGTGGTTCACGGAGGACAGTCTGGGAAGGACATTGGGCTCTCAGTCTGCTGACATGGAGTTCTTGAGCCATAATCTGCCTTTTCCTACCATCTGAGCCGTCCACCAGTTGTGTGCAACAGCAGCACTGACTGCTATGTCCTTGGAGGCGGGCACCCAGAGGCTACAGGACCATGGTCACACTGGATGAAAGGGTGGCCTGGGTGACTTTCCAGGGCAGGTGTTCTTCCATCTGTTATGAGGATCAGCTGTGAGTAGGGTAGGGCATCTAGTCCCTGTTGTGCCAGCCTCTCTCTGAAACCACCATAATAAGGTAGTTGTCTGGCCATCCCTTGTTAGTTGGACAGAGAAGAGTGGCGTTGGGCACATGCATTATATAAATGAGACTCCACAGAGGAGCTATGCAGCCCAATCCTATGCATTTCCCAAACATGCTGTTGGAAACAGCAGCTTTGTTCGGTGTCTGATTTTATAAATCCAGGGAGTCATGCAATCGAGGCTCAGAGATTTTTTCCATGGGCCCTGGCGATGATCTCTGGGCAACCAAAGACTTCACTCATCTCTGGCATTTCCCACCCCCACTACACTTGCCATTGAGTCACCAATACTCTGGGAACCTGGTTCTGGGTGGGAGAAGGGGGTACTGGGCTTTGAGGGGAGTTGGTGCACATGGAGGCCATTTCTCTGTGATGGCGCCGTTGACCTTTGGTGACCAACGAACTTCACTCAGCATTATGTCCTCTAGATCCATCCGTGCCAGGAGCTGTTTGCAGTCTCATCCTTCTTTAGTGCCCATTGTGTCGGCAGCTAGGTTTCTCCATCTGTTCTTCCACTGACGGGCATTGAGCTTGTTTCTGTCTTCTTGCTGCGATGAACATGGGTCTGCTCATATCTGTTCATGCTATGCTCTTTATTATTTTTTAAAACCGCTTTAAAGAAGAGCGGATACCAAGGGCTCAAGTAGAAAGAAAATGTTTTGAGAACGATGAGGGCAACAAATGTACAAATGTGCTTGACACAATGGATGTAAGTGTGGATTGTGATAAATGTTGTACAAGCCCCCCCCCCACAAATGATTTAGAAAAACAAACAAAAAACTGCTTTATTGGCACTCCATACAGTTCAATAGTTCAACCATATCAAGAAGAGTTGTACAGTCTCTACCACAATCCATTTTAGAACATTTTCTTTTCCCCTGTACTCATTGTGATTCATGTATTTTTTTTTCCATTTTGGCAAAAGTCTACACAGCAAAACATTCTTCAATTCAACAATTTCTACATGCGTAATTCAGTACCATTGATTATATTCTTCATGTTGTACAACCATTATTGATATCCCTCTCCAAAGTGTTCCACCATCATTAAAATGAATTCAATGCCCTCTAAGCAAAAACCCTTCCTCCTTCACCATGGTAACCAGAGGTCCAGTTTGGTTTCCTTTCTTTGTTTCTTAACAGTTTTTTGATTGTGTCGTTTACTTCTGTGGGGTAGGTACCAGGTAAGAGATTGCTGGGTCCTGTGGGATTTCTCTTCCCAATTGTCTGAGGAAGCGCCATACTGCTTTGCGCGGGGCTCGTTCTGTCGTACAGTCTCTGGGTGGGTGTTTTCGTGTTGCTTAGGAGTTAATCTGTAGGAGCCTTGGTGGGGAAGTGATTACGAATTTGGCTGCTAACCGCAAGGTCAGTAGTTCAAAACCAACAGCCGCTCTAGTGGGTCATCAGCTTTGGTAGAAATGCACGATGCCAGCACTGCTAGCAGCGGAGTAAATTGCCAGTGTCTTGCCAATGCTCCTCATCCACACTGTTCACAGTCATGCAAACGTCTGCCTTCCCTTTCCTCCCTGATATCTCTAATCCAAACACCCGCAAGCCAAACCCATTGCCTGTGTAGGGTTTCCAAGATGGTAAATATATATTTGCGTTTCAGACATTTTTTATTTATTCAAATTTCTTTATTTATTGGGAATGACTGAAATAAAACATAGACTCACGATCATTGTAGAAATGGCTTTAGGCAAAAACAGGTCAGAGGAATGTTATTGCTTCCCATTTTCCACCAGTAGATTGGTTGCCCTTGATGAAGACAGCCAACCGTCTGCCAGGAATGCTTGAGATAGGGTCTAGAAGACAGCATGCCCACTCACAAGCGGGGAAACACCCTGGGAAGTAACTTCTGTGTACTCCCAGATTTCCTCAGACAAGACCAACACAAGGGCGCCTCCCAGGCCTCTGAGCACACTGGAGCAGGAACCCTCGAAGAACTCTGCTGCCTTCATCACGAGCACTCTTCCTCAGCAGGCCAGCATGCCGGTGGGCACATCAGTGGCTTTGCGCCCCAACTGCATATCTTTCAGCAGTGAACGGTGTTGAATGGGTAGGAGGTGGCCATGGCCATGGCCGTGATGGACTGCACAGTCATCCAGCTAAGGAACCTGTGGTCGTCACCTAATCTGGTGTCAATTTAAGGATTAAGAGTGGAGGGGTGGAGTCTAGGCTGTCAAACTGGAGCTAGCCAATGAGACGTCTGTGGGCATGACCTTTGTAATAGTCTAGATACTTTGGAGGAACAAATCCACAGCAACTCACGTATAAGAGAGAGTTTTATGCAAAGAAAATGTGCATCACGAAGACATCCCAACCCAATGCTGCCCAAGCCCACAAGTCCAACATTAACCCATACCCAACACCAGTCCACAAAGTCCTTCACCTCACAAAACAGAGGCAATAATGCCGACTGCAGGAGGAAAGCTGAGTCAGTGAATGTGTAAGCATCTCAGCACTGGCAGGGGTCTCCACATGGCTGCTCCAGCACCCAGGGCTGCATCGGGATAGATCCATGCGGCTTCTCCTTGGGGATGTCTTGTAGGAAATCCATCTTGCAAGCTGAAGCAGGGAACTGCTAAGGCAGCTGCACCCGATGCAACCATCACAAAACAAGAGACCCGAGAACTAGAAAGGCAAGGCTTCACCACCCATTTATCCCTCCGCCTTTCAACCAGACCCACATGTGATTATCGGCCAGGCTGGCACAATTAACTAACTCAACCTTCTCCTGAGAATTCTGGGAAATCTGGTACTTCGTCCTTGGAGGCAGAAGACACCTTTCTCTCTCTGCTATTCCCTGGGAGACATTGCAGAAGACAAGCCACATGGATGCAACCAGACCTCAGAAGCCAGAGAAACCACAGAGAGACCCCTGCCAGCGCTGAGATGCTTACAACGCCACTGGACCCAAAGACTTTCTACCCACTGGCTTGTGATCGTCCTGCATTTGCCTTCATTGCATGTGTCTCATGAGTCTGAAGAGGACTTTATGGATTGGTATTGGACATATGGGCTAATATCAGACTTATGGCCTTGGACTGGATTGGGCTGGGATGTTTTCTCAACATTCAATTGCTCTTCTATATAAAGCTCTTTCTTATACACATATTTGTGTCCATGGATTTGTTTCTCTAGTCTACCTAGACTAACACAGAAGATGTGCAGAATCTTGGGATTGGGAAGCATTCCCTTTGTGATATCATTGATGCTGAAGCAGGCAGCTCAGTAGACGATAATCCCCTGCACAGACATGTTAAAGCCCTGGTACAGGTCCTAGATCCCCTCAGACTTGGGGATCTTAACCAGGCACTCACCGAGGCTTCTGAACTCCTGTTTGGTGCTGGCTTTGCCCATATCAGCTGCTAGCGGGTACTGCCCAAATCAAGAGGATACGTAAAGCACAAAGCAGTGGGTCCTCTTGTCTACACCACCCAGGAAGATCTGCTTGTATTTATCTTTGAAGGCAAAGTTGAGAGCCTGGGTGGGGAAGTATTGGATGACATTGGCCAGGTTACCATGCCAGAAGGACAGGACCCCTGCTCCTAGGGGATTCAAACCATGAAGCCGATGATGTCCCTGTACTGCTTACCTAATGGTAATTTGCTTGCTGGCTTGCTACATCTGCAGCAGCAGGTTGACCCGTTCAATGGGTGCTACTGCTGTTTTGGAGATGGCCATGGCCTCTGCCAAGAAGTCATTGGCGAACAAGACAGTGGCAACTGTCATGTTGGAGAAGAATGATGCAACAGGTGACGGCCAGTGTGATCGTTAGGTTTATTGTGCCAACCTGGACAAGAGGAACATGTGGGACAAATCAGGTCACAGTTTGATTGGAGGGCAAAGAGCTAAATGACTCTAAAATGCCTACCTCCCACTGGTTATCAGACCAGTGTGCTGCTGCTTTAGCTAGTTCTCTAGCTCAACTTGGGAGCTACACTCCCTGTGGGCCAAGCCATCCCGTGGATTGTGTAGTTAGAGTTTGAGGCTCCTTCGAGACCTGCTTCACCACACTGCTGGTACGTACATCCCTTGAACTTGAGGCTGGTGAATCCTGTCACCTTGCTTTGCTTGAGTTAGATATCCCATCCAGGCCTGCTTTGCTAAGCTCCCGGGCTACTGACTGTTGCTGCCCTGCCCTGCTGTTTGCTGCCTGTGGACAGACTGTCAGCCTTGGTGGAGGAAGGAGTCTTCTGTCTGCTTCCTTGACCTTGGACCCAGCAGCCCACATGAGTTGAAGGATTTCCAGTTTATTAACTGTTCTACGGAAGTGAGTCGAACTGAACCCTCTGTATTGCTGTGTGGACTAATTAGCTGTTATATTTCTTCTTGCCGCATAAACTAAGGTGACCAGATATCCAGCTTTTGGCGGGACAGTCCCGATTTTTAATAATTTGTCCCGTGTCCAGCGGCATTTTAAAAAAGTCCTGATTTTTGGAAAGAATGCACGACAAGCTAGGGTATATGGTTTTTGGCTGCCATGTGGCTATTTTGCCAGGATATGAGTTTTATCAATGGTGTCCCACTTTACCAATGTTAAAATCTGGTCATCTTAGTATAAACCTATCCTCAGATATATCTAATCATAAGTGTCCTGGTTTTGTTTCTCTAGAGAACCCTGTCTAACACATCTAGGATGGCACCAGCTTTGACTTCAGGGTTCTGACTGCGAGCAGACATCCTTCTCTTTCTCCCATGCAGTCACTGGTGGATTTGATCCGCCAATCCTGTGGTTAACCATCTGCTGCTTAACCTACTGTGCCATCAGGGCTCCTTTTCTCTAGTCCAGTCATGATGAAAAACACTAACCCTTCACTATCACAGCCACTAAGTCTAGTAACATCTTCACTGTCTTTACAATGGGCAAAATCCTTCCATATAAACTCCATAAGCCTCTGGATGCCCCAGTTTCCCCATCTGTAAAATGAGAGTAATAACAGTAGCCACCTACATAGACTTGTAGAATTAAATTAGATAATGCCACTGAAGCATTTAGAACAACGTCTGACACATGGAAAACACTCAGCCCACGTGAACTGCTTTCATCTTTTGAAGGCGGAATGAACCCCCTGCCCTGCCCGCCACCTCTCCACTCTACAGAAGAATGCTGGTTATAATCAAACCAACCCAAACCCACTGACATCGCAACTCATGGAGACCCTAAAAGACAAGGTAGAGTTGCCCCTGTGCATTTAAGAGGCTGTAAATATCTTTTTAAAAGTCATTTTGGGGCTTATACAACTCTTATCACAATCCATCCATCCATCCATTGTGTTAAGCACATTTGTACATTTATTGCCCTCATCCTTCTCAAAACATTTACTTTCTACTTGAGCCCTTGGTAGCAGCTCCTCATTTTCCCCCTCTCTCCCCGCCCCCTCCCTCACGAGCCCTTGATCATTTATAAATTATTATTATTTTGTCATACACCGTCCGATGTCTTCCTTCACACACTTTTCTGTTGTCCATCCCCCAGGGAGGGGTTTATATATAGATCCTTGTAATCAGTTCCCCTTTTCTACCCCACCCTCCTCCTACTCTCCCTGTATTGCCACTCTCACCACCGGTCCTGAGGGGATCATCTATCATGGATTCCCTGTGTTTCCAGTTCCTATCAGTACCAGTGTACACCCTCTGGTCTAGCTGGATTTGTAAGGTAGAATTGGGATCATGATAGTGCATGGGGAGGAGGAAGCATTAAAGAACTAGAGGAGGAAAGAGGGAACCGATT
>NW_022109491.1:13173987-13181766 GCF_000313985.2 Echinops telfairi
TTGTCCCACTATCATGCTCAGTCTTCATTTGGGTTTCAGTAATTCTTCTTGGTTACATTACCCTTGATCACGCCCTACCAGGCCTCCTACATGCTCCGCACCACCGATTTGGATCACTTGTTGCTCCCTTGTCCCTGTGCTTGTTAACACCACTTCCCTTCCCCCCAACTCCCCCTCTCCCATGTCCCCCCCAGAACTGTTGGTCCCGTTGTTTTCTCCTCCAGATTGTTCATCCAGCCTATCTTATTTAGACAGACCGAGTAGGTCTGCTTTTTATCATCACCTTGAGTTGGCAATGGTAAACCATGTCACTAGTAAAATGATCCTCTCTTCAAAATAATCAGTCGACCCCAGCAATTGCTGCAAACTATCATTATTATATGCAAGCTTCCCTTTGCACATCTTCATCCCAACCATAGACCTGAACTCATTGCCATTGGTTTGATTCTGTCCCATAGAGAGCCTATGAGACAGGGTAGAACTGCCCTGGCTTTCTGAGACTGAACCTTTGTGGGAGCAGACAGCCTCCCATCTTCATCACGGATCCTCTAATAAGTGTATTTTCATGGAAGTTGTTCCAGGCAATTCTGTGTTTTACCGCTGCTCCTCTATATGGTGCATCAACTCAGCTTCATGCCTTTGCATTGAAAAGTCAGTTCCCAACAGCCTGGGAGAATCCTTGCATGTGAATTGTGGTTCTGGGGAAGCATGTGGAAAGTACCACAGACTGCCAAGGGAACCAACAAATCTGTCTTGGAAGAAGTACAACCCCAATGCTTCTTAGAGGCAAGGATGGTGAGACTTGGTCTCACATACTGTGGACAGGTTATCAGCAGAGGCCAGTCCCTGGACAAGGACATCATGCTTGGTGACATACCAGGGCAGCGACAAAGAGGAAGACTTCCCACAAGATGGATCGATGGGCTCAAAAATAAGAGCAATTAAATAACAATAATTTATAATTTATCAAGGGGTCATGAGGGTGGGAGGGTGGGGGCGGGAGGGAAATAAGAGGAGCTGATACCAAGGGCTCAAGTAGAAAGAAAACGTTTTGAAAATGATGATGGCAGCAAATGTACACATGTGCTTGATACAATTGGTGTGCAGATTGTTATAAGAGCTGTAAGAGCCCCCAATAAAATGATTTATATAAAAATATAATAAGAGCAATTGTAAGGCTGGCATAGGTCTGGGTGATGTTTCATTCTGTAGTATATAAGGTTGCTATGAGTCGGAACCTACTCATAGGCACCTGATGGCACCTGACAATAATCATTGCAGCAGCAGCAACTGTTTAGGATGCTAAGAATTCCCTGTGGGCATAGTTCAGGCCGCCAGTCCCTGAAGCACTACTTACTCCTCCATTTAAACAGGAGATTCAATATCAACAATGATAGCCCAGGGATTAAACAAAGAAAACATTACCAATTGGAGTTAAAGAAATACTTATTTGTGCTTAAAATTTTTTTCCTTTTAAAAAATAATTTTATTGGGGGATTATACAACTCTTATCATAATCCATCCATCCATCCATCCATTGGGTCAAGTACGTTTGTACATCTGTTGCCCTCATCACTATCAAAACATTTGCTTTCTACTTGAGCCCTTGGTATCAGCTTCTCATTTTTTCCCCTCCCTCCCCACCCCCTGTGTTTAAAACTAAGGACAGAGAAATGGAGCAGGAACTGTGAGCTGAAATATTTTCATCTAGTAAATGCGAATTTTAGTCCCTGTGGTAGATACATAATCTGTTGTCTACTTGCGACTTAAGAGTGATGGGGTGGAGTTTAGCCTGTCAGTTCGGTTGCAGCTTGATTACCTCATTTGGAGGTGCTAAGGAGATAAATAGCTCGCTGGAGGCGGGACACTCGCTCATTCCCTGTGAGACATTTTCTCTGACAAGACACATGGAGCTATGCTAGAGCCCCGGAGCTGGAGGAGCCACGTGGAGACCCACACCAGCGCTGAGATGCTTTCACTGCCACTGGATCCACAAGACTTCCCACCACTGACCTGTGATCTTCTTGCATTTGGCGTCATTGCATGTGTTTCATGAGTCTGAAGGGGATTTTACAGATTGGTATTGGACATATGGGCTAATATCGGACTTAGGGACTTGATCTGGACAGGGCTGGGATGTTTTCTCAATATTCAATTGCTCTTGTATATAAAGCTCTTTCTTATACACATAGGAGTATCAATGAATTTGTTTCTCTGGTCGACCCAGACTAACACAGTCCCTGCCATCAGTAGTTTTTCCCGGTAAGGGATACTACATTTAACACAGAGGTTTCTCCTTCTAAATGGTTAATTGTTTAAAAACCAAAGCATGGGCCAGGAAAATAATGATCACCCCACAGTTATGGCTTGGAAGAAATGAGCCGGATATCAGGGAGGGATGTTGAAACGGTCATTTCTTGCTAGTTAAGATGCTGGCTGCATTGGACTCCACCGCACCGTGTTCACATTATCTCCTCTGATGTACAGAGAGGCCCAGAGAGGAAGGGCTTGCTGATTATTCCTGGTTTTGTTTTTTAATTGATCTAACTCTACTAATAACACAAAACTAAAAAACCTGGCTGCTTCTTCCACTCTGATTGGCTCCCATTTGGTTCCTTCCCTGTACTTAAAAATATAAAATTTTTTATTACAGATGTAACCTGTAAGCTTCTCAGTATTCCAAATTAACATCAGGCATCCTGCCAACAATGAAATTGTTCTGGCATTAGCCCCTCTGGGGCTCTAGGAGATAATGAAAAAATCAAGGGGCCCTATGTGGGCCAGAGTACATCTGTGCGCCATAGGGTTTTCCATGGCTGGTCTTTCAGGTTGCCAGGTCTTTCTGCCTCGGTACCTCAGTGTGGAGTTGATCCTCTAGCAGCTGATCTCATGAATCGTTGACACCACCCAGTAATCTCCTGTGGTAAGAAGTCTCCTCTAAATCATCCCTGGTGGTGTAGTGGGTAACTCACTGGACTACTACAAGGTTAGCAGTTTGAAACCACCAGCTTCTCTTTGGGAGAAAGATGAGGCTTTCGACTCCCATGAAGAGTTACAGTCTCAGAAACCCACAGGGGCAGGTCTAGCCTATCTGGTACGGTCACTAGGAGTCAGACATGACTCGATGGCAGTGAGTTTGGTCTTTTGGAAAGCAGTCCTTGTTCTTTTTCAGAGTGTCATCTTGTGTGCGGGGTAGGTGGGGGGATATTGCAAGGCCTACTACCAACATCAGCCACACTGCTGCCAGTGATCACTACCTGGGGCTGGGGGTATCCTTGTTGGTGATGACCACTGCGCTCAGTTGGATTCTCTATAGAAGCAAAGCCAGGGATGCTTGTAGGTGTTGTCTAGAGAAAGAGATTTCTATCGAGAGGTGGCTCACACCGTTGTAGAACTAGGCAAGTCTAGTCCTGTTCAAGCCAGGCTTCTCCTGATTCGTGGAAGCTGATGGACAGGAAGCAGGATGATGGAGCAGAGATGACAGAGCACACAGGCTGGCGGGTGCTGGGAGGCCGAAGTTGGTGGAATGAATCCACTGTCTGTAGTCTGCTGATAACTCCTGGGACTGGCAGGCGACCTGAAAGGAGATGGTGGAACCAGACCCAAGATCCACCTCTGACCGCAGGTGAACGGCCAAAGAGAATGCTACCCTTCTCGGCCTCTCTTTCTTATGCCAAAAGGCTTATGCCACCAAGGAGATGTCATTAGGCTGTGGCACAATCGATAGGTTGAGTTTCGCCCCTACCCTGACTCAGGAGAAGCGGGTGGGCGCAATCCGTCGCCATCACAGCTACCATGCCTCCTTATTGCCCTCAGTGGAGCCCTCGTCGCCTCAGTCCCTCGCTTGAGAGCTGGCGTTGAAGTTACCATGAGAAACACCTACTCTGCAGCCCACTGACCCAGACGCCACCACGCGGACCTTGACGAGCTCCAGGCTGGCCTCCCTGGGCAGGGCCAGCTCAGCCGCTGGCATCTTCCTGGCATCTGGGTCCCTGGCCAAACATCCTCTGAGCTCTTAGAGGCACAGGTGCCCATTTTCAGTTCCTCTTCTTTCCTGTCCTGGGATCATGGTGAGGACAACTGGACCCGCCAGGGGAAATATTTCTTTCTTCCGAGGGCTTGGGCCTGGCAACACAGACACAATGGTACCCTGTATGCCCACTCCCCACCAAGTCTGGCCTGTTCCTTCCCAAGTCATGCATCACACCTGACATGCCAAGCCCTAGGGGGGCCCTAAGGGCTGGCACGTTCTCCTGGCACAACTGTTCACGGACTCCTCACTTTCTAGGAATGAATGAGCTTTTCCTCCTCCTCTCCTTATGCACCTCTCCCAGGAACACACCAACCACAGTGGGTGTGGGTGTGGGTTGGCGGGAAGGTGCTCTAGCTGGACAGGGGCATAGCTGGGCTCCTTCATCCCATTCATACTCCCCCCAGGGACTCTGCCCAGCTTGAGCTTGGCCAGTCTGTGGCCTGGAAGGAGCCGCTGGCCAAATGGCGCTGTTTCTGTTGTCTGGATCCTTTCAGTTTGGGGGCAGGAGTATTTGTTCTCTGCTGATTGGAAGGACTGGTGACCTCAGTGAGCCCCACCTGCCTTCCCTCTCCACTCAGCCTGGCCCTTCTGGGCTCCTGTGGGTGGTCAGGGATTAAGAGCTTGGTGGCTAACTGGAAGGTGAGTGGTTCAAAGCCTTGGGCTGCTCTTTGGGAGAAAGGCGAGGCAGTCTGCTTTTGTGCACATGCTAGCCTTCAGAAACATTGAAGGGCAGTTCTAGTCTGTCCGCCAGCAGTGCCATATCCCCCAGTCTCTCTCTGACTCAGGCCCCTCTTGCCCTTATTAGGAGTCTTGTGATTAGATTGGACTCCTCTGGATAATCCACAGTAATCTCCTCATCTCAAAATCCTTAATTTAATCATAGTGGCAAAATCCCTTTTCCATATACGGCAACATAGCCACAGGTTTCAGGGATTAGGATGGGACACCTTTGCGGGCTATTATTCTGTCACCCATATCCTCCAAATCCTCCAGGGGCATTCAAAAAACAAGGTGAGGGGGTGCGTATGTGGGCAGAGAGCTCCCACATCTGATCTTCTTTTAGCTCCCTCTCCTACCTGGGGGTCCTATCAGGAGGCGGAGCCTGCTTCCTGACTGAGGTCTCCTGGGAAAACACAGTCAGAAGGACCTGGACACATGCCCCGCCCACATCAGAGGCTACCCGCTGTTTCAGGGGGCAGTGCCTGGGCACAGCTGTGGCTGTGTGCCTCCACCATAGGCATGCCCTACCTGAGTCTTTCTCTGGCTCAGCCTTCAGCAGTATAGGCCAGCAGTGCTGGGGGATGGGCACAAACCCTGGGCTTCCTGCTCCCCAGGACTAATCCTGAGGGGAGTGCTACACCGTCTCCCAGAGTTTCTAGTGGAATTGAACCTCACCTGTCCTCCGCGTTAACCCCCTATGGCGCTGGAGTTCGCTCCTGCTGATGGGGACCTTTTACTCACTGCCATCCATTCGGTGCGGTGCTGACTCATTGTGACCCCACAGACAGAGTGGAACTGCTCCTGTGGGTTCCCCAAGACTGTAACTCTTCCCCTACTTGTCTGCCAGTGTGTTGTGCGGTGGTGGCCTGTGTGATGCTGGAAGCTATGTCATGGATTTCAAAGGCCAGCGGGGCCACCCAGAGTGAACAGGTTTCAGCGGAGCTTCCACTTCAGAGCAGGTAGCTTGCTGAAAACCTTATGCACACCAGGCAAGGATGCCGAGAGTACCCTGACTGACTGCCCAGAGAACAACAGACGTGTCTTGGAAGGCGTGTGCCCAGAGTGCTCTTTAGAGGTGAGGATGGTGAGACTGGGTCTTCTGGAGTTTAGACACCTTGCCAAGTGTGTAGTTACATAATCTGTTGTCAATTTGAGAGGATTAAGAGTGTAGGGGTGGAGTTTAGCCTGTCAATCAGGTCGTAGCTTGATGACCTCATTTGGAGGCACGAAGGAGATAAACAGCTCGCTCGAGTCAGGATGCAGGCTCACTCCCTGGGAGACAGTGCAGCTGACAAGACACCTGGAGCTACACTAGTGCCCTGAGCTGGAGGAGCCACGAGGAGACCCCTGCCATGCTGAGATGTTTACACCACCATTGGATCCACAAGACTTCCTACCCACTGGCCTGTGATCTTCCTGCATTAGGCAACATTGCATGTATTTTGTGAGTCTGAAGAGGACTTTACAGAGTGGTATCAGACATATGGGCTAATACTAGACTTATGGACTTGATCTGGCCTGGGCTGGGATGTTTTCTCAATATTCAACTGCTCTTGTCTATAAAACTCTTTCTTATACACATATGAGTGTCTAGAAATTTGTTTATCTATCTACCCGGACTCACTCACCAGGAGCGACCTGTGCCTGGAGGAGGCCATCCTGCTTGGTCAAGCGGAGGAGCAGGGAAAGAGCAGAGGGCTCTCCTGTCAATAAGATGGATCAAGACCATGGCTGCAAACATGAGCTCAAGTGCAGGGACACTGGCGAGCACAATGCAGGACTGGGCCCTGTTTCGTTCGGTTGTGCGCAGGGTTGCTATTGGGGGGAGGGGATCGATTCCATGGTGCCCAACACCAAGCATCAGCTTTTCACATAGTAGAAAGCCTCGTCTTCCACCCTTGGAGCGGGTGGTGGTTTCAAACTACTGACTTTGTGGCCCAGTGTGTAACGCACTCTGCCCCCAGGGCTCCTGCAGCAACGCTCTCGGACAGCTGAAACCGTCCCCAGGGTTTCTGAGGGGGTACATCTTTATGGAAGCAAACTGCCTCGTCTTGCTCCCTTCGGGTGGCTGATGGGTGCAAACCACAGACCTGCGGGTTAGCAGCTCGACACTTAATCCACGACATGATCTACTCCCTTTCTTTGCAACTCTTACTTTCTGCCCCTCTTTCACAGTCCTCCCTGGGAGCACAACCCAAGTACATCCTTGTCTCAGGTCAGTCCACCTGGCTGCCAGGTGAGGTTGGCCTGGCCACCTTGCGCTGCAGCATTCCTTGCTGCTCTTTCTCTCTGGTGCTGGGGATCCTGGTTAGCCTTCCTGCCTCCCCACTGCACAGCCCTGGCAATCGCACAGCCTCATCTCTCCTGGAAATCCCAGGTCTCCGTCAGGCAGCCTCGGCACTGGAGAAGTAATTGCAAAGGCACCTGCTGTCTTCGATAGTGGAGAAAGTATCGCAGTCAGCATGTGGCTTAATTGAATTAAAGGGGAAAAGTCTCGCTTCTATCTCCCCGGCAACTTGTCTCCCTTGATGAGATGCAGACAGAGCTCATCACAGAAGCAGGAGCCCAGCTGGAGGGGGTGCTGGGCACAGGCCTGGCCCAGGGGCGTGGGAACTGGGCACTCTCGCCATGGCCCAAGTTCAGAGGCTTAATCTTGTCCTGGGTCTGTGGGTGAAGGGAGGAGGGAGTCTTGAGGAGGAAGGGACAAGGGCACTGAAGATGCTTGGGAGCCTGGGACAAGATCAGACAGTCCTGTGCTAGGGAGCCAGCAGGGAGCGAGCCGGAAAAGGCTGGTTAGAGGCGAGGGGTGCTGTTTTCATTCCTTCTTTGCTCCTAACTCCTGTCAGGCAGTGGAAGGAGTTGAGCATTTGACTGACCACAGTCTAGTGGACAGTGACTGGACCAAAGGGCAAGGCCAAGGTGAAGCGGTGTGGTCACAATTGCATATGTAAGTCACCGAGAACATTTTTATTCAGGTTAGTATCTATTTCCCTCTCTAGACTGTGAGCTCCATGAGGGCAGGGCTC
>NW_022109491.1:13182689-13184877 GCF_000313985.2 Echinops telfairi
GGTTCTTTCAGTTAAGAACCAATGGATTATTCCAGAGGATAAATGGACATGCTTTTATTTTCATATATGTCCCAGATGCCCACGTGAGGCACCAAGGAAGGAATGCTTCCTCCTGATGGAGCAGACTTGAGGGTAGAGCCTGGGAAGGCGTTGTATGGGGTAGGGGGGTAGGGACAGGGCTCTAATGGACATGCCAAGGTCAGTTCTCCAAGGTGGATGTGGGGGACAGCAGTGAGAGGCTATTGCAATAGTGCAGACCGGGGAGGATGGAGATCTCTCTTGGTCCCATGGTATGAGGATGGAGAGAAGTGATTGATTGCAAGAGCGATTTCCGAGGCAGGCTGGGCAGAGCGTGGAGAAGAATTGGAAATAGTGGGGAGGGAAAGGAGAAAGTGGAGAATGCGGCTCAGGCTTCTGGCTTGGGAGACTAAGTGGGTGAGAGAGCTCTTCAGAAGTGGGCAGAAGGTGGACCAGGCTTTCAGATGGGATTAGGAGCATGTGAGGATGACCAGACGGAGTTGGGTACGTGGGGCTGGAACTCCTGACTGGGCTTTCAGGGAAGGAGAGCTGTTTGCATCCTCCATTTGTACTTGGTTTGATCCTGAGCTTCATGTACAGCACTGGGAACCCAACGGATGTGTAGCATCCTTTGGGTTCTCCCAGCTCCTGAGACAAGGATTCAATGTTTTAAAATAAAAATCATGTTAGGGTACAATAGGAATTGATGGAAGCGTATTGAATATAAACTCAAGCCAAACTCACTGTCATCAAAGAGACCATATAGGACAGGGTTTTCATATAGGACATGGATTTCTGAGACAGTCACTCTTGATGGTAGTAGAAAGCCTTATCTTTCTCCCGTGGAGTTGATGGTGGTTTCGAACTGCTGATGTGGTGATTAGCAGCACAAGGTGTAACCACTATGCCATCAGGGCTCCTAACAATTTGCAAGTCAGGGTCACATTAGAACTTGTTAGATGCTGTCAAGTCAGCTCTGATTCAGAAGCCCTATGTACAAAGAAACACTGCCAGTCCTGTGCCATCCTTGTAATCATTGCTATCTTTAGTCTGTTGTTAATCCATCTCAGTGAGAGCCTTTCTCTTTTCTTGCTGTCTGCTTTATCAACCATGGTGTCCTTTTTAGGGACTGTCCTGTCCTAAATGCAACCTGACTGGCATAGTGAGTGTTCATTGAACTGCTAACGGCAAAGACAATCATTCAAACCCACGAGTCACTTTGGGGGAGAAACATGAGGCTCTCTGCTCTTGCAAATATGTGTGTATATGTATATATGTGTACATATGTATATGTATGCATACATATATGTATACATATACATGTATATGTATATATATCAAAGCCATTTCATTGGTAGTAAATACAGATATCATATCATTCCAGAGTTCCATCACATCAAACAGTGCTGTAAAATTGCTACCACAATGAGTTTCAAAACATTTTCTTCCTTCTTGAACTCCTTGATATCTGCTCCCCTTTCTTATAAATATTTAAAGTCTTGGAAACCCAAAGATGCAATTCTGTTTTGTCCTATAGGGTCTATCCGAGACAGAAGTGACTTGAGGGCAGTGATTTTGATCTTTTGGTTTTGGGTTCTCCCAGATAATGTTCAAGGTCTGTGAGACAAAGTCTTGCCATCCCTGATGCTAAAGAGCATGCTGGCCGTGCGTCTTCCAAGGCAGACTGTTTGTCCTTCTGGCAGGCCACCCAGGGCACTTTCGTATTCTCCGCCAGCCTCATCATTCAAATGTACTGATCCTTCTCCAGGCTTTCTCATTCATGGTCCAACTTCCACATGCAGTTGACAATGTCACGGCGTTGTCCTCACAGTGGCATCTTCGCTCTTGAACACTTGAATGAGGTCTTGAGCTTTGTCCAAGGCACCATGTCCCTTGGTTTCTTGATGGCTGGCAGCTTGCATGAGTGTAGATTGTGGGTCCAAGTAGAATGAAACCCGTGGTAACTTCCATCTTTTTGCCATTTTGCGGAATATTTAA
Source organism: Echinops telfairi (assembly GCF_000313985.2). Classification (NCBI taxonomy): domain Eukaryota; kingdom Metazoa; phylum Chordata; class Mammalia; order Afrosoricida; family Tenrecidae; genus Echinops; species Echinops telfairi. Next base: position 13,184,706 of record NW_022109491.1, read on the forward strand.
TGGTTCACTTGTGATGATTTGTATTGAGCTGTGATCCAGTGAAGGCTGTAGCCTTTGAGCTTCATCAGCAAGTGCTTCGAGTTCTCTTTGTTTGGGGCAAGGAAGGTTGTGCTAGTTGCAGATTGTTGATGAGTCTTTCACCAATCCTGATGCCATGCTCTTTCTTCTATAG
>NW_022109491.1:13185339-13187103 GCF_000313985.2 Echinops telfairi
GCAGTCCCTGGGTCACAAATGAGATCTCTTCCTGCATCTTCAAAGACATTGTAGGGCAGTTGAAAGAGGCGCAAACGGTTCTGACTGAGCTTTACTTTAATGCAAGAACAGGCTCAGAGCCTTTTCAATGATTTAGAAGCTGCTTGTGCAGCAAGTGAAAGTGATTGTGATGAAGGATTTGTTGTGAGTGCGGGCTTTTTTTCAGTCATTTCAAAGTCAGGGCAAATTTGCATAACTTTAAAGGGCAAGTGAGAGCTGTTCTTAAATCAAACATTTAACTCTGCTGCTTGTAACCCGGGGACTGTCTGGATTGCCCAGAGATCATCTTTTTACCTTAAACCACAAACACCCCCTGATGTCTTCTTTTAAAAACCAAACAACAGTGTGGCTTAATGAATCAAGGAATGTTTGTCTTGAGAATCGTGCTCTTTTAATAACGATGTGGGATTAAATTGACCACAGCAACTGGAAAGATCCGACAGGAACTCTAGGGGCAGTCGGCTTCGAGGAATGGGGGAGAAACCAGCTCCAAAGAAAAGGGCGGAATGTGGCTGGACGGCATGAAGCATGTGGTCAGTGCCGCTGAACCCTGCAGGTGTAACTGGAACTGGTGTGGGTTTTGCTGGACATCGTCTCCACGCCCACAGAAAAGACATGCTAAAATGACAGCCCAAACCAAGACAAACAAAAGGCCCCCTGGAGATAGGGCTGGGTAGCCCCGTTTTACAGATGGAGACAGGCACCCTGAGATACTTGGTGTTCCGTAGGGTAAATTGCTTGTAATTGGCAGGGCTATGGTTCCACCCTCTTTCTCACCCCAATTTTTGGGGCTGCTTCCTGACAGGTAAAAATGACAAAAGCAATCTGAGCTTGAGCCTTGGGCTTACATTTACATTCAATATTTATTGAAGTTCCCAGGCCTTTCCAGTACTTACTGTCGGGGCTTAATAAGTTCTAAATAATAATGATTTTCTCCTGGATGAGTAGAGATGCTTCTGCCAGCAGAAGCTGATTTCTGCCTAATTTGCAGGGAATTCGTGGTGCACAATGATGAGCTCGATATTTATGCAGGGAGGATGTATGTACAAGTCACATCTCCATAAGAAACACGAGGCGAATGAGCATTCCCTACAAAAAGTTTATTGATGGGGAGAGAGGCTTGAGAGAATGGAACATTAGCCAGGATTAACCAGCATTATCCAACAGTTAGCCATATTCAGGCAATTTTATCGTTTAGGCCAGAGCAGGCTTAGCTGCTCATAAGGACTTGGAGGAATTGGTTCTGTTTTTCGCTGTTGAAGGAGAAAAACGTGGGAATGTGGAATCACTCTTTTTCTCAATGGCCTTAACCATCTTGCTGGATGACCGTAGCCAAGTTGCTGCTTCGCTCTGGTTCTCTGTGTCTCTTAGATCGGCTTGGCTATTCCTAAAGGCTGGGCCCACACCGTCTTGCAATTCTGTGTGCTTCTAGTATACTCTTCTGTCTTTTTCAACCCACTGAGAGCTGACTGTGGGAGCCCTGGTGGCATAGTGGTTATGAGTTGGGCTGCAATACCAAAGGTCAGCAGTCCAAAACCCCCAGCTTCTCAGGAGAGAAAGATGGGGCATTCTATTCCGGCAAACAGTGAGAGTCTCAGCAACTCCTGGGGGGCAGTTCTATCCTGCCCTATAAGGCTGCTGTGAGTTGGCTTCAACTCGATGGCAGTAAGTTTGGTTTCTGGTTTAAGCACTGGCTACTGACTTGAGGGTACCAACTTTCCTACT
>NW_022109491.1:13189312-13193307 GCF_000313985.2 Echinops telfairi
TTTTTTCTTGGTTGACATGGATCTGCAGATGCCGACAATTTCTTTGAGCTTCAAGCCCAATTTGGTCCCCCATCCCTCTGATTGTGGGATGGGACTGGAGTTGACATCGCCTGAGAGGACCTTTTGAAGTGCACATGGCTGCATCCCAAGAACCCCAACAATGAGTTTCTGAAGATGGTCCAGTCTAGGCTCTGAGCTCCTGAGTAAGAGCTGAGATCTGGCAGAAGCAGAACTGTCTTGCTCTGAGTTTCCCTAGAAGGAGTTCGTGTGACGAGGATTTGAGTACCAGTACGTTCCTTGGGATGCATGTCCCAGACATTTCTGTATGGAGTGGGCACGTGGGCAGGGCAGGGAAGGACATGCTAACAAGCAAGTACAAGCCGAGGGCCACTGGAGCTCCATTCATTGTGGAACTCTGGGGTCAAGTGTAGAACACCTTGGAGCCATCCTCATGGAGAGGCCAGGAGGCTGGGGCATTTTCCCTCCAACCCTGAATCTGTCCATTAGTTGAGGGTCCCTTCTGGGGGCATGGATTCTCTGGGACGTCCTGGCCAAGCCTGCTTGCTCAGCTCCAGGTGGATCATTGCAAGGCTGGTATCAAGCAGGCTCCCTTGGAGAGAGGTGAGTGGGGAGGGATTCTGGGCTGGGAACCAACAGCCTCAGCCACAGGGACCAATCTAAATTGGTAATTGAGTAACTCACCAGTGGAAATCTCCATCTCCATTTAAAGAGGTTTTAATCAACGTGTCATGCAAGGCGGTCTCTGTTGACTTAAAGGCATCAAACCCCGGACAAATAAAATCTTTTCCCAAACCCCTCCACGTGTAGGAGAAGCAGAAAGTTCCTAGGACATACATGGGAAATAGTATGTATATATGTATTATATATAAGACACACATACATTTTATGAATATATTATATACAATAGATATTATATGTAATATGTATATATATATAAATAAAAAATGGAAGTTAAAAACACTTCTAAGAAAGAAAAGAATGGGGCAATTGAGAGGCACTTTCTGAAGTCATCAGAGTGCAGAGGCAGGAATAGGAATGGAAATCAGAATCTGCCTTAGAGACAACTTCGTGGGATAATCAAGGGCTAGGAATTGTGCCAGTTCCCTGCAGATCAAAACCGCCGCACCCGCATCCCAGCGCGTATTTATCTCCAGGCTCAGCGGAGGAGAGGCCCTGTGGAGCCGCGGCTTCTGAATGCCCCTGGAGACCAGAGTCAGCTGGGGCCCATGATAGAAATACGGACCTGGGTTCCAACCAACACTACAAGGGCGGGGTCTGGGAAATCTGTATTTGAACACATACCCAGGCGACTGTGGGCCAGGTGTGGAGACAGTGAGTTCCAGACGTTTCGGGGAAGAGGCAGGAGAATGGACAGCAAGCACACTAGGCTTCCTTTGGAGCCACCCCGAGGTCCTACTTGGTCGTGGATGTCGTCGATCTTGTTCTTGGTCAAGGCTACTTGGTTCCTCTTGGTGTAAGTATCTAGCAGGGCTGTCTGTTGGGGCTGGATTTTCATCCTTGGAAACCACAGGTTTCTCAGACCCACGTGGCCTTCTCTGTAAGACACATCACACAAACCAGCCAACAACCAATCAAACACAGTCTAGTTAGCCAAAAGGGGAGCAAGAGGAATTGCTGTACCAGGGCCTCTCGGAAACCATTGAAGGATACTTACGTCGCCTCTCTCCTGAGCCTCCCACACAGCTCTTCTTAGCCGGATTCCTTTCCTGTCAGGCGTACCTTTCAAAATTTTCTCAGTCTCTCTCTCTCTTGCGTAAACGTTTTACTGTGAATTAGCTGAAGGTTTCCGGAGCAGATCATTAGTTTTACATTCAACAGTTTATGTGCATTTCGTCTCAGTTTATCCATTGCAATCCCCCTCAATGTCCTATCACTTACCCCACTTCTTCCCTGTACTTCCCATTCCCATCCCTTCTTCCTTTTCCCACTCCACTTTGCCCTTGAGGACATGCTGCCTTTTTGATCTTCCGTGGCGGATTATTCTATCGTGAGCGTGAGTTCACGTCCAGGTCCGAATGGTGACTAAGGAGGGTTCCACCAGTCTCTATCTGACCCGTCAGCCTGGTTTCTTTTATGCTGTTGGATTTTGTTTCATGTTTCCCTCCCACTCTTTCAGGACCTTGCACTGTTATGCCTTTCAGAGCAATTGGTAGCGATATATGGGTACCGTTTTGTTCTTCTGGTCTCTGGATCATGGAAGTTGATGTTTGCGGGGTCCATTAGGCCAACAGATGGCTGTTCAGGAGCTCTTAAGACCTCCTATTCACCAAAGCAGGATGTAAAACATGGTCTTTCTGAACTGTGTTGTGCCCATTGACCTTGGTGATCCCTAAAACTATGGTCCTGTCGGACAGACTCATCATCGGTCCATCTTTGTGCTCCACCATTACAACCTCCACTTGGACCAAATTACCATTATCTCCCCGAGTCTTGCAGCAACTCCTAATTGGCCTTTGTGTTTTCACTCTGACCCTTCTGCTATTGTTCTCTACCCAGCGGCTGGTATCGTATTTTATAAACATAGATCTGATCCTGCCACTCTCCGGTTCAACACGCTCCTGTAGCTCCCCAATACTTTTTGGTTAAAGACCCAACTCCTCAGTTACACAGCCCTATGTGGTTGAGACTTGCCTGTCCTTCAGAGCTATGCCTTCCACTTCACTTTCTATCTTTCCTCACCTTGAAATCCTTTCTATTCAGAGTTAGCCCACTTTCATCTCAGGACCCTCCTGGAGGCTTCTTCCTTTTGCAGAAATCCTCTTGACCTGGATAATACCCATTCCTCTGGCAAACCTCAGTTAATGTAATTTCTGCAAGGGGATCAGTTAAATTTCGCCCCCTGAAATTTGTTCTGCTAACATCATGCACTCCTCCACTGTAGCAGATACACATTCATAATGGGAAATTTCTAGAATGTCTTAGCACCTGTGGGATGCAGATGATACAACCTTGCTTCCTGAAAGTGGAGAAGACTTGAAGCACATACTGATGAAGATCAAAGACCACAGTCTGCAATAGGTCCTATGTGTCCACACAGGACAAAAAGTCTCCTAATCACTAAGCAGCATCAAGATAAATGGAGAAAAGTTAGACGTTGCCAAGGATTTGATTTGATTTGGATCTGCGAGCAATGCCTTTGGAAGCAGTGGTCAGAAAATCCAACAGCATGTTGCAATGGTAAAATACGTTGTAAAAAAAAAATCACAAGAGTTAAAAAGCAAAGACATCACGTTGAAGACTAAGGTGCCCCTGACCCAAGCCAGGGTATCTCCATCTACTTCATAGGCATATGGAAGTTGGACAGTGAATCAGGAAGACTGAAGAATTGATACCTCTGTGTTATGCTGGCAAAGGATATTGAAGGACAAACATCTGGTAGGAAGAAGCCCAGCTAGAATGCTTCTTAGAAGAGAGGATGGTGAGACGCTAGAGGCCTTGTTTTCTGTACTTTGGGCATGTCATTAGGAGGGAGCAGTCCCTGGAGAAGGGCGTTGTGCTTGGTCAAGTAGAATTACCAGAAAGAAAAAAAAAAAGCCCTTCAATGAGACGGATGGACACAGTGGCTGCAACAATGGGCTCAAGCGTAACAACAATTGTGAGCAGGGTGCAGGTTCCAGAGGGGTTTCGTTCTGTTGTGCATAGAATGGCTATGAGGCGGAGCCAATTCGACAGCACCTGATCGCCACAATAGCATAAAGGTGTATTTAGTGTCTGTCCAGAATGTAAACTTCACGTGGGTAGGAGTTTTTGTTCTCTTGGTCTGCTGTTATTGAATGATAGCACATAGTATGTGCTAGGCTTATAAGGACTGAAATTTATTGACTTAGGAAGTTAGAAATATAAATGAACATACCCACCAGGCCACATTCCCCTCCAAATCTCTAGAAGAAGAGCCTTTCTTGTCTCTCCCATCATTTAAAAAAAAAATCATTTTATTGGGGGCTCGGAAAACT
>NW_022109491.1:13196749-13200405 GCF_000313985.2 Echinops telfairi
CTCCCACTAGGTGCCGCATGGGGGAAAGATCTGAAGATCTGTTCTTGTAAAGATTCCAAAACCAAAACTAAACTCACTGCCATTGAGTTGATTCCACTTCAGTCACCCTGTAGGACAAGGTACAATCGCTCCTATGGGTTTCTGAGATTGTAGGAAATAGAAAGCATCTTCTCCCATGGAACAGCTGGTGGTTTTGAACTGCTGGCCTTGCAGTTAGCAGCCCAGCGAGTAGCCATGATGCAACCAGGGCTTACAGCCTAGGACACCCCATGGTGCAGTTCTATTCTTTCATAAAAGGTCACTATGAGTCTGAACCAACTCAGAGGCAAACAACAACAGCAACAACTCCAGAATGACCTCATGTCAACTCTCTTGAAGAACTCTATTTCACCACAAGATCACGTTCACAGGTCCCTGGGGTTTGGACTTCAACATATTTTCTAGGGAACACAATTCAATCTGTAACTGTGCTCAACAGGTGTTTGTTAAATGAACAAATGAATAGAACGTAATTTCTAGAAGGGCACAGGCCAAGTCTGACTCATCTTCTGTTTCTCCAGCACTCAGAACAATGCTTGGCATGGAGTAATCAATAGGAAGTACGGTAAGCCCTAACATGTTGAGGGAGGATGAAGGGGTATGAGTGAAGGAGGGGAGATGAGACACCCATGGGATGGGGTTAAATCTTGTGGGACAGAATTTCCCTGGGCTGCATAGCCCCTCAAGGAGCTCTTGCTAACAGCCCAAGGTGTCATAGCCTGGCTTGACTGTGATGGATAAACCCCTAGAAGGGAAGATTCTGGTGGGATAGAAGGGAGAGGCTGGCTGAGATGCATGGTGGGAGAGCTCAGAGAGCAATTGGACTGGAAAGCAGGCTGCTGGTGTGAGCACTCAGTGGGGGGGCGGGGCGGCAGGGAGCTCACCCCCAGCACCTCCCTGGTCCTTGGCTGGTACTCTGTGTGTGGTAGAGCTCTTTGTTTGCTGTTGTGTTGGTGTTTCAGTGGCTCTCCCAAACTCTGGACTTTTCTATGCACTTAAACAGATGTCTGCATGAGGCGTCCACTTCAGAACACAGATCCAGCTCTTTTAATTTCTGGAAAGGTAGAATGGATTCCTGAGCTTCTCTGGCTCATAACACCCCCACCCCCACCCCCACCTTTGCCATTCAATCCCCAGTGCCCTCTTTCCAGAGGGCTGATCTGGCTAGATTCCTTCCTTTGCATTTCTCTGTGTCTCATCTCCTTGCATTTCAGGGAAAAGCAGCAAACATTCAGGGTGTTTGGGTTTGGATTGCAAAGTAGTTAAGTAAGTTTCTGGGATGAGGGTGGGGAGAAGGGTGGGTGGGTGGGGAGACAAGAGTCAGGGTGGGGAGCAAGCACACGGCCCGCCGGCATCTTCATAGGCTTGCTCTTCTCCAGGACGAGAAACCACCCAGGTACTGATGCTGGTTTGAGCCCCTTGGTTGTCCCAGCTCCACCTGCCGTTGTTCCTGAAGCAAAGATCCTTTTGTCCCAGTGGACCGTCGGGCTGCATCCCTGAGTTCCTCCCATGTCTCCCCCTCCTTCCCAAGCCCCAGCCGCAGCCCCAGCGACAGGGCTTAATTCAGGTATCTTGGATTGCATCAGTAACTCCTCAAGCACAACATAAATAAGGTAAAACAGGAAAAGAGTAAATGGAAAGCTTTTATTCTATTAAAATGTTCACTGTGGTATAACAGAAACGTGGCAGAGCAATTTACCGAAAGATTACTCTGTGCTTTGCTGACGCCATAACAGTCGGATCAGAAAGACGCAGGGCAGTCTGTGATACCAGGGCTTTGCATCCGGCCACCCTCTGCCCCAGGAGCAACAAACATGTTCTTTCAGCCGCGGGCTATGTATGCATTGGGCTACAAACACAAGGTCCAGTGGTTAGTCAAGTCCAGTCAGTGGTCAGGTTGCAGGACAGTGCCCAGAGCACTGATTCTGTAGCACGCTGAGCACTGAGTGAAGGAACAAGACTGTCCTCATCCTTCCTCCCAGGACCCATCAGCTCTTTACTATCAGATGATAGCCATTTAACCACTCCATGCCTCAGTTTCCTCAGCTGTAAACTGGGACAATAATAGCATCTACGTTCATGGGGCCACGCGGAGTATGTGAGTTAAATACAGTGTCTGGGACACAGCGAGTAGTCAGTAAGTGTTTGGTGTTACTATTGTTACAAGCATACGGAGTCTCACTCAAGCTCCCTGCATTGTCGATTCTGACTCATGGGTGGTGTAAGGGTTGTGAGCTGGGTTGCTAACCACAGGCGGGTGAGACTTCCTACTCTTATAAAGAGTGACAGTCTCAAAACCCCACGGGGACAAGTACTACCCTGTCCTATAAGGTCACTATGAGTTGGAATTGACTTGATGGCAGTGAGTTTAGGTTTTTCGGTTTGGTGTACCTCTGGATGTGATCCTGTTTGGAAATAGAGTCATTCTTTCATAAACAGGAGCCCAGGTTGCATGGTGGTTATGGGTTGGGTTGCGACTAGAAAGATTGGCAGTCTGAAACCACCAGCTGCCCTCAGGAGAAAGACGGGGCTGTCTTCTCCTATAAAGTTACAGTCTTGGAAACTCTCAGGGACAGTTTTACCCTGACCTATCGAGTGGCTGTGAGTTGGCATCGACTCAATGGCAGTGGGTTTGTTTGGTTTGTACGTTCATGAGGCATTATCAGGGCAGGTTGGGTCCTAAACCTCATCACTTCCGAGTTATAGAAAAAGGCCAGAAGAGATATCACACACACACACACACACACACACACACACACACACACACACACACACACGGTGGAGGTGTGAGCAGAGGTGGGAGATAAGGCATACACGGGAGGATCGTTGATAAGCCAAGGAACCAAGGAAAGGCAAAGGCTACTGACAAGGTAGCAACTGAAAGGACCAAGACACTGATTTGGACTTTCAGCCTCCAGGACAGTGAGAAAATACATGTCTGTTCTTTTAAGTCACCCTCCTGTGGCATTTCTGTTATAACTGCATGCAGACACTAAAGCAATCCCAATAGCTCGGGAGAGTGGCTGCCCTAGCCCTGTGACTGGTGGCTATCACATAGCTGGCAGCCTTGAGCGGGGATTTGTGGTTGGAAGATGAGGTGGCAGCACCCATTTCTTAATCAGTTATAAAGTGTCCCTTCCCTCCTCCCTGCCCTTATCCTCCACCCTCCCATCCCTTTCTTCCACCTGCGGACAGACACCCCCTGACTACAGTGGCAGACTCCTCATCACACATGACTTTGTCACTACCTTTCTCAGGTGTAGGATCTGTCTTAAAATCATCTGTGCTGAAAAATATTTACAGATGAAATGATATGCGGTCTGGGATTAGTTTCAAAATAGTGTGGGAGGGGAAGCAGGCAGGGTTTCCATCAAAGCCAGATTTGTCATCCATTGATAATTGAAGTTGAGTGGTGGCCACACGGGGACTTGGGATACCAGACTGTCTGTGATTGAGTAGGTTTAGATCTTTCTATAATGAAAAAATTAAAAATAAGAAAGAAAAAACACATGAACAGGTCTTCAGTAAGCTTTCAAATAGTTTTCCTCGAAAGCAGTGTTTTCTAAAACAGATGCTATCACATACCCTTGGTGTGTGTGTGTGTGTGTGTGTGTGTG
>NW_022109491.1:13200828-13207625 GCF_000313985.2 Echinops telfairi
CTCCGGCTTCTGAGGTCTGGTTGTGTCCATGTGGCTTGTCTTCTGCAATGTCTCCCAGGGAGTAACAGAGAAAGGTGTCTGGAGGAAGTCCCAGATTTCCCAGAATTCTCAGGAGAAGGCCATGCCCACACAGAAGTCTCATTGGCTATCTCCAGATGGACAGCCTAGACTCCACCCCTCCACTCTGAATCCTTAAATTGACACCAGCTTAGGTGACTCCCACAGTAATGTTTTTGTTTTGAAAAGGGGGTGGTAGGTCAAATAAGTTGGGGAATTTTTATGCTTAAGGTGTCACAGATATTTGATTAAAATGTCAGTTTCATAAATTCTTAACCCTTTAAGATTCAAGACTACAGGATGCTGTGTTATCGAATGGGGGCCAGTGAAATCTTTCTGGGGGTAAAGGGTCAAATAGCACACGTTTTTGTCTTTATAGGCCATTTTGTCTCCGTGGCAACTACAAGACACCCTAGTTGTGGTGCAAGAATGAACATGCCAATGCATGTGCGTAGCTGAGTGCCAATAAAACTTTATTTATGAATACTGAGATGTGAACTTCAGATAATTCCCACATATCACAAAATGATCGTCTTACGGTATTTAACAGAAACTCTTTTAAAATGTAAAATTCTGCCTGAGCTCGCGGGCCTTACAGAGGGCCGGAATTGGCCTGCGTGCTGTTGGCTGACCCTGTTACAGAGGATAACTAGCAAGTCAATTTGCCCTGCCAGCATTGATTTGTTTTTGTGACCAACTTGGAGACCAAAACTTCCCCTGCCGTCTCTGAGCTTGGGGAAAACAAACCGAACCCAACCACCCAAGCCAACTGGAATACACATTGTTTGAAATAGAATCTGACAAGATGTGGCAGATATAAAAATTTCCCTTCCTCATGGCCAACTCCCCGGTCCACTACCCAGAGGCAGCCAGCCACTGGGGTCCCAGGCCACCAGGGATTCCACAAACACATCTCTCCTTCCTTCTCTGCCTCCCCAGGAGGCCAGCTATCCATCAGGGTGGCTGTTGGGACCGGGAACCAGGAAAATCTGATCGCCTTCTCAAATGTAAAGAGTTTCCTATTTGGAGGCCCAGCCCCCCTCCGCCCGGCAGGTTCCAGGCTGAGCCATGCTGTGAGAAGATGATAGACAGATAGGTAGGTCGACAGATGGGTGGATGCTGAGCTGACGCTGACGCACAGAGATCTTATGTATGACAGAATGCAACACCGTCTGGCCCTGCGCCATCCTCAAGATCAAGTCTGCCGTTGAAGCTCCTGCGCCAGCCCATCTCAGGAGGGTCTTCCTCACCCATCTTCTCTTGCTTCACCATGCTGTCCTCCACCAACCAACCACTGATCACTCCTGATGACAAAAACAGAGTGGGTTGAACCAGGTTCTACTGGTATCCATGGGTTTCCTGGTCAAATGTTTGGAGTTAGAGCACCGTGCCTGACTTTCTAGACCTTCTTAGGAGTGCCATGGGCACCTTGTCAATCGCAAGGGACCCTGTTGGCATTTGAGATCCCAGTGGCATGGCTTCTAACATCACAGGAGTACCCCCTCCCCCCCCCAGGACCACAGACAGATGGGCGGTGTGGGCAGTAAGAAAGAAACTGTTATGTGTTTCAGCTTGCCTGTGTTCATGTTGCCCTAAAATATGTGTTTCATGATAACTACATGCAGGATCCTTGCAAGGAGTCCAGACCCCGGGCAATCTTCCCCCCTCCTCAGCTTTCCTTGTCTCCCTGGTCCCAGCTGAGGCCCCTGCTGTGGGGAGCCAAGTTCACTGGCTGGGCTGTGGGTCTAGCACCTTTCTGTCTTTTGTCCGAGCTCCCCTTTACTTCTTCTTAAATTTTGTTTTAATTTTCTGAGAGTGGACACTAACCTAGCTCTGTTTCCTTCAGCTCTCTTCCTTTGGGATTCAAACGAGGCTCTCTTTGTTCACTCGGCAGTGAAACACTGAAAGGAGCGAGAGAGAAAAAGAGCGAGAGACGAGCTGCTGTTTTCGCTGGGATGCTCCCAGACCCTTCCCGAGTTTTCCGTGGAAAGCACTTAGATTCTTCAGAACGGAGGCTAAGTGGTGTCTGGGTGGCCCTCTGTTTTGTTTCGTGTTACAGAACCGGAAGGGAAGGGCCCCAGGGAGCAGGTGGTTCAGATTCTTCAGGTCACAGACTGCGAAACTAAGGCTCATGGAGGTGGAAAGGGAGGTGGTGGCCCATGAATGAGATACATAGAGGGCAGAAGGAGAGAGAAGACAGGTGCCGGTGAGCAGGTGGGTGCGCCTGGATCCTGGGCTGCAAGGAGGCGGGTGCTGCAGGGTGCAGACGAGCTCTGTCTCAGCGGCTCAGTGTCTGTGTTGATCGTGATGCATTCCGACCCTATAGGACCCAGTAAAACTCCTTAGGGCTTCCAAGACTGTAAATAAAGCCTCGAGGGAGCAGACAACCGTATTTTTCTCCCAGGGAGCAGAGCAGCTGGTGGGTTTGAACCACTGACCTCGAAGTTAGCAGCCCAACACTTAACCCACTGCTTCAGAAACATCAGGGTTTCTGGCCGTACCACAAGTGGGTGCTTTTTAAGAGCAGAGATGTATTTTAACTTCCTCAGTTCTGGAGGCTAAAAGGGCACATTAGGGTGTTGGCCATGCCAGTCTCTTCCATGTCAGTAGTACAGGCACTCCTTGGTTCCTGGTCACCCTCACAGGGCACCGACATCTTCCCCTGGACATGCCCACACGTCTCTGGGTCGATGATGTTTTTTAATCTAACCCAGGAGGGATTAGGTCTTGGACACCCTGTACTCGAATGACCTCAGTTGGCCGAGTACATTACATTAGATTGCATTATGGGAGATGATTATTTTACATTAGGTTTAGTTAGACTTCCAACATTTAATTTGGAGACCAGAATTCAACCCTTGGGAAGGTAGCTGTGGACAGGCCAAGGCAAGCCTTGAATGGCCAGCATGAGGCTCGGCCTCCTCTTGTGGGTGGTACAAAGTCACAGAAGGAACCTTGGGTTCAGGTGTGCTTCCGGAGGAGAGACTGTGGGACACAAGGCTGGGAGACTCGGGGTAGGGGTGGGGTGGGGTGGGGGGAGTGAAGAAGGATGGAGAGCAGCATTAGGTGTTTGGTGGGTGGACAGAGTGAGAGGGGAGAGGCAGAGTGAAGGTGGGAGACCACCCATCGGAAGGAATCTGCGGCAGGAGAGAGCCTAACCTAAGGGGCTCACCCAGGGCAGTGAGACCTTTGAGGTGGGGACCAGAGCAGTGTAGGGAGCAGGGGAAGACCAAGGTGACAGATGTTGGCTTTGACAGCGGGGAGATCCAGACCACAGGTTTGGGCCCAGCCACAAAGGCTGAATTGGGACACCCTGTTCATGGTTGAGACTCTGAGGTCCCTGACTGACCTTAGAAACATGGATCACTGGGAAAAAGGGCTGGATGGGTGAGCGTTGGACACCACATTTCCAGTGCCCCTCCACCACCATGCCCTCCTTCCTCTCGTAAGAGACGTCTCAGAAGGAGCTGGTTGCTGTGTAAATGATGGTTGATGTGGGAAAGCAGAAATGGACCAGCCAGAAAGCTGCCCACAAGCATCTGGAAGCATCTGCTCAGGGCCCTGTATTTACTGCCCCTCCTTGGGCCAGGCTCCTCACACGCTGTCAAGCATCACTCCAGCCATATTTCTTTCAGGCCCTGTCCACTCCCTGACAATTCATTTCTTGGCCATTAAGCGGGACTGAAGCAGGAATACTTTAATGCGCTTATTTATCCCTCATTGGTTACATGGGCTCCCTCCTAAGTAAGCCGTGAGGTTCCCAACGTCAGTGTGAACGCTTAAATAGACTCATCCATTTCTCAGCCCGTCGTCCTTGAAGGTCAGCCTTGAAGCAAATTGCATCGCTGCCGCCACCAATCTCTGGGCCCTTCCGCCATTCTTGTCTCGATATTTTGAAGACCGGAGAATCTGAGAGTCACAGAAATCAAATCAGTTTTGGGGGGTGGAGGGGTGGTGGGAGGAGGCCAGGCAGTGGAGGAAGGGAGGCTGAGAGGAAGCCACGGCCAAGGGGTGGTTCACTGCAGCCTGAGCCCCTTCAGAGAGCCTGGACCTGCTGCCAAGGGGCTGAGAGCAGACAGGGAAGGGCAGAAGTCAGGGAGGGGCCTGGTCCGAGTTGCACCCCAGGAAGGTCACTTTGGCTGCATGGTGCAGGGTGGGTGGGGCGAGGAGAGGCAGGGAGGCGATCGTCCATTTGTGCGTGACCCGTGTTCCACACCCTCACCAGAGGCGGCCAGGGCCAGCCTCCTGGTTGGCAGAACACCACGAAGACCATGAAGCGACAATGGAGCAGCACTCAGCCGGGGAAAGGCATGCGGTGCAGATATGGCCGCGAGGTGGGGGAGCTTCCCAAACCTCACGCCAAGGCACAGGACACACACATTGTGTGGTTCCATTTCTGGAAAATATCCAGGAAGGTAAACACACAGAGATAGACAGAAGGCACTGGCTGCCAGAGTGCGGGACCGGGGAGACCAGACAGTGACCTCTGAGGGTGCAGGGCTTTCTTCTGGGCCGAGGAAAGGCTTGGGACCTAGACAGAGGCCAGGGTTCCACAGTTGGGGAGTGCTAAGAAAGGCCCCCGAATTGCTGGCTTGACAATGCTTAGCTGTTGTGTGTGGCCTCTTGTGGATTGGGTGAAGGGTCACAGAGCGGGTGCTCGTCAGTTTTATGCTCAGCCGTTCAGACGACATTTTGGCTTTCGTCTTCCTTGCAATCCCCTCAGTGCAGCATCACGCCGCCCACTTCCGCTCTGTGCCCCCACTTCCGGTCCTCCTCCTTTCCACACGTCTGGACCCCGCCCTTGGGTCAAGGCGGCTCTTTTGAGCTCAGTGGTTGATCAGTCTAAGACAGCGGTTCTCAAACTTCCTAGTGCCGGGACCCTTTCACACACTTCCTCATGTGGTGGTGACCCCCAATCATAAAATTATTTTCGTTGCTACTTCATAACGGTCATTTTGCTACTGTGATGAATCGTCATGTCAATATCTGATAGGCAGGATGTATTCTCATTGCTACAAATTGAACATCATTAAAGCATAGAGATTAATCACGAAAACAATATGCAATTATATCTTGTGAAATCTTTATTTCTAATGGCAAATACATGAAATTTTGTTTTGAAGCATGGTGTAGCATGGGTAACGGTCTTCACACCGGGTACTCATAGGTGGGCATATGTGTATGTGGGCAGACCCTCCTGGAGACGGATAGAGGAGTGGTGTCTCAGAGCCCAAGACCATCAGAAATATATGTTTTCCGATGGTCTTAGGTGACCCCTGTGAAAGGGTTGTTCGACCCCCAAAGGAGTCATGACCCACAGGTTGAGAACCGCTGCTCTAAGAGGTGCATATGTCTCTAGTATGATTGTTCTCCCTGTAGACCTGTCGAGTGTTTGGCTGAAAATTGAACCGGATGGGGAGGGTGATGACTTCAGTTCCAGACATGAAAGGTGGCTAAGGGTCATAGTCTCCGGTGTGCCACCAGTCTCTAGCCAACCAGTCAGTCTGGTCTCTTTGATGCGCAAAATGGTTTGTTTTATGTTATGGGAATTTGACCCAAAAATACTACGGTGTGTTAAAAAGTTATTAAGACTCACAGGCACGTGTGAGGTGGGCACTGAGTAAGGAAGACGGAAGAAACATGGATGTATTTGAATTCTGCTGGCAAAGAATATGGAAAGTACCATGGACTTTTTAAAGGACAAAACGAGCTGTACATACAGCCAGGGTGCTCCTCGGAGGCTAGGATGGCGAGGCGTTGTCTCCCCACATTGAACATGTTGTCAGGAAAGACCTGTCCTTAGAAAAGGACGTCCTATTGGTGAAGCGGAGGTCAGAGAAGGATTGACACCGTGGTTGCACAGTGGGCTGCAGCACAGAGCCTGTGGTGAGGAGGGTCCAGGCAGGACCGGGTGGTGCTTTGTTCTGCTGTGCACAGGGTCACTATGGGTTGGAACCGACTTGATGGCACCTCACAATAACACAGCTGGTGCAGCAGGCCAGTCACCCAGCAGGGGTCTTCCCCAGGCTGCACATCCACGAGGACTTCAAGGGCTCTGAGAGGCTGACTGGCCAGCGGGACGTGGCCTCTGCTTGCTTGGAGGTGCATTTCTGGTGGAAGCTGGTGTCTCTGTTCACCCAGGATGGCTTAGATCCCCAGGAGGCCTGAAGGTGCTAGGCCTTTTGACACCCACAAGACAGTCGTCCTGCTTTCTCTCGGCTCCCCAGCGAGGAGAAGGGGTCTTTCCAAGGCGAGGAGCACCTCAGCCTGATTGCCTGGGTTCCCACCTGGAGGATGCCCCGCCAGGGACGCCTTGTCCCTCCTTCACCACCTCAAGCTGTCCAGGGATTCCCTGCCAGCCTACCTCCCAGACTTTGCCTCCACACCTTTGCGCATGCTGCCTGGAACACCTTTTAGCCTTTCTCCAAGCCCATGAGCTTGTGGTTCTCAGACTGTTGCATGTCTCCATTACCCAGAGGTTGTCCGTAACACAGCGGTCTGGTGGACCCCATTCTGGGTCTGAATCTGAATGTGCTGAGGGCCGAGGCTTAGCACTTCTATTTTTCATAAACTTAAGCAATTCTAATGCAGAGTTTGTGCTGAAAGATCCCTGCCCTCTCAGAGCACGGAGGCTAGGGGACGGACAGCAGGGGGGAGGCTAGGGGACGGACAGCAGGGGTTCCGTGGCAGTTTATTCTCTCAATGACTCCAACCTGCAGAGATGCTAATGACGGACGCCA
>NW_022109491.1:13208547-13210975 GCF_000313985.2 Echinops telfairi
GGAGTAGAAAGCCTCATTCCCCACCTGCCCAGTGACTGGTGGTTTCTGACCTCTTGGTTAGCAGCAGCCCATGTGTGACCCACCACGCCACCATGGGCCATTCTTCTGCCTACTACCCTCTTCTAGACGAATGTTACAGTCCAGGCCCAGTTGACCCAGAGCCAAATGCTTCCAAAAGGCTTAGTTCCTTGTTAGGGTTTTGAAGTGCCTTTATATTTAAATAAATTAATTTAATAACAATTCATTATTTTATTATTGTTGAGAACAATATACAGTGAAACATAACCAAGTCAACAGTTTCTACACGTACAGTTCAGTGATGCTGACTACATGCACCCGTGTTCATCCTTCTTTTCTGAGTTGTTCCTCCCCCGTTAACATAAACTCACTGCCCCCTAAGGTTCTGCTGATCTAACCTTTCTCGTGACTGTTGGCCATTTGGTCCCATGGTGGAATGGGATCAAACCATTTGTGTATTGGTTACCTGTTGGGCTGAGAATCCCAAGGTCATCAGTTCAAAACCACCAGTCACTCTGTGGGAGGAAGACTAGACTTTTCACTCCCGTAAAGAGTTACAGTCTTGGAAACTCCCAGGGACCTGCCCCACAGGGTCCCTAAGGGTCAGAATGGGCTCCACGGTAGTGAGATAGTTCTCAAAAGAGCATAGTGCTCAAGGCAGACCCTTTTCACCAGTTCAACTGTTTGGTTTTAAGAAGGCTTCAGGAAATATTTTTGATTTAAGGGTTAAAGATTATTTCAGGGAAACAGTTTGACAGGTTCATTTCTAGATCCAGAAAGTCTAGAGTCCAAAATAATTTGAAATTGTTAGGTATTTTGCTCCTTTTAATCAGGATTCTTCCATGGAATCTTTGATCAAAACGTTCAGTCAGGGCTGTTGGGCACTGTCCAGTTCTTTTGGTCTCACAGTAAAGGAGGCGGTAGAGCTGCACGTCTATTTCCTCCTCCCATTCCTGACCCTTTGTTCCTTCCTCTGTTGTTTCAGGTAAAGAGAGTTCAACTATTGTGCTTTTTCTGGATACTTGAAAACTTTTAAGACTACAGATACTATGCAACTAACTAAGAGGTAGAACGGAAGCACTAAACATGTTATTCAGCCAATTAATTGGGACATCCTATGAAACCTCCAAAGGAAGGGAGGAAAGCGCTGAAGTATGTTGTGTATCAGCGATCCCACTAGCTGCTTTTTAAAAGTCATTATTGTCAATACACCTATCATACAACTTTTGTCGATTCAACTTTTTTCCAGGTGTACAATTTACCAGCAACTGCAATAATTGCTTATGCAATAAACCTACCCTTATTGGAGAAGGACATCATGCTTGGTCAAGTAGATGGGCAATGAAAAAGAGGAAGACCTTTGACAAGATAGAGCGAAAAATTGGCTACAACAATGGGTTCAAACGTAAGAGCAAGTGTGAGGATGGAGTGGGACTGGGTGGCGTTTCGTTCTGCTGAGCATAGGTTTCACATGAGTTGGAACTGGCCCAACAACACTTAACAACACCACCCCCTAATTCAATGTGGTTTTTTGACATCACTGTGAACTCATGACCACCAATACACTTTTATCTCTGTACATTTTCCCTTTCTTATCTTTGTTACAGAAGTGAGCTCATATACTATTTGTCCTTTTGTGATTGACTTATTTCACTCAGCACAATGTCTTCAAATTTTATCCATACTGTAACTTGTATCAAGACCTCATTTCTCCTACTGGCTGAAGAATACTCCATTCTGTGTATGTACCACATTATGTTTGTCCACCGATCTGTTGGTGAGCATGTACGCGGTTTCCAACTTTTGGCTTTTGTGACTAGTTCTGCGTGAACATTGGCTCACAGGTCTGTCTGAGTCTCTACTTCCAGGTTTTGTAGATGGAATCGCTGTGTCCTATGGTTATTCTAGTTTTCATTTACAGAGGAACCATCACACTGTTTTTGACAATAACCGAACCATTTTGCATTTGGACCAGGAATGGATAAGGACCCCCAGTTTCCCCATATGCTTACCAAGGTGTGCTGTTTTCTGTTTTCTGGACGGATTTTCCCCTTCGCCCTCTCAGTGGCAGTGAAATTCTCGCACTGTCGTTTGGGGTTGCATCTCTCTGCTGGCCGACGAGCATGGTGCTTGTTTCCAGCTGTTACCCTTCTGAGTTCAAGCAGGTTCTGCTATCGTGTGTGTTCATGAAGATTTGCTGATCAAGAGCAGCATTGTGGATAGTTTGGATGTGTGTCATACTTTCCGTGCCAGAATCGTGTGTCATTAATCACAAGCAGCCTGGGGGAGGCTGGCTGGTGTGATGGAGGACTCATGGAGCACCAAGACAGAATGTGAGAATTGGAGGAAGACTTTCTCTCTAAGCTCTCTGATGATCTTCCTGCCCGGCTGAAATGCTTTCAGTCACAGG
>NW_022109491.1:13211500-13213477 GCF_000313985.2 Echinops telfairi
TCCCCGCTCCCCCCTCCCTCATGAGCCCTTGATAGTTTATAAATTGGTATTTTGTCATATCTTGCCTCCAGTGGTTGATTTTTCAGAAGTTGATTGCCAGGCCTTTTTTCTGAGTCTGTCTTAGTATCAAAGGCCAGCCAGAGCCTGTTCATCATCCTGAGGACACTCAGACTCCGCAGGTAGACTAGTGGTGGCTGCCCAGGAGGGGCATCGGTCAGGACTCAAACCTGTTCTCCTGCCTGGAAGGAGAGGATTCTACCACAGAGCCACCGATGCCTTCTCATCCCCATGAGGCAGAACACATGTGTTCTCATTCAACTGATAACCTGGTGGGCAGCTTTCCTGCCTCCCACCCCATCCCACAACTCTCTTCTCTTGCCCCCTACCCCATCCACTTCTCAGGCTGCCCTCCCTTCTTGCTTTAGCTCGGCGGTTCTCAACCTGTGGGTTGAGACCTCCCCCTTTGGGGGTCGAATGTCCCTTTCACAGGGGTCACCTGATTCATAACAGTAGCAAAATGACAGTGATGAAGTAGCAACAAAAATAATTTTATGGTTGGGGGGAGGTGTCACCACAGCATGAGGAAGTGTATGAAAGGGTCGTGGCATTAGGAAGGCTGAGAACCGCTTCGGCTCCTCCCAGACCAGTGTTGTCTCCTGGGTCTTTACTGCCTGGGTGGGACTTGTCAATGTTCTAGGGGGAGGCAGGCCAGCCCCAGAGGCACACACCAAGCTTATTCACTCTTGTCTCAGTCATCCGAACATCTGGAAGCAAGTGGGCGTCAGTCAGCTGGCCTCCCCTCCAGTCCATACAAGTGACCCCTCCACCCTCTGCCTCAAGGTTAGAGAAGGTGACTTATGACTGATGCAGCAGAAAAATCTCAAACATGGCTTATGTTCCCAGAGGACCCCTCCCCCACCCCCATCCCACCCGCCATCTCAAGGCAAGGCAGCATCCTTTACTTCTCCCGGAACTTGGGTCATCATTTGGGGGTCATTATTCTCCTGTGCCCAAAGTGGCAGCTGTGATTCATCTTCTAGATTCTAAAGGAAGGAAAAGAGATTACCACATATACTTGAGTATAAGCCCACCCGAATATCAGCTGAGGCACCTAGTTTTTACCACAAAACTGCATTAAAAAGGTGCTGAAAAACCCGGCTTATCCATGAGTATATACAGTAATAAGATGAACAGGAAGGATATCTCACTGAAATAAAATACAGATTTGGGCATATTCTAGGAATGCTACTAGACACTTGAGATGCAGCAATAGTTCCTAGACATCACTTCCCGCCAGCACTGGACGGTGGTCTGAGGGTCTGAGTAGGACCTGCCTTCCAGACTGCTTCAGGTAGAGGTCGCCAAGGTGGGGCAGTGCTGGCAACTGAGGCAACTGAAGCACTCACCCCAGCAGAGTCCCTCTCTCAAGGGCCATTTCTGTGGATTGTATCCATGGGGTGCAGAGTTTTGAAGCTCATTCCTAGCTGGAGAGCTGAGCTGAGCTGTGTTTAAGGCATAACAAAGGTCATCTCTTTGCTGTGGGTACATCCCAGAAGGCAATTCCACCCAGCAATGGATGGGAGAGGTCGAGACAGGCCAGCACAGAAAGAAAACCCAGTGCTGGGATTGGTTGAGTTAAGTCACTGGGGGCAGTGAGGACAGAAGGACAGGAGGCAGGAGCCCAGAAGGGAGGATCCTGGGATGGATCTTTATCTTTCTCAGCCAGCATTCCGTGCTACAGGCCAGAACTAGTTGTCTTGGTTACAGGGCCCGTTTTCTCACAAGAACAAAGGGCAGGTGAATTAATGTGTGTTTATGTCAAATGCAGGAGATGGGAAGGAAAGTAAGGGAGGTTTTGACAGAGCCAGGGCAAGGTGACTAACAGGGAGGAGGAGGGCGATGGACAGGAGTGTGAAAGTAACTAGATGCGTCCACCTTTGCCCACCACAGGCTGAATCACAGCTCTGAGCACACTTC
>NW_022109491.1:13214243-13216738 GCF_000313985.2 Echinops telfairi
GGCTGATATTCGGGTAGGCTTATACTTGAGTATATATGGTAAATTAAAAAACGGCTGTTAGTCTATCTGGCTAGAGTTGGCTACACGTCTCATAAACCTAGGGCAAAAGTCCGTTCCTCACCAGTGGGGTAAACAGGAGGTGATCAAAGCAGATGCCCCCTAGGTCCTGACTGACAGCGGTGGTTCTGGCTCCCTGGAGAGTGGAACTGCTGACTCTGTTTCGTCTATTCTGTGCTCATTTCTTGCTCAGACCACGTTGCCCATGGGCTGGGTTGGAGGGCCTTGACCAGGATTCAGCCGGGGCACCTTCATACTCTCCCTTTGAGATTGGCCTCAACTTCTTTCTCTGACCCAGAGACCAGGCCTCGCACCTCACCAGCCCTGAACCCTCCTCTTTACTCCTTGGAGGCAATGATTAAAGAAAACAACCCAGCTAACGGTCACGATGGTTCATCCAGATGCTTCTTTTCCAGGTGAATCCATGGTGAGAACAAAGGAGTAAAACCAACACCGTATAAGAGAATTTAGCTTGACTTTTCCTCTCACTAAACTCACTGCCGTAGAGTCAGTCCTGCCTCATAGCAACCTTCTGTGGACTGCCAAGACTGTCACCGTTTACCGGAGTAGAAAGCCATGTCTTTCTCCCGAGAGTTGCTGGTGGTTTCCAACCACAGACCATGTGGATCACAGCCCCATGTGTAACCACTGCCTCACTAAGACTCCTTTGATGTTACCCAGCAGTGTGTAATAAACCAAACTCACTGCCATCCTGTCAATTCTGACTCACAGCAACAGACAGAACTGCCCCTGAGGCTTTCTGAGACTGTAACTCTTCATGGGAGTAGAAACCCCCATCTTTCTTCTGGGGAGCAGTGACTGGTCTCAAACTGCTGACCTTGTGGTTAGCAGTTGAACTTGGCACCCACAACACTACCAGGGTTCCTCAGAAGTGTATAATAGTTAAGCTAAAGAAGTACAGCTACTCTAACGGAAGACCCCCAACTAGCAGGGCTTAAAGAACAGAGAAGTTGTCCATTTCCTGTACAATACTCAGCGGCGATGTTCTAGGGCAGCAGATAACTCTGCTTCACATGTATGGAGGAGCCCAAGCTGATGAAGCCTCTGCCATCTTCCCCTGGCTTCCAATGTCACTTTGGTCATTGCCACCCAGCCAGTAGGAGGAGAAAGAGCACACCTCTGGGCCTACCAGGAACAAACAGTTCTTTGGGATACAGAAGTGGGACCTGCCCTGTCTTCCTCAACTCTCCCCTGGGTGCTTAGGCATGTGACCACATTTAGCTTCAAGGGAAGCTGGGAAATGGAGTTCCTGTCAGCACAGCCAGGTTCCAATCCCGACTATGCAATATGGGCGATTGGGTTTGGGGGCACAGCTAGCAATCTCCTCCACAGGGAGGGACTCGATGTAGATACAGGGCCTGGAGCACACAGGGCAGGCTGAGAGGGCTGGGAGGGTTACACCCTGATAAGAGCACTCAGCCAATGGCAGATGGACATTGGTGGAAAATTCCCCAACTTCTTCACCCCATTTCTAGGGTAATGCAGATAGAGACTATATATTCAACTTTGAGCAATAGACTATAATGTGAGCCACATAGGTGCTTAACATTTTTCTAAATAGCCACATTGAAAGAGTAAAAAAGAAATAGGTGGGATTAATTTTACTGTATTTTCACCCTGTATAAAAAAATATTTCTCAACCAACCCAGGGACAACAACCAACAACAGGAAATCTAAAGTCAATGCGAGGAGGGCATAGAACACTTGGTGGGATTTGACCAAGTGCAATGTAGCTGAGAGGAATTACTGAGAGCCAAATGAAGGTTGAACATGATACTGGGACAGGAGGAAAGTAAAAGGAACTAGAGGAAAGAACTAGGAGGCAAAAGACATTTATAGAGGTATAAATATAGGCTTGTATATATGTAAATCTATTAATATATAACAATGTATATATGAAAATATATTGATATGTAAAACGGGATATAGGTCTATGTACATACAGTTATGTATTAAGTCTCAAGGTAGCAGACTGACATTGGGCCTCTATTCAAGTCCTCCCTCAATGTTCTATGATGCTCACCCTCTCGGCATGATCACTGAAGACAAAACGAGTGTACAAGTAAATGTGGTGAAGAAAGCTGGTAGTTCCTGGCTATTAGAAGATAGAGTGTCTGTGTTCTTAAAGGCTTGAAGTTTAACAAGAGGCCAGCTAGCAGGGAAGCAACAAAGCCCACATAGAAGAAGCACACCAGCCTGTGTGATCATGAGGTGTCGATGGGATAAGGTATCAGGCATCAGAAGACCCCAAACAAGCAATCATATCGATGTGAACAAGGGCGGTCAGAATGGAGGCCCAAAGTCCACCGGTAGACAACTGGACATCACTTCACAGAAGGGTCACGAGGAAGGGACGAGTCAGCCAGGGTGCAGTATAACATAAGGCACACAACATTCCTCTAGTTCTTTAATTCCTC
>NW_022109491.1:13217860-13219490 GCF_000313985.2 Echinops telfairi
CCCCCCCTTCCTTTCCTCATAAATCCTTGATAACTTGTAATTTTTTCCCCCATGTCTTACACTGACTGCTGTCTCTCTCCACTCACTTTTCTGTTGTTCATCCCCCTGGGAGGGGTTTAAATGTAGATCATTGTGATCAGTTCCCCCCTTTCTCCCCTCCCATTCCCCTTCCCTCCTGGTATTGATACTCTCATTATTGGCCCTGAGGGGTTATGTGCCTGGGTTTGCTGTGTTTGCAGCTTTTCTCTGTACCAGTGTACATGTTCTGGTCTAGCTGGATTTGTCAGATAGAATTGGGATCATGATAGTC
The DNA here is from genome assembly GCF_000313985.2 of Echinops telfairi. Lineage (NCBI taxonomy): Eukaryota > Metazoa > Chordata > Mammalia > Afrosoricida > Tenrecidae > Echinops > Echinops telfairi. The sequence goes on from NW_022109491.1 coordinate 13,218,171, forward strand.
GGGAAGTAGAGGAAAGTTGCATGTTTCATCAGTGCTATACTGCACCCTGACTGGCTTGTCTTTTCCTTGTGACCCTTCTGTAAGGGAATGTCCAATTGTCTCCAGATGGGCTTTGTTCTCCACTCCGCGCTCCCCCTCATTCACATTTTTTGTTCTGGGTCTTTGATGCATGGTACCTGATCCCGTGACACCTCATGACTACACAGGTTCATGTGCTTTTTCTATCTGGGCTTTGTTGTTTCTCAGCTAGATTGTCACTTGTTTATCCTTAAGCCTTTAAGAACTCAAACACTATATCTTTTGATAGCTGGGCACTATCAGCTTTCTTCACCAAATTTGCTTATGCATCTATTTTGTCTTCAGCGATCTTGTTGGGAAGGTGAGCATCACAGAATGCTGGGTTATTAGAACAAAGTGTTCTTGAGTTAAGGGAGGACTTGAGTAGCGGCCCAATGTCCATCTGCTACCTTAATACTTAACATATAAATATATGTACATAGATTGATTCCCCTATCATTATATATAAATATATTTACATATGTACATACCTATATTTAGACCTCTATAAATGTCCTTTGTCTCCTAGTTCTTTTGATTTCTTTTTACACTCCTCTTGTCCTATTATCATATTCGGCTTTCATTCACGTTTCAGTAATTCCTCTTGGCTACATTTCCCTTGATCAGGCCCCACCAGGCATCCTATGCCCTCCTCACCATCAATTTTAGATTATTTGTTGTTCCCTTGTCCCTGGGTTTGTTGACACACCTTTTCCTTTCCCCTGCCTCTCCCTCTCCCATGTCTCCCAGGAACCGTCGGTCCTGTTGTTTTCTCCTCTGGATTCTTTATCCTGCCTATGTTATCCTAAATAGACATTCAGAGACAATAATAAGCATGAAAACAAGACAGAGCAAAACAAAACAACAAAACCAATGACAAAAAAAGAAAAGTCTATAAATTGCTCCAGGTCTGTGTGTTGACCTTTAGGTGTGTTTTCCAGTTGAGTTGGATGGAGCGCCACGCCCTGGCCCCAAAGTCTACTTTTGGTATTCCCCGGGGACTTCATTGCTTTGTTCCCCTTGCTGCTCTGTTGCACTCCCCTAGTGTTTCGCCCCAGTATGGTGGAGTTAGATTGGGCACAATTCCCACACTGTGTCTCCAGTATTGTCCTATTGTATTTCATGGTGGGGCTGGCCTTACGGTTCTCCCTGTACATTGGCTGCTCTGAGCAGGAATATCATCCTAGGGGCTTGGTGGGCCAGAACGTGTTCCACTCTCTCTCCTTCCCTCTTTGTTTGCTCCTGTGTGCTCTGATCAGATGT
>NW_022109491.1:13220919-13222308 GCF_000313985.2 Echinops telfairi
CTTGTTGAAGAAGGCATCCACTTCCCATTTAATATTTTTGGGCCCTTATCAAAGATCAGTTGTCTGTATGCTGATAATTTTATTTCTGGGGTTTTAATTCTTTTCTATTGGACTGAGTATCTGTCATTATACCAACACCACACTCGTTTGACCACTGTGGCTGTATAATAGGTGCTAAAGTCAGGTAAAGCAAGCCCTCCCACTGTGTCTTTCTTCTTGAGGAGTTCTCTGCTAATTCTGGGCTACTTCCTTTTCCATATGAAATTGGTCAGCTTTTCCAATTCATTGAAAAAGATGATGGTATTTGTATTGGGATAGCATTAAACTTATAGAGTGCCTTGGGCAGACTGACATCTTTACTATATTGAGTCTTCTGATCCACGAGCATGGGGTGTTCTTCCATTTGTTGAGGTCACTCTTGGTTTCTTGTAATAATGTTCTGTAGTTTTCCTTGTACAAATCTTTTGGCTTTTTAGTCAGGTACAATAGAACCACAGACCTCGATGCTAATCCGTTCTAGAAGGAGCATTGATATACAATGCAATCGAGTTCCAAATTAAGTTTTCTCATTAGAATTAATTGAAAATGGATTAATCCGTTCTCAACCACCAAGTTTTTACCCTAACCTTGCCTTTTTATACAAAACATTATACAGAAGTTTCAAAGTAAACAAGTTCATAGTTAAATAATATAATTTAAATAAGAAACACAACATTAAAAAAGTTTTTAACAACTGCAGTCTGGCCCATACCTTGAGATTGATGAGTATCTGGGTCTGTGGACACGGATATGGAGAAGGGGGTATGGAGAGAGAGTCATTGTTTGGAAATGGACTCCCCTTCCATAAAATCAACTGGTAGCTGCTTTTCAGGAGTTTTTTCCTGCTTAATTTACCTTTTTTCTTTTTTTTAAAACTAGGACTGGTTGGCTTTTTCTAAAAAAAAAAATCTGTCTAATGTAGTCTGATGTTGGCATTTCCTTAGCTGTTTTATAAAAGGGTTTACTAAAGGGTTTACTATCAACAATATTGATAACACAGTTAACCAGTTCCTTATCATGATGATTCTTTTAAAAAATATATATTTCTTAGAACCCCTGTTTTATTAATCTAAAAACAGTACAAAAAGCCACAAAAACTAAGAAAATTATAGGAAAATGCTTGGAACACAGCCGCAAAAGCTTTATTTTATTATTATTATTTTTTCTTTTTAAAATTATTTTTTTTCCTTTTATTAAAAACATTTAATCATTTTATTGGGGGCTCGTACAACTCTATCACAATCCATACATACATCCACTGTGTCAAGCACATTTGTACATTTGTTGCCATCATCATTCTCAAAACATTTGCTTTCTACTTGAGCCCTTGCTATCAGCTCCTCATTTTTC
>NW_022109491.1:13224969-13233406 GCF_000313985.2 Echinops telfairi
GTGGGGGTGGGGGTGGGAAAGAAGCATTAAAGAACTAGAGGAAAGTTGTATGTTTCATCGTTGCTATACTGTGCCCTGACTGGCTCTTCTCCTCCCCGTGACCCTTCTGTAAGGGGATGTCCAGTTGCCTACAGATGGGCTTTGGGTCCCAACTCTGCACTCCCCCTCATTCACAGTGATACGATTTTTCGTTCTTTGATGTCTGATACCTGATCCCTTCGACACCTCGTGGTCACACATGCTGTCGTGCTTCTTTCATGTGGGCTTTGTTGCTTCTGAGCTAGATGGCTGCTTGTTTATCTTCAAGCCTTCAAGACCACAAACGCTATATCTTTTGATAGTCGAGCATCAGCTTTCTTCACCACACTTGCTTATGCACCTGCTTTTGTCTTCAGCGATCATGTCTGGAAGGTGAACATCATAGAATGCCAGTTTAATAGAACAAAGTGTTCTCGCATTGAGGGAGTATTTGAGTGGAGGCCCAATGTCCATTTGCTCCCTTAATACTAAACCTATAAATATATGCACATAGACCTATTTCCCCATCCTCATATATAAATATATTTACATATGTACATGCCCGTATTTAGACCTCTATAAATGCCCTTTGCCTCCTAGTTCTTTGCCGGAAAATCTTTAGATGACATGTACTAACAATGCCAACTGATGCTGAGTGACCAGAAACACGAACTACCTTTGTTTACAAAAATCACGTGCTGTTGGGTTTGAGTCCGATGTTTTGTTTGAGCTCCCATGCAAAATTTTCTCAACATTTCATGTCAAAATCTGATTATGTCGAGGACTGATGTGATTGTGTACCAGGGTTCTGCTGTATATTCCTAGAGATTTCAATTTGTGCTTGTCTATTGTGAAGGTACTATCTTTTTGATCCCCTCTTCCATGGTCTTGTCTGATGTGTATAGCAATGTGATAGACTTCTGTTTGTTGATCTTGTATCCTGCCACTCTGCCATATTCTACTTCCAGCACTTCCCTTACAGAACTTCTGGGATTTTCTGGGATTTTCTTTATATAACATGATATCACCTGCGACTCACAATAGTTTCACCTCTTCCTTCCCCAGACAAATACTTTTGATGTCTTTTCTTTGCCTTATGTTGTTAACTAGGACCTCCAGAATGATGTTAAATAAGAGTGGGGACATGGGGCATCCTTGTCTGGTCCCCCCTTTTCCAGTGGGATTGTTTAAGTCTTTTCTCCATTTTCTACCACATTGGCTTTTGGTTTTTCATACATAGCTTGTAATATATTGAGAATTTTCCTTCTGTTCCTATTGTCTTGAGTCTTGAACAGGAATTGGTATTGGATGTTGTTGAATGCATTTTCAACATCTCATCTATCGATATTATCATGTGGTTCTTATAATTTTTCATGTCAATGTGGCGAATAATACTAATGGTCTTTTGTATGTTGAACCATCCCTGCCTCCCTGGTATGAATCCCACTTGGTCATGGTAAATAATTTGTTTTATATACTTTTGTATTCTATCGGCCAGTATTTTGTGAAGGATTTTTGCATTTATGTTCATTAGGGATATTGGTCTATAGTTCTCACTTCTTATGGGATCCTTGCCCACTTTAAGTGTCAGAGTTATACTAACTTCATAGAAAGTGTTTGGGAGTTTACTGTCTTTTTCTGTGCTCTGGAAGAATTTGTGTAGGATTGGTGTCAGTTCTTCCCTGAATGTTTGGTTGAATTCTCCTGTGAAGCCATCTGGCCCAGCGGATTTTTGTGTGTGTCAGTAATCCCTTGATAACCTTGTCTATTTCTTCTATTGCTATGGGTCTGTTGAGATTCTTGGCGTCCATCTGGGTAGTCTAGGGAGGGAGTGTTTTTCCCAGAATCTGATCATGTCTTTCAACTTGTTGAATTCATTGGATTTCAGGTCTTTGTAGTGCTGTGTAATTATCCTTTTGATTTCATTAGGGTCCATTGTAATGTACCCTGTTTCATTCCTCATCCTTGCTATTGAAATCTGTTCCTTCCTTTCTTTGTTTAGGTTTGCCAGCAGTCTGTCAATCTCTTAATCCTTTCAAAGAACCAACTTTTAGCTGCATTAATTTTGCCCATAGTGTTCTTATTTTCCCGCTCTTGAATCTCAGCCCTGATTTTTATTATTTCTTTTCTTTTGGTATTAGTAGAATTGTCCTGTTGACCCTGCTCAAATTGTTGTAAGTTTTGTGGCAGCATATCAGTCATAAGTCTCTCTTCCTTTTTCATGTGCTCATGTATTTCTATAAAATTTTCTCTGATAACTGCCTTTGTGGTGTCCCAAAGCTTTTGGTACTTCGTATTCTCATTCTTGTTGGTTTCTAGAAATTTCCTAATTTCATCTCTGATCTGGGCCAGTCCCCACTCCTTTTGCAAGAGAGTTATTCATCCTCCAATTGTTTGCCCTTATTTTCTTGATCTTCCTTTTGTTGATTTCCAGCCTTATGCCATAGTGGTCGGAAAGAGAAGTCTGTATGATATCTCTGTGCTTGAATTTACACAGATTCAACTTATGTCCCAGCATGTGGTCTATCTTCGAGCATGTGCCATGTGGGTTTGAAAATAATGTGTATTTTTTTTCATTTGGGTAGAGAGCTTTGTAAATATCAGGTCAAGTCGTCTAATCATAATGTTTAGCTCTGTAGCCTCCTTGTTAAGCTTCTTTCCCTGTGATCGATCTTTCTCGGGGAGTGGTATATTAAAGTTACCTACTATAATTATTTAGCCTGTGATTTCCTTTTTCATCTATTGGAGCACTTGATAGATGAATTTCACGGGTCTCTTTTTGGGCATGAAAGATTTATTATGTTCACTGGTTCTTGGTCTGCTGTTCCCTTGAGCATTATAGAATGTCCCTCCTTATCTCTTGCTATGCCTTGGACCTTGAGATCAATGTTGTCTGAGATTAGGATTGCAATCCCTGCTTTTTTGAATTGCCATTTTCTTGGTATACTTTTCTCCAGCCTTTGATTCTCAGCCTAATTTTCTCTGTAATCTTGAGATTTGTCGCCTGTAGGCAACAGATTGATGGGTTGTGTTTTCTAAGCCAATCTATTAGCCTTTGCCTTTTAATGCCTGAGTTCAATCCATTGATATTCAGGATTAGTACATCAATCTGTGGACTCTATGATGTCATCTTATACCTTTTGTGTTGGGTATTTTCCTACCTCCCTTTCTTATCAGTATGTTGTGTGTTGTGTGTGTGTGTGTTTGTTTCATTCTTGCCTTTTTTCCACCCTTGAGCCAATGCTATCTTGGGGGCTCTTTTCTCTTTGTTGCCCTCTGAGTGGAGTTTTTTCTATGTGGTGGTCTCTTATTTGTGCTTGGTGAGTTCTGTTCTTCTGCCCATACTGGGTCAGCAAGGATCTTTTGCAGGGCTGGGTTTCTTTTAACATATTCTTTGAGTGTTTCCTTGCCTGGGAAGACTCTTACTTCTCCATCTATCTTGATAGATAATTTGGCTGGATAGAATATTCTTGGGTTTGCATTATTTTCCTTAAATTTTTGGAATATGTTACTCCACTCTCTCCTCTTCTTCAAAGTGCCCGCTGATAGGCCAGAGCCTATTCTTATTTGAGTGCCTTTATAGGTGCTTGTTTTCCCCTAGCTGCTCTTATGATTTTCACATTTTCCTCAAAGTTGCATAGTTTAGCCATTATACAACTTGGTGACTTCTTCTTGGGATTCAGTCTAGCTGGTGTTCTTTTGGCCTCCTGTATGGTTGCTTGGCTTTCATTTATTAAGCTGGGAAGTTTTCCTCTATAAGAACTCTCTCGCTATTTTTGCCATTGACTTCTTTGTTGTGTCTTGTTCGAGTAGTCCGATTATCTTAATATTGTTCCTCTTCATAGCATCAGACTTGGCTCTCAGTTTTTCTTCAGCTTCTCTGATTATCTTATTTGACTGCTTTTCCATTTTTTTGAAGTCTGCCTGGTTATCCTCTAGGTCACTGGTGCAATTCTCTGCCTCCTCAAGTCTGTTGGAGAAGTCTGTGAATTTGCTACTGACTTTTGTTATCTCATCCCTTTGGTCTTGTACTTCACTTTGGTGTAAAGCCTTTATCTCCTTTAACATTTCATCCATTTTCTGTATTGCTTCCCTCCTATCCTGTATGACTCCAAGCAGCATTCTGAAGATTTCTTTCTATGGAAGATCAACATTGCTTTTTCTATGCATGTTGTTAGGTTCAGGACTTCTTCCAACATTGCCCTTTGTTTCTCTTGATTTTTTTTTTTTTGCTGTTGTTGTTGGGGCTGGTTTCTGTTTGTGTTGTATTGTTTTAGAGGAGCCCGGTACCATTTTCCAGAGAGTTGAAGAGTATTGGGTTCTCTCTTTGGGAGACTCATAGGAATGCTTCTTTGAGCTGTCTGCAGCTAACTGCACGTGTGTGTGTGTGTGTGTGTATGCCTAGCTACCTATTTATCCTCCATTGGTTTCACTCTTCCCTAGCTAACTAGTATTCTGTTATTAGGTGGGCAAGTTGGATGGTCCTCTCAGGGAACTCTGGTTGGGTGGTTGTGGATCTGTGAGGATGGTGCTACACTGGATGATCTCACAAGAAGCCATGGTGGCAGTGCTTCAGAGGGCATATGGGGGTGCCTGTTGCAATGGTAGGGCTGTGGGTGGGTATGCCTGCTTTGTGTAGAGCACCACAGATGGTGGGTGCAATTTCACTAGTCAGCAAGGTCATTATGTAGGTCAGGCAGAGGTTCCCACAGCAGTGTGGAGTGCTGGAAAGGATTGGCAAAGCTGCCTTAGGTGATGTGAAGCACTGCAGCATGCAGGAGGAAGTTCTCTCAGCCATCTGTGACCATGGGGGACATACATGGGCTCCCCTAGCCATGTGGAGCACTGTGAAAGATGGGCAGAGGTTCCCCCAGCTGAGTGGAGCAGCACAAAGGATGGGTAGGTGTTCCCCCAGCTGATTAAAGGGATTTGGAGGGCAGGTGGGAGTTCTCCTGCAGTAGAAGGTGGGAAGGATTTACCCATCAGTGTGTAAATTTGCAGAGGGTGGGTGGGCAGGAGCTCCCCCAGCGAAGGGTAGTAGCCTGGAAGCTGGCAGTGATCTGTGGAAGGAAAGAGAACAACAACAACAAAACTCAGAGGAAGAAAACAAACAAAACTGAGCCTGATGAGACTGTGGGGGGAAAGAGAGAAGAGAGAGGAAAAAACAAGTAAAGAAATAGCTGAGCCTCAATTGCCTGACCTTGGAGCTGGATGAGTTTGAACCCTGCCCAAAGGCAGTGGCAAGCTGTGGTTGTGTTGAAGTAAAACCCTGGGCTGGCCAACGGAGCCTGGCTCAGGCTGAGACTGTAGGGGGCTAAAGGTAAATCCTAACCCGTTTATGCAGTGGTAAGTCAAAAGCCCATAGCTTAAAAAAATCTAGTGGATCTGTGTCTACTTATCTTTATGATGCTCCTCTTGTGACCCAGAGAAGTGGAATTTCCCTGTTAGTAGCTCTCCTGTGCTGATTTCTGCCGAGTCCCGCACCATCTTGCCATAAGTCAATAGTTAATTTTAGATGTAAACTTGGCTGGGCTATGGTACCAGTTATTTGTTCGAGCCTGAGTCTAGACTACTAGGAAGTTGTTTTTTAGAAGTGATTAAGGTTTCCAATGAGATGATGCTCAGCAATGGAGATTATCTTGGATAATTGGGGGAGAAGGGGCTGCATCGCATCAATTGCAAGCCTTAACAGCACAAACTGAATTTTCCCAGAGGAGAAGAAATTCTGTTTTTACATTGTAACATGGACATCTTGTTGGAGTCTCTAGCCTGCTAAGGAGCCCTGGTGGTGTCAAGGTTTCAAGTTGGTTTGTGATCCAAGTGGTCTGCAGTTCCAGCAGCTGCAAGGGAAGAAAGGCTGGACTTTCTATTCCCACAAACAGTTACAGTCTCAGAAACTGACAGGGGTGGTGTGGGGGTGGTGTGTCATTATGAGTCAGCATTGACTGGATGGCAGTGAGTAGACTAGAGAGCATTTTAACTAGGGACTTTGAACTTGCCAGTCACCACAACAGCACGAGGTAAGTCCTAAAATAATTCTCTCCCTCTTTCTCTCTTTCCCTAGTCTCCTTCCCTGTCTCTTTCCTTATTTTCCAACTGGAGCTTCCTAAAATAAATTCCAAAGGCAGGGCCCGTCTTGTAGGTCCTTTCCTAAGGCAAAGCACTCATGAGAACCAAGCGTGTGCCAGAGGACAGCACTAGGACCTGTGGGTGAAAGTGCAAAAAAGATTGCCGGGAGCAAAGGCCCAGAACCATGCACTCCATCAGAAGTGTGCACCCATTGAGCTCTTGCTCTGTACTAAGCACAATGTTCGCACTCACCCAGGGCACTCTGGGCAGATTACAGAATGGCTACATTGCAAGGACTTCATGGAGCAGACTCGGAGTTTGATCACACACTGTCTGCATCCTTTCCAGCCTATAGATGCTGCGCCTCCCATGATTCATCTGCACCTTAGGGAAGCTTCTCACGTTGTTAATTGCCTGTTTCCAATGGCAGGCCGCTCCCTAAAGCGGCAAATCAAGGTTTTTGTGACTTTTCTTCTCCAGCACTGACTTGTGATTAGGTTGTTGTTCCTAAAAAAGGTCCATTCCTCATCATCTTTGAAATTTCCCCTTGATTTTCTTGTTTGGCAAATTGCTCTTCTCCAGATAAAGACTGGTTGGGAGTCTACTCACTTTTCCCTTTCATTACTCAGCTGGAAAACACACTTAAGACTCTTGTTGCTGGGAGGGACCTCAGAGGCCATCTGGTTCAATGGTCTCATTTCAGGGAGGGGGAAACCTAGCATTGGAAAGGGGCCCGGGATTGGCGAAACTGTGGATCAGCAGTAGCATGGCTGTGATGGGAGAGGTGGACCTGGATCCTGTGGTCTAGTCCTGCATCCCACATAGCTGACTCAACCTAGACCCATGCTGCTTTGCCAGCACACAGAACAAGCAGGAGGCATGCTTTGAAGAGGGTAACCTGTCCCAGGAAGGAAATCCTTCCTTTCTTGGCCCCATGGCTTCTGGGAGTGGCCACCCAGAGGTTTGGGTTTGAATCAGGGTTCTGGCTCTCCCTTTGGCTACGGTGTCACTTCAGTTGGGTCTCCTGGCTTCTCGTAGCACTGTTTCTACTTCCACAACGTGGGAATAAGGAGCACATTAACGGCGGTACATCAGTGTGCTCTGAAGATGAAGGACAGGTGAGCGAGTCCTTGTCCCAGCAGCAAGGTGCAGCCTCTTGACCTGGAAGACCACCTCTCTTTCTCAGCAGCCCCTTGATCTCTGCATTGGAGGCCTTCTTGCTCGGCTCAGACCCTCACTCATGCTATGCAAACTTTCCTGCCTCTGAGCTTTTGTTCATATCAGCAGTTCTCAACCTGTGTGTCCCGACCCCTTTGGGGTGTTGAATGACTCTTTCACAGGGGTCAATTGATTCATAACAGTAGCAAAATGACAGTGATGAAGTAGCGATGAAAATTATTTTATGGTTGGTGGGTCACCACACATGAGGAACTATATGAAAGGGTTGCAGCATTAGGAAGGTCGAGAACCACTGGTCTACATTGTTTTCTCTGTCAAAGGGCTCATTGCATCTCTTCTATGGCACGCGACACACACAGACTCTAGCTCTCTTTAGGACTGCTCATCTGCTTAGTGGACTCATACTCAGATTTTAACCCAGGCGTGCCCTTCTGGACTTCAAGTAAGGTTAGGTCCTCCATGATACCCACACACCTGTCTCTGAGAACATGCATCGTGGGTTTTCATTATACGGTCATGGAAGACCTGATTTTCATCTGTCTCATGCACTTAGACAATAAACTCCCTGAGCCCAGGCTCATCCATGTATTCCCAGCATTAAATACAGTGCCAGTTGATAGCGGTTATGCAATATGTACATATCTGATGCTTGGATGTTGACAGTTTTCCTGAAATATATTTGTTAACATAATTCTTGTAATCATCTAGTAAGGAGGTATTTTTTATCATATCTAATAGCAGAGACAGTATTGCTGTTTTAGAGTACAAAAGAGAACCTGTCTCAAATATAATTTAAGGAGAATATTTGTGAAATCTAAAAAGTGACAAAAGACAACATAAAGACACAGGCACATCATCGAGGTGAGGGAGGCCACTGGCAGAAGGTTAAAATGGCACCCAAAGATGCGTGGAGCTACAGTGCTTTAAAAAGGGCTGGGGACTTTCTGTGATGCTCACCTTTCTGACATGATTGCTGAAGACAAAGCAGGTGCCTAAGCAAACGTGGTGAAGAAAGCTGATGGTGCCTGGCTATCAAAAGATATAGCACCTGGGTGTGAGTGGCAAAACAGGGAGGGTAAAGGGAGAATGGGTAGGAAAGAGGGAACCGATTACATGGAACTGTGTGTGACCTCCTCCCTGGGGGACAGATAACCGAAAAGTGGATGAAGGG
>NW_022109491.1:13234890-13246953 GCF_000313985.2 Echinops telfairi
CATATGTACAAATGTGTTTGACACAATGGATGTATGTATGGATTGTAATAAGAGTTGTAAGAGCCCCCAATAAAATGATTAAAAAAAATAAAGGGCTGCGGAGGACAAAGGAAACTGTCACAAAAGCATGCTTGGTGACAGATCAGTGCACCACAATTACAGGCAGGACTACGAAGCAGGAATGAGACCACGGTTGGTAAATGGACACTGTTAAATAGAAGGGCTTCCAAGATTGGTCCAGGGCCTTCTGACCAAGTCAATCAAGGGGAAACTGATAGGGCAGGACTCGTGGCTGTGGAAAACCCCTCGTCCTGTCCCAGTATTGTGACTTCCATCAAGACAAGCCTCTAAGAGAGACTACCCCTCCCTGAGCTGGTTGGAGAGGGACGAAGAGAATCCCCTTTCCAAGGCCTTCTCCCTGAGGGGCAAGATCATCTACCAAACCAAACCAAACCAAACCAAATTAACTGCCATCTCATCAATGCCGACACGTAGCGGCCCTATGAGACAGGGTAGAACTGCCCTGTACGTTTCTGAGACTATAACTCTGTATTGGAGTAGAAAGCTCATCTTTCTTCTGAGGAGAGGCTGGTAGTTTTGAACTGCTGACTTTGTGGACCCCAGCCTAACACGGAACCACTGTGCTACCAGGGCTCCAGGGATTGTCTACAGCCTTGTTTAATGATGGGAAAGAATTCATGGAGGCTCTGTCTACGTATTACTGCCGCCCTGCAGGTAAAGGACTTGAAGCCCGGAGAGGTGAAGTGATTGCCCAAGGTTACTCCGCTGGAAGTGGTAGGGCCTGCAATTTGAATCTAGGCAGTCTATCTCTGGGGCTTATTTTCTTAATAACTATCTTGAGGATCAAAGTGATTATTTTTAAAAGGAGAAATGACTTTTGAAAACTCGGCAAGATTTTTCCTATTTTCTTTCTTTCTCCACCCCCCCCCCCTTTGGTGAGGGAATTACCACAGCATTATGTGAATTTATTGGATTTATAATGTGGTTTATGGAAGCAACAGTTTTAGTTAAAGAAAATTGGTTTCCTTTTCAAAATGTCATGTTTCTCATTTTCTCCCAGCATCTTAGGCTTTTCAAGCTCCCCTCAACTCCTAAGTCATTCAGAAGCATGCTGCACAATTAGAATGCTGGAACCTTTACCAGCCAATTTGAGTTTTATGGTTTGCTCAAAAGGACACTTCAAGAAAGCCAGGAATTTGCTGTAAAATGAGAGGAAAGAGTGGGAGCAAAGAGAGAAGAGGGAAAACATTGTGAGGCAGTTGGGAATTCCCAAGGATAAGGGCCTTCATTCATCCACTCAGAAAACAACCCCCCCCCCCAATCTGTTCACTTTTTATAGCTACAGATGGCCTCGTCCATCCCTCTGTCCCTCCACCTAAGCCCTCGTCTATCCCTTTTATGTCTTCCTTCCAACTCTTCATGGAGTTATTGACAAATTCATTGGCTTATCGGAGCTTTTTAAAGAAAATAGTTTTGTTGAAGTATAATGAACATATCCTACAACTCAGTGGTCCACACTCACAGGAGAAGGGTTGTGCATTCATCCTCACAATCAACCTTGGAGCATGTTCTTCTTGTACCATTGCTGTTGATGCTACATTTCCTTCCCACCCTACCACCCCCTCTGTGCCCCCAGTTAAGTATTAATCCTGTTGCTGCTTTCAGCAGTCGACCCATCCTGATTTCCCTCTACAGAAGAGCATACAAAGCAAAGACCCAAATAAATTAATAAGAACCAAGAAGGACCCAGCAAAAATGACCAAATAAAACAGGAAAACCTCAACTGAAAAGAAAGTAGAAAGTACTGAAAAACCAGAATAAATTCAAAATGGGTCAAAAGGGAGATCGAATGACAAAGTGTTATACTCTGTCCGAACTACCCCTGCTAAAATACGCTTTACAATATTCTTTGTCTTGTATTAAGGCTATTTACATTGCTAGATTATGGTCAGTGGAGACTTGATCCACCCAGGGATCCTGAAAATGGATTTTGGGTTTCTATTATCACCTGTAACATTCAGACAACTGTGTGTTTAGAATGTAGGCTCTGCTACCATTCCCTTTACCAGGTTTGGATTTTATTCTCTATAATCTTTTGATCATGCAGGCTGACATGCTTATTCTCTGTGGACTTAGCTGACTTCTCACTTAGATGAGGGTTAGGTTTGTTTTGAGATAAGCCTTTAAAGGCCCCAGACACTATTTTTTTCTAACAGTCGGGCACCATCTTTATCACACTTTGCTGTATCACTCATAGCTTCAGGGATCTCCTCATGAGGGCGAGTACTGAGCAGATTCATGTCACAAGAACGAATTGTTCTTATGTTAGGGCTATGATCACGTGGGTGTGGACTGAGCAGTTTTTAAAATATTAAACATTGAGAAGACACTCCGTATAAGGCACTGTGCAAAAGGCTGAGGACACAAAATACATGTCATACTTTCTGTTTGCAAGGGTGTGTTAGTCTGGATAGACTAGAGAAGCAAATTCATAGACATTTTATGTGCATAACAGAGATTTTTGTATAAAGGGTAATTGTACATTAAGAAAGCAACCCAACCCAGTCCAGTCCAAGCCCATAAGTTCGATAATAGCCCATATGTCCGATACCAATTTATAAAGTCCTCTTCAGACTCATAAAACACATGCAATGACACCGAATGCAGGACAATCACAAGCCAGTGGGTAGAAAGTCTTTGGATCCAGTGGCATGGTAAGCATCTCAGCGCTGGCAGGGGTCTCCTCCATGTGGCTTCTCCAGGTCCAGGGTTCTGGCTGCATCATGGTTGGTCCATGTGGCTTCTTCTCAGGGAAGTCTCGCTGGAAGTGAGCAGAGAGAGAGATTGTCTCCCACCTCCAAGGAGGACAATATAGGAGTTCCCAGAATTCTCAGGAAAAGACCATGCCCACACAGAGGCCTCATTGGTTATATCTTGATTGACAGGCCAGACTCCACCCCTTCACTTGTAATCCTCTCAAATTGACACCAGATTATGTAACGACCACAAAGGGGCCTGTCGTCTAGCAGAGAAAACAGAAGTGAGGAGTGATACATCACTGTAGGATACTTCAAGTCTCTTAAGACTCCTGGGGAGCAGAAAACAAGAGGAGCCCAAGGAAGGAGTGATTGCCATGTCACGTGGGGCTCCAGCCTAAGGATTTGACTCTTCCTCTAGCACTTCAGTGGAGTGATGCTTCACAGTGTTTCTTAGGAACCAACCTGGAATGGTTGATTTGCTCCCATTTCTCACACATCTTCTGTATGTCTGAAATTGTCTTGGAGAGTTAACAGACACCCTTGTCCAATATTCCCATCATCCCCGAAGAAGTGGCTCAGGGAATCTAGATGAATATCTTTTAGACCTCATACCTAATGAGAAATAAGACAGGAGCAGAGGAAGTAGAGGGGTCAGACTGGGAACTGGCATAAAGTTTGCTCAAGGTAAGTTAGATTCTGAGCACACGACCTTGAAGAGATGGGATACGTGTGGCCCAGCCAAGTGGGTTAAGCACTAGTGTCCGAAGATGTATCAGCTAGACAGCTATTTCTTCTGATTGAAAAACCACTTGATTAAAAACCCCTCGCACTTGCTGAGCATTGCTGGATGGTGGGTGCTTGAGGGTGGGCTTCACCCTAAGGATCAGGTGATGATACAGCTTGGGCCCAGGTCTGCTCCATGGGGATTCATTTTGGCTTCCAGGATGGAGGAGAAATGACTATTTGGGACTTGCTTTTCTCATTGCGGATTAGCAGAGCGCAAGAGTATAAATTCATTTCAACTCCCTTCTTGCTTGAGGTCTGCTAAGATCCCATTGGTCAGAGTATTGGCTAAGCCTGAAGTCAAAGGATGGGAGAGTAGGCTCCATCCATGAAGCCAAAACACACTCTATGGCCAAGCCCAACATCAGTGGAATGCATATTATTCCCGTGGAGGACATGGGTGGGGCAAAGGGTAAATATTTTTGAATCATAATCTAACAAACCCACAAGGTAACAGCTAAAGTCCAGACAAGAGTGGAGGATGAGATGTCCCAGTAGCAGATGTCCCCGAAGTAGCCTTGAAAGATGTCTGACATCAGGAAAGTCAGACTCCAGGATTTGAACCTAGGTCACTAGGGACCAGAGTTCAGGGTCTAACCCCGGGTTCTGTGAAAATCTGAGGTCTAGGCATAGGGAGGGCTCAGGTGGCCACACAAGTTTGAGATAGGAAATGAGGAGTCTTACCTGACGTGCCTGGGGTTCATTCATACCTTGACTGATGCTCAGATTGTGGTCAGCTCTAGATAGGAGTTTCCATTGGTGATGATTGTGGCTGAGGCAGGCAGTGATTTGCTCATAAAATGATAAGCCTGTGGCCAGAAGCAGGCTGGATGGATATGCTCTGTGGATATAGAGGCTTTAGATTCCACTTGGATTATCGGAGACACAGGTAGAACCAGGAACGAGGGAGAAGACATTGGCAGATCAGGGGGAGGCACAGGCAGGGACTAGATTCTGCAGGCACTGCCACTGGTACGTTACCAAGGAGCATCTGAAGCAGGGAAGAGATTTGGTCTGAGTTGTGCATCTGAACCTTGCTATTCAGAGTACAGTCCACAGAGCAGCAGTAGCCGCAGCATCTGAGAGCTTGTTAGAACAAGCGCATCTTAGGTGTACTGATTCAGACCTACATTAAACAAAGTCCCTAGGTAGCTCCTATACACATTAAAATTTGAGGAGTGCGGCTTTAGGAAGAAGAGTAAAGGAGGGATGTCCTCTTATTGCTTGGACCCTCAGCTGCCTCTTCCCTCTGTGAGCTTAGCGAGGAGCTGGCACAGCAACAGGCTCTGCATACATGATCATTGAATTATTTTTCCTTCTCTTCCCCCATCTCCTCCAATCCAGAGCAGGATTCCTACCCTTCTCCTGCACAGACCTACTAGTCTGGTGGGGCCTATGGACCTCAGCTCAATATGAAGTTTGTGAATGCATAACAAGTACATAGAAGTTCAAAGGGAACTAATTATAATGAACTGCAGTTGTCCAACGTTAAGAAAACAAATTTGTGACATTGAAATCAATGTGCTGCTTTATTAACACTTTAAATGTCAAGAGAGCAGAGGGTTTAATAATGACTAGGGTTTCAAAGCAGTGTTGAATGTAAATGGTATTTCAAATATCTGATAGCTACATCAGCCTTTAGGTGATAGGAAAAATTCATGACTTCTATGGGCAAAACCCCCAACTACTGCTCATACCATCGTGGTTTATTGCCTACCCTCCTAGTAGAAGAAGTGCTACGTTTCACTTCGAGGTTAGTTAAAAAATAAGTAATATTTCTCCTTCCCAACTCCATGGATCCCCCTGAATCCTACGCGTAGGCTTGCAGCTCCCAGGTTAGGAAGCCCTGCTGCAAACGTTTGCGTGATGTGCACTTACTTTTAATTGGATACAGATGGAAATGAGATTTGTTCGAGAACATTTTGAGACATTGGAGAGAGTCATTGAGATAATTGGAGATACCTTGGAGTTGCACAAAAGAACTTCAGCTGGGATTCGGTGCCCTAGTACCTGATGGATTTATAGATAAAAGTGGGATGGGATGTAGATGACCTACAAGCCAACCCACTGCCATCAAGTTGATTCTGATCCCTAGCATCCCTATAGGACAGAGTGCAATAGTCCTTTTGGGTTTCCAAGGCCCCACACCTTTACTAGACCAGGTAGCCTCGTCTTCCTCCTGTGGAGCAACCGGTAGGTTTGAGCGGCTCACTGTGTGGTTAGCAGCCCAACATTGACATGACAGCACCGCCAAGTCTCCATCTGTAATCTGAAAAATGTACTGTCTGCGACATGGCTCAAGGGTGGGCTTGCCTTGCTCAAGGCTATGTAATGACAAATACATGCATTCATCCCCAACTCCTGGCCCAACACCAGGATGAGGATGGAAGCAATAGAAATAAACTGGAAAAATATGGGAAGGAGACCAATTGCACCCGGCCTTTGGGAGATCCATTCTCAGCCACCAGGAGCCAGAGAGTCCACCTGGATAAAGCCAACATTCAAGACAAAGGTAAGCAGATGAGACCCAAGAGCAAGACTAGAATAAGAAGAAAAGGTATTTCTAGCATGACCTAGGAGGATTTTTATGAAGTGCATTATTTCTTGACTAATTTCCCCTGACACTGTAAAGCCTTCCCCTCACAGAAGGGATTTCTTCTATGTTCCCTGCTAAAGGATCAGAAGGCAGGCATTGGCTGCTGGGCAGGTGCCAATTCTCTGTCCGAACAGAGTGCTGCCCCAGGAAGACCAAGATGGGGCCCTTTTCACGTGTTTGTGAAACAGAGACCAGCCCCTGTCTCCCAGATATGAGACAGACTATTGGTGTGGGGGGTCTCCTTTGGGGCTCACTTTAGCTGAAATAAAAATACACTCTTATCCTGAGTCCCTTAATTGTCAGAAGTTGACCGCGCGATGGTAAGAACGTCAGGGAGATGGGTTGCTTCAAAACACTTCAGAGAGGGTCCCCACTTACCTCTGAGCCGGTGTCACCCTCATTGTGACACTGGAACCCTCTTGAGACCCCTGGCGAACAGAAGCTGGGGCATAGAGTCATCACCACCACCATGGCTTATGACTGAGCTCAGAAGCCAGAGCCCAGGAGGAGCAATTTCTGGTGTTGGACAGTTATATGTTCTCCTTTGAGGTTGAGTTGCACTTTACACTCAGAATCTCTTCCTCTGCTCTCTCTCCTATGAGTAGTGAAGCTAGAATCTCCAGTATGATCTTCTCCAATCCTAATATCCACTCTCCTCACAAACCCTGTCAATGTGGCCTCCTCATTACCTTTGAAACCTGTTCACATCTTTCCATTTCCACACCCATTATCTTACCAGCGTCTATCATCCTTTGCACGAGTGGAGGACTCAGACCAGTGCAATGGTCTCATGATTCATCTCGTCTCACTCTGCCATCTTTTGATCAGTTTTCCTATGATTCTTCTTTACTCAAGGGAGTAAGAACACATTGAGTGTGGATCCATTATATTTGAAACCCTGGATTAATGAATTCATCTAGTAAATATTTATTGAGCAACTACTATGCTGTTTGGTTGTCATTGTTAGGCGCCACTGAGTTGGTTCCAACCTACAGTGACGCTTTGGTCACAACAGAATGAAGCACTGCACAGTCCTGCACCTCCTCACAAGGGTTCCTCTGCCCGCGTGAGCCCAGTGGTACAGCCACTGTGTCCACCCCTCTCATTGAGGGCCTTCCTCTTTTTTGCCGCCCCTCCAGTTTACCAGGCATGATGTCCTTCTCCAGGGACTGGTCTCTCCTGACAACATGTCCGAAGTGTGTCAGATGGAGCCTTGCCACCCTTGCCTCCAAACAGCACTCTGACTTTACTTCTTCCCATACAGATCAGTTTGACCTTTTAGCAGTCCGTGTTACTTCATCTGCATATCATACACTTCAATAATTCAATCATGTCAAGAAAGGTTGCACAATCATCACCACAATCAATTCTAGAACATTTTCTTCTCTTCCTTGTACTCATTGTTATTCATGTAGTTATTTTTAAAAACTGTTGCAAAAATATACGTAATAAAGCATTCTCCAATTCAACAACTTCTACATGTATAATTCAGTGCCATCGATGATACTCTTGGTGTTGTACAGCCATTATTGATATCCTTTTCGAAACTATCCTGCTATCATTAGCATAAACTCAATACCTCCTACACAAAAACTCTTCCTCCTTCATCCATGGTAACCATTGGTTAAGTTTGGTTTATTTTTTCAGTGTTTTCTTGATACAATATTCACATATCATATACTTCCATAGTTAAATTGCTTTTAAAAAGAGTTGTGCACCAGCCTATGCAACCACGAGGTGTTGATGGGATAAGGTATAAGGCATCATCAGAACAAAAAATCTTACCACAGTGAATGAAGGGGGGAGTGTGGAGTGGAGACCCAAAGCCCATTTGTAGGCCACTGGAGATCCCCTTGCAGAGGGGTCTCGGGGAGGAGATGAGCCAGTCAGGGTGCGATGTAACAACAATGAGAAATACAACTTTCCTCTAGTTCCTAAAGGTTTCCTCCCCACTCCCACTACCATGACTCGAATTCGACCTTGCAAGTCTGGCTAGACCAGAGGATGTGTACACTGGTACAGATAGGAACTGAAAATACAGGGAATCCAGGGAGGATGAGCCCTACAGGACCAGTGGTGTGAGTGGCGAAACAGGGAGGGTAAAGGGAGAATGGGTAGGAAAGAGGGAACCGATTACAAGGAACTATATGTGACCTCCTCCCTGGGGGACAGACAACCGAAAAGTGGGTGAAGGGAGACGTCGGACAGGGCAAGATATGACAAAATAACAATTTATAAACTATCAAGGGCTCATGAGGGAGGGGGGAGTGTAGAGGAGAGGGAGGGGAAAAATGAGGAACTAATGTCGGGGTTTAAGTGGAGAGAAAATGTTTTGAGAATGATGTACAAATGCGCTTTACACAATTGACGTGTGTATGGATTGCGATAACAGTTGTATGAGCCCCTAATAAAATGTTAAAAAAAAGAGATGAAAATGGAAAAAAAAAGAATGTGCATATCACAATCAGTTCTAATACTCCCTCCCTCTCCCTCCTCATGCATTTGTTGTTTGCTCCTCAAATTCCCTTCTTTTCCCTGCCCCCCACATCCCCAATAAACCATTGCATCAGTTATTGTCTCTATGCATCCACTCCTTTTGTTATTCACAAACTGGGAAACCCAATAGAAACATTAACAAACAACAAAAAAAATCTGCAGATGAAAATAATAATAATATAAAGATAAAAAAACAGAGAGTAGGAAAGAAAAGACTACCATTAATATTTCAAAAGCCAGAAAAGAAATTTCTCTTGTGGAACAAGCAAGAAATATTTGAGCCTAGAGCAAATTCAGGTTGGGTCAAAAGGAAGGTCAACAGACCAGGTATCATACCAGTGGTTCTCAACCTTCCTAATGCTGCTACCCTTTAATACAATTCTTCATTTGTGGTGACCTCTCCCAACCATACAATTATTTTTGTTGCTACTTCATAACTGTAATTTTGCTATTGTTATGAATCGGGTGACTCCTGTGAAAGGGTTGTTTGACCTCCCAAGGGGTCGTGACCCACAGGCTGAGAACCGCTGTCTTATACCATGGTTCAATCCCCATGGTGCTTTCAATATTCTTCTCCAGCACCGCAATTCAAATACGTCTATTCTTCTACAGTCTTCCTTCAATGTCCAACTTTCACATGCATATGACGCGATGGAGAATACCATGGGTTGGTTCAGGCGCACCTTCGTCCTCAAAGTAACATCCTTGCTCTTCAATCCTCCAAAGCGGTTTTGTGCAGCAGATTGACCTAATGCAGCATGTCTTTTAATCTCTTGACTGCTGCTCCCTTGAGCGTTGATGGTGGACCCAAGTAAGCCAAAATCCTTACCTTTTCTCCATTTATTATGAAGCTACCTATTGGTCCGGTTGGGAGGATTTTGGTCTTCCTTACACTAACCCATGCTGAAGGCTACCATCCTTGATCTTCATCAGTGAGTGCTTCAGTTCTTCCTCACCTTCAGCAAGCATATCCCAGGTTGGTAATAAGCTTTGCTCCAATCCCGATGCCACACTCTTCATCATGTAATCCAGCTTCTCTACGGATGTGCTCAGCATATAAACTGAACAAGTGTGGCGAGAGGCTACAACCCTCATGCACACCTTTCCTGATTTTAAACCATGCACTATGCCCTTATTCTGTTTGCACTAGTGCCTCTTCATCCATTTACCAGGTCTAGATGAGCACAATGAAGTGTTCCGGAATTCACTTTCTTCTTAAAACTTCCACAGTTTATGATGGGCCACGCAGTCGAATACCTTTGCATAGTCAATGAAACACAAGTAAACATCTTTGCGGTAGTCTCTGCTTTGAGCCAAGATCCATCTGACACCAGCAATGATGTCCCTTGTTCATGTCCTTTTCTGAATACAGCCTGAACTTCTGTCAGGTCCCTGTCAATGTGTTGCTGTAACAACTGTTGTTGGATGATCTTAAGTAAAATTTTACTTGTGTGCGATATCAGCAATATTGTTCTCTAGTTTGAGCCTTCTGTTGGATCTCTTCCAGTCAGTTGGCCAAGTAGCTGTCCTCCAACTTTCCTGGCATAGTCGAGTCGAGTGAGTACTTCCAGAAACATTTCAGTGGGGAGTCTGTCAATACGTGGATGCATGTTTTTGGGGAATGCATTCAGCGTTGCACTTCTTCCTTCAGCTCCATTGGTTCTTGCTACCCCTTGACATGGTAGACTGTCTACGAGTTCTTTTTGGTACCCTGACTGTGTATTCTTTCCATCTTCTCTTGATGCTTCTTGCGGCATTCAATATTTTGCCTATAGAATCTTGCAAAATTGCAATCTGTGGCTTGAATTTTTTTATTGAATTTTTACAGTTTCAGATATGCTGAGCATGTTTCCCCCTTTTGGTTATCTAATTCTAGTGCCTTGGGCATTTCGTGATCATGTTTGGCTTTGTCTTCTCAAGCTGCTCTTTGAAATTTTCTGTTTATCTCCTTGTCTTCATCTTTTTTTCCATTTGCTTTAGCTACTCTATGATGAATAGCAAATTTTAGTCTCTTCTGACACCCACTTTGATCTTTTCTTTCTTTCCTGTCTTTCTAATGATCGTTCGCTTTTGTCATGAGTGATGGTCTTCATGTCCTCCACAGCTCATCAGGCCTTCTGTCATTAGTGTCCAGGCATCAAATCTGTTCCTGAGATGTTCTTGAAATTCAGGTCAGATAGACTCAAGGTTCCATTTCGGTTCTTGTGGACTTGTTTTAATTTTCTTCAGCTTTATCCTGAACTTACATAGGAGCAATTGATAATCTGTTTTACAATTGGACCCTACTCTGGTTTTAGCTGCTGATATTGAGCTTCTCCATTGGGTCTTCCCACAGATGTAGTCAATTTGATTTTTGTGTATTCCATATGGGGAAGTCCATGTGTATAGTTGCCTTTTGTGTTGTTGAAAAAAGGTATTTGTCATGAGAAAGTCATTTGTTTTGCATAATTCTTTCATGCAATGTCCAGCTTCATTTCCATCACCAAGTCCAAATTTTCCACCTACCGTTCCTTTCTCTTTGTTTCCAACTTTTGCAGTCCAATCACCAATATCTATCAATGCATCTTGATGCACATTTGATCAATTTCCAACTGAGGTACTTGGTCAAATTCTTTAATTTCTTCATCATTGGCTTTTGTGGTTGGTGCATAAAGTTGAATAATGGTGGTATTGACTGGATTTTCTTGTAGGTGGATAGATATACTCTGATTACAGATTACATTGTACTTCATGATGTGTTTAGCAAGATCCTTTCTGACAATGAATGCCACTCCATTCCACTTGATTCCCAGCATAGTAAGTAAGTAAAATCATATGATTTTGTGATTCAAATTGGCCAATATCAGTCCATTTCAGCTCACTGATGCCTAGGCTATTGATATTCATGTATTCCATTTCATTTTTGACTACTTCCAATTTTCCCAAAATCATATTTCACACATTCCAAGTTCCAAACATTAAAAGGTTTTACAGCTCTTTTCCTTGAATCATGGCCCCTCAGCAAAGGGAGACCTGGAAGGCTCCACTCCCACAGGCTCTACCCGACTCACGTCCATGGTCAAATCCCCTCCTAGAATCGGCTCCTCTTCAGTCACATTCCGATGCCCTCGGACCGAGGACCCGTCTGCAGGCAGGACCTCTGACAACGTTCTGCTTCCTTTAGGGAGGCTTTCCATCTTTGAAAGTGCTTCGAAGCCACGCATAAGGCTTTCAGCAGCTTCTTCTTCTAAAGCGGGGAATCGAGTCCTCCTTCGCTGTCCTTAGTCTGGAAGCTCCCCTGAAACCTGCTCACTTTGGACAACACTGCTGGTATTCGAAATACCAGTGACGGAGCTTCCAGTATCACGGCAACACACAAGCCACCACAGGACAACACACCGACAGGCAAGTGGTAGCCTGTCAAACTGG
>NW_022109491.1:13247178-13248681 GCF_000313985.2 Echinops telfairi
TGCCCACTGCCCTGAGTTTGATCTCTTTTCCAGCCCATATTTCAAGACCTCCATGCTATATCTTTATTTTTGTGAATTTAAAACATCCACGTAAATGATATCATACTACAAATATTCCACAACTGGCCTTTTCTAATCCAAACATTATGTTAGGGAACTGTATCCATGAAGATGTGTGCAGATAAAGGGCTTTCATTTTAACTACTGTGTTGTATGCTTGCTCATGAATACACTTCAATTTGCTTGGGTTTTTCCTATTGAGGGAAGCCTACGTTGCTAATCCTCCTTTTTAGGACAGGTGCTGATGCATTAAGCATCTTTATTTCTCTTTCCTTGGCAGCTGGGCCATTGTACGTCTTCGGTTCTCACCAGCTATGGACACATGGCTTCCAAAGGATCTATGTAGTAAAGTCCCTGAGCTGGGAGTCAGGCCACCTGAGTTCTTGTTCAATCTTGGCACCAACTGACAACATAACCTTGGTCTTCCTCTCCCTTTAGCTCATCTTTTTATTATATATATATAAAATGTTTTA
This sequence comes from Echinops telfairi, assembly GCF_000313985.2. Classification (NCBI taxonomy): domain Eukaryota; kingdom Metazoa; phylum Chordata; class Mammalia; order Afrosoricida; family Tenrecidae; genus Echinops; species Echinops telfairi. The sequence continues at coordinate 13,247,712 of NW_022109491.1, forward strand.
TTATGAATTTGGTGAAGATTTGCAGAGCAGATCGTCAGTTTTACATTAAATAATTTATGCACATTTTGTTTCAACACATCTATTGTACCATCGCTTATCCCACATCCTCCCTGTGTTTCCTCTTTCCAGTCCTCCTTTCCCACCCTTCTGAACTTTATGTAATAATAAGACTAATATCTATCATGTAATGTATACTTCTGAAATAATATATACATCTCTATTTAGGAAAGTAAAATGTTTATTTAAGCAAAGAGATATAATCCGTAAAGGTCTTTGGCATAGTACCTTGCTGTATTTTATATCACTTATTCTTTTCCATGATTCCTTTCTTCCTTCCTATACTCATAAGAAAGGAACCCTGGTGCTACAATAGGAGAATCACTGGACTGCCAGCCACAAGGTCTGTGGTTCACACCCACCAGCTGCTCCATGGGAGGCATTTGAAACAGTCAGTTCCCATAAGGATTTATCATCTCAGAAATCCTACATAGATCACTCTGAGAACTCATCTTTAAGGCGAAGGGCGGGGCAAGCAAATCTTCTTCCTCTTGAGCTGGCTAAAACAAAGTTTTTGCAGAAATAGCATTCTTCCTTCCTGAGAATCAAAGAAGAAAGCACCCAGAGATGGGCTTGCTGTAAACCTCAGAGAAAGGTTTATTACAGAAGGCCATCCACACTCTTTGAGTTCCAACTGTGTATTGAATATTTTTTTTCATTTATGCAACTCAAGGACATTCAATGACTTGACCAAGACCACAGGCTATCAAGTATTGGAACCGGGATTTGAACCCAGGTCTGAGGAATTCCAGAGTGTGAGTTTGGTCCACCAGACAAGCTGCTCCTGATTTGTCACTGGACAAGTTCTTGCCCTGCTTGCTACAATGGCGTTCTCCTGTGGAGTCTCCACCGGCAGCCCTGGTACGGAAGTCTTCGGGCTGCAGAGCAGAGTGTCCTGGACATGAAGGGGGGC
>NW_022109491.1:13250054-13253488 GCF_000313985.2 Echinops telfairi
GGCCTGGTGTGATAGGTGGTGGGGTTCAGACCTAAGTTGCTGGGGAGGAGGTAGCATGGACAAGGGCAAGCTTTGGCTTTGTTGACAAGAGGTGGGGGTTGAGTTGAGTGTTGAATGAAGACCCTTCCCTAGTTTCCAGATCTGAAAATAAATGGCCAGCCAGGAGAGGCTCCAGAGTCTCCCCTCTGCAGCAAGTGTCCACTTCTCAGATAGAGGTGTCTGTTCTTCCTTTGGCCTTTGGCCTTGTATCTTTGCACGCAGTAAACAGATACTGGGTGCCATCTACGAGCAAATGCTGTCCTAGTTGCTAGGAGTAATGCAGAGGTCCCGCCCTGCCCTCAGATTAACCAGGTGGCGGGGGTGGGGGAGCAGACAGGATTTAAATCATGACACAGACTTCTATATGTCCTAATGGGGGACCCACTGAAGGTGTTCTGGGCACCTTCTGTTTGCTCCACCCAGATTCATGCTCCACCCTCCTCATCGCTCCTCCATGCTCTGAAGGCTGACTCCTAAACTGCTCTCCTGTCTTCTGACGCCAGGCTGGACTTAGAAAACAGGGGACTGACAGGAGAGCAGACAGAGGGAGGAAGATGCTTGTCGGGCTGTTTGTTCCTCCATCACTGTGGGTTGGCCACATCTCTCGGGTTCTCATACATGCTTCCTCCCTTTCCCCCTCTGGGCTATGGTGTGGTAATGGGGTGGTATGGAGGTAGGGGCACTGCATCATCCGTTGTGTGTCCTTTGACCTGGTCTTCCACAATAGACTGTTTTAAAAACTCTTCTCCTTTACCCAGCCTGGCAGCACCATTGTTTCCTCCGGAAGCCAGTTGGGCTGGTGGGTGAAGCACAGGGACTATGAGAAGCAACAGCAGGTACGACAGGCTAGAGTCGAGCGGAGGAAAGAGTCAGGGGGAGCTTTCTTGCAGCTAGTAAAGAGGTCGGAAGGCTTAAGTAAGGGTTAAGTAGCTGTGGGAATCTCAATTTCACTTGTCTGACCATTGTAACAGCCTGGTTACCGAGCTTCCTCCTTTGTTTTTGGTCCCACGGATCTGTCTTCCAAGGAGCTCTGGCAGTGTAGTGGGCTCTGCATGGATCTGCTAACCCCAAGGACAGCAGTTTGAATCCACCTGCAGCTCCTCAGGGAAAAGATGCTCCTGTAAGCATTTTCAGGATCTCAGAAACCCAAAGGGGGCAGTTCTACTCGGTGCTGTAAGGTCGCTATGCGTCAGAAAGGACTTGAAGGCGGTGAGTTTGACTTTGAGACGTCCTTTGAGGAGCCTTGGAAGTACAGTGGTTAAGCCCTGAGCCGCGGACAAAAGTTTGCTGGTTGGAACCCACAGTTGCTCCGCAACAAAAGAGACCTAGCCGCCTGCATCCCTAGATTAAGCTGTAGAAATCTGATGGGAGCAGTTCTGCTTTGTTCAATAGGGTTGCTATGAGTTGGAATTGATTCAGCAGCAAAGAGTAACACTTCCCCTGGTAAGATGATGGACCGCTCTTCATGAAATGTGAGTTTGATCACACAATACCCTTGATTGCCATTCATCACTGGGGCCCCAGAGCCTCTAGCAGCGGAGCATCAGAAACATTCGGAAGTTTCTTCAAAATATCAATGGTTGAGCTTTCCTCTGGGAGGTGCTCAATAGATCTGTGGGGAGGAGCAGGACGCTTCCCCAGCAAGCTCCTATCCTTCCCCTGCCTGACTGCAGCGTCAAATCTAAAAGTTGGAGCTCGCCATACAAATTCCTTTATGAGCCACATTTGGTGCACCTCCCTAGTTTCCTCCTCTGCTACTGGGCCCTTTCCTAACACTTATTCCTCAGAAACTCCCGTTGGCTTGTATGAGCCCTGATGCCACTGTTCTGTAACTTCTAAGTCAGCGGTTTAAATCCACCAGCTAGGCTGAGGGAGAAAGATGAGGTTAGCTGCTCCCAGGAGGATTTACAGCCTCAGAGACCCTTTATAGGGTCCTGATGAGTCAGCATCAATCAAGGGTAGTGGTTTTTTGGTTGTATGTTTTGAACTTGTTTTCTGGAATCAGTAGAGTTATCTCACATCTCCAGATCTTTGCACATGCTCTGTTTTCCATCTAGAATTTTCCACTCTCTTCTGTGCCTGGAAGACCTCAGCTTGTTCTGCAAAAGCATGATCAGATAGTGGCCCTCCCTCCAGGGAAGTTCTCCTTGCCTGGCCCTGGTTCCTTATGGATTGCAGTCAAGCTAGGAGCTCTTTCCCACTCCCACCCTTACCCCGACTCCAAGACGAGGGAGCAAAACCCAGCTGGGTCCTCCAACATCCCCACAAGGAGCCATTTCTCCATCTGCCTCATCACATTCAGAATAAAGTTTGAACTCAGACCTGCCTTGGTTGCTATGGTTACTATAAATGAAGAGGATTATATCAGATAGGATGATGATTTTGGAGAAAAAAAATGTTTTGACCCTTTTCTTGCAATGACCCAAGAGATGGGTTGGCTTTGCGTGGTGTTTCTGTGGAGTGATACATTCAGACAACAGGTGGCAGTTAGACTTACCACCAGAGTGCCTATACCATCAGAACAAAGCTCTCATTCTGCAGATGGAAAAACTAAGAGCCAGGGAGGGGAAGTGGCTTTGACTTCCACAAAGAGCTAGAGAGTGAAGGAGGACTAGCTACAGGTGACCAGGGGACAGAGGGGAAAGAGTCCTGAGCTTGACATTAGACAGACTTGAAAATGAACCTTTTTTTTTGGTTCTTTGGCTTTTTTTTTTTTTTTTTTTTGCTTGGATTTTTTTTTTCCTTCTTTTATTTTCGTTTTTTTGTGTCCTTTTTTCTAAAAAATGTTTGTTGTAGCTAGCAAAAGGATGAATCATGAAAAAGAATTCTTTTAAAATCCATTCTGTCTTTTGAATGGGGGAATTTATACCATTTACATTTAAAGTTATTACTGAAAAGAGTCTACTTCACTCATTTTGTTATTTATTTTTGAGTGTTTTATATCGTCTTATTTTTCTCTTTTTGTTTGTATTTGGCTGATGTGGCTCATCACTAACTTTCATCTTTTCTTAATGTTTCTGCTTAGTTATTTCTTAGTGGTCATCACATATGGTCATTGGTCAACTTCTAATCACAATGTTTAGCATGCCTGATAGTTAGCACACAACCTTTACATGATAAATCTGTTCCTTATATGCTCTTTATTCTGTTTGTGTGTCTCCATTAAAATTTGTATGCAACATATATTCAATAAGTTAACTTTGTGTTTTTTTAAACAAACTTACTGTTGTGTTGTTTGTGGGATTTAGTTATTGAGCTTATTACCTGAAAATATTATATAGTTGGTATTCATGATTGCCCATGATTTTATTTGAAAGCTGTCTTATTTTTAAAATTTATTTCTCCATAAAACAAGTGTTTATCTAATGCTCTCGCCTTTCAATTTGGAGTACTTT
>NW_022109491.1:13255069-13256738 GCF_000313985.2 Echinops telfairi
TAGTGCCCTACACCTTGTGCCTTAGTGCTGTTTCACAGCAGCCTCTTGCAGCTCTGTCCTCTCCCTTTACCTCATCCCAGTCACACAACCTGTAAACCACTGTGTCCATGTGCACCATGTATGAAAAAAGCCCAGCTACAGATTCCTCAGATGAATTCCCTTTTCTGTGTTCCCTGTTCAGGGTGTTCCTCAGCCCCTTACCAAGATGGCTGTGATGAGCAAGCGCTCCTGGCGCTGCGCCACTCCCGATCCTCATCTTGCCTACTCTGGACTCCCCCTAGCGCCCCAGCACCTCAGATGTTAGTTGGAGTTCCGAGACCTCAGTCTGTGCTTGCTCCGTGGAGGAGTCGCTGCAGGAGTCACGGGAGCCTCTGCTCACTTTGCCACTGTGGTTCACTTTCCCGATCTAATCTTTCCAGCTGCCATTGCCACTTTGATGGGTTTGTCATGTAGTTGTTAAAAGAGCATAACGTTAAAGGTAGACTTTTAAAACTACTAGTTAAGTTAATCTATAGTTTGGATGTAAGAAGATGTCAGAAGATATTTTGGGTTTATGGTTTAAAGACTATCTCAGGGAAATAGTGCTATAGGCTCATCATCTTCCATGGCTCTAGAAAGTGGAGAGTCCACGAGAATTTAAAGTTCTGTTCTGTGCTTTCCCTCCCTTTGGTCAGGATTCTTCGATGGGGTCTTTGATAAAAAAGTTCACTGATGGTAACCAGCCATTAACCATCTGATCTCCTGACAAAGGAGGCAATTGCATGAAGGCAATCAGCCCCACATCCATTTCCTCTTCCTCTGCCTGGGGCCGAGCAAAAACAGAGAAAGACTCTCAACAAGATGGATTGACATTGGGGCTGCGGCCATGGGCCCCCGACATGAACACAGTTGGGGTGGCCCGGTCCCAGGCAGTGTTTCTGGGGTCTGCAGGGAAGCTATAGGGGGGAGGTGATCGATGGCACCTACCAGCAGCAGCAGCAACATTCCTTATTCTGCTTTTTCTGTTGCTCCAGGTGAACAGAGACCAATTAAAAACACAAAACATTTTATTGGCATATAATTCACATATACAATTCAGTGGTTCAATAACATCGAGAAGAGTTGTATAATTGTCACCACAATCAATTTTGGAACATTTTCTTCATTTTTGTACTCATCGTGATAACTCCCATTTTCCCCAGCCCCCGCTGCCAGACCCCTAAGGAACTAACAACCCAGTTACTGTCTCCGTAGATTTAATGATTCTGGATCTCAGATACAGAAAAACATTGAACTATAAAACAGTAACAACAATGACAACGTAAACAGACAAAAGCCTCAATAAAAAAGACAGCAGACAATATAAAAAAATGAAGACAAATTTAAACTAGATCAAAAGGGAGAATAAATGATAAGGGGTCAAATTTTAACCTATTGTGTCTGCAATCACCCATTTTCCTGTGCATTCTGTACGACACAGCAAGACAATTCACCTCTCTGGTGCACGGTCCGAGAGAGTTCACCAGAGGCTTCATCCACGTGTATCCCCTTCACTTTTTAATGTTTTCCACTTGAAAATAACTTTAAAATGGGTCAACAGGGAGATCAAATATTACAGATATTTGATACAGATAACAGAAATATTATCAGATAATACATTCTAATCGATGTTCAAGACCAATTCTTTTTT
>NW_022109491.1:13263747-13264731 GCF_000313985.2 Echinops telfairi
AACCAGCCAGGGTGCAGCATAGCACTGACAAAACATACAACATTCCTCTAGTTCTTTAATGTTTCCTACCCCCCAATATCATGACTCCAGTTCTACCTTACAAATCTGGCTAGACCAGAGCATGTACACTGGTACAGATAAGAGCTCTGGACACATGGACTCCAGGACAGATAACCCCCTCAGGAACCATAATGGGAGTATGGATACTATGAGGGTAGGGGGAGAAAGGTGTGGGGAGACAGGGGGAACTGATCGCAATGATCAACATATAGCACACACCACCACCCCCACTGCCGGAAGGGGACAAACAACAGAAACGTGGGTGAAGGGAGACAGCAGATGGTGTGCGATAGGAAAATAATTTATAATTTATCAAGGGGTCACAAGGGTAGGGGGGTGGGGAAGAAAGAGAAAATGAGGTTTTGGTACCAAGGGCTCAAGTAGAAAAGAAATGTTTTGAAAAGGATGATGGTAACATCTGTACAAATGTACTTGGTACAATGGATGAATGGATCGTTATAAGAGCTGTGAGAGACCTCAATAAAATGATTTATTTTAAAAAAAGGAAGAAACTCTCCCCTAGTCACTGCCAGGCAAGGTGTAAAATTTCAACAATAAAAAGAGCATCCTACAAATTCAGCTGAACGTAAACATTAAAAACAGAAACTCCAAACCAAAATGCACGGCCATCGAGTCCGTGCTGACTCATAGCGACCCCTGTGGGTTTCCAAGACCGTAACTGCTTATGGGAGGAGAAAGCCCAGTCTTTCCCCCAGGGAGCTGCTGGTGGTTTTGAACCACCGACCATGAGGATTGCAGCCCAACCTGTAGCCATTATACCACCAGGACTCTCTTTAAAACAAAAATGAAACAATGGAAGGGAAACCAGACTGACCTAACAGCAATCCCCCCCCACCCCCCACAGCATTAAGTAGAGAGGAAAATAGAACATCAGAATTAGAATTTAAACTTCAAAGGAAAAGT